>NC_083356.1:88329843-88939687 GCF_030254825.1 Meriones unguiculatus | reverse complement strand
CCCGCGTTACCAACAGAAGAGAAAAAGATGTGGTAGAAGTAAAATGAGGTAATTATTTTTTTATAGATTAAATGCATTTACTGACAAGTCATTGTGAGTGGATACAATGATATGGATATTTTAAAAGAGAGATCCATGAACTCTTTGCCTGAATAGCCTAGAATAATAAGGCAAAGAAATGGAACTTGATATCAACTATTATTTATTTCTCAATAGCTTTGTGGTTAAGTGTAATAAGCTTCAATGTCATAAAAAAATGTTTTTGAATCCAAGCTTTCATACTAACTAGCTGTGGGGTCTTGGCGGAGTTAGTTCCCAGAGAGCCTGCATTTACTAACACATAAAAGGGATGGCAAAAATATTCCTTATCTTTGAGGAGATTAAGTGCACTAAAATAAAGCAATGAAGACAGAAATCAGTATGGTGAGTGACCAGTAGGTAGGAGTTTGTGATCTAATTACATTTGAACATATCAACTTACTTGGCAATTGGTTGCCTTCATTCTTAGTATTACCCAAGGTTTTATAGAATATTTGTTTTATAAGAACCTTCACACTCAGTTGGCACTTGCTTCCTCGCTAGTGCTGGATGCTAGCATTGGCAAGTGATCTAGGGAGCTAGGAAAGGTTATTGGTGTGTTGTGTTTGAACTCACGGTGCCCGCTGCCAGTGCCGCATCGTAAAATGTGGATTTACCCACTCTCCTTGTTTCAAATGTGTTTGAATGCTTTAACAGCTACACCCACAGATGCCTGTCATGCTTGGATCTACGTGTAGCCACATGCCCTTGTGCCACCATAAAGAACTTTCTCTACATTTGGATTTGTCTTAAGTCGCTTTCAGTGTTTACTGACTTTGATGCCATGTCTTACTCATCAGCTCTGTGAAGTTCTGCTGTACCTTTGCTTCTAAGTTGTGAAATGTAATTGTTCAGTTTTAAGCACCAATTGTAGCCATTTTTAATTCTGAACCAAGCTACTGACCTCCACTCTGTGTTTCCAAATATTCAACACTGAAGGTTTTAGTTATGAAACGGTATGTTTTCCTAACAACTTCCCCACTCTTGTAATGATGTATGGTGCAGTCCAGTGTTCAGAGGAGGAACAGTGTGAGTATCTGTTCTAGTTCTCAACTCCAGGACATTACTTACTCTGTTTTTGACATAAAGCAAGTTACTAAACCCTGTGTTTCAACATTGCTTTTTTTTTCCCAGTGTGCCTATATGGATTAAAGGTGTTTATATAGGACAGGAGAGATGGCTTGGTTGGTAAAGGAACTTGCTGCATAGTTCCCTCAACCTGAGTTTGATATTTGGAACTTATGCAAAGGAGGAAGGAGAGCTATGACTCCATAAAGTTGTCCTCTGACCTACACAAATGAGCCATGGCACAAACATTCCTGCCATCCCTCATTAGATACCACCTACACAGACACACACAGACACAGGACACACACAGAGTCACATACTTATATGTGGAAAACATTAGGAGAAGTGCTAAAGAACTATTCAGTGTCATAATGCTTTTTATGCATAGTATATGATCTAGCTGCTGTTCTCCTGGGGACGTGCACTGATCCAACTGTAGTCTTTGTAGTATTAATTACAAGTAGGGCAGTATGATACTTCATTGTTACCAAGCATACAAAAACAATGGCTGGCGTCTGCAGAGTTGAGACTAGGAAAGGACTATGTCATATCCAAGGCTGAGGATTTGCTGAGCACAGGGTTATACAGTATACGGAATAAAAGTCATTGAAGAGCTAGAAACTAGAGATGACAGGAGTCACAAAAGCAAATCACTATGATACAAAAGACGTGTGAGGAAAGTCATGACGGCGAAGGGAATAGTAACAGACATAGTCCCGGGGCACCTGACAGTAAGTACAGAAGCCAGATTCAGTAGAATTTCTGATGTGTCCTGAGTGTCTTAACAGCACTGAAAGGAGTAGAGGCTGAATGCAATATTTCCTTTGCCTGGTGGGACACCGAGTCATGCACCATGTATTCCTGAGATTGAAAGCCATTTTATTTGACAATCCCTGTAGCCCATGTTGGCCTATGACTTCTTCAAATGGCAACTTAGAGAAACTTGAATTCCATTATCTGTGTTACTCCACATGGCATGCTTTAACAAAATACTTTGGGTACTCCCCCCAAGACATTGCCATAACCCTATCCTGGTGAGCGGAAGAATAGAGAGGCGCACAGCGGTTGTACAGCGCCTGGACCCCAGAGCTGCCGGCTGCTCCTAGCAAACAAACTTCAGCTCAGGATCTGGGACTGTGGTCATTCAACACATCCTTACACTCTCCCGGGTCCAGCGCAATAAGGCCTAGAACCAAGTCCTAGCACCACTGGCCTCAGGCCCCTGGTAGGGAAACCCCTGGCTCAGGATCAGGGACTGAGAATTCCCGACCCCTCCTGGCACTCCCCTGAGAGCACCGCCACAAGCTTGCCCTAGCGGAGGGGAAAGATCAGAGAGGCAGCCTGCCACAGGCCACAGCACCCCCTCTCCAGTGCACCCAGCGGCCCCTGGCAGAGAAACCCGAGTTCTGGATTTGAGGACACTCAACCCTAACTGGTTCTCTCCTGGAACCGCCGACATGCACTAGCACCGGGTGGCTTCTGGCAGAGAGGGCCCTGGATCTGGGATTGAGGACACTCAACCCAACTCTTTCCAGTGTTACCCTGGGACCAGCCACCATAAGCCTTCCCTGGCGGAGGGGAAGGTCAGAGAGGTGGCACACAGGGCAGGTGGACACCAACTCCTGCTGCTACAGTGCCACAGAACTGACTGCGAGCTTACACCCGCATTTGCCCCAGCAGGATCAAATCGGAGAGTAGAGAGCAAGGGGAACCCCTGTGCATTCCAACTGGTCCTGCAAGGGAGTGAATGTGCCTTCTAGGAAGAGTTTGCCCCAGACCCAGAGCCTCTCTACACAAGCAACCAGACAAGAGATCCCTGCCACCTATACCCCTAGTGAGGGCACCATAGGGATTCTTGGGATAGCGACCCCAATGCTGAAGCCTCTGCCTTGCTGGACTACCAGTGAAATCCAGGCAAACAATCTCTGGATCCCAGACAGAGCTGCATACCAGTGACCTGCAGGCCACAGCAGTAGTCAGGGAATCCACGCATGCACACTGCACCTGCTAAAAGTGCATGCAAATAGGGCCAGCGTCACATTCCTTAATTAGGTAAAACTGAAACCACAACGCACACTCCCAAACCAGTGAACCTCTCTCATCTTCCTGAATAAAAAGACACAGACTAACAGAATGGTTATGGAAACAAGAGCCAACATTCTGTTGCTTCCAAGAAACACACCTATGTAACAAAGATAAACACTACCTCAGAGTAAAGGACTGGAAAAATGTTTTTAGAGCAAATGGTTCCAGAAAATAAGCTGGAGTAGCCATCCTAATATCTAATAAAATAGACTTTCAAACAAAATTAATCAAAAAAAGATAAGGAGGGCCACTATATTTTCATCAAAGGAAAAATCCACCAAGAGGACATCACAATTATGAACATCTATGCCCCAAATACAAGAGCGTCTACATTCGTAAATAAAACATTATTAAAGCTTAAATCACACATTGATTCTAATACCTTAATAGTGGGAGACTTCAACACTCCACTCTCACCAAGGGACAGATCAACTAGACAGAAACCAAATAGGGAAATAAAGTCACTTACAGTGTCCCTAAATCAGATGGACCTAATAGACGTCTACAGATCTTTTCACCCAAACTCAAAAGAGTATACCTTCTTTTCAGCACCACATGGAACCTTCTCCAAAATAGACCATATAGTTGGTCGCAAAGCAAGCATCAACAGATACAAGAAGATTAAAATAATCCCTTGTATTCTATCTGACTACCATGGACTAAAGCTGAACCTCAACAATAATGGAAATAACAAAAAGCTGACACGCACATGGAAACTGAACAACTTACTACTCAATGACAGCTGGGTTAAGGATGAAATAAAGAAAGAAATTAAAGACTTCCTAGAATTCAATGAAAATGAACACACAACATGCCCAAATTTATGGGAAACATTGAAAGCAGTGCTCAGAGGAAAATTCATAGCATTAAATGCCTTCAAGAAGAAATTTGTAACATCACATACAAACAACTTAATGGCCCAACTGAAAACCCTAGATAAAAAAGAAGCAGATACACCCAAGAGGAGCAGACGGCTGGAAATAATCAAACTCAGGGCTGAAATCAATCAATTAGAAACAAATAAAACTATTCAAAGAATCAATGAAACAAAAAACTGGTTCTTTGAGAAAATCAACAAGATAGACAAATTTTTAGCCAAACTAACAAAAAGCAGAGAGAATCTATCGAAATCAGCAAAATCAGAAATGAAAAGGGTGACATAACTACAGACACTGAGGAAATCCAAACAATCATTAGGTCATACTACAAAAGCCTATACGCCACAAAATTTTAAAATCTAAATGAAATGGACAATTTTCTTGATAGATTCCATCTACTAACATTAAGTCAAGGTCAGGTAGAAAGACTGACTAGCCCTATGTCCCCCAAGGAAATTGAAACAGTCATTAACAGTCTCCCCTCCAAAAAAACCCTGGGCCAAATGGTTTCAGTGCAGAATTCTACCAGACCTTCAAAGAAGTACTAACACCAATACTCTTCAAACTATTCCACAAAATAGAAACAGAAGAAACATTACCAAACTCATTCTACGAAGCCACAGTCACCTTGATACCTAAACCACACAAAGATCCAACAACAAAAAAGAGAACTTCAGACCTATCTCTCTTATGAACAGTGATGCAAAAATACTCAATAAAATACTGGCAAACCGAATCCAAGAACACATCAAAGATATCATCCACCATGACCAAGTAGGCTTCATCCCAGGCATGCGAGGATGGTTCAATATAAGGAAATCCTTCAATGTAATCCACCATATAAACAAACTGAAGGAGAAAACCCACATGATCATCTCCTTAGATGCCGAAAAAGCATTTGACAAAATCCAACACCCATTCATGTTTAAAGTCTTGGAGAGATCAGGGATTCAAGGAACGTACCTAAACATAGTAAAGGCATTATACAGCAAGCCTATAGCCAACATCAAACTCAATGGAGAGAAACTCAAACCAATCCCACTGAAATCAGGGACAAGACAAGGCTGCCCACTGTCCATATCTCTTCAACATAGTATTTGAAGTTCTAGCTAGAACAATGAGACAACTAAAGGAGATCAAGAGAATACAAATTGAAACAGAAGAGGTCAAAGTTTCACTATTCACAAATGATATGATAGTATACATGAGCAACCCAAAAAAATAAAAAAGAGAACTCCTATAGCTGATAAACACCTTCAATAAAGTGGCTGGATACAAAATTAACTCAAAAAAAAAAATCAGAAGCCCTCCTGTATACTCAAGACAAAAGGGCTGAGAAAGAAATTAGGAAAACAACACCCTTCACAATAGCCACTAATAACATAAAGTACCTTAGAGTGACTCTAACCAAGCAAGTGAAAGACCTATATGAGAAAAACTTCAAGTCTCTGAAGAAAGAAATTGAAGAAGATATTAGAAGATGGAAAGATCTCCCATGCTCATGGATCTGTAGGATTAACATACTGAAAATGGCTATTCTGCCAAAAGCAATCTACAGATTCAATGCAATTCCCATCAAAATACCAACACAATTCTTCATAGATCTTGAGAGAAAAATTATTAACTTCATATGGAGAAACAAAAAACCCAGAATTTCCAAAATGATCCTGTAAAACAACAGATCATCTGAAGGCATCTCCATCCCTGATCTCAAGCTGTACTCCAGAACAATAGTAATAAAAATGGCATGGTATTGGCGTAGAAATAGAATAGTGGATCAATGGAACCGAATAGAAAACCCCAAATTAAACCCACATACCTATGAACATTTGATTTTTGACAAAGAAGCCAAAACCATTCAGTGGAAAAACGACAGCATCTTCAACAAATAGTGCTGGTCTAACTGGATGTCTACATGCAGAAAAATGAAAATATATCCATATTTATCACCCCGCACAAAACTAAAGTCCAAGTGGATCAAAGATCTCAAAATAAAACGAGATACACTAAATCAGTTAGGAGAAAAAGTGGGTAAGACTTTGGAACTCATTGGTACAGGAGACAACACGAACAGCACAGACTCTAAGAGCAACAATCGATAAATGGGACCTCATGAAGCTGAAAGGTTTCTATAAAGCAAAGGACATAGTCATTAAAACAAAACAACAGCCTATAGACTGGGAAAGGATCTTCACCAACCCTACAACTGACAGAGGCCTAATATCCAGAATATAAAAAGAACTAAAGAAGTTAAAAAGCAGCAAATCAAGCAATCTGATTAAAAAATGGGGTACAGAGCTAAACAGAGAATTCTCAGTAGAGGAATACAGTATGGCAGAGAAACACTTAAAGAAATGCTCACGAACTCCTTAGCCACCAGAGAAATGCAAATCAAAATGACCCTGAGATTTTACCTGACACCCACCAGAATGGTTAAGATCAAAAACTCAAGTGACAACACATGCTGGAGAGGTTGTGGAGATAGGGGATCTCTACTCTATTGCTGGTGGGCATGCAAACTTGTACAACTACTTTGGAAATCAATCTGGAGCTTTCTGAGACAATTAGGAATAGTGCTTCTTCAAGATCCAGCTATACCACTCCTATGCATATATCCAAAAGAGGCTCAAGTACAAAACAAGGACATTTGCTCAACCATGTTTGTAGCAGCTTTATTCGTAATAGCCAGAACCTGGAAACAACCCAGATGTCCCTTAGTTGAGGAATGGATACAGAAATTGTGGTACTTTTACAAAATGGAATACTATTCAGCAATTAAAAACGAGGAAATCATGAAATTTGCAGGTAAATGGTAGGACCTAGAAATGATCATCTTGAGTGAGGTATACCAAAAGCAGAAAGACACACATGGTATATCCTCACTTACATAGACCCATAAGATTGGATACATATACTGAAATCTATCTACCTCAAGAAGATAAACAAGAAAGAGGACCCAGGGTACAATGATCAATCCTCACTGAGAAAGACGAATGGGATAGACATTGGATGTAGGAGCAAACAAGTAACAGGACAAGAGCCTACCACAGAGGGCCTCTGAAAGACTCTACCTAGCAGTGTATCAAAGCAGATATTAAGACCCATAACTAAACCTCTGGCAGAATTCAGGGAATAAGAAAAATAAAATAAAAAAAGAGGGGGGGAGTTAATACAACCTGGAGAGGACAGGAGTTCCACAAGGACCAAATATATCTGGGCACAGGGGTCTTTCATGAGACTGTTCCTCCAAACAAGGACCATGTGTGGATGCAACCTAGAGCCCCTGCTCAGATGTAGCCTTTGGTAGCTCAGTATCCAAGTGGGTACCCTAATAAGGGGAACAGGGACTGTTTCTGACATGAACTCAATGACTGGCTCTTTGACAACCCCCTACCCCTAGGGAGGAGCGATCCTGCTAGGCCACAGAGGAGGACTTTGCAGCCAGTCCTGAAGACACCTGATAAACCAGTATCAGATGAAAGGGGAGGAGGTTCTCCCTTATCAGTGGACTTGGAAAGGGACAGGGAGGAGATGGGTGGGAGGGTAGGATTGGGAGGGAAAGAGGGAGTGGTATGCAGCAGGGATACAAAGTTAACAAACTGTAACTAATATTAAAAAATTAAAAAAAATATTAATCATGTTCCTTGGTTTTCCTTAAATGGTTAAAGAGAAAGAGATTAGTTAGTTCTTCAAATTCCCAGTCATTTTGAGGTTCAGATATGAAATTATTGATTCAGGGTCCTTGGCTAATACTATCACCTTGAGAGATAGGATTTCAGGATAAAAATTTTAGATGACAAAAATTCCTAAACATAGATTTTTCTAGTATTTAGAAATAAATAAAGACCTCTCTTATCAGTGGACTGGGGAAGAGGTATGGGAGGAGAATAGGGAGGGTCGACAGGATTGAGAGAGGAGCAGGGAAGGGGCTAGAGCTGGGATACAAAGTGAATACATTGTAATTAAATAAAAATTTAAACAAGAGTGCCAATTTGTAAATACTAGAGATTTCAGAATTTTCACTCTCTTTGATGATGCTACAGTAATTATGTGCATATTCTGCACTTTTTTATCATTGAATCATTTATTCAGATGAATTTCAGATATTAGTAAATTAGTTTATTGACTATAATCTGCTCAGAGACATTATATTATCATCCTCAATATACCACAGATTGACTTAGCTTTAAACATATTACACTTGAGGAAGTGGGGGACAGAGAATGAAATCAACAAGACCGTTTAAAAGACTGAATAAGTTGTCTAGGTGAGAGATGTTTGTTTAGATCAAGAGAGAGACAGTGGAAATGTTAAGAAATTATCAGATCGTGGATACATCTGGATATATTTTGAAGTTAACACTAATCATAATTCTTGGCAGAATGCAGGTAATATAAGACAATGAGAGATCAAGGGTAAATCTAAGTTTACAGGCCAGAGTAAATAAGATTAAATTGCCCTAACAAGGAGAGGAAAGCCTGTAAATCAGGCTTTAGTAAAACAGAAAACATGTCTTCTATTTAGCCTTGATATTTCATTAAACATTCAAACAGATATGTCCATTAGGCAGTCTAAAATGAATGTAGCACCAATATTTGGGTTGGGTGTTTAAAAGCTAGAAGTTTTAACGTAGTTTTAAAATAGTTTTAAAAATAGAGTTTACAAGAAAATAACATGTGGGTATATACACTGAAAACAGATAAAACAGTAACAAAACACCAAAGCTGAATCATGAGCCACAAATTTAGAACTTCGAGACAATCAGGATATAAAGTGAATGTATAAATAAGAATTTGAAATAGGAAATTAAGGACAAAAGGGGAAGCAAAAAGGAATAAAATAGTATGGAACTGAGGGCTGTCCAAGCCAAGGAAAGAGGTAAATTTTTTGTTTTCTGCTTTTCTTTTTCAAATTTTTTAAATTTATTACAATTTATTCACTTTGCATCCCAGCTATAGCCTCCTTCCTTGTACCCTCACAATCATGCCCTTTCTCCCTCTTCTCCTCCCATGACCCTTCCCCAGGCCACTGATAGGGGAGGTCCTCCTCCCCTTCCATCTGACCCTAGTCTATCAGGTCTCATCAGGACTGGTTGCACTGTCTTCCTCTGTGGCCTGGCAAGGCTGCTTTCCCCTCAGGGGAGGTGATCAAAGAGCCAGCCATTGAGTTCATGTCAAAGATAGTGACTGTTCCCCTTACTAGGGTACCCACTTGGACACAGAGCTGCCATGGGCTACATCTGTGCAAGGGTTCTAGGTTATCTCTGTTCATGATCTTTGGTTGGATATCAGTCTCAGAAAAGACCCCCATGCCCAGATTTTTTTGATTTTGTTGCTCTCCTTGTGTAGTTCCAGTCTCCTCCAGGTCTTTCTATCTCCCCCCCCTTTTTTTTTAAGATTCCTTGCACTCCACCAAAGTTTGACTATGAGTCTCAGTATCTCCTATAATACCCTGCTGGGAAAAGTCCTTCAGAGGCCCTCTGTGTTAGGCTTCTGTCCTGTTCCCTGTTTTCTCCCTCTTTCAATGTCCATCCTATTTGCTTTTCTGAATGAGGATGGAACATCTTATGTAGGGTCTTCTTTCTTGCTTAGCTTCTTTAGGTGTACAGATTTTAGTATGTTTATCCAATAGTATATGTCTAGTACCCACTTATAAGTGAGTATATACCTTGTATGTCTTTCTGCTTCTGGGAAACCTCACTCAGGATGTTGGAATAACAAGAAACCCAGAATAACTAAAACAGTGCCCTACAATAAAAGATCTTCTGGAGGTATCTCCATCCCAGATCTCAAGCTGTACTATAGAGCAACAATAATAAAAACTGCATGGTACTGGCATAGAAAGAGCCTGGTGGATCAATGGAATCTAATAGAAGACACAGAAATAAACCCACACACTTATGGAAATCTGATTTTTGACAAAGATGCCAAAACCATACAATGGACAAAAGATAGCATCTTCAACAAATGGTGCTGGTTTACCTGGATATCTACATGCAGAAAAATGAAAATAGATCCATAATTATCACCCTGCACAATTAAAGTCCAAGTGGATCAAAGACCTCAACATAAAACCAAACACACCAAACTTGTTAGAAGAAAAAGTGGGGAAGAGCCTGAACCCATTGGTATAGGAGACAACTTCCTGAACAGAACACCAACAGCACAGGTTCTAAGATCAACAATCAATAAATGGGACCTCATGAAGCTGAAAGGCTTTTGTAAAGCAAAGGACACTGTCATCAGAACAAAACGACAGGCTACAGACTGGGAAAGGATCTTCACCAACCTTATATCTGACAGAGGGATGATATCCAGAATATATATATATATATATATATATATATATATATATATATATATATATCCATTGCTGGTGCGAATGTAAATTTATACAACCACTTTGGAAATCAATCTGGTGCTATCTCAGACAATTAGGAATAGTGCTTCCTCAAGATCCAGCTATACCACTCCTAGACATATATCCAAAAGATGCTCAACTACACATGTGTACATTTCTCAACCATATTCATTGCAGCTTTATTCGTAATAGCCAGAATCTGAAACAACCCAGATGTCCTTCAGTTGAGGAGTGGATACAGAAATTGTGGTACATTTACACAATGGAATACTACTCAGCAATTAAAAACAAGGAAGTCATAGAACTTGCAGGCAAATGTTGAAAAGGGTGTAAATTTAATAAAGAGAAAGAAGAAAACTTACGTTGCTGTGGATAATTGTGAAGACTGAAAGGTCTTTACAGGGCTTGACCATAAAAGATTTGAAAGGAAACATTTAATAAAGTGTGTGCCTATATTTAAATTATCAGAGGAATTAGCCAATTAGAGTAAGGAGAAAGTAATAGGGGAAACAGAAGGGATGATTGTATGACAGAGACATCCTTAGTAAAATGGATACATTGTGGATGCCGACAGGAACTAAAGACGCCATGCATTAGAGCAGAATTTTGATACTTGTTCCCTAGATAACTGTTTTACGACATACGTTTTGAGGCTTTCATAAATCAAACCTCTTGATTTTTCCCCTTTTAAATATTCACACAGAGGTCACTTCTTAATTGTGAATTATGTCATTTTCCTGTTTAAGAAGACACCATAAACTAGATGCACCACAGTGATGTAGTTGTGTGTGACTGTGGAACTGCCCCTTGATTTTTTTTTTCTGAGTTACAGAGTGAAAAGTTACTTTTGCAAAGAGCAAAGTCATTACTCGTCGTTGACTAGAGTGAAAATTGCTCAGTGAGATTAATAACAGCAGTAGGACTTTTTAATCAGAAGGATCTTAAAGACCAAGAGAATAGGACCTTGGCATAGCTTCGGGTCCTTTAGTGAAGAAAAGAAACTGAGGGCAAAAAAGGCATCCACATATACTGCTTTTGTCTACATTCCCTAAGATTTGTGCAAGGAACTATCTACATGGTAGAAGAGGCTAGGCAGCTGCTTTAGAAAGGACAAGACTTTCTTATCCCCTTGGTAACACTCACTAGCCATTGAAGGAACAATATGTTAATTTCAGGATGGAAGCCACTCTTTGATGATCAGGCTAGCTTAAGTTTAAAAGCATTGTTCCATTTGTTAATAGAACCCCTTCTTAACTATAAATCATCAGAGACAAAGACTAATATTGTCCTTTTCTTCCTTTCATCAGTTCCTAGTTCACCTACTCAGGTGTTCTGAATTGACTGTGCTTTTTGACATCATTTCTGATCAGTCTCTTGATATGTGAAGTAAAGGAGATGGGGTGGGGTGCTTGCAAGCCTATGGCAACAGGCCTAGTAATCTGATAATTGGGAGTGGTGGGGCAGGAATCCTCAGTTGGCTGTTGTCTTAACAACTATCAGGGAGTGCCGCAGGTGATGCTTAAGATTTTATTATATTTCTTAAAATTTCCCCTAAGAGATTAATCATTCCCTGTCAAGTCTCTACCTGAGAAAAACTTCTCACTGAGAATGAAAAACTCCCGATTCTTAGGCACCTCACTTATTGTGAAGGTTATACTCTTAGGACCCTTGAAGGCTACTTATGACAAATTAGTATTTAGGACACAACTCAAGTTCATAATAGTTATTTTGAGGATTTATAGTAACTATCATACATAATTAATAAGCCAATAAAATTCTAATTTTGTTGAATGGCTGTAATAAGCTGCTTCTACTCCAAGGTATTATTTATTTAACTAACAGATATTGAAATGTTTCAAGAAACTCCTGTATCTTTAATAGCTGTTTACATTTTTGTTATATTCTTCTTTCTATTTTAATAATCCATTTTTTTTTGTTGACAAGTGTATAGACTGTTTCTTGGTTTTGTGTCATAAACCATGAAGCAGTAAATCACAGTGTAAATGCACCTTTTTTATACATGGGTATTCTTTGTGTTTTATAGTTATTAATCCTTTGCTATGTGCCTTACAAGTGCTTCCTTTTGGGTTTTTTTTTTTTCTTCCTCTTGCCTTAGCTTGTCTTTGTGGCTCTTGATATCCCAGACTAATTTCTTGTATAAACAATATCATAACTATCCAAGCAGGAACTACTACTAAATTTTGCAGAACAGCTTCGTAAATGGACAGTCAGAACAAATATTAGACCTATGTCTTTCTCGTAATACTGGTTGTCTCGCTTGGTATCTATTGTGTTGGTGTCCTAACTGGGAGACTTCTTCGATTGCTCTTAACAATCTCAAGGAAGTTCAAAACTATTGATCCTGAGCAATCATGTGAAAAACCATTTATAAGATAATAAGAGTTCTGAGCTGGGTCAGATGAAATGGGAGGAGGTCCTCCCCAATCAGTGGACTTGGAAAGGGGCAAGGAGGAGATAAGGGAGGGAGGGTGGGATTGCAAGGGAATGAGGGAGTGGGATACAGCTGGGATACAGAGTTAATAAAATGTAACTAATAATACAAAAAAATAAAAAAAGAGTTCTGAGCTTTTAGATAATGATTTTAGAAGCAAGAAATGGTGCCAAATTTGATTTAAATATTTGTGTGATTATTTTAATGTTTTAGTATTTTTGTGTTTATCTCTTTCTCATGTCACTATCCTTATTTATGCTCAGTCCTCCCATGCATATCTTGCATTGGAGATGTAAACAGCTGTGTTTACATCTGTGTTGTAAACCTGGCAGAACCGTCATTGTTGTCTTATATTGGTCATTGCAGGATGTGGCTTAACTATGAAGAATCTCTTAAGTGGAAGTAACAAGGGCATGGTGACGTAAGTTTGTCCTCAACAGTGTATGCAAAATAACATCCTGACAAAGGACAAAGTGAACCCTACAATGTCTTGAACATTCAGTTTCATTACTCCTACGTCATTTCTGGAATTGCCCAATGTGATGCCCCAAAGATGATATATGGTTGGTACCATATTCATTCTTGTTGCCTGGTGTTTTTGTTGGTTTGTTTATCTGTTTTGGTGTTGTTCTGAGTTTCTGAATATATGCTAATTAAATTAGTAGTCCACTTTTATGGATAGTGCATTTTTTTTAAGGTAAAACTCATAAGAAATGCAAAATTGATGCTTGAGGGGAAATTGCCTGGCTCCATGTAAGATCAATTTTTAGTCTGATTTTATTAATCCCATAGAGCAGTATTTTTATTTTCAAAAGGAAAAATAATGTAATTTAATATGCCCAATGAAGGCTTTTAGATTGGTTACCAATCCACTTCATCAAAAAGGTAACTATATATCTACATATGACCATTGAGATGCAAGAGAAAATGATTTGGTGGAGCTTCCCGTGAGTTCATTAAAAGGGGACCAATAAACAAAGGGAAGCGTCCACATTCATGCCCTCTGCAACTCAGTGCTGTGGATTGGTATGGCAGTTCTCATAGACTGTCATATAGAGAGTAAGGACAGGTAGACAGAATGGCAGAGAGGCCAGTTCTCTGAGGATGACTGTTCTTCATCAGCCATGGGCTATCTAGTTCAAGACATCTTTTAGGTAAAGGAGAAACCAATTAATACACTGTAATGTTTATTTTAGATTTTTCTTTTAGATACAACATCTTTGGCTTTCTTATTCTTTCTTAAAATTAATTTTTGGGTGCTGGAGATTGAACTCGTGCCTTTGGATTTTTGAGACAAGCTTTCACTGTGTAGCTGAGGCTGTCTTTAAACTTGCTGGCCTCCAACTTCAAACTGACAGTCATGTTGCTGTATGGCACAACATCATGTTTCTCTTTTAAAAACAAATGAAGAAACAAACATACAAGCAAGCAAAACGTAGGGACTAGCGAGGTGGCTCAGTGGTTGAGACCACTGGCTGCTCTTGTAGAGGCCCAGGTTCAGTTCTTAGCATCCACAGAGGGCTCACATCTATCTGTAACTTTAACTCAAAGAGCTCTGACATGGTCCTCTGACCTCCGTGGCCAGAAAGCACACCAATGGAAGACAGAAACACATGCAGGCAAAACACCAATACACATAAAATAAAACCACGTAAATCTAATATATTAAGAAAATAAATTGTGAAACAAAATTACAAGTGCTGAAGATACGAATTTATTTATTTAGAGTAGGAGACTCTGCAGTTTTTCCTCTAACTGTATAAGTGGAACAGTCCCTGCTGAATACATTTATTACTGCTTTTCCACTAAATATTGAAGAAAAAAGCTTTTTTTTTTTTGTAGACGAAGTTTTAACTTAAGCATCTTCTCTTCTGAAAGCTTAGGCATAATAGTTATGTTTTGTCTTTGCACTATGTAGAACACCACCACCACCACCACCAAAAAAACCCATCTACTTTCTTACACTAGTTCTCTCCCATTTTCCTTATTTGATTCTTATGTGTAATACTGTCCAAGAATACGGTTGCAAGCAGTAATTTATTTGTTATTCACTCTTGACAGTGGATGGGTCACCAACCATTAAGGAACTGAATACCCTTCCAGCTCTTAGGAATCATAAAGATGAAGCCACTAGGGCCACGGAAACACTCCGGCTGTACGGCTGTTTTCACAGGAGGCAGTAATGCACACCCCCCCAGCCATTAGAGGCACAGCATCCTCTGCATTCTTTGGCTTTGATGCAGATGGAAAGGTACCAAACCCCGAGGGCACTGCCTTTCACAGTGGAAAGCACCTGGGGGACGAGATGGATCGCTGCAGGATGCCCAGCGAACATCTGGAAACACCGCAGGGCAATTGCCTCAGCAATTCCTTACTTCTACTAGCGTGCTATTTTCATTAATTTTAACAAATTCTGCTTCCTTTTGCATTTTCCTTCACTTTGCCAACTTGGTGTAAAAAAAAAAAATGTTCCAAGGGCTTGCTATGTGGAATCAAGGCAAAATTAGAGCTAATACTGAATTTTCTCACACCCCTGGATCGAGTGAAAAGATGAAAGTACTCCTGTACTAGAAGTTACTGATAAGCTCTCCGTTTAAACTACATGGATGGCATCTGCACACGGTCATATGTGCATGTATGCATGTGCATTTATCTTATGTTTACTTGTGTCTGAAGGTGCCTTTCAACTGTCTGTGTAAGCATTGCTTTTATTCTAATTCTCTCCTCAAACTCTCTATGAATTTCGGAGCATATTTATATGTATTCATCAGTATTTCTGTCTTTATTGTTTTTGCATTACTTTACAAAATAGCTATAATTTTATACCCTCTTGATTTATCTGTTTTGTTCTGTCTTTTGAACCTGATGTAAGAGAACTGAGGTAGACTATATTATCTTTTATAAAATATTAAAGTGTATCTATAATTTTAAGTGTATGAATATGTAGCTTTGTTCATCTTTTAATAAAATTGCAAAACTGTTAAAAATTAGATTAGTTTAGAATTTTATGTTCTGTTAACTTTAGACAAGTACAATGGAATCATCTCTGAGACACAAGTAGACGAAATCAATTCCCAAATACATGATTTCTTCTTTGACCTCTAAAGGCACAGAAAAAGAACATACTGGAGAACTGTTTGCCAGGACCTCCCTCTTACATTCACTTCTTCGGTTATTTGTTGGGTGTAAACTGTCCTGTTTACAGTGCCAAATGTATTTGCAAATTCTGATGAAAGATAGTCCTAAATTCTGGTTATGCATCCAAGAAAAATTTCTATCTACTTACAGTTGTTAGGAGGAAAAAGAAACTGCTTTGTAGATAATGAATTGACAGCAGTTGTTAGATAAAACCTATGAATTTATGTTTCTCTTTGTCCTTTAACACAAACATGGAAAATTCAGGTTCTAGTGATTAGAATCTTTCTTCAGTGCTACTGCAAAAAATATCTATGTTTGGACTTAGGATATATATATACATATATATATATGTATATATGTAATCTTTAAGATTAAGCAAGGGTTTCATAGTGGCCTTTCTATGGACCAATTTAAGAGCACATTTGTTAGAATAAAAATACAGAGAAGAAATTCTTTAAGTTGATAAATGAATAAACAGATAAATAAATAAGTAAACAAATGCCATTTGTCAGAACAAATTGTTAAATTAATGACCTAATATATGGAGCTAAGACAAAATGTGCCAACTCTACTAAAAAAAAAAACACACATACAAACCAACAACAAAAATAGTTCTGTAACAAAAATGTTAAGCATTTATGTAACAATTTTAAAAATGTCACTATTGAAGAAAGATTTAGTTAACCAGTTACTAATGTGACTATAGCTAAAATGTGAATTTGTGAAATAAAAACAGAAGGGAGGAATTCTTCCAGATATAATTAAAAAATCAATGAGATTAAAGACACAAAAGTAAGCTAGGAGACATGGAGAACAGTACCGTAAGTTCAACAGCCTAATACAAGTTTCAGAAGAGATGGCAGGGATAACTTTCAGACACTAGCTAACGTGGTAGGCTATAAGGCTATTGCGTTGCAATGTTTCTCTGATGAAATTTTAGGTGTAAATGAAAGAAGATCCTAGAGGAGAAATAACATTTAAACGGGTACATTAATATGTAAAAGAATTTATAAACATCTATAAGGAAAAGGGAAAAGTAATGCCAAGGTTTTCCCCCAATGAAATTTCAGATGAAAATGACAGAAAGTCCTAACTTTCCTGAGAATAAAATTACAGTTTAATATAAAGGAAAATCTGGGGTAGCATCATTTTGTGTGTGTGTGTGTGTGTGTGTGTGTGTGTGTGTGTGTGATATAGAAAGGGTATTAAGCAAAGATTTCCTTCAAAACACTGGGTTAAATGTGGTAAATGTACGGGTTGAGTTTTTTTATGTGAATTTCAAAGGAGAAGATAATATGTAAAAACATTCAGAGAATTCATAATTATCAAAATAATTTTACCTGATTTGCTGGAAAGATATCCTAAAAAAATTTGAAAGAGAAAGCTCATTTTTTTATTAAAAAAATGATATTGGGATTAGTGAAAATCAAATTAAAGCATGCTAAAAATATTTTGTTTTGGAGATAGTAGTAAATATTGCATTATTTTCACAATAATGGAAAGTATATCAAATGTGATTTTCAAATGTGGAAATACTTGTACCTGAAGAAAGAACTGAATTCTGCAAGTCATCCATAGAAAAAAGAAAAAAGTAGCAGGAAACCATCTAATTATATAATAGATACTCCATATTAAAATCAGGATGATGGCTATTATTCTTACTGTTCAAAACTTATCTAAGTAAATAAGTTTAAAGACTATAACTATTAAAAACACCAGTAACACCTGAAATTTTATTTAGATTTAGAAAGTCCTGACAAAATAATTGAAAAACATTGATTGTTATGCTAGACTTCAATAATTTCTTGAATGAATGTTACATTGATTTGCAAAAACCTAATAGCATGACTATAAATGAGCAATCACTAATAACACACTCATAGAAAATAAAATGTGATTCATGTTCATAAGAGAAATTGGTCTGAAATTCTCTTTTTTGTTTAGTCTTTTTTGTGAGTTAGGTATCACAGTGACTGTGGCCTCATAAAATAAATTTGGCAATGTTCCTACTATTTCTATTTTGTGAAATAATTTAAGAAGATTTGGTATTGACTCTTGTTTGATAGTCTGTTAGAATTCTGCCCTGAAACCATCTGGCCCTGGGCTTTTTTTGAGGGGGAGGGACTTTTAATGATTGTTTCTATTTCTTAAGGGTTATAGGTCTATTTTGATTGTTTATCTGATCTTGATTCTATTTTGGTAAGGGGAATCGATCAATAAAATTGTCCATTTCTTTTAGATTTTCCAATTTTGTGGAGTAGAGTTTGCTGAAGTAAGAGCTAATGAGTCTTTTGATTTCTTCAATGTCTGTTATGTCCCCCTTTTCATTACTGATTTTGTTACTTTGGATACTATCTCTTTGCCTTTTTGGATAAGGGTTTGTCTATCTTGTTAATTTTCTAAAAGAACTAGCTCTTGTTTTCATTGATTCTTTGTATTATTCTCTTTGTTTCTAAGTTATTGATTTTAACCCTGAGTTCCTGCCATCTACTCCTCCAGTTGTGTTTGCTTCATTTTGTTCTAGAGGTCTCAAGTGTGTTGTTAAGTTTTTAGTATGAAATCTCACTAATATCTTCATGAAGGGATCTAGTGCTATGAACTTTCTTCTTAGCACTGCTTTTATTATCTTCCATAAATTTGGGTATATTGTTTATTCATTTTTAAATTCTAGAAAGATATTAATTTCTTTTTTTTATTACTTTCTTGACCCATCAGTCATTCAGTGGAGAGTTGTTCAGATTCCATGAGTTTATAGACTTTCTGTTGTTTCTGTTGTTGTTGAAATCCGATTTTAATGTCTGGTGTTCTGATAAGATACAGGGGCCATTTCAATTTTCTTGTATTGGTTGATAGTTGTTTTGTGACTGAGTATATGGTAAATTTTGGAAAAGGTTCTGTGAGGTCCTGTGAAGAAGGTATATTTTTTGTGTTTGGTTGAAATGTTCTGTAGTTACCTATTAGAACCATTTGAGTCATAACATTTGTTAGTTCCATTATTTCTGTTTAGTTTCTGTCTGGATGGCCTGTCCATTGGTGGAAGCAGAGGTCATGAAGTCTCCCAGTATTAATGTGTGGGGTTTGATGTGTGATTTAAGCTTTAGTAATGTTTCTTTAAAGAATGTGGGTACCCTTGCATTTAGGGTAGATATATTCAGAATTGAGACATCATCTTGGTGGATTTTACAGTTCATAAGTATGAAGTGTCCTTCCCCATTTCTTTTGGTTAATTTTGGTTGAAAATCTATTTTATTAGAAATTAGAATGATATGCCAGCCTACAGAAAATGAGAACATAATTTCAAAAAACCCACATCTACAGAGGGCAAATATCCAAAACACACAAAGAACTCAAGAAATTAGACATCAACAAACCAAATAACACAATCAAGAAATGGTATACACATGTAAACAGAATTCTCAACATATGACTCTCAAACAACTGAGAAACATTTATATAAATGAAATTTGCAGGCAAATGGATGGAACTAGAAAAGAACATTGTGAGTGAGCTAACCCAGTTCCAGCATGACAAATGTGTTATGTACTCTCTTATAAATGGATGTTAGCCATAAAGTAAAGGATTGTAACCAGGCTGCAATCCATAGACCCAAAGGAGCTAAGTAATAAGCATGACTCAAGGTTGGGGAGAGACACTTAAATCTCACTGAAAAGGGGAAATAGAGTGGACATCGTGGGTGGATGGAGGGTATGAGAGGGGGAAGATGGTGGGGATAGGGACAGGTGAGACAAGGTGGAAGGAGGAAAGAGGGAGAGAGTACTAGGAGAGACAGCTGGAATGGGGGCATGAATCTCTGGTAAGAGCTAGAAACCTAAGTTAATGGTTATTTCCAGGAATCTATGAAGGTGACCCTAACTAAAAGTCCTCAAGATGAGGGATATGGAGTCTGAACCGGCCATCTCCTGTAACCAAGCAAGAGTTCCATCCTCCGGTTCAGTGTTACTTGTCCTCCTGTGGACAACAATAGGAGCATACAGGGTCCTGGTCCAAGATCATGACACCCAGGTGAATACGAGCACCGGGAGCACAGTGTCTGCACTGCTTACAAGCCACCACACTGCTGATTCTGAAACTCCAGCATTTCTGTTTCCTCAGAGAGAGGAGAGGATCTTGACTGCCAGATATGGATGGTATCACTCTCAGACCTCTCGGCTACTCCAGTCATCCTGAAGATGACTATGGATTCCAGTGATGTGCAGGCCCAGACTATGGTTCACAGCTTCACTAGCTATCTTGAGGAGACCTGCAGGACCTCACAGGATCACACAGGTTAGAAACCCACACCTTAATTCCCTGCCTATAGGTCCAATTAGAACACAACCAGCAGAGCAGAGATGTAAGCTACTTGAAGAGATCCAGCCCTTAGACCATGACCTAGGGCTCCCCCTGAATACTCCAGGAGCCCAGCAGGCTCCAGGAACAACTAGCCAGTCCGAGAGACAACCAGATTGCTAAAAGCCAGTGTATGAACATAATCAACAAAAACCAAGGCAATTTGGCAACAAGCTCTGGACATCTTCACACAGCTGAAACAAAGGAAAAAGACATTAAAATTATGCTTATGATGATGGTAGAGGCCTTTAAAGAGGAAAAAATAAATCTCTTAAAATACAGAAAAATAAAATCAAACAGAGGATTTTAAAGAGAAAATGAATAAGTCACTTAAAGAAATAAAAAAAAAAACATTCAAACAAACAGATCTTTAAAGAGGAAAGACTAAATCACTTAAAGAACTTCAGAAAAACACAGTCAAATAGGTGAAGGAAATAAATAAAATGGTTCAAAACCTGAAACTCAGAAGAGAATCAATAAAGTAAACACAAATGGAGGAAATCCTGGAGAACAGGAAACACAGAGATAAGCATCACTAACAGACTACAAGAGTTGGAAGAGAGATATTCATATATAGAAGATATAAATGAAAAAAATTAATACTGTCAAAGGTTTGGTCATGAGTCTTTGCTTTGACAACACTGCTAGTTAGAGTCTTTCAGATGCGCTCAGTAGACTCCTGTCATACGTTCAATGCACAGGGAATCATAAGAAAGAAAGGGAGTTAGTCTGATGGGGAAAGGATAGAAGCTCCACAAGGACCAAATATATCTGGGCACAGGGTCTTTTCTGAGACTGACATTCAACCAAGGACCATGTATGGATATAACCTAGAACCTTCACTCAGATGTAGCCTGTGGTAGCTCAGTAACCAATTGGTTTCCCAAAGTGAGGGGAACAGGGACTATTTCTAACAGGAACTCAATGACTGGCTCTTTGGTCTCCCCACCCCCGAAGGGAGGAGCAGTCCTGTTAGGCCACAGAGGAGGGCTTTGCAGCCAGTCCTGAAGATACCTGATAAAACAGGATCAGATGAATGGGGAGGAGGTCCCCCCTATCAGTGGACTTGGAAAGGGGCACGGTGAAGATGAGGGAGGGAGGGAGGGACTGGGAGGGAATGAGGGATCGGGACACGGCTGGGATACAGAGTTAATAAAATGTAACTGATACAAAAAAATAAAAAAATAAAAAAAAATTAATACTGTCAAAGACAATATTTAGTTGAAAAAATTCTGACACAAAACATCTAAGATATCAAGTACACCATGAAAAGACAAAACCTAAGAATAATACAAATAGAATAAAAAGAAGATTCCCAGCTTTAATGAACAAGAAATATTTCCAAGAAAATCATAGAAGAAAAATTTCCAAACCTGAAGGAAGAGATGCCTCTTCACAGACAAGAGGCTTACACAGCTCTAAATAGATTAGACCAGAAAATAAATTCCTCCCACCACATAATAATCAAAACACTAAATGTACAGAAAGAAGAAAAATATTTAAAGCAGAAAATTTAGAATCACACCTGACTTTTCAACAGAGACTGTAAAAGCCAGAAGGGCCTGGGAAGAAATCTTGCAAACCGTAAGAGAACACAGATGTCAGCCTAGACTACTATACCCATCAAAGCTTTCAATCATCATAAATAGAGAACACAAGATATTCTATGTGGAAACAAATTTAAACAGTATCTATGCACAAAGCCAGCCCTACAGATGATACTAGAAGAAAAAACTCCAACCCAAGGAGGTTAGCTACACCAAGATAACACAATATATCTTCACAATATACCTTCACTACGGTAAGCACATAGACAAAAGACAAGCACAGAAACACACCTCTATAGCCAATATAATAATAAAAGGAACAAACAATCACTGGTCATTAATATTTCTCAACACCAATGGACTCAACTCTCCAATAAAAGGACACAGGCTTTCCATCCTCCCCACCCCACCTTCTTTCATAAGATTCCCTTCACTCTGCCCAAAGTTTAATTATGAGCCTCAGCATCAGCTTTGATACACTGCTGGATAGAATCTTTCAGAGGCCATCAGTGAAGAGACAGGAGCTCCATAAGGAGAGCAACAGAACCAAAAATATCTGGGCCCAGGGGTCTTTTCTGAGACTGTTACTTCAACCAAGGACAATGAGTGAAGATAACCTAGAACCCCTGCACAGATGTAACCCATGGCAGATCAGTCTCCAAGTAGGTACCCTAAAAGGGGAACAGAGACTGTCTCTGACATGAACTCCGTGGCTGGCTATTTAATCAACTCCCCACGAAGGGAAGAGGGAATAGCCTTACCAGGCCACAGAAGAAGACAATCAGTCAGTCCTGTTGAGACCTGATAGGCTAGGCTCAGATGGAAGGGGAAGAGACCTCCGCTCTCAGTGGTCTGTTTTTTTTTTTTTAATTTTTAATTTTATTTTTTAATATTAGTTACAGTTTATTAACTTTGTATCACAGCTGTAGCCTGCTCCCTTATTCCCTCCCAATCCTACCCTCCCTCCTTCATCTCCTCCCTGCCCTTTTCCAAGTCCACTGATAGAGAAGGTTCTCCTTCTCTTCCATCTGACCCTAGCTTATGAGGTTTCTTCAGAACTGGCTGCAGTGTCCTCCTCTGTGGCCTAGCAAAGCTACTCCTCCCTCGGAGGAGGAGGTGAGGTCAAAGAGCTAGCTATTGAGTTCATGTCAGAAATAGTCCTTGTTCCCCTTACTTGGAACCAATTGGATACTGAGCTACCATGAGTTACATCCCAGCAGGGGTTCTAGGTTATATCCATACATGGTCCTTGGTTGGAGATACAGTCTCATAAAAGACCCCTGTGCCCAGATATATTTGGTCCTTGTGGAGCTCCTGTCCTCTCCAGGTCATACTAACTCCCCCTTCTTTCATATGATTCTCTGCACTCTGCCCAAGGTTTGGTTATGAGTCTTAGCATCTGCTTTGATACACTGCTAGGTAGAGTCTTTCAGAGGCCTTCTGTGGAAGGCTCCTGTCCTGTTACTTGTTTTCTCCTACTTCCAATGTCCATCCCATTTGTCTTTCTAAGTGAGGATTGAATATCTTACCCCGGTCCTCTTTCTTGTTTGTCTTCTTTAGGTGTACAGATTTTAGTATGTTTATCCTATCTTATAGGTCTAGTACCCACTTATAAATGAGTATACACCATGTGTGTCTTTTTGTTTCTGAGATACCTCACTCAGAATGATCTTTTCTAGATCCCACCATTTGCCTGCAAATTTCATGATTTCCTCGTTTTTAATTGCTAAGTAGTATTCAATTGCGTAAGAGTACCACAATTTCTGTATCCATTCCTCCATTGATGGACATCTGGGTTGTTTCCAGGTTCTGGCTATTATGAATAAAGCTGCTACAAACATGTTTGAGCAAATGTCCTTGTTGTGTACTTGAGTATCTTTTGGATATATGCTTAGGAGTGTTATAGCTGGATCTTGAGGAAGCACTGTTCCTAGTTGTCTGAGAAAGTACCAGATTGATTTCCAAAGTGGTTGTATAAGTTTGCATTCACACCAGCAATAGAGGAGGCTTCCCCTTTCTCCATATCACCCAGCAGTGTATGTATACAAATGCTGAGACCCACAGCCAAACATTAGGGTATGCATAGGGAGTCTTATGTAAGAGGGGGTGGAAAGATAGAAGGACCTGGAGGTGACAGGAGCTCCACAAGAAGACCAACCAACAGAGTCAACTAACCAGGTCCCGGAGGGGCATGAGGAGACTTAAGGACCATGCATGGAATGGACCTAGGCCCCTACATAGATGTAGGTTATGGGCAGCTCGTTCTTCATGTAGGTCTTCTAGTAAGGGAGTAAGGGGATCCTGTCCCTCAAATGGACTCTATTGCCTGTTTTTTGATCACTTCCCCTGGTGGGAGTTTCTTGCCAGACCATAGGGGAAGAGGACACACTCAGTCTTGATGCAATTTGAGGAGCTGGGGTGAGTTGTTGGGGAGGGAGAGCTCCCCTTTTCTGAGGAATAAGGGCAGGGATGGGGAGAAGAGGGAAGGATAGGAGTATAGGGAAGAGAGGAGGGAGGGGGCTTACATGAGGTTATAAAGAGAACAAACAATAAATCAATTATGAAAAGAAAATGTAACTTCAAAAGAGTTATGCAATTATAAAATACATTAAATTAGCTCTAATAAGTTACATATAAATTCATTGGTCAAACTTTATTAAAACATTTTTTAAAAGGAAATAAAATAACAAAGGGTTAACGGTGTAGTTCAAGGGTAGATCGATTGCCTGAGGTACGTGAAGGCCTACCACCATTTCTAGTGCCAGTGGAAAAGAGAATGGCTGAAGGAGAGTGGAAGGGAGAGATCTACTATCCTAAATATCACAAATTCTTTTGTGAAATTCACCTTTAGGTTTAACAGTATGCTCATCTACCTTTCACTTGTCTTTTTAAGCTATATTTCACATGATGTTACAGCATTTTCCAAAACCACGTAGTTTGTTTTCATACATACAGTTAGTTATAAAATGGAGATAGGTCAGAGATGTTTCTCTTCCAAGCTGCGTCACCCTGGCATCTGTCTCCTTGGTTTCTCAGTTTGTGATTAAGCCATCTTCCTTGTCATTGGCTCTGACACTCCAGGGCAGAATCTGGTCTCTGTGAGGTTATCTGTCACTCGTTTGGGCCAACACTGCTTGGAAGGCTGTCACAAAGATAGTGTTCCTTCTCAAGACAGGAATCACCTGGGCACATTATGCTGGTTTGTTTTAATGGTGATATTAAATTCCATCACTTGATTCAAGGAGTTTATGCCATGAATCTGAATACTAAGATGACTATTTACATATTTAAATGACATCTTTACTGAATGAAAATAACAGCTTTAATGCACTCATTAAATAAGAGTTATTATTTTTTAAAATATTATCTAATGACCTTAAAATTAGGAAATCACCGTTGTGTTTCATTGGTGCTTCCTTGAAACATTTAGTCTAGTTTTCCTTTGCTTAAAGGTGCGTCAAGGTTGGATATTGCCTTCAGTGATTCTCACTGTGATGTTCTCATTTCTCCCTCTGTCCTAAGGTTTCAACTGTGGAGTCAAGATGATGTCATGAGCTGAATCTCTGCCCGTATTAACATGATGCAATTCTAACATCCAGGACTTTAGAATATAGCTATATTTTGCTGATAAGGTTCAAGACAGTAATTAAATCAAAGCAAAGTCCTTTGGGTTCAATATCTTTCCAGCATGAGTGACATCTTTATTTTGAAAAACTATAAGAAATAAATCTAAGCACAGAGACACATGTGGGGAATATTATGAGGACAGGGGGAAAAATAGCTTTTACCAGGCAAGGAGGAAGACCTGAAGAGGTCCTTCTGCTATGGTCCTTAGAAGAAACAAACCCTACCAAAACCCTGCTTTCTTCTTTCCAAAACTATGACAAGTTCTATTACCATAGTTCTATTACTCCAACCAGTCTACAGTGCTTTATTACAGTGGCTTTAACAAAGTCATACAAATGACACCTGATATCTCCCATGGCTGTGCTATCTACATATATGCATAAGAAACAACAGGTGTCTCAGATTTCTCCTAAAAGTTTCTGAGTTTCATTTTAAGTATGCTGCCTTATTTTATTTTAGTATGTTTTAAATTGAAACAGAGTTACATCATTGCCTCTCGCTTTTCTTCCTCCAACTATCCTCCCTCCACTCCCTACCCTTACTGTCATGTTGATAGAAATTTTCTACTATTATTCTTGTTTGGTGTGTGTGTGTGTTCAAACCTGCATAAATACAACCTTTCATTGTTGTTGGTGGTGTGTATATGGCTTCAAGGTTGATACCTCTGCACTAGCCTTTCTCTGGGAAAGGCTAATTCTCCCCCAGCAGTTATTCATTGTCTGTATTCCCTTATCCAGAGGTGGGACCCCTCAAAACCCTCCCCACTTCATGTAAACATGTTTTAAAATATATCACCCTTTACATCTAATCATTGTTCTCACCAGAGGTGCTAAGCTGGACTGTTGCTTTAACCTAACATACCTGTGAGTATGTCACAAGCTCTACTTCTATAATAATCTGATCTCAGACCAACAGAGATTAAATGGAATGTGAGAGCCATCGATGATGGAGAACAGTGGTAGGAAATTATCTTCTGCTTGAAGAAAGCTGGATTCATATATAAAGCACCTATTTGAGCTTTTAATCATGCTCTTGCTAATTTAGTGAAAAGTAGACCCAGCCTGATTTAACATCACAACTTGCTGACCTGTGATATGGCCACAGGATGGATTATTGTGCCTTCTATGCTAAGGTTAAAATGGCTGAAGAGTTTTGCAGGCTTGAAATAGAGAGAACTAGATACATGTTTTGAAAAATGTGAGACAAGAATTAATGAGAAAATTTGTCTTTTATCCCATATGTTCTTATAGGTATGTTGAGGACATGCCTAGCAGTGTATCCCCAACATTGAGAACAATTGTCATGTCAAAGAAGGGCTTGAAGATTAAGAAGATTAACTAGTAAGGTTTTATTTGTGCTTTTTCTCCTCTAGTTACAACAATACATCTAAATAATTTTTACTTGTACAACTAAAACAGTGATAAAGTGTTTCCTGTCATATTTGGTGCATGGTGAATACTTAGTACATAGTCACTATTGTTCATAATAATAGTATTAGTAGTCATCATTATTAATATTATTAAGGATTTGTGGGAAGCCCCCAAATTGGATTCCTGGCCACAAGTGTACCTTTAGACTACAGAAAGTTGTGCTTGGCAGCATCGCCAAGCAACTGGATTATGTGTGTGTATATGTGTGTGTGTGTGATGTTTAAATATAGGTGTGTAAACACAAACACATAAAACAAATATAGACAGTCCCTCATAGCACTCATCCTTCTAAGTAACACTGAATGTTTGTATGGGGTGGATGAGTGGAAGAGAGGTTTAGGAGATGGAGAGAGCAGGGATAAAGATGGAAAGTGGCTTCTTTTATTGAAGCATGTTTTGCTAAGATGCTTTCTTTTGGTGCTGTTTGGAAAATCAGATTTGGACTTATGTAACTTTCAGTTTGCTTCTGTAATCTATATCCTTATTTACTTGCACACCGATCTCAGTGAGAGAAGAGTAATGTGCAGAGGGCTGCTTGTGTTTCTCTCTCTGAGGCAATTGGAGGAGATGAAGATTGTCAGAGCAGGACCAGCTGGTATTCTCTGGCTGACTCCCAGGCGCAACTGTGAAGCAGCGGATATTGGGTGCTCTCCCACCTCGTCAGGAGCAGCGCTCTCCTGTCTGTTCCTGGCATCTCACAGCATCCTGCGCCCTGCTAAGGTGTTAACTGACAACTGACAGATTTTACTAGGAGCCTATTCTCCTCGCTTATATTTTCTTCTTAAAAGTTGATTTAAAAACTTTAAAAATCAAACCTCTGTGAGTCGAGGCCTAGCTTTCCCTCAGGATTGCCGATAAATAAATCAAAACTCTCTCATCTTTTAGAAAAAGAAATAAATGTTCTCTTCACACCTGACATCCCACTAAGTACTAGTCATTGTTTACCAGTTTCCACAAAGTTTTCTTAACAAAGTGGTTCATTGTTTCCTCTTATAATCTCCCAGTTATTACAAATGCAATGTGGCTTCATCTTTTCTTTTCAACTAATCTCTTTAAAGATCAACATCAAAATGCTAATATCTAAGGACTTTGCTTCTATTTGATCCAGTACCCTCTGGAAGAGCTGCATGGTATCATTTATCACATATTTAATATGTCTGATGGACTGCCTGGTCTGTTTGATGGTAGATATCTTTCTGACTGAATCTCTACCTCATTCATTAGAATACCGTGAACTTGTGTGATACTTACCTCTTGATATTACTGTTAGGTTAACTGAAAATGTGATGGTTTGGGATCTCACTGTTTACATACTTGGACTAAATAACAGTGGTACTACAGTAAGGGAGAAGGTCCATTCATCCATGAGCCCTTCAATAAAGACTTCCTCTTGAGATCGGCTTTGTTTGTAGCAAGGTTATCCTGTACCTCATGGCTACTATCCACTTATAAGTGAGTACATGCATGTCTTTCTTGATCTGGGTTATTCACTCAGGATGATCTTTTCTAGTTCCATCCATTTGCCTGAAAATCACATGCCTTTGTTTTTAATAGCTGAGTAGTATTTCATTGTGAAATTATATCACATTTTCTTTAACCATTCTTCAATTTAGGGGAATATAGGTTGTTCCCAGTTTCTGGCTGTTACAAATAAAGCTGCTATGAACATAGTTGAGAATGTGGTGGAGCATCTTTTGAATATATACACAGGAGTGCTGTGGCTGGGCCCTGCGGTAGATTTATTTACAGTTTTCTGAGAAATATCCAGATTGATTTCCACGGTGGTTGTACAAGTTTACACTTCCACCAGCAAAGAAGGAGTGTTAGAGGGACAAGAAGGAACAGCTAGCCAGACACAAGGACCTCATGAAGGGTTTGTTGAAAGCAAGCAGTAGCATTTCCATTGGGGCATGAAATAGAGACAAAAGAGCAAACAAAGGCTATTCTAGTATGACAGTGAGAATAGGGCTTCAGCTTTAATCAGATAGTATATCTATCCCTCCCCCCACCACAGTAACACATCAAGGACCATATAGAAATTACACAAAAGCATCCACAGCAATGGCAATGAAGTTGGCCATTAGTCTTCATTATTATCATTTCTAAAGCAAGTGAGTGTCTGCTGAAGAGATAGGCACAGGAGACTTTTCAAACTGTGACAATTGCATTTTCCCCCCACAATTTCAGCAACTGAAGCCCTGTTTTAGTGAGTCCTGGCAATTGAACTTGAGAAACACTGGGAATGGCACCTCAGTCTCCAAGTGGGTTCCCTAGTAAGGGGAACAGGGACTGTCTCTGACATGAACTCAGTGGCTGGCTCTTTGATCACCTCCCCCTGATGGGGGAGCAGCCTTCCCAGGCCACAGAGGAAGGCAATGCAGCCAGGCCTGATGAGACCTGATAGACTAGGATCGGATAGAAGGGGAGGAGGACTTCCCCTATCAGTGGACTTAGGGAGGGGCATAGGAGGAGATGAGGGAAGGAGAATGGGATTTAGAGGGAATGAGGGAGTGGGCTACAGCTGGGATGCAAAGTGAATAAACTGTAATAAATCAATCAATTAATTAATTAGAAATAGACTTCAGTAGGCCCGTGAACAGGGGATAAATATGCTAAGCTGCACTGTGGGTAAGTTTCCTTTAGCTGAGTATGTCTGAAATTAGACAACACAGTTTTAAGCAGGGATTATTTAACTGTATCAGAAACAAAACTGTAATAGAGTTGTAATAGAAACCTTCACTTGTAAATGAAAATCTTGGCTCTGCCTCTGTGTTTGTTAAGGTTTTAGGAGCTAAGTCTTTTATCAAACAGGAGTAAACAATTATTTGACCATAATGTATTTTGATTTTGTTCTTATCTTTGGGTTCTTTGGGACCCATTCTTCTGAGAAATAACCTTTTAAGAAGTATAGTAAAACGACAGATATTTTGTATTGCCAACATAAACCCCAATTTCCAGCACTGATGATTAACTCCAGTCCTGGTTTGAGTTATTAGGTATTTTAGAGCTCTTCGCTGCTTTTCAAATGCTGGCACAGTTGTCAATCATTCTGTATCATATTTCTAGTTTGTGTGAGGAGGCCATTTGTTAAATTGCAGCCTCCTAGACTCAAAGAACATTTACCAAATACTTTTCAGATAAAATGTCATCGTGTTCAGTAAAAGCCCCGGAAGCCTGCAGAGGAGGAAACACCTACGGAAACAGAAGACTTCAGCAGAGTGTGATAGAGCACAGATCCATTCTCCGCTGCAATGATACGAGAACAGGGTGTGACCCTTACTCCTCAATCTTCTCTATGTGCTCATGGTGCTCATTGATGAAGGGCTTCAGAATCAGGAACTGGTGCTACACTGCTGGGAAGCCAGCTTATTACGGAGGGTTGCTATATGATGGTGACTAACTACAGGGACCTCAAGATTGAAAGAGCATCTCTGTTGTTTTGTTTTTCACATTCTTCCACCCTCTTCCCTCCTTTCAATAAACCCAGTGTTCTTCAAACGTTTTCTAAAAAACGTTTATAGAAAAATGGACAGCAGAGACGGTATAAGGTCAGGGAACATTGTTTTCCCTCTAACAGTTCCACCTGCCCTATGCACTATAATATTTTTTAATGTTTTCCCCATAATATTTTATAAATCTTTTTTTTTGTATTTGCCCTTCATGCACCACTCTTTTGGGCAAAATATGCAGAATTCACAGGCTCAGGGTTCTGCTGACATGCCAACTAAAATACTTACCAGTGTCAACTGTCTTTTGATCTATAAGATCTGAGTATTTAGCATGCGTGTCAAATAGTGGACACAAAATGTGTGATTAATATATGTAGCAATACATAATACATAAACTTATGTATAAGAGGATGCAAATGTTTGTATACAATTTCAAATACATTTTTTTTTTGCAGCCGATAAAAAGTTCAATACCTGGTAGTCGTGTCAATCTGCAAAAATAGGAATTACAAATGCTCTTGGCATTTAACTCCCATTACATGAAAATTCTTAGTTAATCAAGAATATCAGGGAATCATAAGAAAGAAGGGGAGTTAGTCTGATGGGGAAAGGATAGGAGCTCCACAAGGACCAAATATATCTGGGCACAGGGTCTTTTCTGAGACTGACATTCAACCAAGGACCATGTATGGATATAACCTAGAACCTCCATTCAGATGTAGCCTGTGGTAGCTCAGTAACCAATTGGTTTCCCAAAGTGAGGGGAACAAGGACTGTTTTTAACAGGAACTCAATGACTGGCTCTTTGACCTCCCCACCCCCCAAGGGAGGAGCAGTCCTGTTAGGCCACAGAGGAGGGCTTTGCAGCCAGTCCTGAAGATACCTGATAAAACAGGATCAGATGAATGGGGAGGAGGTCCCCCCCTATCAGTGGACTTGGAAAGGGGCACGGTGGAGATGAGAGAGGGAGGGAGGGACTGGGAGGGAATAAGGGATCGGACATGGCTGGGATACAGAATTAATAAAATGTAACTGATAAGAAAAAAATAAAATTAAAAAAAAGAATATCCCATTGCATTTTTTTATAACTCTTATAATATAAAACTTTTTATTCCTTATTTTTTAGAGTGTGTTCTTGGGAATAACAATAGAAAGAAGCCAGGATATTGCCTAGGTGGTAGGTTAGGAGTAAAGGAAATCTATTTAGCTAGATAAAATACAAATTTAGTTGATGATAAAGGATGCCAAAGTTTTAGAGAGGACTTCACTATGAGATAAAAAGCTTCTAATCTGGTCTCAGTATAAACCCAAGAGTGTTCTAGAAGGATTAGAGTCAACACCTGTGGGATCTCAGCCAGAACACACCTGTAATTCCCAGTGTTCTCTGATCAGAATGTCTTAAAGTATTGATAGTCTTTGGTGAGGAGCCATAGAGATGCTAGTGAGGAACAGATTCTCCAGGACGTCCTTGTAGATTTTATAGTGTTCCTGTACCACACTGTATCCTTGTTATGTAGCAACCATTCAAGAACAGTGTGGTAGTGGTCATGGGCTGACTGGATTTTCCAATATTTCCACTAGGTGGTTAAAAGAACTTGGTATCTTTCTGTCAGGTACCTTCCAACGTTATTTAACAGGGCTCACCTTTCATGAGGTCCTGAATCCACTTTTATAAAGTTTCATTCATAAACTAGTCATAGTAAGAAATTAACAGTAATTACCAACCATTAAATAGAAAATATGCTTTACTAAACATACTTTAGTAAAATCATTTAATATAATTTAGTATATATACATCTGTAATATAATTTAATACATAATATAGTTTATAATATAATGTAGTTTATTAACATTATTATAAAGTTATTGCATATTTGTATAAAATTCCATTTAATATTTTTAGGCTATGGTTGACTGTGGGTAAATGAAATCATGGAAGGTGAAACTGTGGGTATTATGGAAATAATAGAGAAGCCTGTGGAAATTTGATGATCAGACGAAAAAGCAAAAGAGGGAAGGTGGCATTGGAAAGACACAAGGGAGGGGTCCACAACCAGATGTGAATTGAGTAAATTTTAATAAATGATAATAAAGAAGAATAATAAAAAAATGAATATTCTATTTGAACACCAAGCTAAAATCATGATAAACCAATTTAATAAGATTATTGTCATAACTGCTAATACAGCAGCAATGTTTAAACAATCACCATGTATGTGTAGTCTTTTGCTTTTCTTTGAAAATGTTAGTAAACAATCTTTTGACATTATGTGTCAAACATCATGTGGAATTTGGAAGATTTTTCAGTATCAGAGCCTAATTTCCATTTTCGTGAGAAATTACTTGCATTGGTTAGGTTGTGGTCAACCCTGAAACAAGCTAAAATTATCCTGGAGTAGGAACTTCAAGTGAGAAAATGCCCCTTCCTGACTGGCTTGTGGAAAAGCCTGTGTGGCATTTTCTTGAGGAATTTTTTCATGTGGAAAGTGCCCAGCCACTTCTGGGGTGTAATGTCCAGAGGTAGTTTGTCCTGGAATATATAAGAAAGACTGAGCAAGCCGCGAAGACCTAGACAGTACATATGGCTCCTCCATGACATCTGTTTATCTGTAGATTCCTTTCTCAAGTTCTTGCCCTGACTTTCTTCAGGAATGGAGTGTGACCTGAAAGTTCTAAGACGAAACACATCCTTTACTCTAAAGTTTCTTTTGGTCAGGATGTTCTAGCACAGCGATAGAAACCCTAAGGCATTAATAAGTTGAGAAAATAAGTAAACAATCATCATCATAGGAATATTATTTATGATTTCTATTGAGCATAACTCCTAAACTAAACAAAACAAACAAAACTCCTTCCCTGGATCAGCATCAGCCATAAAAAGAAAAAAAAAAAAAAAAAGGAAAATGAAAACACCAGGTAGGTTATGTACTTATATCTGATTTGCAGTTAGGAGCCACAGATGAGAGAGACCATAAGATATTTGTCTTTCTAGGTCTGTGTTACCTCCCTTAATGTAATCCTTTTTTTTTTAAGTTCCATCTATTTGCCTACAGTTTTTACAATTTTATTTTTCTTAACAGCATAATAGCTTTTAATAGTGTGTAAGTACCCCGTTTTATTAACCATTCACCAGTTAAAGGGCATTCAAGTTGTTTTCATTTCCTAGTTATTATGAATAGAGCAACAGTGACGTAAGGATATGGTACTGGTACACATATATGATCTGTAAAAAACAGGTCTCTAATTGCTAAAACCCACCCAACTAGTCCTGGTACTGACAACTGATACAACTACACAGGGCTAATGAAGTTACAGATCTTAAAGGGGAGCCTACCACTGATACTTTAATGAATCAGAATAATTCCTAATTGTATTAGAAATATTTGTCCTTATACCCACATATGAGTATAGTCCTCATCTCCCATCAAGGAAACTTCTCTTCACAAAAGAGACCATTACAGAAAACCACAACCAATCACAGTGCAGAACTGCGGATCCCAGTCCTGACTGATACATCTACAACACATCTACCTTATGCTCAGGGACCATTGCAGAAGACAGAGCCTGCTCACAAGATTTTAATCCTAGGTGAAGAACTATAAACAACTGAGAAATGCTGGGATTAATAAAAGTAGTCTTCCCAAGGAAAGCACACCAATTGGGTTTACAATACCAAAGGGTCTGTCCTGAAAACATAAGTAACATGATACAGAATGAGCACGTTGCATTTATGTGCTTAGAAATACACATACATGCACACACATACACACATGCATACACATACATACACAGGAGAGAGAGAAAGAGAGAGAGAGAGAGACCTATGTATCAACAGTTAAAGAAAAGGGCATTAAATCTGAAAGAGCGTAAGAAGATGGTACATGGGAAGACTGAAGAAATAAAGATCAGATTTTTATTATTATAATGTCAAAAAATTAAAAAAAGGATATTAAAAACAAACCCCAAACGGCCAGACTAGGAAGTGTCACCACAAGATGACTAAAGTAAGATCTTAGGGTCCTCGCTTCTTCTTCTTTTATGACATAGTCAATGTATGCACCTCTCAGAACCTTCAGAGCCCTTGGAATACTGGGTTTTCAAATCCTGATGAAAACTGACAGTAGGAGGTGGTTAGAAACAGAAGGGTGCGCCTGGCTCAGACATTCCAGAAGCCAGCCTTCACCCAGAACCACTTTCTGTGTCTCGATTAGTTTCTTTTAGATTGTGATTGTGCTATTTCAGATACGTAATTGGCTAAAATGGATTGCATTAGCTGGCTGTCTGGCGTAATAGGATTGCATACTCGCTTGCCTTTCAAAATAAAAGACATATGCCGATTAATGACAACATAGGTACATAGGTGTTTGCCTGCACACTCTTATTTTTTCCATGGTGCTCTTACATAAAATTTTTATTTTAGATCTCAGTAATTTTACAAATTGCCTTTCAGTTTGCCAGGATCCACCTAAATTCAAAAATAAGATCTGAGGGTCATGTTCATAGTCAACTAGATTGAGAAAAAGCATAATAGGCCTATCAGTTTCATGAATTTATGTAAAAGTTACTTCAAGGAAATGATTACACTCTCTCTCTTAACAGAAACAGCTGGTGTCAGTGATGCAGAAGGCTGAAGTTTTGCTGGGATAACAGCAGTTGGTATAATAACTCTTTCACTGTTCACATTTAAAATGCCCCATTCAGACAAACACACGTGACAGAGAGAGGGGTTAGCCAGGCGATGTGTCCACTGAGGGGTTAAACTCCACATCAGGCACAAACAATGTGATATGATAAACATTGTTGGGCAGAACTGAGAGAGTGTGGTATATTTGTTCTCTTATTTCTGTTTACCCAGATTGCCAGTTGACTCTTCCCAAGATGCCTTCACTTCTCAGTGAACATTTTTTTTTCAATGCAGTTTATTCAGGGACCTTGAACAATCATCTGACCCTGGGGAAAGCCAGCCCACAGCTTAAATAGCCTCTGGGTAGCCAACCCCAGCGTGCCACGTGGGCAATGCAGATAGGTCCACATACATGGAAGCAAGCCAGATCCTCAGCCTTAGCCAAATGTGGAATTGTTTGTGATAGAGAGCACTCACCATCGGGACGGTGGAAGGCGGAGACCAATCTTTAAGGCATAGCATTCCACAGCTCTTTACAGTTCCCCCTTTTTGTTTTAGACGCATCAGGCAAGAGTAGAGGTCTGATCTCTGATATTAGCAATAAATTGGGACTTTGTACCGATGTTCATTTAGGTGTCATCCACCCAAAGAGCATCAGACCCGTCCGATACCTTTTTCTCAGAGGCGGGACCTAGGGAATCAACCCGCATGCAACCAGACATGCTCTTCTCTGGGTCCAAAGTGGCTGACCCTGAGTGCAGTGCTTAGCCTCACATCCTGAGCGTAACATTTTAGCTTTTTATGGTATCCAACCATGCTTGGGGAGAATGTCCTGCTTCAATGGCTGTAAAGGCCTGAATGGTCATGGCTGCATTACGCTGTTGTGAGACTCTAATCTTGCATATATACTACAGGCAAACCAAGGAGACCAACGCCAGAAGGCCTGCTAACGCTCCCATGCCCGCCCATTCCTTCAGATGATTCATGGCTGCAGCAATCCATGATGATAATCCTGTGGCTAGTCCTGCGTCCACTCTGGTAGAATTTACTGTGACAATGGCCACTCTCAGCTGCTCCATCGTAGTATCGAATTCTCCAGTCCAATTACCTAAAATATAGCTCGACAATTGTTTAGACAGATTTGCAGCACAGGAAAAATTCTCATGTTATATGCTAGTGACTCAAAGACCAGCATATTTTCATTGACAGCCAAGTTGAGCGATTTGCCATAGGGTATCAATTTGCTCCTGCAAGAGGTCAATCCTCTGATTGAACACCATCAAGCTTCCTTTTAATTGAGCATTAATTTCTTTTTGTACAACTAAGGCATGAGCTACATTGGCTAAATGATTATTCAGGGTCTGAGCAGACTGCCCAGTATGACTCATGGCTAATGCCCCGGTGGTAGCTCCAACAGCTGCCAATGAGATGGCAGTAACAATGGTGGCTGTAGTTCCAAGATCCCTTTTCTGTCTGAAGAGAGTCATAGCGTGAGGGGCATCAACGGGCACAGGCACCCAGTGAGGCATGCGAGTAACCAGGGCATACCTAAATTTACTAGCATTCCAGCATTGGGCAAAAAAGCAAGTATCATTACCACAATTACTTGGCTCTATCTGGCTAATAATGAATAAAAATGGGGGATATAAACAAACAGGTGTGGGCTTATAGGAAATATTATGAGAAGCCTTAACCCCCTCGTTGGAACATCCTGCATCAGTTCTAGAACTAGCAGTGGTGGTGTCCGAGGTCTGAGTAGGTTCAGGAGACCATTGCCCCCAGGGGCGAGACGTGCTCCATGCCAATTGACTAACTCCATGTTTTCCTCCACTTTTGAAAGTCATTTAAGGTTCTTAAATTATTTTTCCGCCTTTTTTTTTTAATTTTTCATCAATTACACTTTATTCATTCTGCATTTCCCCATAAGCTCCTCCCTCCTCCCCTCCCACTCCCACCCTCCCTCCTCCCTCTGCTTGCATGCCACTCCCCAAGTCCACTGATAGGGGAGGTTCTCTTCTCCTTTCTGATCTTAGTCTATCAGTTCACATCAAAAGTGGCTGCATTGTCCTCTACTATGGCCTGGTAAGGCTGCTCCCCCCCAGGGGGAGGTGATCAAAGAGCAGGCCAATCAGATTATGTCAGAGGCAGTCCCTCTTCACATTACTATGTAACCCAATTGGACTCTGAACTGCCCTGGGCTACATCTGTGCAGGGGTTCTGGGTTATCTCCATGAATAGTCCTTGGTTGGAGTATGAGTCTCTGGGAAGACCCCTGTGTTCAAATTTTCTTGTTCTGTTGCTCTCCTTGTGGAGACCCTGTCCTCTCCAGCTCTTACTATTTCCCAGTTCTTACCTAAAATTCCATTCACTCTGCCCAACAGTTGCCCATCAGGCTCAGCAACTGCTTTGATAGTCTGAAGGGCAGAGGCTTTCAGAGGCCCTCTGTGGTAGGTTCCTAGGTTGTTTCCTGTTTTCTTCTTCTTCTGATGTCCATCCTCTTTGCCTTTCAGGATGGGGATTGGGCATTTTTGTTAGGGTCCTCTCTCTTGCTTAGTTTCTTTAGATGCACAGGTTTTAGTGGGTTTGTCCTATGTTGGATGTCTATATGAGTGAGTATATACCATGTGTGTCTTTTTGCTTCTGGGACAACTCACTCAGGATGATCCTTTCCAGATCCCACCATTTACCTGCAAATTTCATGATTTCCTTATTTTTCATTGCTCAGTGAACATTTTAAGAACTAAACAAGGAGGAACAATTCTTCATGATTTTTTTTTTAGTTTATATTTTGCCTTTCTTTGTTTTTCTTTCTAAATTTCATTAATTTTAAAAATAATTTTCCAGAGTATATTTTGCTTTTTTTTTTTTACATCAAGGCCAGTTTATGCTGTCAAGGAATCCTTGGATATGCGGTCTTTCACTGAAGAGTGGTATATTTATTAGGGGTTACCTTCTTAGAGAAAGCTGCCTTTCCCTCTCTCAGCAGCTACTGGATTCCAACAGCTCTGTGGCTAAGGGTGAGATTTTTGTGCTCCTTCCCCCCCTCAGCATATTTCTTCTGGTTTGAGCCTGTACAGGTATTGTGTATGCTCTGGGAGCTGCTCTGAGCTGTGTCCAGAAGACACCGTTTCCTTGTAGTCATCCATCTGGCTCTTATGTTCCTTCCATCACCTTCTGCACTGCACCTTGAACTCTGGGAAGAAAGAATGAAATATAGATGCCATCTTTGGGGTTGAGAATCTTACTGTCTTGTGTTTTCTTTGTGCTTTTGCCAGTTGTGGATCTTTCTCTCAATCACCATTCAGTCCCTGCAAACAGAAGCATCTCAGATGAGGATAAGCGATGTCTATGGCTAATAACGGTAAGTCATTAGGAGTCAGTTTAATACTGTATTTATTTAGCTAAATAATAGTAGTAATTTCTCTACAAAGGCCTAGACCTGCCTAGCCTTCTCTTCCTAGCCTGATAACGGTGTCAAGTATGGCTTTCTTCCTGTTGAGCGGAACTTAAATTCAGTCAGAAAGCGGTTGGTTACTCCACAATGTTCTCAACACTGGTGTACCAGGGGACCTGTCTTTCCAGAGCAGTTCTTGTAGTTCGCAGACTTCACGAGTGAAGTGGGAAATATTTTTCTTTTGGTTTTGCTGAAAGAAAAGGAATATGGAAAAAAAAGGCCATGAAGGTTCCTATTCCTGAATGATGTTTTTAAAGATAGCGGAATGATTCTGCTCCAGTTGGAGCTAAAAAGTTTTCTTTTTATTTAACTTTCTTGGGAAATTTCATTTGTAGAAGGAATTAAGTAATTCTCTGTTTGGAATGAGAATGTTAAGACATTAAAATAACAAAGGACATTGCCTTCTGAGATTATATTGGCCTTCTTTAAGCAGGAGAAAAAACGTGATACAATTATTGACTCCCTGCCACCCCCTAGGTATGTGGCATACATCGTTTAAATTAATTCCTCCCACAATGCTTTGTTCTTATTTCCATATGAAGAAAGGACTTATTAGTAAGACTGTGCCGTGACCACAGTTTTGCTCACTTTCCCAGAAAGGGTGATATCTGACAATGTGCTTCATGGAGCTTCAATTCCCATATTTGATAGTTGCTCATCCTTTTTTGCAGTTGGAGTTTATTATTTCTTTAGCTTTGATAAACTAACTACTCAAGATGTCATATTTCTAAATCTGGGTGTATGTTTGTTCTGTTTTATGCTGACTCTGTCTATTTTTACACTAAATTATTTGCCAGGTTTTGTCCTCAGAAGTTATTTGACTACCACCCCTCCCCAATTTGTGTCTCTGATTTATGACAATACTACACAGTGTTACTATGAAAGCTCATTTATGACATGCAATGGGAGGCACCCAATGTAGTGCCTCACACCTTTCAGGCACTCGGGAATGTTTGTGTCTTTAATATAAACACCTTCTGTGAGGAACTATATCATTTTCTTGTACATTTTTTGTTGGTTATAGAAACCACAGCACACTCTATTTTCTGGATCATTTCATCCCAATTTCATGCAATTGTTCCTATTTTCAAATACTCATTCCCATTTTTTACCCTAAGCCAACAAAATAGCCATTTTTCAATATCTAAACTACATTTTCCAGATGTTTATACCTCTGACACAAAAACATTTTTCAGGCTTTCGATACTGATTTCAGTTACAGAAAACACCCGTTAAGACTCAAAGTGTGATACAAACAGCTCTTTATTGTAAAATTGGAAGTGGTGTTTGTCATGATGTCAGTTTATAACACATTAGAGTCAGATATAGTTTCTTAAATATGGCAGGCGGTACTTACTGCCTTTTGTTTTTATTATACTTTGTTGTTAATATCAATATCTTGTTTTCATATTAGCCTCTGGGTTTTCTAAGGAAATGAATGTTTTATTCATCTTTGAATCTTCCAGATCCTTAGTAAATAATTATTGAAAAATAAATATCAAAAGGAGCAGCCTGGTTCTAACATTAAAGGAGATGAACTTGATTTAGAATGTTCTGTTTTCCACAATGCTTTTTTTTCCCCTCAAACCATGCGATGGATTTATTCAAAGCTATGCCTCTACTTCACAGTGTATTTCAGTAGGAGCATTCTACTGAAATTATTTGCTATAGTCTTCAAGAAGTATGTATTAATGAGTCATTAAAACAAATGACCTAAAAGCACTGGGCTACCAGCCATTGAATGAGTTGGTCAGGTTAATTCTGTCTTTTTTTTGGGGGGGGGGGGTGGGGCATTGAATAGACAAAGTTTCTTAGGCTCTTTTTAATCTTTGCTGGACATATTTTGAGGCACACTTTACAGAATTTATAGAGAATTTTGTCGAAACAGTTACTTCTTCGTTTATTTTATTTTATTAATTACAGTTTATTCACTTTGTATCCCAGCTGTAACCACATCCCCTATTCCCTCCCAACCCCACCATCCCTCCCTCTTCTTCTCCTGTGCCCCTTCTCCAGTCCAATGCTAGCAGAGGATTTCCTCCTCTTCCATCTGACCCTAGTCTTTCAGCTCTCATCAGGACTGGCTTCTTTGTCTTCCTCTGTGCACTGGATTCTTTGTTTTCCTCTGTGCACCTCAGGTGGAGGTGATCCAAGAGCTAGCCTATGAGTTCATGTCAGAGATAGTCCCTGGTCCTATTATTGGGGAACCATATTGTATACTGAGCTGCCTTGGGCTACTTCTGTGCAGGGGTTCTAAGTTATCTCCATGCATGGTCTTTGTTTAGAGTATCACTCTCAGAAAAGACCCCTGGGCCCAGAATTTTTGGTTCTGTTGTTCCCCTTGTGGAGCTCCTGTTCCCTCCAGGTCCTTCCATCTCCCCCTTCTTTTGTAAGATTCCCTGCACTCTGCCCAAAGTTTGGCTATGCATCTCAGCATATATTTTAATACCCTGTTGGGTAGAGTCAGAAGCCCTCTGTGATAGGCTCCTATCCTGTTCCCTGTTTGCTCCCTCTTCCGATGTCTATCTCATTTGCCTTTCTGAATGAAGGTTGAGCATCTTACCCAGGGTCCTTCTTCTTGCTTCACTTCCTAAAGTATAAAATGTTGCATATCCTATATTATATGTCTTATATCCACTTATAAGTGAATATATACCATGTGTGTTTTTCTGTTTCTGGGATACCTCACTCAGGATGATCTTTTCTAGATCCCACCATTTGCCTGCAAATTTCATGATTTCTTTGTTTTTAATTGCTGAGTAGTATTCCATTATGCAAATGTACCACAATTTCTGTATCCATTCCTCAACTGAAGGACATCTGGGTTGTTTCTAGCTTTTGTCTATTACAAAAAGCTGCTACAAACATGGTTGAGCAAATGTCCATGTTGGGCATCTTTTGAATCTATTCCTAGGAGTGGTATAGCTGGATCTTGAGGAAGTGCTATTCCTAATTTTCTGAGAAAGAAGAGCCAGATTGACTTCCAAAGTGGTTGTACAAGTTTACATTCCCACCAGCAATGGAGTAGGGTTCTTCTTTCTCCACATCCTCTCCAGCATGTGTTGTCTCTTGAGTTTTTGATCTTAGCCATTCTGATGGGTGTAAGGTGAAATTTCAGGGTTGTTTTGATTTGCATTTCCCTGATGACTAAGGATGTTGAGCATTTCTTAAAGAACTTAAGAAGTTAAAACATCAGAAGAAGAAGAAAACAGGAAACAACTTAGAAACCTGCCACAGAGGGCCTCTGAAAGGCTCTGCCTTGCAGACTATCAAAACAGCTGCTGAGACTTATGGCCAACTGTTGGGCAGAGTGCATGGAATCTTATGTAAGAAGTAGGAAATAGTAAGAGCTGGAGAGGATGGGAACCCCACAAGGCTAGAAACAGAACCAGAAAATTTGAACACAGAGAACTTCCCAAAGACTCATATTCCAACCAACGACTATTCATAGAGATAACCTAGAACCCCTGCACAGATGTAGCCCATGGCAGTTCAGTATCCAAGTGGGTTACATAGTAATGGGAAGAGGGACTGCCTCTGACATGATCTCATTGGCCCGCTCTTTGATCACCTCCCCCTGAGGGGGGAGCAGCCTTACCAGGCCACAGAAGATGACAATGCAGCCACTCCTGATTTGATCTGATAGACTAAAATCAGAAGGAAGGAGAAGAGGACCTCCCTATCAGTGGACTTGGAGAGGGGCATGCATAAAGAACGGGGAGGGAGGGTGGAATCAGGAGGAGAAGAGGGAGGGGCTTATGGGGGAATACAAAGTGAATAAAGTGTAATTAATAAAAAATAAAAAAGTAAAAAAAAGAGTAAGGTGAACAAGAGCACAACGATTAAAAAAAAAAAGAAGTTAAACAGAAACAAATCAAGTAACCCAATTAAAAAATGGGTACAGAGCTAAACAGAGATTTCTCAATAGCGGAACATCGAATGGCAGAGAAACACATTTACATCTTTGTGTGTTTCATAATCACCGACTCTTTAAGATATGCATCGAATTCTCCTAGTACATGAATTCCCCTAGATGGATTTCTTTCTACCTTGCACAAATACATTTTATAATTGGGAAATATGTAGAGGGCAGGTTGTCAAAGCTTGGAGTAGTGCCTTTCTATTCTCTACTTCTTAGCTCCCTGTCTGAAGTCAAACAAGAAGCACAGCACATGCTTATTTCCCCCTTAAGATATTTAAAATTACATGTGACATAGTGTAGTAAGGATTGCGGCAAAGCAAGGGATAACCCTTTCCCAGGTCTCAGACGTTCTATAAAATATCACCACTCTGCTTGGTTAACTCCACATTTACAGTGATAGAAATGACACTTTCTCATGTTTTCACATTTTTACTTCAGTGACGTCCCATCTCTTAATTAGTGCTCTGTTGTGGTTGTCTGAATATAGATATGCCTCCTTGGTGTGCTATTATTGCTTTAACTAAGATCATTCTAGAATTCTAGTTTTTGTTGGTTCCCGTTCTTTTTTCTTTTTTCAGGTTAACTTGAATTTTTAAATGTTGGGGGCTGAGAAGCTAGCTCAGTCTGTAAATTGCTTGTCTTGTGAGCATGAGGACCTGAGTTTAAGATATAAAACTCACCATTTTAAGAAGCCAAGAATGTGGGGCCATATTTGTAATCTCAACACTGGGAAAACTGAGACAGAGAAGACCCCTGAGACTCAGTGGCCACCTAGATTAGCCTACATGGCAAAATCCACTCAAGTGAAGGACTCTATCTCAAAACAAGATGGATGCCACCTGGGGAATAATCCCTGAGGTTGGCCTTTGGCCTCCTCACAGAAACACCTACACATACATGAACTTCTGCCTCCTCCCCAAACATGCCCACACAAAATTTATGATGCTTTAAAATCAGAAAGTATGATGACTGCATACAGCTGCATGGTGAAGAATGAGAAAAGGATTGTGAGAAAATTTAAATATGGTTGTAAGTTCTTCAACAATACACCTATCAGCAGTGGATTCAAATTCTTTCCATTTGGAAGAAGTGAAAATATATTCATGATCCATAAATGTTTAGACAAAGCTATAAAAGGCAGGGCTACTTCTGCCTCTTTCTTAGAACACTTACACCCTATATTGTGAAAAAGAACTGCTTGTTTGGCTGCATGGTGAGGTATCATGTTGGTGTTTTGTTCAGACACAGCTGCTCAAAGTGCACACTGAAGAAGGAACAGCCTTTTCGTAACATTGTGCTGCAAAACTGGGTATCCATAGGCAGAAGGGTGAAAGTGTACCCCTATGTCTTTTTACCTGCAACAAATTAAGTTAACAAGGATAAAAAATAGTGTAAGATATTCGAACAATAAAACTTGTAGAAAAACAAAAACAAAACAAAAAAAAAGCATTTCAAGTAATTAGAATGCATGGCTATTTTTTTAGATAAGACCCTTAAAGAAGAGAAACAAACAAATTCAAAGAGCAAAACAAAAAACAGAAAATAGAATTACATAAAATTGAAAGATTATATATATATATATATATATGAAGAAATCAACAGAGTGAAGAAACAGCCTAAAGGATGAGATGCTATATTTTCAAATATGCATCTGACATGAGGATAATTTCCAGAATATTTAACATCTCAAAAATCTCCTTAACAATATACTATGTAATATAATTTAAAATGCGCCACATAATTAAGTAGCTGTTTCTTGAAAGAAAAAAAAAATGTAAAAATGGTCATCAGGTAAATCACAAAGTTTCAACATCACTGATTAGCTGGAAAATGCAAATCAAAAGTATAAAATGTTACCTCATTCTCATAAGAATGGATATTATCAAATAGATGAAAGACAACAAGTCTTTTAAGGATGTCGATAGAAAAGAACACTTGAATACACTTGGTGAGAATGTAAATTCCTAACGTTAACATGAAAAACACATACACACAAATGCTCACCCAGAAAATAGAATTACCATATGTTTCATCAGTTTTCAGTAACGAGTATAAATCCAAAAGAAATGAAATTAGTATGTCAAAGATGCATCTACATTCCCATGTTTATTGTAGCACTATTTCAATTGCTAAGAAATAGAAAAAATCGAAATATTCATCAAAGACAATGTATAAAGAAATGTGATAAATATTTACAATGCTCCACCACTCACCAAGAAGAAAGTCCTATATTTACAAAACTATCAGTGACACTGGAGACCCTTAAGTAAACTGAGCACAGAAGAATAGATACCCACAAACATAGTCATATGCAGAACCAAAACGCATTGTTCTGTTTCATTTAAGTTGATGCAAGATGGCTCAGCTCACTGTGGGTGGTACCGTCCTAGGTAGATGGCCTGAGCTTAAGAAGCTGACTGACCCTGACAATGCAGCCACTTCTGATGAGAACTGATAGACTAAGATCAGAAAGAAGGAGAGGAGGACCTCCCCTATCAGTGGACTTGGGGAGGGGCACGCATGCAAAAAGGGGGGAGAGGGTGGGACTTGGAGGGAAGGAGGGAAAGGCTTATGGGGGGATACAAAATGAATAAAGTGTAATTAATAAAAATTAAATAAATTTAAAAAAAAAAGAAGCTGACTGACCTTCAACCTAGGAGTAGGGTAGTAAACATCAGGAGTCCTCCATGCTGGCAGTTGCTGCCTGGCAGTTTCTGCCTTTAGTTCCTGCCTTGTATTCCCTTTCAGATGGTCTGTAACCTGGAAGCCAAATAAAGCCTTTCCTCTCCAAGGGTTGGTTTTGGTAACTGTTTTATGACAATGACAGAACTCATACTAGGATAAAAAGTTTGAGTGTTTTTACCTTAAAGGAATGATAAACACATTTAACCTGATTATACTGTGTATATACTTATCAAACATTGCATGTTATAACCATAATAGATACAAATTTTGTATCAGGTAACAAATAATTTCTATTTTTAAACCCTCTTCTCCTCAGTAAAAGCAAACTATCTTAGCTTGCAGCCTTTGACCATCAGAACTATCAAGGGCAACCTCCAAAACTCATTTATCCCTCACATGACTTTTGTGTGACATGGATTGCCATGCTCCCATGAAGAAACAGAAAATACTTTAGATTCACAAAAGGCAATGCCGTGCTAACCCTGAACTGTCATATTGACCTTCAGACTATGACATGAGCCATATCTAGAAGTGTAAGTTTGTTAACAAACTCTGAAGGATCTGAAAGTTTGTCATAGAGAAATTAAATGAATCAATTAGCATGCTCAGCTATTAAGAATATGGGAAGAGTTTAGTTCCTTTCTCCTGGAATACAAATAGATGCACAAGAGGAGATGCCTCATGACTTCTGTGACAAGGTCCTGAAAGGCGTTACCACCTCATCTGGTTTTCTCTTGATACACTTGCTCTTAGAACCCCTGTTCCAAAAGGGGGAAGGCTGGGACCCTGAGCCCTCCAGCCCTACTGCCTATTGTAATTTGGAAAGGAAAGACATCTGAAGAACTGGGTAAGCTGCCTGAGGAGATCACTGAGGAAAGTATTGAAGAGCATGCTTATGCCTTCTAGCTGCCTGTAACCAAGAGAGAACTAAAGACATTAAAGCTTAAAATAAACTCATGCAGGACTCGGGATCAGAAACGGTTTCTTCTTACCAACAACTCCAGGTGGTAAACTGCCTTCAAATTAGGAAACAGAGTTCATGCAAAGATCTAATCCAAGCTACTCTCAGAAAAACATGATTTAAAAATAACACTAAAACACTTTCTTTTGGAATGATTACAGGTGGTGCCAAAGACAGCTGTTCAAAAAGATAAAATGGCCATCTACCTATGGAAAACGCCAAACAAAAAACGAATGGTCCCCACTGGAAATTACAGCTTCTAATAAATTGTGTACCAATCAACAAAAATTTGTTTGGACCTGAAGGTATAGAAAAGTTAACTTGTCACCTTGTGGAGCTACTGGTCCCTCAATGTCTTTCTATCTCTGCCTTCCTTCATAAGATTCCCTGCACTCTGCACAAAGTTTGGCTATAAGTCTCAGCATCTGCTTTGATACCCTGCTGGGTAGATTCTTTCAGAGGCCCACTGTGGTAGGCTTCTCTCCTGTTCCCTGTTATCTCCCACTTGGACTCAGTGGCCAACTCTTTGATCACCTCCCCCTGGGCAGAACAGCCTTACCTTACCAGGCCACAGAGGAGGAAAACGCAGCCAGTCCTGATGAGACCTGATAGGCTAGGGTCAGATAGAAGGGGAGGAGGACCTCCCCTATCAGTGGACTAAGAGAGAGGCATAGGGGGAGAAGAGGGAGGGAGGGTGGTACTGAGAGGTGATGAGGGAGGGGCTTACATCTGGGATAAAAAGTGAATAAACTGTAATAAATAATGAAAAAAGTTAACTAACTATTGGTGTTAGTGGCATTTAGTGAGCTCTAAACATGATGTATAGAAAATCTATGAAATTTAAAATGAGAATACTGACAGAAGTACTGGCAGCTTGGGTTAAAACAGAGGCCAACTACATAATGTGAAGAGACCTTGGTACACCCACAGTTCTGGGAGAAGGAAGCAGGTATAGAAAAATATTTGAAAAGGGAAGATGGTTCTCACATGTTTCTTACCATTTATTTTGGGTGTGTAGGTGGTAGACAATTTATTGCTCTAGTTCACAGATAAAAATCCTCATTAAAAAACTCAAGATACTACTGTATTTAAGGCACTTTACTCAAAGTCATCTGGACTTAGTTTAGGTAACATTCTAAACATGACTTGATATTGAAAGTTTAATATAAGGAATTTTAGAAGATATATGGGAGAAGAGAAATATATTTTGCATGTGAGAATACGGCAAATTCTTTGAGTCTAGAAATCATATCTTTAGGAAACAGAACTAACTAAATTCTCCAATCTTATATATGTCTTACATTCATCTGTGATACATAGAATATGGGACAGTGGTGTTTCCTAAGGTCAGGATATGTACCTTTGTCACAAGTATCTCATCAGACATGTTTTTTCTGTGGCCATGATGTTAGGAAACTCAGGCCTCTCCTGGGGGACACTTGTTGGGATTCCAGCTGATCACACACTAGCTCCCATCTCACCCAGAAGCTAGCCTTAGCCACAGGTATGTGAGTGAGGAAACCTCTCAGGTCTCATCAAGAGCCATCTAGCTGAGCCATGCCAGTTTCCACAGATGTCCTTTTGCTAAAGAGGAAAGCTTGTGTAGCAGTAAGGATATATGAAGATGTACTGTGGGATAGTTTGTAAAGAAGCGATGAGAAAATTCAGATCTCATGTTGTGAAAATAGATATAAAATAGATGAAAAAATATGAAATTGATATAAAATATTGCTATTTTCTGTGTATAATATCCTCTCACCCTCACAAATACAAACATGATATATAACCAACTAATGGAACACCAGGAAGTGCATTTTCTATACAGAGAACCCAAGGAATCAGAAAGAGTCAACACACTCTGACAAATCTGCTGCTTTACCTAAAATATAATCCTTCTTCTGTCTGAAATAAATGAATATACTAGTCAAGCATTATCACAAGTTGCTTCTTAGAAGATCAATTACATTTACTAGTGAGATATGTCAAAAAAGAGGGAAATTCCTAAGAATGAATGATGTCACAGATGAGTCAATGGACATCTCTAAAATTCCACATATGTAGAAACTAAGCAATCTTATATTCCTCTTAAAGAAGCTTTGGATGCTGCCTAGAAGAACTCATGCTACTAATGCTCAAACAAAAAGACTCTGCATAATCTTATGTGTCATAGTTCTGGAACTACTGAATTTAAACAAGCATGGTGGCACACACCTGTAAGCCTATCACATGGGAGATAGAGATGAGACTCAGCAGACAAAGTCAGCTTGGGATACATAGTGAGTTCAAGGTCAACCTGATTCTATATTTTATAGATAGACTCAACTGCTGTCATTCCGCAACACCCTACCTTACTCATTTCATCAGCATTTTCATACACTCCTTGAGATTTTATTCACAGACAATTGTTATCTGTGGATAAAGACCATTTTAGCATATATGTTAGCCTATCCGAAATAACTGTGAAAGAAAAGAACAATGTTGGATAGCTTTTGCTATCTGGTTTCTTTCTTTCTTTTTTTTTTTTTAATGAACTTCAGTCCAAACGAGGATGACGGGACCTGAACCGTGTCTTCAACTGGCCCTTGCACATACAGAATCAACTGGTATTCCTGTTACAAAAAATTCAAAGCTGTTTATTTCGGGTAATTATCATTATTTTGTCTGACCTGTAATGGCTTGGCGGGCGTGGTGAAAACCACAACCTACAAGGAACAATCTCTGCCTGAGTGAACAAGCTAAGCTTGAGAGGACTCAAATGCCAACAGACAAGAGTAAGGATTATGTTTTCAGGATGTTGGAAAATGTCTTAGAGAAATAAATCACCTACCCATCAACAGGTGAATCATTCAAAATGCAGTATATCTAGTCAACGGGATATAATCAACCAATAGAAACAGAATTAATGTTGAAAACAATAACATAAATAGATGTCAAGGTGATTGTAAATGAGAGAAGCCAAATATAAATGAATGTGTAGTCTATGGGGTTTGACAAAGGATTCTCAAGTATAGCAGAAAAAAACATGAACTACTATTGAACAAGGCTAAGACAATTGTCATAAAAATGTTATCTAAAACCTATTATTATGAAAATAAAAGCAGGCACAGACAGGAATAACATAACAGCTTGTCATATACCTGACAAAGAATTTGTGTATAGAATATGTAAACAACCCCCAAAAGTTAACAAGAGATAAATCCACTTGAAAAGGAACAAAATATCTGATCCGACGTTTCATCAATACATGTGTTGTGGACAGATAGAAAAAGACACGGTTGCACACTTAAAGCCTCTGTTAGATAAAGCAAATGAAGCTTCATTCAAGTAGCCATGGTGAAGGTGTCTAAAATACTCTATTAAGCAATGTCACGGCTATAGAAGAGCAAGAACTCTCAAATGGTGTCTGCAGATTAAAAAAAGATAGGAAAAATGGCTTTGGGGGACAGACTGACATTTTAAGAAGGCGTTACGTGTACTCAACACCAGACACTCCCGAGGTTATCCTTCCTGGTGTCATTCGTGATGATTGAGAGTATATCTATCCAGACAAGGACTTCTTCCTAATAAGCTTACCACTGTTACTTATGATAATCAAAGACCAAAAATCACCCACAATTTCATCAACATGGAAATCATTAAAAAATCGTGATAGTTCCATTCTATGGACTATTACTAGGTAATAAGATTAAAATGAAAAATTCTGTTGACATCAGTGAGTTGATCTCAAAGTAATTGTTGCAAGTGAAGGAAGCCAAATATAAGGACTCTGTAGCCTGTGGTCACTCTTATATACTGGTTATCTTCTAGTAAATGCCAGTTATCTTCTAGTAAAGAAAAATGCGTCAGCAGCTGCCAGTGGAGGTGGGGTTTCCTAGGCAAGAACGAATTACAAAAAAGCATGGGAAAACAAATGTGGGTTTGGATATGTTCATGATCATGACTGCGGTGACAGATCCTGAGGAGTTAACGCATGCCAAAGTTTATCAAATTGTGCAGTTTAAAAGGAAAGATTACTTTTCTCAGTAAGTAAATGAAAATAAATACTAAACTTACTTTACAATAAACAAAATTTAAAGAGAAAGGATTTTCACACAATTTTCATGGGCTTCTATTGGGCACCTGGCACTAAATAAGCAATGCAAAACGACTAGTTTCAGGAGACGGTTATTTACTTTATTTCATGAGTGCTCTGTACAGTGTGTGCATGTCCCATGCTCACAGAGGTAGGAAGATGGCACTATATCCCCTGAAATAGAGTTAAGAGCAGTTGTACGCAGTATGTGAGTGCTGGAAGCTGAACCCCAGCCCCCTGCAAGAGCAACAAGTGTTTTTAACTGCTGAGACATCTCTCCTGCCCCCAGCTAATTTTTTTTTCAATGAATAAGTATTTAACCAGACACTCTACTAAAACAGAATATTTAATTTTTCATTGAGCTTAAAGAGCGTGAGTGCCTCCCTTTTGAGGGAAATACAAGTTAAACGTGTAGGAAGCTGCTCCCGGGACTGCCGAGACTCAGAGGACTGACGCACCACACGCCGGCAAGTATGTGGGATGATCTTTGTGCGGTGCTTAGTTGACGTTCGTCGTACAGGTTTGAAAGGCTGGTGTCAATTTCTATCAAAAGCAATCACACGTTATACACAGTAGCCAGCATTTTAGTTCAGGCGTTAACCAGCGGCACTGAGTAGGGATCTTTACCTAGAAATATATGGAGGATAGTCATAGTTGTTTTACTTATCACAGTGGTAGTTTAGAAATAACGAAAGGTCTAATTAATTTTTCTGGAGGCTCATAGTAGAATTTTACATCGCAGTGATAGGAACTATTCACACAGAGGCAGAGATACACTTCATAGGCAGGTTTAGTGAGAAGAATGAAAGCACAAAAGCATACACTGTGTTACTCCACTTATCTGAATTTCAGAAAACGATTGACTACCATGACCCATACCAGGCTTATGAGATATGGAAATAATCTGCATATCATGTGAAAAAACACCTCCTATTGGATATTTAAATACTCTATCCATTATCTCTCATTTTAAAACACGAAAGAAAAAGTACACACAAATACCTGCCAAACTAAACTCTCCCCCAATCGGAATCCAAATGCGTGTATGCACGTGGGTCTGAGCATGCATGTGCGCGCACACTTCAGTACAAAATAAGATAAATGCAGATGTAGTAGCTTCCTGAACATGTAACTATAGTAAGAAATGGATTTCACTTCGTGTTACCCTAGTGCATCTTTTAAAATTTGTATACTGAGCATGGACAGAGTAGCACTCTGTGCCCTGGAGCCTTTTTTTTTTTCTTTTTAACTTCTATAATGTCATAATTGAAATAAGTTGGACAATTTTTAAGGTGTTTTTATTCCACTGTGTGTGTGTTTGCCTTTTGTATGCATGTACACCATATGTGTGCCTGGTACATATAGAATCAGAAGAAGGAGTCGGGTCCCTTAAAACTGGAGTTACAGATGAGGTGTAGTGAGCCTCTATGAGGGTGCAGGGAATCAAATCCAGGTCCCCAGACAAGAGCAGCATGTAATCTTAACTGCTGAAAATCTCTGCAGTTCCAATGTGGAGAATGCTTCAAATGACCTAATTTTACATGCAGAGAGTTGTATAGAGACTTCTAATGTTTAGAGCAGACCTTTGGTATTTAAAAAAAAATGCTTTTATGCAATATATTTTGAGCCTGTTGTCACTTCCTCCTAGCCACTCAAGTTCATGCGTTCTTCTTTCTCGTACTCTCTCTCTCCAAGAATCAAAAACAACAAAGCAATGACATAACTCAAAAAATAAACCAAATAAAACAAACAAACAAAAATGTACCAAAATGAAACAAAAGCCCACCAAAAAAAAAAAAAAAAAAAAAAAAAAAAAAAGAAAGAGGAGTCCATTTATATGGGCCAACTATCCTGGGCATGAAACCTCTCCTGGAGAGTTATTGATAAACCTAGTGACTCTCCATTGTAAAAAGTTGTTTTTCCCTCTCCCAGCAGGCATCAACTGCAAATAGCTCCTCTTTGTCAGGGGTGGAATTTTGTGTCCACTTTCCTAGCTCAGTGATGGGTTTTGTCTGGTTTGAATTTGTGCAGGTCTAGGCACTGGCCTCACCTTACCTGTGATTTCATATGTGCACTGGTCTTATTGTTTCTGGAAGATATTCTTTCCTTGGAGTCATCTATCACCTCTGGCCCATACAATTTTTTTTGCTTCCTCTTTTGCACAGATCCCTGAACCTTGAAAGGAGGTGTGTGATGAGGACATCACATTTAGGATGGAGTGCTCCAATGTCTTGGGACAGTATTTTAATTGTAAATATTTCTGTGTTTAAGAACACATAATCAAAGTTTGCTGATAGGATGACCTCCTCGTGTATGCACACCTCCTGAGAGTTCCTTCTTACTCCTCTCCAGGTTCAGCAGAGAGGAATCAATGTTGGTGCCATCTTTCAAGGAGATGGCACCTCATTGCCTGTGCTCCACTCACCAGGAGGCTGAGTGTTTGCAGTACAGACTGCTTGCATGAGCTTTGCTATTTCCTCTTCCAGTATGTTAATCCTTCTCCTCATTCCTTCAGAAAGTTAATTTGAGACATTATTTGGCCACAAACTTAGTCAGCGGTAAGACTCCTCAGGCAGAAAATGGCCTAAACAACTTAGTTACAGGCCAGCTTGAAGAACTGAAGTCACTTGATGAATGTCAGGCAGTTGCAGTACTTCAGCCTGAGATGCATTCTCCAGAGAGATTGAGATCATGTTGGCAAACGTATGTCAGTTTCCTCACATTGGCTCCAACTTAGAGAATCCAATGGCTGTATGGCCTTTCCAGGGCTGTACAGAGCCAATGTTGAAACCATACTTTAAAGAGCATGAAAGTTACCATTCTCAAGTGAGGGAACAACTTGTTTTCACAGCAATGAGAGCTGGCATGGCAAACACCCCTCTGTGGTGACTTACATACTTATTCAGTGATTTAGACCGCTTCTCTGGCACGGGTCAAATGGCATATTAACATGGGATATAATCCTTTCTCACTCTGTGGGCGATGGCTCAGTATGATATTGGCACCATATTAAGCTTCATTAACCCTACAACGCTTTGCCTTCTACTCTTGGCACTCTCCTGCAGGCTGCAGGCAGTAACCCACGAGTAATCTGATTACCTACAACCGACTGTAGCTGCATGGAATGGAGGCTGACTACAGAGTGGAACACAATTACAGTCTTTTGAGATTCAATTAGAAAGCTGTTGGTAGAGCTCTTCGTTCTGAATCCCCAAACCGGCTCCAATAACTCCTCACAATCTGCGTGCTTCTTTAAGAGGCCTAAAGAACCTCACCTTGCATGCCTTTTAGATGCTGCCCCTCTGAAGTGCATAATAAACCAGGTTTGAAGTTCAGAACAATAATAACTGTTTACGCAGCCTCCACCTGGGATAGCTCTGGCCTTTTCCAAAGGGGGAAATGTTACTCATTTTCGCCACAGAACCATTCTGCTGTCAGGCTTCCTTGTGAGCATACATTGTCAGTGAATGCTGCTTAGCATGGAGAAGGGTGTTAACAAAGGCTATTTGTCCTTTAAATGCAATCTGAGGTTAAGAAAAAAAAATAAGCTTCATATTTGAAATATCAAAACAGAGACAAAGCTATTACAGAATGGATTATGTCATTTTGCAACATCATAAACATCAATTATTTGAGACACACTTATTTGTAAGAGGACATGCTAAAAATGCTTGGTGATGCTTAGAATAACTAACTTCATATTTAATATGGAGTGGTTTTAAAATGCCTATTGGAAGAAATATCAGCAAAACATTTTAAGTAACTAAAATGTATTTGGTAAAGAGTGTTCAAACTTGATTCGTGAGATTTGCCCTTTTCTCCCCTCCCCCACCTCTGGGCATTTTATAATGAATATGAGATTTGTCATGACCTGGTGGCCAGTCTACTTGGCACACTGTGTTTCTAAATAAGAAGCATGGCATAGCATACTTCTAAAATCAGGAAACTCAATTCTGAAGTATCGTGAGTAGCTGGTAGCTGGGCCACACATGTGTGTGCACACTCCCTATCTCCTTTAATGTTCTTCTTCTGTATGGAGACCCTGACTCTATACAGAAGTAAGAGACCCTGGTGATATGAGCAGTCAGTATCCAATCTGAGGTGATGTGCTATCCAGCCATAGTGTACAGGCTTCTACTATGTGATTGCTCATGTGTAATAAAGCAGATGTGGTTCCCTGAAACCATCTTGGGGTGGTTTATCACTGGGCCTTTTACCGACCCATGAGCACTGTTGTCTTCCAAGAGTGGCATAAAATAAAATAGCAACTCACAAACACCCAGGCGGCTTAGAGTACACTCCACACCTGTACCTGTACCTCTACATGCCACTGGAAACCACATGGGCTCCTTGAGAGCTCACATCTTTGTTCTCATCAGTGGCTTTTACTATCTGTTACTCTAAGTACTCATCATATGTACCAACTGGAGGAACTGTTACTAAAAATTGAACTACACTGTATAGAGACATTTAAGTCAGCAGTTTCAGTAAGGAATGGCTATATCTGAAAGAATATGAGATTTTTCTCCTGTGCATGTTGGGCTTTCATCACTGAAAATGTGAATGTGAAACCTGGAAATTAAGTTCAAGCAATTCTCCCAAAGTTCACAATAGCACTAATTAATGCCAGTTTCCTGACCCGTGAAGAGTGAGTACAGAGAATCTAACAAACCAACAACATCCTGGCATTTTGAGTTCTGGAAGCCCAGCTGTTACGAACGTTCAGGTTTATTCCCATGTGACTGCAGGCGAAAAGCAAGCAGGCTGCGTGCTGAACACCTGCTGGACACCGCGCAGTACCAATCGCAAGGCTCCCTTTCCTTTCTCAACTCTAGACTCTATGTGGTGACCCTGCCAGGCACCTTCTTCAAATTTAGGAGTAGTATGTGTTTTATAACCAGGGTTTGTATTACCTTCTCACCCACTAGTATTCATGAGTCAGATGAGTCGGTCAGGTCTGGTATCACTTGAAATAATTTAACCTGACTCACATTTATCCATTTTGTGTTGCAGAGTGGCATGCCCCACTTTATCTTTAAACATAAAGAGTCGCTGTGTGTCAAGAGAACTGGCCAACCTCCGCATCCAGTACTAACCAAAAAGGACTCAGGGGCAATTTTCCAAAGTTTGCCAATAAATTTGTTCAGATTTTTATTTTTATAATTTGCTGCAGCTGGGTCATTAGTATAAGAAAAACCAAGGGAGCCCCAAGATTCCAACATGGTTTTGAAAGAACTTGGTTTTCAGAATTCTTACAGCTGCACACAAGTGGACGCAGTTGCAAGAGATAAAAACTGCTGCACATTATTTCCACTCTTGTTCACTTGACCCCAAGGCTCATCCACAGCACCAATGGGAATTCTAGATCAATAATAGTTCAGGTGAGAAAAATGGAAGGTCTTGAGGGGCTATGACAAGCATGTCAAACACAGATAGAGAGAAAAAAAAATCCTCAAAAACCAGCAGCTGAAGTTGTAGATGGATCAATAAAATTCATGATTTTATAACATTTCCAGTTTTCCTGTTTTTTTTTTTATTTTCTTGCTCTAATTTCATAGTAAAAGGATTGATATAATGAAACCTATGAGTAACTTGATGTTTTCATTTGACTTCACACCCCTTCCCAACTCATGCCTGAGACTCTATTGTCCCTCCCTATACAGCTAGGTTTCCTATCTATCTTTGCCTTCATCACCTACTTTATCATGCATTCCGGGTGTCTGTTTTCCTGCTAATTTCTCTACTGAATATTAGCTTTCAATATTTTTTCTTTTTCTTCAGTTCAGCTTCTTTTTTTTTTCCCCCACAACATGAACTGTCTTTGAAATACTACTAGATGATGTACATATCATGGAAACTTTGCTTAATAAGAATTTGGGTTACAGTTTATACCTATCAAATGGTATCCACAGGTCCTCTCACCACCTCCTATTTCTCCCAAAGTTTCCAGTGACCACTGTGTCCTTTTCTGCTTTTCTAAAGAAGGGTTTCTTGTCTCTCTCTCTTTTTTTTTTTTGAGCTCTTCACTTCTTTTTCTGGTTCCATACAACCAAAGTCTCTGCTTCAGCATGCTGCTGGAAGAGTGGAGTGGCACTTTAAATAAGGGATGATTTTAGTGGGACTCACATGTCCAAACCAGTTAACGCCCATAATGTTGCAAATGAGAAAATGAACCTTTGGACTGGTTCAGATCTTAATGATCATAATTAAGGAACAAAGATCAGATAAGATTGGCTCTAAGGACTTGCTTTACTCACCTAACTAGCATGTGAGGTAAATTGAAGTGATGGTTTAATTATTTCTTAAAAAGTTTAGTCATAAAAAAAAAGTTTAGTCATGATTTTACAGGCACCATAACTTAACCAAAGCAAGCAGATTGATTGATAGCTCTTGAAATGCATTATTAATTCGATAGCAGTGCAGCTATCCAGTGGTTGTACAAAATGGGATATGCAAGCTAATAAAGTTGAGAAAAAACTGTCAATACTTTTCCATAGACAAGTCTGTTGACCTTTTAGTTTCTCTTTTATATTTTATTCAAATCTTGCGTGTCTGCAATACCATCACATTTTGTCCCACTTCTTGTTAAAACCTGCTTAAAGCAGCGTCTATTTCATGAGATCTTTCTAAGTTTTCCTCCTTACAATCTTAATTTATGTACAGATATGCCATTGAGTGTTCACAGACATCCTCACTTGGGTATGTCCAATGTGGAACTCTGCTGGAGAAGGTTGAAGTCTGATGTATCTGGATAGCCAGCTGAGCTCAGTCTATTGTGACAGACTCCCACTTTCTCTCAGCAATGTTTCCGCCCCTCTCACACCCCAATCTGGGTACTCCAGGTTTTATGAGGAGCATCACATAGTCCTCGGGGCAGATTACAGAAGGAACCCTTTTCTGATAAGAAAACCAGTCCAGCAAGCATCTGGGAATTCTTGGAAAAGTCCTGCCCTGCAAAGGAAATCTTAGTTTTCAGCAGTGACCTTTAATTGTACTTGGAGATTCCCCTGCCCATAAGATAAGTAAGTATTGTGTTCTTCTTGTGACGAGACATTGCTACTACATGCAAATGAGGCACTGTACAATTACATGTAAATCAAGTATCTCTGATCACCTGACCCCATCAAATTAAACACATTCACCCTTGACATCCCTCCACTGCTCAAGGTTTATAAATCCCTGATTTCAAATGAACATACAGGGTCTTCTATATGACACAGTCAGCCTTTCATGATGGCCCCCTGAGATCTGGGCCTCTCAAGGCCTGTGTCTTGGCTATAAGCCCATCAGGCATAGGCTTTTGCCCACACCTCTGCTGTTCTTGATACCAAGAGCTGTATTTTGGTATTATCACAGGCTTCTGGGAACTCCTAAATTTCCACTGACTCAGATACACTCTCATTCTAAAAGAGCTAAATTGTAATGTTCTGTGGAAACATTTCCACACTGTCCATTTCCACATTGTTGAGATAGTGGAGAGTAGAGTATAGGGGTTAACTACAAGAGGATGGAGGGAGACAATGCAGAATTGAGAAGCCGGAGGTCTTGAACTAGGTGATTGGTTCCATTAGGTATTGTAAGTGCAAGTATAGGGGTGTTAAAAGGAGAGGAAGTGCAGCAAAGGAGTTTTGTTTTATTTTGTTTTCTTTTGTTTTGTTTTGTTTTTTTTCTTACAAAGTCAGCGATAATAGACTTAAGTCCCCTGAGACTCTAGAGAAGAAGTGGGTATTGAGCTTGGGTAATATACTTGGTGGGATCCTGTAGCTGAATGACCACAGGAAAATAGTGCCTAGTGAGCAAGGGGTTTGGACATCCTAGACTTGGGGATCCACTTGAGAGGCTGATAAGAAAACAACATGTCACAACTGGTAAGTAGGGTAGCTAGGAGAAGGAGGGGAGAGGATGCTGGTGAACTTGGGGTTAAGTGAATGGATGAGTAAAGAAGATAGAGGCTTTTTTTTTTGGCTAAAAAGTCCATTCCCAGTAAGGGAACTGGACAGACTGGTATCACTAAAAAAGAATGAGTCAAGGGAAAACCCCTGAAAATACAATTAAATTGTGAAGTCTGGCAAGTCTGGCAAGGCTGTCCTCCTACACTGACAATAGGGGAACTAGAAGGAGAAGTTGGTCCTCAGTACTCAGTCTAGACTGAGTAAGTAGCTCCAGTGTCCACATGGAAGGAGATGGGCTGCCCCAATACGATGATAATTACCCGTAGCTCCCTGCTAGCCATGGCAGTGGTCAGGGCAAGAGAACCTGAGCACCTTCAGTCATCCATAGCCAGGCCTAGGATATTGGCTGAAGGGCGATCTGGGAGTGATGCCCTTTCATCATGGGAGAAACACTGGCAGTCAACATCCCAATGTCCCTCTTGGTGGTATTTTGGACATGGCTCCGGTGGCTTGCAGGGGTTAGGACAAAACTGGACCCAGTGAGCTTTTTGACCACAGTTGAAACAGGGACCCTGTAGTCCTCGTGCCTTAGGTGGCAAGGGAGCTGGGGTAGTCATTGAGGCTGGTTGGATGAGCTTGGCCATCATTTGGTATTTCTGCTTGTGGGAATATGGTACCCCTTATATTGCTAAGACCTCTGCCTGTGGAGTCAGAGGTCCTCTCTCTAAGCACTTAAGCTTAGCCCTGATGTCGAGGTAACTCTGGGAGAAAAAAAAATAGGACATTAGAGTTTTTTACCCTCTGTATTTTGGAGATCTAGATTAGTATGTTGTAAAAGGGCCTTTGTAAGGCACTCTAGGAATTGAGATGGGTTTTCATTCTTGTTCTGAATGACCTCCTGGAGCATCTCATAATTAACTGGCTTAAGGGTAGCCTTACAGAGACCAGCCAGGAGGCACAGGTTGTGAACTGACCTCTAGCTAAAATGCCTTCCAGTATTATAGGGTATTATAATTCCATTGTGGATCCTGGTCGGGCACTGCCTTAGCCCCTATCAGGTGTGCTGCATTTGTTCGGTGAACCTCATCTGCATGTGTTCTAGTCTGTTCCAAAACTCACCTGCACTCCTCAGGTAATAGGTTATTGGTAAGAATCATATAGATAGATAGATAGATAGATAGATAGATAGATAGATAGATAGATATCATGGAAGGTAAGACTATAAGATTGAGTGAGATATTGAAATTCTTTAATGAAGGTAGAAGGATTAGAGGTATAGGATCCTAGTCTCTTTTTCACTTGAAAGGGTTCAGTTAAAATGAGAAGGGAACAGGCACTCTAACTAAGCCGTCCATGCAGGCCACCCCTTGCAAGGGAAGAACTGAGGCTGGTGTACACTGAGTAGAAGAAGGCTTCTTTGCTACAGAGCAAGAGCAGGTAGCAGGGGGGCTAATAACTGTTGGTGGGGTGAAAGTTGGTGTCAAAGTAGGATGACTAGGATGGCCTGTTGCTGGGGAGGAGGGTGAGGATGCTGGAGAAACCAAAGAGGAAGAGGAAGAAGCAGAGGAGGAGGGAGAGCCAGAGGTGGAGAAGATGGAGGTTGAGATTGGCAAGGTGGAGGCTCATCTGCAGAGTCAAAGGTAAAGAACTCTTGAGGTTGAGGCTTTATAGCTAGAAGAAGTTGGGTAGGAGAGCAGGAATACAGATAGAAGCTTTAGAGCCCGAGGAGAGAGATTTCTTGAATGTAAGATACCTCCTTCCATTTACCAGATCGCTGACAGTAATTAAAAGATCCCGCAAAATATTGGGATGTAATGTGCCATTAATCAGCCAATGTGAACCATTATTTAAGGAATATGTAGGCCAAGTTTTATTACAGACATGTATGAGCTTAGAGGCCTTTAAGTCAGACTCCATGCATAGGGTTTTAAAATTCCCCAGAAGACATCCCAGTGGGGTCGCTGGAGGAATGGATGAACGGGCAGTTCCCATTGGGAGAGTAGGAATCAGTGACCTGCCAGAGTCATCCTAAAGGCAAGGTTTGGCTCAGTAGGGTAGAATGATACTACCTGATAAAACAGCTCATTGGCTAGTGGCCAAGGGTACAGCTACCCATAAGTAGACATGGTTTACCTCGCACTAGGATTTTTGTGGGAGGGGGAGGCACGGGACATGAGCAAAACTGTGCTAGTAGAGGGAAAAAAAAATCTCACTCAGGGGAAGAAAGGAAGCCCTAAATGGAGGTCAGAACAAGAATGAAAACCCATCTCAATTCCTAGAGTGCCTCACAAAGGCCCTTTTACAACATACTAATCTAGATCTCCAAAGTACAGAGGGTAAACAACTCCTGATGACCTATTTTTTCTCCCAGAGTTACCTCGACACCAGGGCTAAGCTTAAGTGCTTAGGGAGAGGACCTCTGACTCCACAGGCAGATGTCTTCACTGGCCATGGTTGAGGGTTCTTCTATCTCAAAAGGTGCCAAGATGTTCCCAGACACTCAATTGTCAATCTTCCCCAACCAAGAGACATTTATGCTGACCAATGAGGGGAACTCCATCTGGTGTTGCATGTAGGAGATAGCTTCTGGTTGCTGGAAAGTGAGTTGTGGGTGGATCTGAAGTGAAACAGGTTTCCAGCAGCTTTGGTGGCGGAGCTGGTGCCAAAAGCAACCACCACGTGGCTTGGCTGCTGAAAGCACCTATTTGGCCACTCACCATTGTGGGGATTGTGCAGCAAAGTTACAAGGTGGGTTCATAAATCACTCCATGCAATTGGTTCCATATGGGAGGTTTTATTAAGGGAAGGGGGAAGGGGTCACAGAGACCGTCTGGGCAGGGTAGGAAAGAGAGAGACAGAGACACAGAGAGAGGGAGAGCGGTACAAGTTCTCTCTCTTTTTTAAAATTAATTACAATTTATTCACTTTGTATCCCAGCTGTAGACCCCTCCCTTGTCCAGTTCCAATAAGTGACCCAGAGCATGTGCAGGTGGTTTTAGGTGAGCTTCAGGTGGTCCACAGGTGCCACAGATTCCTGCTATCTTCTTTTTCAGGTCCTTTGCGGCTGGCCGCAGAGATGCCTGCTTATGGATTCCAACACACACCCAGCCTACCGCACAGGCCTCACACTAAATCGCTTTAGCTGCCCCTGAGGGAAATGGAACACCAATCCTGGGGTTGGTCCATTTTCTACCTGGAAGCTAAGTCGTTTGAGTCCAAACCTAAAGGTGTGAGACTCAGAAACCGTATAGGATTTGAGAGCAGGAGAAGATGGATGATGTGGTTTTAACTGAGAAAGCGACAAGATCCCTTCTTTCTTTTACTTGTCCACAAAGGATTGGATGATCTCTTTTCACGTTGACAAGGGTGATTTTCATTACTCTGTACACTAATTCAAATGCTAGCTTTTCCCAGAAATTTCTTTGTCTCTTCCCAACTCTCTTTTTCATCTTCTATATCATGATAATAAAGCAGTTTGTTTTCATCAAGTGAGGATGGAAATACCTTAAGAAACACTATGCTAACCTAACACTTTCAGCAAATGTTCACAGGTAGAAGCCTTTTTTTTTATGTGACCATCTTTCTCCTATGTTTTTTTTCTTTTCTAATTTTAATGTTTTCACAATTTATTCATTATATATCCTGATTGAAGCCCCCTCCCTCAACTCCTCTCAGTCCCACCTTCCCTCCCACTTCCCCACTATTTTTTTTTAGTTAGCCTTCTTTCCCTATCCATTTTCTATTTACATACATTAATTGTAAAAAAAAGGAACAGGCCTTAACATGCTAATATATGCATATGACATATGATATACTTGGTTCATATCAATTCTTACTACCTTCTTTTGCTGTAGGTTCCAGTCCTGTAGCCCCTTTCATCACACAATTCTTTTTTTCCCTATGCTCTATTTGCTGCTTTCATGTTTTCACATACCAGAGTTCATACACAGAAATATTTGTGCAACACTTTATCTTTCTGAGTCAGCATTAATCATAGTCAAATAATAGTCCAGTGTATACAAAGACCACATTTTCTTGAATATCCTTGTTTGACAGTTGTGTAAACAGGTTTCATAACTTGGCTCTTATGAATTGTGCAGTAATAAACATATATATATATATAGTGTGTATGTGTGTGTGTGTGTGCTGATTTTTATTCCTTTGGGCATACACCTAGTAGTGGTACAGTAGATCATATGGTAGTTCTAACTCTACGTGTTTTTGAGAAATATGTATGCTGGTTTTATTTTAAAATGTTAAATTGATTGTTCCTTGACAACTGCATATATGTATGTAGCAAACTCTGTTTGCACTCGCTTCCCACACTTTCTCTTGTCTGCCTGTCTCCTATATCATTCTCTTCCCTTTGCTCTACAAGTTCTTTTCCCACATTCATGTTTGCGTGTGTGTGTGTGTGTGTGTGTGTGTGTGTGTGTGTGTGTGTGTTTGCGACCCACTGATTTTTAACCAGGGTCCTCTACATAGCTGCAAGCTTAAAAATATTTAGAAATATTTGCTAGAGCTTACCAGGTTTACTCTTGGCTACGCAACTGAAGACTTCCATGTCTCCAGAATCCATCAGTAGCTGATGACATAGGAAAAAAGAGTAAAATCCCATGATTCTTCTCCCTGACCGTCCTCAGGTCCAGTGTTATGGAAGTTTAGTGCGGACAACCAGAGCTGCAGTGAGAATATGTTTGCAGTGGTTGTGCCATTCTCTGAGCACAGCATATTGCAACTCTTCTCTCATTATCTTCTGGCTCTTACATTCTTTCTATTACTACTTTTGAGCTGTTACCTAAGCCTTAAAAACACTGGCATAAATGTCCTGTTTAGGTCTCAGCACCCAAACATCACTTATTTTAAGCACCTTGACAAGTCATGTGAATTTTCTGCAAAAAGAGGCTTCTCTGATTAAGGATGAAAGTAACATTTATCTATGGGTATAAACACAAATATTAAAATATAGTAGGGTGCCATCCCAACTTAGCTAATGAGTAGTTGTTGGTTTCCTAATGAGAAATCATATAGAAACCTACCATTTTGTAAGCCAAACAGAAATTATAAATTAGAGGGAAAAAGGTGGGGGGGAGGAGGATGCTTGCATGGCTCAGTCAGGCTGCTCCTAGGATTCAATGGTTATCAAACAAAAATTACAGTGTCAGGTGTGAAGTACTGCCTTATGAGATTTGGTCAAGAAGGCACCAGAGATAAAAAAGGAAACAAGAAGACTCCTGCTGTTCCTTTCCATTGCCCATCAGAATTAGATGACAAAACAGAATTGCTGAAGACAGTACACACTACCATTACAAGCAAGATACAGCGAAACCAAGTTGGAACTAACCCAGAAGCTTTCTCTCTGCTGGCCAGTTTTCATCATGCCTCCAGGTGCTTCTCACGCTGCTGGAGTGAGAAAGCATTGATGATATTACCATATGAACCTCAATGTCAACCTGCTCATCAAAATATGTCCACTGGTGCTGGGATAACAAACTGCTCTCAGGTAGAAGTTGAGGCCCACAACAGAGAAGGTAGCGTATGCCTGGTACTTGTAAACGGCCAAAATCCTGTACTGATCTTGGTAAAGGCTGTGCTAGCTTTATATTCAGGAATCACCACGTACATCTATATCCAAAGACTTTCATTTGTCTCCACTGAGCTGCACACCTACCATGAAAGCATGATTTGTTCAACATGTTAGCTCACTCATGTCACTTTGGTTGCCACACTAGAGCAGGCTTTGTGGAAAGGGAAGAAATTTTGAGCCCCATCTGTTCCAGAACAAACCGTATGTTGGGCAGATGTGAAATGTGAACTATGTCTGAAAGAGAGTGCTACGGAATGAGCACAAACTCTCTCTAACTGATGTACCTGGTACTCTTGGTATCATACTCAGACTAGCATCTAGTCCTCCAGGAACATTCTGATTGGATCTCATAGCATTCACTGTTTCATCCAAGAAAAGACTTTCCTTTAGCCTAAATGCAGAGCAAATTATCATTTGCAAATTATCATTATCAGGGAGGGTAATTCAATATCTTTTGGCAAATGATGGTGTATATGTGGGTGATAAATACTGTAATGCCTTTTTCTGTTGGACATGTTAGAGACATGTTCTTCACTGTAGCCCAGAGTTCTCTAGTAAGATTGAACTCCAGTTACCGTGTAGACCATTTATCTATTTCTTTCTCCTTTTTGCCCAAAGTTTCTTCCCTTCTTTCTAGAATAACCGCCCATCAGTTCCTTATGCTTATTTCTTGGTGTAAAGTCAGCTTTTGAGGAAGTCCAAATTCCAATGCCTACTTTCCTCCCAAAACAAGTCAAAACAAGACAAACCAATAAGTCTTTGTTTAATCCCAAGAATTTAAGGTAGAACTATCTCATAACAATTTTATAAATGGGATAATTTTATTGGCATGATTGTGATTTTTTTCTCTCATATATAAGACTATGGGAAAATTCTCTATATGTTTGAGCATAGTAACAAAACAGATATGTGATAGATAAGATGTATGTGGGGGTTTGTATTTTATTTTTTTCTCAGCTTTTCTTCCAACTCAAAAATGTCTGCCTCTGTTGTCATTTTAAAGGATATCTGAGATCTATGAGGCATTTTGAATAAGACTAACAAGCCCTTGGCTCAAACACAAGTTCAATTTTTGCAAAAGTAAAGTAAGGAAAAGACACAAATGTTTTCATCATTCTAGTGTGTCATTTGGCAATACAGTTTCAATAGATTTCTACAAATAAGATGTGATGAAATGAAAAGAAGATAAATTTTCAGATGTATTCAGTCAATACTGTGTCTTTATGGTTATCAGCTATGTGGTTATAAAACATAGAGGACAATTAGTTATTTTTTTCAAACTACATTTAATTTAGAGGAAAGAGCAGAAACTTTGAAAGAAAGAGTACAGAAGGTTCTGTCAGTATATAAAATATTAGAGTCATGAAATATGCTGTGGAGAGTAGACAATGGAAATTTCAAATAGTTGAGGGGACAGGACCAGGAGAAGTCTGGAATAATGGAAAAAACCTAGACTATGCTTTGGCAGACACTAAGTTGATCTGTTTAGCCAATAATACTTAAGTGAATGGCCTTCTCCAGATGTCCTTTACTCATGCAATTTCCATAGCAGAAATTTTGAAATGTCGCCTTTCCACCATTTACATTTGGATCCTGGGAAGTGATGAACTGAACGTGGGAAGTGAGGCTGAAAGGAGGAATTCATGTCCGGACTTTGGGAGGAAACATGAGGCTACTGAGCTCATCATAGCTCTGTCTAGGTCCACCAGCAAACTCCTCTTCTGTTCACAGGCCTATTAATCTTAAAACTTCATCCTTGCATTCCAGGAGCTTCTGTAACATTAGCTCCAGCCATGATGAATTAACTACTGCCTGTGTCTTGAAGAATCATTCATTTATGGTAGTTCCTCAATTAGGTCTCCCTTGAGCTGCAGATAACCCAATAGGAAACCAGCCTGGCATGCCACCATCTGAACTTCTTTTTTACTACATACATTCCTCTTTAAATATCATGCGACTTACAGCAAGAAATTCCTTCTAGATGTTCAGTCCAAAAGTGCTAGAGTCATTTAAAATATTTTCTTTCATAACTACACCATCAATCTGCTGTGAAATCCTCTTCAGTCTTTACTTAACACACATATAGATTTTTCATCAGTTTTTTTTCCATGTGATTGCCCACCTGTAATTGTGGTGTGTGTGTGTGTGTGTGTGTGTGTGTGTGTGTGTGTGAGAGAGAGAGAGAGAGAGAGAGAGAGAGAGAGAGAGAGAGAGTTTTTACCTTGATTGCTTTCCACTTTCTTTTTTGGTGGGGGGAAAGTTTTCCTCATTGAGCCTGGAACACATTCACTGGTTGGACAATGCAACTTGTGATCCAGTTGTCTCTGTGTCCACCATGACACAGAGTGGTATTACAGACATGACACCCACACCTGGTTTTTATATGAGTATTGCGAATCACAACTCAGGTCTTTATTGTGTAATGTGTCCTTCACTAACTAAGCCATCATCCCTACCTCCAATCTAAATTTTCTTATTAGCTTCCTAATAGTTTATTGTCTTGATTATGAGTGTTCTTCAGGCAGTACATGCATTATGCTGCAATGTCTCCTTACTTCTCTGTAAATGAAAGATATGATATTTGACCTGCAGGTTTCTGGGATCTGGCCTCCTGTCATCTCTCCTTCTGTTCTTGCCCTGACCAGCCTGACCCATAGGATAGTCTCATTTTCCCAAGAACTCAGCTATCAGTACCCTGGCCTATGATATCTTACCTATGTTATTTCCCATGCTTTTGATGTTTTTTTTTTTTTCTGCAAGTACTGCTTAGCTCTATAATTTTGTCTCTTTTAAGCTCTTCACTAAAACATTCCTTTTTTTTTCCCCAACAAGGTCATGACTACCTCTTTGAATACATCTTTTGAGTACCCATTTCAGCTGCGTCATGTCAAACAGTATACTGACTCCTGCATTTTCCAACGTCACTGCTGCTCTTTACTTTTCCTGGATTAGCACTTCCAAGTAGATCTCTATTTTTTTTTTTGTAATAGTTGATACTGGTTCCTAACATGTGATGTTGCTAATTTTCTAACAATGTAGTGTTCTCTCTTTTTCTTTACTTGGTAGAATATATGCATCTTGCAGACAAAGCTCTTGTTTCATTTCATTCTCTGCTGCTTCCTGTATAGAGTTCTCTGTTGCTGCATAATAAACTACCAGCAACGTAGAGCCTTAAAATGGTACACAGAGACTTACAGCTGCCTGTGAATTAGATGTCTGAATGGCACTGATGATTTTCTGGAAAGGACCTTGCAAAGTGATTGACTGTCTTGGATTTTTATCTGATGTCTTCACAGAAAGACCCATATCCAGATTCTGAACCTTGTTGGTAGAAGTCAGTTCATTGAGGTTATGTGGATGAGATCTCTACCTCAGGGTTCCTGGTAGCATCATCCTAGACATTAAGGTCATTTGCAATCCTCCTCACATACCTGCATTTTTCTAATCTTAAGTGATGAAGTCCCTCTCAAATGTCGAGCTCTTCTGGCTTTCTCCCTTACTTCAGTTTCTGGTTGTAAGAATTAGTTGATTTCACGGGGTCCACATGGATAGCCTTAGATGTCCACTACTATCCTTTCACTCATATAAACTTTGTGGCAGGGAGGAAATGTTCTCAGAGCTAGAGAAGTTCTCAAAGTGGGAAAAGTTAAGTCTCACGAATTTTGCTACTGAACATTACTGCTGTGAATGTTAGTAAGTTGTTCATTGCAGGTTCTCAGTTTGGGTGATTGGGACTGTAAGAAAGTATTCATTGTTCATGCGTCTTTTAATCTTTGGTGGGATAATAAGCAAAACATCAGGGTATGGAAAAGGAAAAGGAGAAGGAAAGCAAAAGGTGGAGGGCCTGGAAGGGAACAAGTTTGGGCTGGAGTGAAAGAAGGTGTGGAGTCATGCACACGATAGCCTCTGACACTCTGTTTTGCACACACCAAGAATGGAAAATTTCCTCCTTTGTTAATATTGTCAGTCCAAAATCCTTACTCATCTGTGCCAGATGTGCTTTTTCAGGTTCTTAAAGCTGTAATTGCTCAACAAACCAAATACCTGTAGAGGTTTGAATCTACCTGCAGACAGGTGTTTACACCTGTAATAGTTCCGTTAAGTGCATCATGTTTGCAAGGACAGCTAGACATTGTGGGTTTAATACAATCCACTGTCTCCTTTTCTTGGCCATAATGTACAATCATTTTATCTTTATTACAGTTAAAGACAAGATATTTGTACTTAAATATGAGAAATTACTTCATTTCCTACATGAATGCTTAAACTCCATAGGGAAATTGACTTGGTAATTATGATAATGTTTGACTACCAGAAACTTTAGATTAACTTTAGATTAACTTTAGATTAATTGAAAGTGATGAATTAGTCATTTCTGAGTCTTCTGTCTGGTCTCATTCAACCATGAATATACTGCCAGCAGAACCTACCAAAGTGAGATCTCAGGATTCACATTCAAAGTTCAACTATCCAGTTTTCTCATTTAACATCCATCCCTGGCCCCTTTCACTGACTGACTGGTAAGAAGCTACCCTTCCTGAGATGGCAGGTTTGGGTTCCATCCAAAATTGCTACTCTTCAAGTCCTTCTCTGATTAAATTTTACTAGAAAAAAAACATTCCAGGAATCTCTAAAATTGCTCTGTTTAATATTTGGGACTCTTTTCTTTTTCTCTGATTTTTTTTTTCATTTAGTTCACTAATTTTATTTTCTTCATTATTCATAAAACCTTGGATGAATGTTTTCATTGATGACAGACATGAGTTGTGCATTTGGGAGACAAATTTTAAAAATGGATTCACATAATTTCAATTTATTGGCCAGTTTCTGATAGGACAAGTTGTCTATGTTTGGTCAAGATGAACGGTGATGGTGAATTAAAGAAATGCTACAAGAATAGTTTGTTCAAGGCCTGCAAGTTAAGGTTGTGTTCAAATTTTAAAGTTAAATAAGGCTAAAGAAATAATAATTTTTGGATATAAAACACATGATATTGAAATTTCAGTGTTGGTAAGTAAATTTTGTTGCATCAGAGTAATGTTTGTTCACTGCTGTTAATGTCCATTCCGGAGGAGTTCAGCTGTGGTCTACATAATAAAGACTTTGTTATCTTGCCCTTGACAAGAGTGTTTTCTAAACTCTGGCTTCTGCAAGAAGGATGAGAAAGAAAGCTGGAATTCTTACTTATTCTGTATGTTCTGAAGCGCAAACAGCAACTTTAGAACATGGCACAGCAGTGCTTGACATTGAGCTATGGCTCAAGAGTCTGTAAATGAGCTTCTCAGGAAAGAATGAAGGGAAAGGAAACAATTTTGTCTAGCAGTAAAGTAGAAAGATGAAGAAATGCAAAGGCATAGTTCTTAATGATGCATACGTGTGATTTGCTCAAGGAAAAAGCAGTCTGGTAGTCTAGATTGAGACCCTTTCCACTCAAGGAACCTACCCCTGACAATGCCTAGAGGGCCTGGAAGCAAAGCTGGATAATCCAGAGACCTAGGATAAACCCAAACGACCAACCTAAAAGAGAAAAAAAAATAGTCAAGGAAATGATTCCTAGTGATATTCTACTTTACTTGTAGACTGGAGCCTAGCATAACCATTATCAGAGAGGTAACTGATGGAAGCAGGTGCAGAGACCTGGAGCCAAACAATAGGCAGAAGGGAATCCTGCAGAAGGGAGGGAGGGGAAGATTGTAGAAACCAGAGGGGTAAAGGACACCACAAGAAAAATCACAGAAACAACTATCCTGGGCTCATTAGGAGATAGCGGAAACTGAATGAACAATTAAGGAGCATGTATAGGTCTGACCTAGATCCTCTTCACATATGTTATAGTTGTGCAGATTTGTTTTCTTGTGGGACTAGTAAGAGTGGGAGGTGAGGCTGTCTCTTACTCTTCTGCTTACTTTTTGGGACCTCCTTTCTCTTGTTGGGTGCCTTGTCCAGCCTATAAATAAGGGGGTATACCTAGTCTTATTGGAGCTTGGTATGCCATCTTTGGTTGATATCACTGAAAGGCCTGATCTTTTCTGAAAGGAAACTGAGGAGGAATAGATCTCAGGAAAAGGGAAGGTGGGAAGGGGGAAGGACTGGGAGAAAAGAAGAAAGGAGAAACCAAAGCTGGGTGTAAGATATGAGAGAAGAATAAAAAAAAATGCAGTCTATTCTAAAATACTGCTAGAAGTTATTAGGATTCTTGAAGCTACAAGTGATATGAATTTTTATTTTAATTTAAACCATGGGGAAGTTAATTAACTTGCCCATCAAGTTTTAGGGGCTTTTGTTCATTTTCTAAGAGCTGATCTTTATAATTTCTCTTTGAAAGTATGTTGTTTCTATGTGGTGATTTAGATTGTGACTAGCCCCCAAAATGCAATCTTTAAACTAAATAGCTTTCTAGTAAGTTGTGATAGGCTTGGCATGGGTTTCATACTCATTCCTGAGCCATTTCTGATTGATAGAGAACAGAAAATTCTAATTATTAAATTGGTAATTACAAACAATAGTTTTGGGGGTGGAGAATGTTGTTTCAACCTCCCTCTGATAGACAAAGTTATAAACAAAAGCAACAGATGTCTATTTCAATGAAGTCAGGATGAAGCACAGTGTTTGTCTGAATGGTATCTCTGGGCTGAATCAGTGTCATAGTGAATCCAGTGTCATTATATAGAAGTGGATGGTCCTCTGGAGTCATGTGGGCCAAGGAGATGAATTAAAAAATGAGGTTGACTGATGTATGCTATTTCTAAGATAATCTTCTTTTTTAAATTTTTATTTTTTATATTAATTACAGTTTATTCACTTCATATCCCAGCTGTAGCCTCCTCCCTCATTTCCTCCCAATCCCACCCTCCCTTCCTCATCTCCTCCCATGCCCCTCTCCAAGTCCACTGATAGGAGAGGACCTCCTCCCCTTCCATCTGACCCTAGCTTATCAGGTCGCAGCATGTTACAAGTACATAAGGGGGTTCTGGACAAGGCTTAAAGTCACAGGGAAGTCTACCCACAAATCCGAATTTGTGGATGAACTGACTCTTGCCAGCAGTGCCAGGCTAAAGTTGCTTGCAGAACTAGCTTCTACACAAAGATGAAGATCGCTGTACAGCATGTTTAGCCTGATCCAATGAAGAGAAAAACATACACATATCTGTGATTCAATAGAAATACATGGTGAGATATTATAACACTTAATAAAAAAAATGGTGGCAATTGAGTTAGGTCTTTGGTGAAAGAATAAAATTCATTCAGGAGACAGTTCCCAGGAGAAGAAAACAGTATGTACAGGAATGTGGAAGTGAAATAGAACAGAGTAAGACTGAAGAGGAGACCCAGCTAATATGTACCGGAATACATGCTTTGCCCTGACCCTAGGCTAAGTGCATTTCAGTTTCTAATTCAATGTTCATTGTAACCCATAAAACAGTGACTGCAGTGATGATGGAAAGCTAGGTATCAGGGTGATTAAAGCTTCTCACTGGGATATCGAGGCGGACTGTGTCTGTTGATACTTTCAGTGGACATAGAGATTGAAAGAATGGGCATGTGGGTAGGAGGGAAGATAGACTTGGAAAATTTTTACCTCACAATTTCTATGTGATAATTAAATGGCAGTATTTAATTGGCGGTTGAGAATATAAATCGTTAGCTCAGAGAATTAGTTGAGTAATTTTCCACTCTTCTTATGTTCTCAGAAGCTCGATAGAATCACAGAAATTACTCATTCTGACTCCCAAGACTTTATCTAGACCCATTTCTTCTGTTTGTGTCATCCGTTTCTATTCTTTCGTTGTCCTGACTACTCAGGAAGCTCTAATTTTATGTAGACTTTATCTATGATAATTACCTGTTCTGGATCTGAACAGCTTTGCCCCAGCTACTATGTACTAACTCTGGTTACTTGTCTATGTCTTGCATTTAGCACACTACCTTATGGTTGGCATCTGGATTACACACTAGTCTTTCTAATGTTGTGTTCCTACTTAGAATCTGATCAGAAAGTAAATTCTGACAACAATAAGACTAAGTCCCTTTTCTACACTGCAGGCTTCTGGGTCTGCCAAATAGTCTGTCAATAATGAAAGTGTCTGTGGAGGTAAAGCTCAAAATCAATCTCCTTTTTTCTCTCTTTGCACTTTCTCCTTCCTTTCTGGCACACTTCTTTGCTTTCTTCCACCTCTGCTTTTTCTTCAGGTTTTAGATAAGAGCGTAATAATTCTACACACTATTAAATTTGTGATGGAAATAAATTAAGAAGAAAAGCGAACTGCCTTCAAAGTTAAACTATTTTGTTAAAAATGGTTTCAAAAGAATGTTATATTATTTTATATTATATTTTCTGAAGAGAAATGTAACACATATTAATTTGAAGATATTTTAAAAATCACATATTTATCTAGAGAAAAACAAAGTCACCCATATTTCTATACACTGAAACCAAGTTAATGTGTTGATAAAGAACTTTTCAGTGTTTTTAAAAATATAATTATTTTTTAATTTTTATCATTTTTTTTTTTACAATTTATTTGTATCCTGGATGTGGGCCCTTTCTCATCTCTTCCCCAAACCCACCTGCCCTCCCTCTTCTCCCTTTATGCCCCTCCCTAGTCCACTGATAGAGGAAGTACTCTTCCCCTTCTATTTGACCCTAGCCTATCAGCTCTCATCAGGACTGGTTACATTGTCTTCTTCTGTGGCCTGGCAAGGCTACACCCCCTAAACCCCCGCCCCCGGAAGATCAGAGAGTCTGCTACAGAGTTCATGCCAGAGAAAGTCCGTGCTTCCCTAACTAGGGACCCTACTTAGAGGGCTGCATCTGTACCAGGGTTTTAGGTCCTCTCATGCATTGTCTTTGGTTGGGGTATCATTCTCCTCAGACCTCTTCCTCCAGGGCTCAGTTTTTATATACTAAAATCTATAGTCCTAAAGAAACTAAAAAACAAGGAAGACCCTAGGGAAGATGCTCAGTCCTCATTCAGATCATTCAGAAGGATAAATGTGATAGACATTGGAAGCAGGAGAAGACAGGGAACAGGACAGGAGCCTACCACAGAGGGCCTCTGAAAGACTGTACTGATTGAAGTATCGAAGCAGAGGCTAAGACTCATAGCCAAACTTTGGGCAGGGTGCAGGGAATCTTATGAAGAAGATGGAGATAGAAAGACCTGGAGGGGAAAGACCTGGAGGAGACTTTGAGTGTTTTTATCTAGGGGTAGCTTTGGTCTTTGTTCTGTGTGCTCATACATGAATTCAAGCTTTATAAACACCTTTTTGATAAACTCTCCAGGCATATGCTTAGTACTCAATTGGACCAGAAATCCTACCCAAGCTTAAACAAATGACGCCTCACTAAGAGCAGCTTTAACAACACAGTGGTAGGAACAAGCTGAGAAATGAATAGAAACTAGTGAAACTGTAAATGAAAGTGTAAAGTATTCATTTAAAAGCATGTGTAAAGGAAATCAAAGTGAGAACATGTTTAATTAAAGACCACAAAGTAAAAATGCCAGCGTCTGGAAGGCAGAGACAGGCAAATCTCTGTGAGTTTGAAGCCAGTCTACATAATGCGTTCCAAAACAGCCAAGGATATGTAGAGAAACCCTGGAGAGCGAGAGAGAGAGAGGTTGAGAATGCTAGTTAGGATGAAATGCAAGGCATGAGAAAGTACATTAAGGACTGAGGAGACAGCATCTTAGGTCAATATATAACTGGAGCTGAGAGAGTACAAAGAGCTGATTCATTACAAAGAACAAGGACGCTGAACACTGCCTTGCAGTTTGTGAGAGTCCATCCTCCTCACCACATTCCTGAATCCCACACACCCCTGCATACTCAAAGTCACTATTGGTCCTATAAAACTTGCTCTTACCATGTGGAAACTATGCATGTAAAACAGCAATTCCTTTGGGGAACTCTTTATATATGAGGGAAAGTTTAGAATCATTTTTGTTTATCTGCACCTCATTTTCTTCTTGCTACCCACAATGGGTTCCATGTAAAAGAGCCGACTAAGGATATCTAATGAGTCTGAAGCAGTGTTGGGATGCAAAGCCAGCTCGCTTGTCTTCGGTGTTTATTTGCCTTATCCCCTTGTTCTGCCCCCAGTCTAACAATTGGATTGATCTTTACAATTTTATAGCACCTTTAGTATACTTTGACCTTGAGTCAGTGACATGTTCACTAATCTTCCAATATAGGTAAGAAGACCTCCTTGTGTCTTTTTGGAGACTCTTAAACCGAGGTGGTCAAACGAGTTGCTAAAAATCTCAAAGCCGGTCAATGGAGGGTATGGCTCTTGTACTTCTGCTTTCTGTCACAGGCCAACAGGCCATCTTGTGATTTCCATTGACACAGTAATCAGTGCAATAGGGGAAAACTTTGCAACTCTGCTGGTCACTGCTAGTGCTGTTACTTTCTCTTGGTATTTTAGAAAACATTTATCACTCTCTCTACTAATGTAGGGGATCTGTCACTGCCCTTCCTTTCACGTGGATGTCTTAAGTGTGAAAAACTAAGAAGACTGCAAGGAGAAGACCACCTAGGCCACTATGAATTCTCCCTCAATCAGACTCGTTGTTTACCAGATGTAACTATTGGCTTGCTACAAGAAAGATTATTTTTAAGAGGCTGTATTGTAATGAAAGGCATTTTTTACCAATCATTTCCTTAAAGGAACTTTGTATTGTGAGTCTGGGATGAACCACTATTCTTAAGGAACACACTCAGTGTGGATAGCTCACATTTCATTCTTGTTTACAAGAGCAGTGGTCCACATAAGCCCATAGACTACCATGTGGACATTTTGAATGGAGTGCTTGTTTTATTAGTTACTCTGTAGTGTTCTACCAAGAGCCCCACTGACTTCAAAGGTTATGAGTTCCTCAATTATAATGTAGAAAGATGCTCTATTTTTCATCCTCGTGAAAGGTTTTCTTCTTTGGAGAAAATATGTTTGCTAACAACAAAAGATGCTTTCTCAAAACTATCTTGGTCATAAGTACTCACACTTAATAGAAGATCTGAAATAAAATATGTTCAACATACTGATCTGATTAACACATTTAAAAAATGCTGTGCTGGATCTAATTAGGTACACGTTTAGAAGTAATGTGAGACTTAGTAATTTAAGATATTTTGTGCACATTTTATAATGAGAACAGAGTAAAGAATTTCCCAGTAGGATACCAAGAGTCAGGGTCAGAGTCAGGGTCAGTGTATCTGTAGTTATCTAGAGTTGCCCAGGATTTGTTTGCAGATAGACCATGTGATTTCTCAGGGATAACCAAAGGTAAGGTGGGTTGAAGTATCAGTATATTTAGAATGTGTGTGTGTGTGTGCGTAGTGACACTTAAGTAACATTTGTTCATAATTTATCTAAATTAAGATAGTGCTCTATTAGTTTCAAAAACAATAAGGGATGAAGAGAGAGTTGGGGACGTAGCTCAGCGTTGGAGTGCTAGGCAAGCAAGCATGAGGATCAGGGTTTGGTCTTAACATATAAAAGCTCTCTAATAAAACAAGACATAAATAAAGGATGCACAAAATGACATAATTTTCAAAAAAAGATCAAAGAAAAACAAATTTGAGTGAAAATCATGGAATTTTAGTTGGTCAAATTTATTTAAAAAATAATAAGATTTTGCATCAAAGACCCAATGATAAATTTACTATGTTTTCATTTTTATTGTAGTTTTGATAGATTAGTACTTAGAACTAGATATTATTTACTTGATTTGATGTAGTAAGAAAAACGTCTTTGAGTCTCTTCTAAAATATAAAAATACTATTCATATGATTTTATTGAAAGCTGATTGGCTACAGCCATTTTTCTTCATTCTTGAATACACAGCACTCAGTAAGTAAGCCTGCAACTGATCTCTGGGGTTTGCTTTGCCCAGTGGTTTTATTAGAGATTACAACGTTCAGGCTCTGACCACAGGCATACAACTTTAGCCCAATGAGCTGATTTCCCCAAGCAATGTTGAATGATGCTACTGTCTAGAGGTTTGTGTTTGCTTACATTCAACCTTGGGACAAAGATAAATTATGAAGTTGGCAAATGTTTATGTTGACACTTTCTGTCATGATAGAGAAATCCCTCTTGTTATGAAACTTTCACTTAAAAATATACAAAGATAATTGAAATGCTATATTCTAAAGAAAAACAGTGTTAACTCTGTATTCTACAAACAGATGGCATGCTATGCCCAGTGTATAATAGATCTTTGGAATTACCAACACATGAACTCATAGTCTTTCAAGAGCCTAAGTTATTTACAGTTCTTTTAAAGGTGACTATTTTTTTATTCATAATGGAATTATACATGCAAAGTAATGGTAAGTTATGGAATATTTCATTTCTGCTGAGGCATGGATCTTTGCTCATCTTTTTTTGACTATTAGTCTTGTTTCCTCTAGATGCATTTTTCTCTCTGCCTACTTTATGATAAAAAAATGCCATTAGGAAATATTTATTCTCTGGAAAGAGGTATCTTAAAAATCTGATAAATCCTAAGCTCCCTGTTGTACAAAGGCAGATAAGCAAGTAAGGCATTTTACATGAGAATGTAGGGTGTAGAGGAGATTGTGAGTTGGTTTAAAAGCCTGAAAAATAAATAATAATACTTGCTTAATAGTCCAGTGGTCTAGCTGGATAAAGGAGAAGCCAAGGAAGGTCAGAGGAGGATCTCAAATCACAAGACACTCAAGAACATGAATTCATAAGAAGGATAGCATGTCTTTTTTGTGGAGAATCTTAGAACTCATAAATTCAATGTATCTTTTATTTTCAAAAAGTAATAGAATTATATCCAATTCAATTTCATTACTTGATTACAACTAGTAAGAAAAAGCATGTTCTCTTGTCTTGTGCATAATGTTCTTCATTTGGAAAGATAAAAAAACATCAGCACAGGATAATGTAAAGAAAACTATAAAATCCTCTAGTAGCACTAGCATGTGAATCCTTGGAAATGAAATCTTTACAAGTTCAGAGCTTAGGAGTTATCATGGAGTAAAGGTTTATAGCAGGGAACAGAATTTAGTCAGGAAAGCCAACTTCTATGTTACAGGAGAAGCTCCGAAGAGTGAATGTAGAAGACTGAGAAAGAGGTTGTCAATCTTTTCCAGTAGACAGAAGCACCTTAAATCCCTAGAATTATACTTTGTAAGCTAAAGAAGCAATTTGCAAAGCATGCTCAGTCTCTTAGCTTCTGCAAGGAGTTTATGCAGCTTTCAAAGGTAAATAATTTAGACCCAAGGGAAAGCTTACGTAGTATTGAGAGGATCTGCTCCAATATTTGAGATGCTTCTGGGAACATCACTTTCAGAGACAGCAGAATACTAAAAAGTCAACAGTAAGAAAGTGAAAATTAACTGGTGGGAACACAGGAATTGTCAACTTCTTTACTTCTTTTAATTTTTTTTTTGTCTTCTTGAAAAAGATGATTTTGGTACATGGTAATTAGCTGCTTGGATCTGCTTCCTCTTTGCAACCTGATGGGCCACACCTCACAGAACAATTGAGGCTCTGTATTTTAGAAGTTTCTTGACAAATGGTTAAAGCCTGTGCTTGCTCAGAGGGATGAAAACCACCAGCAATGACAGGAAGCAGTATTAGAGGGCAAGATTGCTATGGATGTGCAGTTTCTATAGTTAATGTACTTGGAAGGTTTATTCCTCTTCTTTTTTCCAAACCTTTTGGGAAGGTGGATACAGCAGTTCAAGAAAGGAGATGCCATAATTCTGACAAGATAATTAAGCTTTCACTTCTGAGGATTATATGTATAGTGAGGAAAAAAAAAAAACCTTAATTTTCTTTGTACTGTCTGACAAAAAAGAAACACAAGATAAATGCAGGAAGATTCTTTTAAAGTTGTCCTTATTACTGATTCCTAGTCTGCAGAACAGAGGCTTTAGAAACTGAAATCAGAACAAATGAAAAGTATCAGCATCTTTTATCTTTTTATAATTTGAATATATATTTACATATATTGCTAGGTACGAGGATATTATTCACCAGAATATGAACTTTAAAAAAAAAAACCTCTTTATTTCACCAGTGGGCAAAGTAAATCTTACATGGTGGCAATATTATTCACCCATCTCCTCAAGTGTATAGACTGCTGCTGCATTAATTTGGGTTTCTGTTTCTGAAAAGAAACATCACGACCAAGGCAATAAAGAAGGAAGCGGTTATTTGAACTAATGGTTTCAGAACTTAAGAGTCTATCATGTCAGGGTATCATGGCAGCAGTCCACAGAGCTCATCTCTGAAATCCCACGCAGGAAGTAAAGAAAGTGAATTTAAACAGTGTGAGTCTTTCAATCTCAAAGCCCATCTCCAGTGACATACTTTCCCCAAAATGACCACAATTCCTAAGCCATCTCAGACATTGTCAGCAACTGTGAACCATGTATTTAAAAGTCTGAGCCTATAGGGGACATTCCCATTCAAATCTCTACAGAGTCTAGGCAAAGTGGCAAACTACAGAGATTCACTGACTCAGACATTTTCAGTGTCAGGTCCAAGATCAAGAAGGAAGCAGAGGTCAAGGAAATGGGAATCTGGTGATACAACCATCAGGAGTTGGTCTGTCAGCAGTCAAAGAACTTGGAAGATTTGGCTGTAAATGAAAATATTTAAATACATGTAACGATCCCTAAACAGAATCCATCCATGATTACATGTTACCTACAGACTGTGAACCAATGAGTGGGTGTTATATGAAGGAGCATGTATGAAAACACATGAAGCAAAAGCAGATTTCGGTTTCCTTTTTCACATCCATTAAACAATCTGTCCTGCAGTAATCTAGCAGGGCAAACTGAGGTGAGAAATTTATGTCATTCAAATACATATTTAAAAAAAAAAACTGCCAGAGGTGGTCAAAGCAAGTTTTTCTTACCAAGATCTATTTATGACAAAATCTTGTTCATTGATTTTTATGAAACTGCATATATTTACACATATACATTTCTATATCCATTTGTGAAAACCCTTAATCATGGATTGAATCCATTTTTTTTTTGAAATTATAAACTATAAGGAGTATAGGATGTGGCTTGAGCCATGTTAATCAGTCTAATTGGTAGTACAATTGTGTATGTTATAATTTCCTATCTCAAGCCTCTTCTTTTATTTTTTTACTATAGCCTAAAAGACCTTTACCATGAACATTTATTACCTTTCAATAGCTGGTGAAAACTATATAGTACAAATGTCTGTGAGAAAGGTAATTCAAATAAGGCCGCTCTGCCTGAAGTTCAAGGATGGCTAAAGGTTGTGTTTAAAAGGTTTTATGATATATGTAGTAGTGTTGACTCACAGAAAGAAGTATATAAGTAAGGAAAAGGCATATTTTAGACATTAAAAATAGCTTAGCTTTCCTATTATGGTTCTCCTCATACTTTAGTCTATAATCTTGAACTGTGAGACATTTTCCTAATGAAATCACTTGTCAGGGACACAAAAGAAGACCAGGTCAGTGGGCTGGTTGCTCATTGCAACTACTGTTTTCTATCACAGGTATTTCCTCAGATAGAACTAGAAGTCTTGTAGGGAAAGTAGACTTTTCCTCAGAACCTGTTCATGTTTCTGGGTAGGAGATCCTTCTGTAAATCAATAGCATTCTGCACTCCCATTTTATCCTTTTCCCCTCTAGGGCTTCAAGCCAACAAGCCCTAGGCATGATCCAAGTATAATCTCAGATCACTTAAGCCTGAAAACATTCTGAAACCAGAATTATTTGGAGTAAATGTTATCATTTTCTCTCCCCCCCCTTTGTGGTATACATTGTCATTTTCAATAAAGGGCTACCGTAGAGCCAGGGATAATAAACTCAGAGTCATTCTTTTTCTTCTAGAACATCAATTTATAACCCACATGACATAAATATTCATTAAAAGTAATTGGTAATATTTTCTTTAATAATAAAAGAAAAAAATCATACGATTGTTCTTAACACCCAGATTAGTTCTTGGGTCATACATAGAAAGATTAACTGTGTTCTCTTCACAAAGTGCCCCCTTTCCACCATGCTCTTCCTGGGGGTTCAGACATAATGGCGCAACTTTTCTATGCCAAACCAATTGTGAGTCCTGAATAAAACCGTCATAGCACAGTAAAACTCACATTTTGTAACTGTCTTCCTTATCCTAATACTGTTTCTTTCTCTTTTTTTTTTTGTTATTGTTAGATCTTTTAAACTGATCACCCATGTTAATTGCACTAAGTAAAACCTGCCATTGGTATTACTGAGAAAATTCTGGTATCCACAGGTCTACACTAACAAAAGCTTCATGAAGTTTACTGCTTATGCTTTTTCAATTTTTCCAAGTAAGCCACTTAAGCTAAGTTGCAAGGCCCTTATTTCTAATTGTTCTGTATCCAAGACATCCTCTGGAACAATGACTCATTGTTCACTGTACTGCTTTTCAAGGTGTTTTACCTTGAGTCCTCAATTCACCTTAGAAACATTTCACTTCTCTTGTAATGGGATGGCACCACATATAAATAACAGTTCCATTCTCTCTCTTCATCTCTGATAAACAATATAAAAGGAGATGGAAAGGACTCACTATCCTGTGTGGTCCCTCTGTCTTCCTTTTTATTTCCTTGACAGTGTAATTTACTGGAAGATACTTGAAGCAGTCCAGTTGTGAGCACTGTCACGTGGCTTGATGCTAACCTGAAGGCATAGTTTTCCAAGCGGGGCTTGGCTGAAAACATCAATGTTTAGGTTACTACATGAGGGGGAAAATGGAAATTAGACACTGGAGGTTAACAATTGAAGACCATGCCAAAGCCATTTAATTCCTGAAGAAGTCCTGAAAGATATGCATGCAAACAGGTAGTGCCCAGAATGATTGGCACGTGGAATAATGTCGGTTCGACATGACAAGGTTCACATTCCTTCAAAATATTTAAAAAAACAAACAAACAAACATGTTACCCTACATTATTAGAAGAAAAAAGTGTTAGTGTGAGTAGGAAGACTGGGAGAGCAATGGACAAAAATAGCTACAAACGGACTGCAAACAAGAGCTGGTGATTATGCACAGCTGGGAAGACTTCAGAACTGTTTGATTAATACAGTTTGGGCTCTAGCTTTGCGCCTGGCTTCTCATTGTAAAGGTGCCCCTCCCACGTGTTTTGCAACACTTGGTATAACTGTTTATCTTCTCCAAGGTTGAAAAGAAATCAGGCTGTAACCCAAGAAACAATTGAGTTCAATTGCCAGGGAAGTGGTGTCAGCTTATTAGTGCATTTAAGAACAATGGTTCATAAGTCATAAAGTAACTCCTCCCTCGAAACACTTTGAATCAGATTCCTTCTGCAAAGGTGCTTGTGATGGAGCTGAAACCGCTGCTGTTTACTTAGTAGTTTATCAAGTACGGAGCTTTCACAGGCTCCTGTTTGTTAGGAGCTTAAAAATATCTCCTGTGCCATCTAATGGAAGCAATGCAAACTGCAGTCTGCTTTGGAGACAAAAGCTTCAGGCTCTTCAGCACAGATCAATGTGGAAGAGATGAAAGCTATAGAGCTTAATAGATCAAATAGCAGTCTCTAAATGTAATGGCTTGGGGAATTGGCTCTCTGTTTTATAGTGAACACGGTTCAAACATGCCCAGAGTATTATGATTTCACCACGCAAATGAATTAAAACACAGCATATCTATTCACAGCAGCGGACAATAGCTTTAACTCACATTATTTGCCAAACAAAGAACCAGAATATTTCAGGTTTACTTACCTATTTTTTTTAAATACAAATTCATTGGCAAGTTAATACTGTGGGGTTTTTTTTTCTTTGTCTCATCTATGCCACAGGTGCAATGTCATTTAATTTCCAAGGTTTTTATCACTTTCAAAAACTGTGAATTTGATGTCAGAATTTGCACCTAGAATTATAAATCTGGACATTTTAAATGAAAAAGAAGGCAATTTAAGTTGACTGGTGTGGTAAAGTTGGGGCTATTGAAAAAAAACAATCACACTCCCGGTCTAAAGTCAGTATAGGATATTGTCTCCTGTGAATGTCCTACAGGGACCAGAAGGGAATATTCTTATGTATACTTATACTTTGTAAATAACTGTTCAGCCGTGGTTCATACATGACATTCGCCTAAGAGCTATTGCCAAAACACAAAACAAAACAAACCAAACCAAAACAAAACAAAACCACAGTGAGCATCAGGAAATCTTTCTCAGATCATTGGAGACATGGGTACCATTTTACTTACTTTGTTGAAAGAAAACACTATGACCAAAACAACTTATGAAATGAAATTTATTGGTTCTACAGTATCAGAGGTTAACTCCAAGACCATCCTGTCAGGCAAGCATGGAAGCAGGCAGGCAGGCCTGGTGATGGAGAAATAGCTAAGCTTAATTAGGTGCTTTGTTTGTTTTCCTTTTGTTGAAATGGATTATTTCTAACCTAATAGATTCTGATTATGGCTTTTCCTCTCTCTACCCCTCCCAATTCCTCCCTACCTCTCCTCACATTCAGATCCACCCTTATGTGTCTCTCATTAGAAACCAAACAGGCTTTAATGACAAAAAGCAATCACAAAATAATGATATGATATCATAGAAGATACAACAAAACTAACACATATGAATAGGATAAAATCAATAATAATAAAAAAACTAACAGAAACTGAAGGAAAAGTGTCCAAGAAAAGGTTACAAGAAACTCATATTCTCATCCACAAGTAGAAGGCACAGAGAGAAAAAGCTAAATAGGAATGGCCTGGCTTTTTGAAACCTCAAATAAATCCCTCCAACAGCATCACACCTCCTCCAACCTGGTCACATCTCCAAATCCTTTCCAAACAGTCTCATCAATTGGGGACCAGTTATTCAAATATATACTCCTACAGGGGCCACTTCAAACCACATCTTTCAAATCACCACAGACAGTTTTACAATTAAATGCTCCTATACTTCAATAAGTAGGCACAGGTTAGTTTTATCTCAGTGATAATGAAGTTTACCATGGTGCCATAGTTTGAATATACATCTGCTTATGCTCAAATGGTGGAAATTTAACTTTCAGCGCAATACCTTTCAGGTGGGAGTACTATGGGTTTCGTGAGGACTCTGTCCTCACAAATGTATTAATGTCATAATCTCTGGAATGTATTACTTACTGAAGGAATCAATTTCTGATTCTCGATGTCTTTGGCTTTCTTCTACTTTTTACACACATACATTGTTGTTCTTTTGACCTGTTTGTTTTTATGGACTAGCATAGCAAGAAGGCAAAGGAGACTCCTCGCTCTTTGAACTTCTTATTCTTTAGAACTATAAAGCTATAAAACAAGTCTATACTTTATAAATTACATATTCTCAGGTATTTCGTTGAAATAGCACAGAGGCTAAATGTACATTGTACAGTCTTTTCATTATTCCTGGCCTTGTAGTGCTAAACTAAACTGTACTGAGTCCACATCCAAATTGTTGTTGGTTGGGCTCTGGGATGAGTCATCTTTACAATCCTGTCAAGCCACAGTTTCTGTTACTCACGTACTTGTGGTATAAGAAAGTACACAGATGAATGAAAAATGGACTCAAGTAAGTAAAGTGTGTTCTCAAGTAAGTATCAAGACCCTTTGATAGGTTTATTTGCAAATACAAAAGCAGAAATAACCAGCTAATACAAGTTCAAACTTCATGAAAATGCAAAACAACAAAGAAAGATATGAAATGCTGGGTATGAATGAATTCAGTAAAAACAGTTTTGTTGCTAAAAATGTTTAGAATTGAATTTTTCATACTTTCCCCCTACTTTGGAGTTTCTGCTGCTTATTTCCTCCGTACTTTGAATCATTTCTATATATTTAGCTCCTGCTCATAAGGTGTTTCTTCATTATAGCCTGACAGAGCCGTCAAAGATTTCATTCCCTAATCTCAGGATGGTGGCTGTCTGATCAAGCATCTGATAAGCAGTACCTTTAGATGGCAGCTAGTTTGTTGGCAACTTGTAGATGAAAATATCCCACCTTAATAACCACTTAATAACCAGTTCCTTAGTCAGTTAATTTTTCTTTGGTATAACTCAAGACACTCCCTTGTCTACTGCACACCAACTATCCAGCAGAGTGTTGGGCGTGAAGTTAAATACTCAAAAGAAATAAGTAGTTATTTTCATCTATGAACGGCCAGAAATTTCCCCTTTGTGTTTTGTAATGAGCAAGTCGTTCCGCAATGACAGAGAAGCAAGCAAATGTCCTATCTGTCTCCCATATGTTTACTTATGATGGATATGGCACCTTGCCAAGTGTAGATGGAGAGGTATGCTTTATTTAGGAAGGGTAGAAGAGAGAAACAATGGTGGTGGGAATACTATAGCTAAAGGTACTAATTTAACTAATATTAATACCATTAATAAAACATTTATTTTTATGTAAATATTCTACTAAACTTGCAGTTCCTTTAAAGAAAGGAAATGCATCTTTTCATTTATAATCCTCTGTTAGGCCTAATACTTTTATACATGTAAATGTTTCCAAAATCATTAAAAATAAATTAAATTAACAGAATGCTATTAATTTTAGTTGCACTGTAAATGTACATTTTAAGATTTCATGTGAACCATACTAATTGCAAATAGTGTTTTATTTGATTTAAATTAACATTAATCTTCTTATGTAGCAGTTGGGAGTCACTAAAGGCAATAAATTAATTCATTTTTTATTTTTATTATTTACAGTTTATTCACTTTGTATCTCCCCTGAAGCTCACTCCCTCCTTCCCTCCCAATCTCACCCTCTCTTCCCCTTCTCCACCCATGTCCCTCCCCAAGTCCACTGATAGGGAAGGTCCTCCTCTCCTTCCTTCTGATCCTAGTCCATCAGGTTTTATCAGGAGTGGCTGCACTGTCTTCTTCTGTGGCCTGGTAAGGCTGCTCCCCCCTCAGGGGGAGGTAATTAAAGAGCAAGCCAATCAGTTCGTGTCGGAGACAGTCCTTGTTCTCATTATTATGGAACCCACTTGGACACTGAACTGCCATGGGCTACGTCTTTGCAGGGGTTCTAGGTTATCTCCATGCATGGTCCTTGGTTGGAGTATCAGTCTATCTTAGTAAGGTATATAAACCAATTGGTTAAGGCTTGCCAAACAAAATATCTCTGTATGCTTGTGGCCATTCTGTGAGGCATAGTATTAGGTAACATATTCAAATAGTTGCCAAAATGTCTAAATAAACAAAGCAAATATTTATTTTCTTTTTCAACATTTAATTAAGAAAACTAAGTATATGACAGAGCATTATAAATGAATGTTTTCACCATACAAACTATTCTAGACATTTTAAAGTGTCCACAAACTTGACAGTACTCATCCAACCCTTTAATCTTGTATAAGTTCATACTTTGTTTATTCATAAATAAGGTCCTATAGTTTAGATGTTTGAAATTATTGTCAAGTAATAAGGCTTTACTATAGTATCCTTTATAGGAAACATTTTCCACTGATATAAATGCCACCTTCACATTAGTTTCTTTTTTTTTTAATTTTTCATCAATTATACTTTATTCATTCTACATCCCCCCATAAGCCCCTCCCTCCTCCCCTCCCAATTCCACCCTCCCTCCTCCCTCTGCTTGCATGCCACTCCCCAAGTCCACTGATAGGGGAGGTTCTCCTCTCCTTTCTGATCTTAGTCTATCAGTTCACATCAAAAGTGGCTGCATTGTCCTCTACTGTGGCCTGGTAAGGCTGCTCCCCCCCCCCAGGGGGAGGTGATCAAAGAGCAGCCAATCAGATTATGTCAGAGGCAGTCCCTCTTCCCATTACTATGTAACCCAATTGGACTCTGAACTGCCCTGGGCTACATCTGTGCAGGGGTTCTGGGTTATCTCCATGAATAGTCCTTGGTTGGAGTATGAGTCTCTGGGAAGTTCCCTGTGTTCAAATTTTCTTGTTCTGTTGCTCTCCTTGTGGAGATCCTGTCCTCTCCAGCTCTTACTATTTCTCAGTTCTTACCTAAAATTCCATTTACTCTGCCCAACAGTTGCCCATCAGGCTCAGCATCTGCTTTGATAGTCTGAAGGGCAGAGGCTTTCAGAGGCCCTCTGTGGTAGGTTCCTAGGTTGTTTCCTGTTTTCTTCTTCTTCTGATGTCCATCCTCTTTGCCTTTCCGGATGGAGATTGGACATTTTTGTTAGGGTCCTCTCTCTTGCTTAGTTTCTTTAGATGCACAGGTTTTAGTGGGTTTGTCCTATGTTGTATGTCTATATGAGTGAGTATATACCATGTGTGTCTTTTTGCTTCTGGGACAACTCACTCAGGATGATCCTTTCCAGATCCCACCATTTACCTGCAAATTTCATGATTTCCTTATTTTTCATTGCTGAGTAATATTCCATTGTGTAGATGTACCACAATTTCTGCATCCATTCTTCAGTTGAGGGGCATCTGGGTTGTTTCCAGCTTCTGGCTATTACAAATAAAGCTGCTACAAACATGGTTGAGCAAATGTCCTTTTTGTGTACTTGAGCCTCTAGTTTCTTTTGTTTGTTTGTTTGTTTGTTTGTTTTCTTGGAGTTTACTTTATTTTTTAAGTTTAATTTAATATATTTATTTATTGCAGCTTATTCACTTTGTATCCTCACTGCAGCCCCCACCCACATCTTCTCCCAGTCCCACCCACCATCCTTCTTCTCCCCTTATGCCCTTTCCATAGTCCCCTCATAGGGGAGGACTGCCTCCCCTTCCATCTGACTGCAGCCTATTAGGTCTCATCAGGACTGGCTGCGTCATCATCTTATGTGGCCTGAGAAGGCTGCACACCCCTCCCCAGGGGAAGTGATCAAAGAACCACCCACTGAGTTCTTGTCAGTGACAACCCTGCTCCCCTTACTAAGGAACACACTTGGAAACTGAGACACCTATGGGCTTTCTCTGAGCAGGGGTTCCTCTCCATGGCCCTTGGTTGGTCTCTGCAGGCTACCCGGGACAAGGTTTTTTTTTTTTTTTTTTTTTTGGCTCCATTGTTCTTCTTGGGAAGATCCTGCTCTCTCCAGGTCTTTCTATCTTCTTGGAGTTTCCTTTTTTATTTTTTAATGTTAGTTACAGATCAGTTTCTAGCTTAGTTTATGTTGATGATATTGTTTTCACATTTTTGAATATAAAATATTTGTTTACTCCATGTAATCCTCAGAAATAAGCCTTTTCCTTGCATTTTAAACACTATAGTATTTTAGCACCTAGTCTAATGTCTTCTGCACCACTTTCAGTCCTGTGAGAACTCAATTCCCACTCCTGGTCTAAGAAACAGTCACAAAAGCATCACTGCATCAGCATTTGTCAACAGAGTAAAATATTTTATGAGGTGTGAAGAGCTGTCATCTTATTTTGAGCTATGTACTCAGTGAGGTTCATTGTTGGAAGTTCAAGATAGATGTGTTTTACAAAATCTACTCATTTGAGTATGTCTTAAAATGCCAAAATATTGTGGGAATATTGTTCCCATGGGTGATAGATTTGCTTTGAAAACCGAACTGGTTGAGGTTGCTGGGAAGAAAGCATGAGCATATCGGGAGACCATGTCTATGAGCTGAATCACAGCACTAGGGATTGGCTAGAACATTTAAGTTCAGCAAAGCAGTTGTTATGGAATGAGCCTTGGCTAACAGTACTGATAGCATCAGCTTTGTTGAAGCCATTATAGTCACCTTGATTTCCGAGTCCTTTTCTTTGGCTTCTAATTTTTCAAGGAAAATGGGCTATAATAAATGAGTACCTGAAAGTAACTTATACAAGAGAAACACATTGTATTCTCAGAATACTGCAAGTGATCCCAGTTTTTAAAATAAAGCAAACTCATGCAGCCACTCCTGATGAGATCTGATAGACTAAGATCAGAAGGAAGGAGAGGGGGACCTCCCCTATCAGTGGACTTGGGGAGGGGCATGAGTGAAGAAGCAGGAGGGAAGATGGGATTAGGAGGGGAGATGGGAGGGGTTTATGGGGGGATACAAAGTGAATAAAGTGGAATTAATAAAAGTTAAAAAAAATAAAGCAAATTCATTAAACAAATTCTGAAAATTTAAAAACACAAAGAAGATTAAAATTGTCAGACTAGAAAAATAATTGTTGATTTTTGTTAAATTCCCTTCAGTTATTTCTCTTTTTATTATTGCCTATGTATCTTTTGAAATATTAAGAACAATATTGTGCTTTCTTTTGTAACTTGAAACACAATACAAGGGTTTTCTCTATTTATTTATTTATTTATTTATTTATTTATTCAAAACAGGGTTTCTCTGTGTAGCCTTGGCTGTCCTGGACTTGCTTTGTAGACTAGGCTGGCCTTGAACTCACAGAGATCTGCCTGCCTTTGCCCCTCATGCACCTTCTCCAGTCCTAAGATTAGAGGCATGCATCACCTCACCCAGCTGAAATAGATTTTATGTATGTATGTATGTATGTATGTATGTATGTATGTATGTATACAAGACAGGGTTCAAGCCAGTGTTTTCTATGTAGCGCTGCCTGTCCTGAGCTTGCTTTGTAGACCAGGTTATTGTGGAACTCACAGCAATCTGCCTGCCTCTCTCTCCCTGAGTGCTGGGATTAAAGGAGTGTGTCACCATGCCCAGCACTCCATTTATATTTAGATACTTTTAAAGCAGTGGTTCTCAACCTGTGGGGTGTGAGCCCTTTGGGAGGTTGAACCAACCTTTCACAGGAGTTGCCTAAGATCATCAGAAAACACAGTTATTTTTAAATACAGATCATAATGAGTAACAAGATTACCGTTATGAAGTATCAATGAAAATAATTTTATGGTTGGGGGTCACCACAACATGAAGAATTGTATTAAAGTGTCAATTGCATTAGAAAACCTGAAAACTGCTGTTTTAAAGTATGTTTTGCATGGTCCTCCGTCAGTGCATCAGTCTCTGCAGGATCCTCTGGGCTCAAATCTTTTAGTTTGGTTGGTCTCCTTGTGGGGCTCCTGTTCCCTCCATGTCCCTCTATTCCCACCCATTTATTCCTCCATAAGACTCCCTGCACTCTGCCCAAAGATGTTGCCAGTTGGCAGCCCAGTCTCCATGTCAAGTTCTGAGTGAGGGGATCAGGGTCTGCCTCTATCATGAATCCAGTTGACTGCTCTTTGATCACTCTCTCCTGATGATGCAGCCTTGCCAGGCCACCGAGGAAGAGGACTCAGGCAGTCCTGATGAGACTTAACAAGCCGTGGGCAAATGGCAATAGTGGAGAACTCCCCCTTTCAGTGGACTAGGGAAGGGGATGGGGAGAAGAGGAAGGGAGTGTGGGCCTGGGGAGATTTGAGGGAGGGCGCTTCAATTAGGATATATAATGAATACATTGTGGAGAAAAAAAATTAAAATTAAAAAAATAAAGTATGTTTTGGGTACAGAATATATTTAATGATCTTATGTTTCTGGAATATATATTTTTTTTACCTCTTTGCGTTACTCACCATGATTTTCGTGATAATGTTTTATTTTCTCCATCTTGTAAACACTAAGTCTAAATTCTAAAACAAAAGGTACATTCTCTCATCTTATGAATACATCAACTTGAAATAAGCTAATGTATGATGGGTTGGGAAAACAAATTTTGTTTGTCATTAATAAAGTTGCATGACTACAAACTGTTTAGCTCTTAAACCAAACAGCTATTAAAAGTAAATCTTTCAACAAACCATATAGGAAGTATTATCCTTCAGTGTGCTTTGTCCAGAAAACGTTTGGAAAATTGAAAAGTTAAGTAACTGTGTTTCTCACTTGCAATCTGTATGTAAATGCTGTGTAATGTCTTTCTATGAAATTCCATTAGGCAGAAGCTCTGGTGTTCTTCATTTATGCATATTCATGTTTTTATTTAAACCACTCAACAAATGACTCTTTTGTAGTTACAATATGAATCCCATCCAATATTTATAGTGTAAAGAAACAATGGTCATTTGTGTACTCTTTGTTCAATATATCGTTCATATTGAATTCTCCATCGAGAGCAACAAGAAAACAATGCAAATCCATCAATATTAAATACCAAATCTTAATCACAAATGAGTTGTAATTGAATTCAATTACAACTGGTTTTTTTATCCCTCTCACAGTACAATTAAAACTTACAGATTTTTTTTCATTAGAAAATAAAATCAGCTGCTTTGTTCTAAAAATGTACTATGACAAGAGCAAGGGCATACAATCTCCATTTGCATTGCTTCTTGGTATCAGATTATCCTAGTGTCTAATTGTTGGGTGTTAGTCATCCATTCTACAGGGTTAAGTGGTCTGAAGCATCAAGCAAAATGCAAGACACTGTGAGGACATAGTGTCCCAAACTGCTTTAGAGTCCATTTACCAAGGGCTCTTGCTATCTTTATTTCAAATAAACCCTCTACTAATGATTGAAGAGATTAAACCAAGAGCACATTTTTGCAGTATTTTTTTCTTATTTGAATATAATCTTCACTTATGACATTTAATTGTTCTATTTTTCTTGAGAATTTCATACTAGTATATAATGAAATATGATCATATCTATCATCTTCATTTTTCCTCTTTCAACTCTCACATGATGTTTTGATTTTTGATGTGACATTAAAGTATGGACTGCATTTATGTGCACTCATCTAGAAAACAAGAAAAATGTAATCAAGACTTAAAATTTTTACCAGAATCCATGCCTCAGACACTCCGTTGAAGCCAGACTAGAAATACACACAAGCACAGAGTTTGGCAGAAGTGAGGTAAATCTCTCCATTTGTGGTAAGAAAAGTTCTTCTCATTCTCACAAGAGGCCTTGTCTAGATATTTATAAATGCCCTAAAAATGTGAAGACATTTTGCCAAAATTTTGGATGACCAAGATATTACCACAGTAGAGTTAAGATGTGGCTGCCATTTTCAGTCAAGACGCCATGCCCACATGTATGTCTGTGGGCTAATTTGTTCACCATTCATTTCTGCAACTGTCACTTTCAATTCTTGTCCTATAAATTCTTTCTCCCCATTTCTTTCCCAGTGAAATTCAGATTCTGAAAAGGGATTAAATCTTGAGCTCTGGGAAAGATTAGACTTCCATAGGTCATGAACATAAACAGGAATGACATATGTGTGCAAATGAGAGCATTTGAGCACAGATTCCATTGATTTGGTTTTCTCCTTTTTAAAGATTATAAATCAGAAGGTGCTCTACCACAAAGAGGTTAAATAAAAAAAGATGAGCTATGGTATTGAATGTACATTGAAAGGGTAAAGTTTACTGGAAAGGACTCCAGGCCCTGTTTTTGATGTTTTCAAACCATTATCTTCAAATAAAAATGTTTCTTGGTTTTAAAAAATAACATTTTTATATTTGAGAAGAATCCTTAGTTCTTAGTGGTATAGTATGTTTGAGGCAACCATCTCACAAGCTTGAGAGAACTGTGGTATATTCAACCCCCCAAAGACAAAAGATTCTAGCTTTTAAAAAGATAGAAAAAGTTTACATTCCTACTAGCAGTGGAGGAGGTTCCCCTTTCTCCACATCCTCTCCAGCATGTGTTGTCATTTGAGCTTTTGATCTTAGCCATTTTGATGGGGGTAAGGTCAAATCTCAGGGTCATTTTTATTTGCATTTCCCCAGCGACTAAGGATGTTGAGCATTTCTTTAAGAGTTTCTCTGCCATTCAGTATTCCTCTACTGAGAATTCTCTGTTACCTCTGTAACCCATTTTTAAATTGGATTACATGGTTTGTTGCTATTTAACTTCTTGAGTTCTTTATATATCCTGGATATTATCCCTCTGTCAGATATAGGGCTGGTGAAGATCCTTTCCCACTCTGTAGGCTGTATTTCTTTGGAATTCAATCTAGCACTTTCTCAGACAATTAGGAATAGTGCTTTCTGAAGGTCCAGCTATAGTATAGCACTCCTAGGCATATATCCAAAATATGCTCAAGTATACAACAAGGACATTTGCTCAACCATGTTCGTAGCAGCTATTTTTGTAATAGCCAGAAGCTGGAAACAATCCAGATGTCCCTCAACTGAGGAATGGATATAGAAATTCTGGTACGTTTATACAATGGAATACAACTCAGCAAATAAAAACAAGGAAACCATGAAATTTGCGGCAAATGGTGGAACCTAGAAACGATCATCCTGAGTGAGGTATCTCAGAAGCAGAAAGAAACATATGGTATGTACTCACTTATAAGTGGATATTAGACATATAACATAGGATAAACATACTAAAGTTTGTACACCTAAAGAAGCTAAGCAAGAAGGAGGACCTTGGGTAAGATGATCAATCCTCACTTAGAAAGGCAAACGGGATGGTCATCGGAAGAGGGCGAAAACAGGCAATAGGACAGGAACCTACCACATTGGGCCTTTGAAAGACTCTACACAGCAAGGTTCAAAGTAGATGCTGAGGCACATAGACGAACTTTGGGCAGAGTACAGGGAATCTTATGAAAGCAGAGGGAGATAGAAAGAGCTGGTGGGGACAAGGAGAGAAACAGAACCAAAAAAATCTGGGCACATGGGTCTTTTCTAAGACTGACACTCCAACCAAGGGCCATGCATGGAGATAACTTAGAACCCTTGCACAGATGTAGCCCATGGCAGCTCAGTCTACCAGGAGTCTCTAGTAATGGGAACAGGGACTGTCTCTGACATGAACTCAGTGTCTGGTTCTTTGATCACTTCCCCCTGAAGGGGGAGCAGCCTCACCAGGCCTCAGAGGAAGACAATGCAGCCAGTCCTGATGAGACCTAATAGGCTAGGGTCAGATGGAAGTGGGGGGAGGACCTCCCCTATCAGTGGACTTAGGGAAGGGCATGGGAGGAGATGAAGGAGGGAAGATAGGATTGGGAGGGGATGAAGGAGGAGGCTACAGCTAGGATACAATATGAATAAACTGTAATTTATAAAAAAAAATAAGAGGATAGCAAATGTCTCATCTTTTACTAGTGATGATTTCTTAGTTTCCAACTCTAAATGGGCTTTATTTCTACATATAATATTCTTTTCCTTCACAGCCTTTCCTTTTATCTTTCTAATTTCCATTACATAATGAATCTACAACAAAGAAACAACCAAAGTTTGGAGTAGCCAGTTAAAATTATAGAGAATTTTACACTTGAAGTACTTGGCTACAAGCCTTGAAGCTCTTGTGCCTTGACACCAGCAATAATTCAACACTAGCTAGAAAGAAACCTTTCCAGTCAGATCCCTGGGAGTTCAGTGTCTTACAAAAAGATTGAACAAATTCTAATTAAGTGATATGTAGTAACTGCAGACACGGAACTGCATAGTAAAGGTTCATATTATGCAAAGTTGTCAAACCATGCCTGTATATGGAGCATATATCTCATGTAATGGATATACTTATACCTCTTTTGTACATAAAGCTCATCTTGACTTCTCATATTTCTACCACTCAGGAACAATGAATTTATGTGGATTCATCCCAGTTTATGTTGGTTCCTTTTGGTTGATGATTACATAATTTGATTATCTGTTACAGACAGAGATAGCTTGTTAATGTCTGCCTTACAGAATTAGAAAGTGTGGTTTGGATAATGAACATATGATAGTCTTAGTAAAACACAATCTGGGTAGTTAATAATACAGATATATTCAAGAGGAGATTAAGGATCTGGCTGAATCAGATAGAAGAGGAAAGACTCTTAGACTGGCTCTTGTTGGAGATGCACACTAGAACATTTGGGGATGATACTGATGATTTGTTCAACTATGTATAAAATTAAAGGGTACTACAATAGATTCAATTTCAAATTGGGCACAATTTTAACTTTCATCTTCTGGCCCATTCAAAACAATCTCATAGCAAAATCTTTCCAGGGGACAGAAACAGAGGATTTTAACTCAAAAAAAAAAAAAAATCAAAACAAAACAAAAAAAAAACACTGAATATAATTCACCTTAGTGCAGGTCTGAACCATGTTGGCCTTCTTCACCATGACAATCTTGTAAGAGTGTGATGCCTTTTGCAAGGGGCAGGAACTAATATGCTTGATCGTTCCTGGGCAAATTCATCTGCTGAAACTTATTCTGTAGTCTCATCTGCCACATGGTAACTGTTGCCACTCTGGCAATAAATCCCCAGGGACAGAGGATGAAAAACTCAGGGGGTTCTGGCAAAGTCTGGAAACTGAAATAGACCATCTGCCTCATGGAGAAATTGACAGGAGACTCAGAACAGATGCATGTACCTCTCCTCTATGAGGCAGATGGATAAGGAGAGAAAATAGGACCCAAAGCTGGTCTTGGAGGTAAATAAGTAAAAGATATGAGAGAAGGCTGGCTTCTGAAAGACCAAGTACAAGTTCATTTGCCCAAGCAGGCTTCAGCACCTTCTGTAGTATGACTCTACACTGGTTTTCCACTCTTGTCTTTACTATGCTCTACTTAGACATTTTTAGCTGTAGTTACTGGTGAAGCATCATCTAGACATGGGTTTTACATCCTGGACATTCCTGCCTCTATCGAATTCACTCTTTAATGATCTTGATCCTGTTTTTCTATGAAACCTTTATAATCCTGTTTTTCTGTGAAACCATTATAACCTTTATAATGATAGAAATGCATAAAAATAAATGCATTTCTATCATTTCTGTCAATGAAAGAGAACGAGTTTGGTTATGTGCCATACTCTTGCATCATCTTGGTATATATATATATATATATATATATATATATATATATATATATATTGAATATATATACCAATAATTTCACAATGGCACCATATTGATTTGGCCTAAGATTTCAGATTTTCCCCTCTGAATCTCCAGATTTTGTCTGCCTAAGTCCTGTTTTCTTAATTCACTTGCTTATTTAATTGTTTTTTTTTCTTTTGCAAGAGTCTTACTTGTTAGCCAAAAATGGCTTCTAACTCATAATCTCGTTGCCCCAGTCCTTTGAATTTTAGGCATGCACCAACGCACCAAGTTTCTAACTCAGCATTTCTCTGCAAGGCCATGCAACATTTATGCAGTACCCAGAAGTCTTGAATATGTTACATGTTCTACATCACATAAATTTGACATTAGACTGAGTATCAAAGAGGGAAATCACAAGCCATAGAAGGGTGAAGGATTCCAAAGGAGGATAGAAGAACTCTATCTGAGCAAACTTCATATCTGGATGCAGATATGAGAAAAGGATAAAGAAGATGTGGGAGAGCATTTTGAAGGGTGGTTGAGCAGAGAACATGATAGGGGGCATGGAACTCAGGGTACTAAATGAAGGACAGTCAATAGAGGTTTTGCAAATTGATGGTGACATCCTTGATCCTGGTGACCAGACACAGCATTTATTTGTGGATGAAGATATAAGAGAAATACTGAGTCAAACACTATATCATATTTTATGGCTGCATACTATTTGTTCATATTCAGGGTGTAGATGACTAGTTCTTCTTTAGACCCTTTTCTTATATTATTTTACTTTGTAGTTAAGGAATTTGCAAAATATGATTAACAAAATCCAGCTGTGGTCTCAAAAGGTTTTTTAAAAAAATTATGGGCCGAGGTGATAGCTCAATGAATAAGAGTGCTTACTGAATGAACATGAGAACCTAAGTTTAGATCCCTAACAAGAATTAAATAAAATCCAGACATATTCACGTATTTCTGTAGTCTCAGGACTGGAAAGGAGAATGGCAGACCACTGGAACTTGGGACAGACTAACCAAAGAATGACAAAGTCTAATTTCAGTGAAAGTATCATGAAGAATGAAAAAGGAGGTCTTCGTTTGGCACCTGTGTTTATAGGTATATATACCAGTACATACATATGCACATACAACTACACACACACACACACACACACACACACAGCATTGTTAGGTTCTTAACTAATACTGGTTGATATTTGTACAGCTTCATGTCACCAGTTTTCATTAGCCATAATGGGAATAAGACCCTTTCTTTATTGTGTTGCTATTTTATTTCCCATACTTTGCTATGTCTGCCTTCCTTCTATGAAACCGTAGATATAGCTCTATATGTTCTCCCAATCTACTTGATAATATAGACCCAGAATTATTTCACTTATGTTTCCATAAAGACAAACTTGGTACAATGTTCAATCTTTAGTCTTGCTTTAGCTGTGCCTCCTTGGCACCTGCTGTCATATTCCCTCCAGATTGCGTCTGATACAAAAGCTGGAAAATTTATATGTGTAGAAGCCTAAGGTATCTTCAACTGTGCTGCCTAATCCTAGTTTAGCTTTAATTCATACTGCTGCTCTATACACATGCCAAAGAAACAGAGAACAAAATGCTCTGAGAAGCATTTTTACGTCTGTCACAAAGTGTGTATGCTACCTTTGCATTCCTATTTAAAGCACTTAAAGAAGGCCAACGCCTCCATTAACGAGAACACTTTTCCCAAGCTTGTTTGTAAACCCCAAGAAATGAAACCAGGGATTCAGGCCATAGTTTGGTATTGACAAGCATTTCTGTTAATTGAGACCACATTAATAAAGATCTTAGTAACGGCTGAAAGCAAGGACAAGATAACTACCGTAGGAATTTAAAGGCAGCCTAGAAAGGCTGTCTTTTCTCATTAAGTGAAGCATAAAAATAAATGCATTTCTATCATTTCTGTCAATGAAAGAGAACGAGTTTGGTTATGTGCCATATTCTTGCATCATCTTGGTTCCCCAGAATGGACTAAATCAATTGAAAGATAAACTCACTGTAGTCAGGCATATGCTGACATGTTGGCCCCCTCACAAAAGCTCATGGACAGATTTCCTCTAGACCCAAACAAACTATGTAAAGAGTCTGTTTTGATTCTTGTTAGCTTTACACTCTCTCAGCAAGCTGCTGAGAAAATTCAAATATGGCCACTCTTTTGGAAAGAAATGGCATTCCAGGATCTTTCGGAGTTTTATTTTTTTTCCCTTTTAAATATAAGACAAAAGTTATTTTTTTCAGAAGTGTGCTACTCTACAAAGCATCCTTGGAGTGTTACACATGGAGCGGTTAGGCTCGCTTGGAACTCGGGCTCCTCTGCCTTGGCACGGCGGCAGCTTCACGTGTAATGCCATCCTTCGTGTCATGACGGGACTCTTCAATACCCCAAACCACCAGTCCCGTGCTTTAGGAGTCACACTGTCTCTGGCATCTTAAATTCTCTTTGGTAATTTAAATTCCGGAAGCAAACAGTTACAACGCATTTGTTGGATGAAAGATTAAACAACACGTACATTTAAAACTCGCGGATTGGTTTAATAATTTCGAATGCCCTGTTGTTCGTTTGAAAATAGGTTCACATAGTCTGAGCTTGTCAAGGGGGACTACCTAAAAAAAACCACTTGGAGCAACACTTTGTTGATTCCTGTCATCTTCCCCTATAGCAGGATGAGCTGTGTATTATTAGGTGGAAATTTAGTGAGATTGGAACCATCAGTCTTACCTTAAATGTTTTTTTTTATTCTTTGGCTTTTTAAGAACGCACCCTTGGTAACTGACAGAGAAAAGGATACTAAATGCGTTTATTAAGTTTAAATTGTTGATTTCAACTCCTGTCAATTTTCCTGGCTTGAACCTCTTTTCTGAGATTAAGAAAAATGGAAAGCTATTTGTTTTTGAGATTCTGGGTAAGGATTTAACACTATGCTCTCTTGACTTAAGTAAAACATTAGTGACAAGTATCTCACTCTTATTGGGCCTAAAACCCAGAATTTAACAATTAATAGAAGACTGTTTTAGGGAAAAGGATACAAATAAGAAAATCTTTTCTGGATCCATTTCACATTACTAGTTGTGAAGTAACCCAGAATTTTTCATGTACAGAAACATCTGCTATCACTTTCTTTCTGTCAGAGGCTTGTGATTAACAAGATTGTTTCAAAGTAACAACTCTTTACCCAAAAGAGAAGGAAAAATAAAATTCAACACCCTCGTATGGAACAATTTGAGACAAACTAGTAAGGTTTTTCTGTGGTTTCAGCATAGAAAAACAATGCTTTAGCTGGAAGAGTCTAAGTGTAAAGTACACATTGTCCTTAGGACATTTCCCCCATTGTTAATTAGAATAAACGCACCACACACCCACACCCTCTCACCCACAACACACACACACACATGTGCATGTATACACGCATGCACACACAAATATGAAGTTAAGCAGTAAGCTCCTTGGAGAACTCTGAGACCGGAATACTACTCTTTCTCTTCCCCAGTAGGTTTTTCCCTGCTATTTTCCATGGAAAATGTAATGGTTCTACTTCTTGAGTATTTTGAATATGTTTAATCATAAGATGATCCCATTTTTCTCATTCATAGAGAGTGGAAGTTGAAAGAACAAAAATGGATAACCCCATAATTGTTGCAAATTTAGACTGGGATGTCTTTGGTATTAGAGTAAAAGTTAACGTGTAGAATATGAAACATGAAATTTATCATGCTTATAAATAGCATGGCTTTAGATAGGAGATTTTCAGCCAGTGTAGGTGATTTTCATATTTTACTTCACCACTCAAATTGTTTGGAAATCATATATGTGGAAAGTGATTTACTTAAGCCTTATGTTAGCTCAACCAAGACTGTGTTACTCTTGCTTCACAGGTAACTTTCATTTTTGCTTCAAACTCATTTTCCAGTGACCAAGTCTGCTTCTGTCTTTGCCTTTATTCAGCTGTCCCCCTCAGACCACAGGGCTTCACTTACATAGTGTTTTCCCTCCTAGAAACTATTTCTTTACGACACAGGATAGAGCTTTAGGTCCTGCTCCACCTCTCCTCCAGGGAGGCTTACCTGTTGGCCTCTTAACTGCCTACAACTCCATTTAGATTTTCTTGGTACTTGAGGAAAAGCCCAAGTTAAGAACATCCTTATGACCCCAGGTGCAGGCATGGTGTTTAAAGATCATTAATAAGTGTTAAACGGAATATTGGAGAGATAATAAACACCATATGATCTCCAGGCACATTCACACAATGCCACCAAGAGTACACAATCCCTGAAATTCTAACTCACACAAATCATTTTAATGAGAAGGGCAGAAAAACTTAGAGCGGTTGCAGTTTTGTGGCCATGGTGAAAGCATACCGCATTTGACTTCTGCCTTGTTTGTGCTATGTGGTGTCAATATAAGCTTTCTAGAATTAATTATATTTTCTGGTTTTATTTTCTTGCCTTTGAGAAGCAAATTATTCTACCATTGACCTTTTTCTTAGTATTTATGGATTGTATTTTAGTAATTCAGTAATAATTTTGGCAGCTTATAGAATTTTAAAGACATAGATATGTTAGGCGATGCATAGTATTTTACTCATTTTATTTTAAATATAATTAGTCTTTTATCTATAATCACACTGAGGATAGTTTAAGACTCAAATTCCATGCTTGTTACAAAGTCTGTGTTATACAGAGACCTCAGACATTCTCTCATCCCTCTAACTCTAAACAAGACATCACATTGGTTTTGAAAGGTTGTATGTTCAGAAATAGGATAACAAAGCTAGAAGGATTGATCTCCACTGCCCTTGGGTAATTAGGTAGCTAATTTGCCTGTTTTGCTTATCCTTAGATCTTTCAAGAAAGGTTTTTTTTCCCCATTGTTCAGAAAACGGTTCTGTATTTCCTACACAAGGAAGTAGTACCTGAACAATATTCATAAAGACTGAGCTACAACAACATGGTTGGCCTTCTCTTTCAGTGCCCTCTCAGGTCCCTCATCTTTTACATTTTCACATTTACTATAAGCTCCAGTTGTGCAGGTCGGCTTGATGGACTGGAACTGTTTACCCTTCTACTTCCTGAGGGATGGTCTTACCATTGAGACATCACTAAGTCTAACTATTATTGCTGGATACTATATTAGCCATATAGAGATGGTAGATGTTAGCCACAGGTGAGTAAAACTTGTTAATTTTTGTGCTACTATCAAAATCATGTGTCTGCTGTTGAGAGGAGGCTTACTCTGACAACTCTATAGAGCCATCTTGGGTTATATTCTGCAATTGCAACAAATAATTAATAAATGAGACACACTATATTAACAAGATGAAAGCCAAAAATATGGTTCACTGAGGTATCTTTGAAGGACATTTCATTAATTCATTAATTAGCCCTTTATGACATAACCTCTGAACAAACAATAATATAAAAAGAATATATATAATATTTTAACAGGTAATTGTATTGAATGGAGAAAAGTAAAACTATCTCTAAGATATGGAAGAATATAATGTGTCTCACTTATACCACATAAATTTCAGGAAGTGCTATAATTCAGAACAATCAGACAAGGGAATGAAATAAAGAGTATCTAGATACAGATAAAGTAGGCAAACAGACTCCAAAAATACTACTATAGTTAATAAATGACTTCAGCAGTGCTATGGGATATAAAACCTGTACAGAAAACCATTTTTGCTGGTTATGGGTCCCTCAGGCACTTTCTTTCTCCTGTATCCTGTATCTTGTCAGTCAGCTTGTTTCCATGCTAAGGGGCCACCCAGATGCTCTAGAGCTTATCTTCTCTGAACACCTAGCTAGGCTGGCTCCTTCCTGTCCCCTAGGTACACCAAGGACTTTCCTTTTCTGTGTGGCCAATTTGTCTCCTCCCTCTCTGAAGGTCCTCCAGTTCTTCTGGAACCTCTCTACCCCATCTATCATCTAGGCTCTGCTTCTTACTACCCTTTAGGCACTCCTGTGTTATCTCACTTCTTGAGCTACAGGTATTGCTTTCCATCACCTCATAGGCCTCCTAGATCCTCTGGGATCTCACCTTTAAGTTCTGCCAGATTGCTTTGTTCCTATCTCCATGCCTTACACTAGGCCTACTCCTTCCCACAATAGAAGGCACCCATTAGAATTCTCCTTCCCAGAACTCTTAGGTTGTCCCTGGCATCAACCATATAGACTGCCTGATGGCACAGCTTATTCAAAGCAGAACCGTCAGACCTGGAGAGTCATATCAAAAGGTAGCAGAGGAAAGATCCAGCATCAAGTGTGCTGACACTTGAGGTGTGTCTATTCAGGCGTAGAATAGCAGCCCTTTATAAAAGTTCCACAAAAAAAAAAACAAACCAAAACAACAACAACAACAACAACAACAACAAAAAAAAAACAAAAACAGCGTTTCAACATTCTTACACTAAATTCTCTTCTGAATATTGTTAAGACCAGCACTGAAAATGGAAAAGTAATATGAGCAAAATAGAAAAGACTCAACTAACACTCAGTTTCGGATGGGCAAGTTCCAGTGCAGAAACAGTCAATCAAAAACAAGGCAACAACAACAAAAACAAACAAAACAAAAACCAATATGAACTACCCCTTCCCCAATTGCTAATCTCATAGCTGTAAAACCCAAGTGAGAATGACCTTCCAGGTCTTCCAGAAAACGAATACAAAAGATTGATTGTAACTATGTTCAAATAACTGAAACAGGATATGAACATGTTCCAGGGAAATAAAAATGAAGACCTCAATAAAAATATAGAATTCAATTCAAGATACAAGAATAGAATTCAATAAAGGGATGTAATTGTTGAAGAAATGCCAAAGTTGAATGATACTCGAGGTGCAATACTTAATAAGTCAAACAAAAACCTAGGTAGATACCCTTAGTAGCAGAATGGATCATATGAAAATCATAGCCTCAGGTATGGAAGACAGAGAAGGAGAATTAGATCACCCAATAAAGGTCAATGTGAAAAAAAAAATGAAAGAAAAAAAAAAAAACCAAGAAAACGAAAAAGGGTAAGGAGAACCTTGCAACACCACAAACCCCCTAATCTTTGAATTATGTGCATGAAATAACAATACTATAGGGAAGGCATTGGGAATGTTTTCAATAAAATGCAGAAGAACATTTCCCAGCATGTGAGAAAGAGATGTTCATCCAGGTTCAAGAGGACTTCAGAACAACAAGTAGAACCACACTAGAAACTCTCCAGGACACATAAATAAAATGTCACTAACACAGAATACAAAAGGGGTTTTAGAAGCTGCAAGAAAGGAAGGTTAACTCATGCATAAAGACAGGCCCATAAAAATAACTCCCGATTTGACAGAAACTTTTATATCTGTAGGATGTATTCCAAGTTCTGAAAGACCACAACTGTCAACTCAGACTACTATCCTCTGCAAACTATCCATTAAAATTGAAGAAGAAATAAAACGTCCTCTGATAGCAGTTAAATGAAGTTATGTCCATTAAGCCTGTTTTTCAGAGTAAACTCCAAAAAATATTTTGGTTTGAAGAGAAGGACAAATGCATTCAAATAGTCACATGGTATAAATAAACAATACCAGGACAGTTAAACAAAAGAAATCTAAGAAAATACCACACAGATGACAAAAAAATGTGAAACTTACATACTCTTGAAATAATAACTCTTAATATCAATGCTCTCAATTTCTTCAACAAAAAGACACAGAGTATAAAGTGGAATTAAAAAACAGGATCTAGCTTTCTGCTACCTTTAAGAAATGCACCTCAGAAGTGCTCAGTCCTTAATGGGCTAGTGGGTGGTTGGGTAGGGAGAGGTTTCCCTTATTTGAGGAAAGGGAGGGGGGATGGAGGAATTGGGAGAGAGAGTAGGAGTGGGCTACAATCAGAGTGTAAAGTGAATAAATAAATAACTTAATTAAAATTTAAAACAACTTTAATATAAAAATGTCAATTTTTTTAAATCAAATTATTATTTACAGGCAGAAAACAAAAGAAATCCACCTCAGAATTAATAACAGATACAACCTTAAGGTGAAAAGATGGAAAAAATTATCCCAAGCAAACCGACTTAAGAAACAAGAACTGATAACTATTCTATTATCTAACACAACAGACTACAAGTAAAATTAATCAGAAGATGTAAGGAAGGTAATTTCAAGCATTTTAAAGCGGCAGTCTAAACATATACACAGTAAACACAGAGACATCAAACTTCATAAGAGACATAAAAACATGGAGTATGCACAACATAGGAATTGTAGGAAAATTCAATACTCTACTATCACCATTAGAACAGTCATCTGAACAAAAACTAAGGAAAATATATTGAAATTATAAATTCTACAAAACATAAAAAAATATGGATTCTTCTCTGTAGCCCATGGAACTTTCTCCCATACTAATCACATGCTACAACATAAAGAAAGTCTCAGAAAACACAGAAAACTTAAAATGACACACTTCATTTTACCAGATCACAATGGAGTAAGCTAGATATCATCAACTTTAGAAACTAGGGGAAGTACATAAGCCCATAGAAACTCAACAAAAGAGCACAATGCCAAGTAATTGTTATTTCACTGAAGAAATTAAAAGGAAATGAAACAATTGTAAAATTGAATGAAAATGAAAACTAAACATGTGCCAGATTGATTTCCAAAGTGGTTGTACAAGTTTATATTCCCAACAGCAGTGGAGGAGGATTCCCCTATCTCCACATCCTATCCAGCATGTGTTGTCACTTGAGTTATTAATCTTAGCCATTCTGATGGGAAGGTCGCTTGATTTGCATTTCCCTGATAACTAAGGATGTTGAACATTTCTTTAAGTGTTTCTCTGCCATTCGATATTCCTCTGCAGAGAATTCTCTGTTTAGCTCTGTATCCCATTTTTTAATTGGATTACTTGGTTTTTTGCTGTTTAACTTCTTTAGTTCATTATATATACTGGATATTAGCCCTCTGTCAGATATAGGGTTGGTGAATATCCTTTCCCAATATGTAGGCAGTTGTTTTGTTCTGATGACAGTGTCCTTTGCTTTACAGAGCTTTTCAGTTTCATGAGGTCCCATTTATTGATTGTTGATCTTAGAGCCTGTGCTGTTGGTGTTCTGTTCAGGAAATTGTCTCCTGTGCCAATGAGTTTAAGGCTCTTCCCCACTTTTTCCTCTAACAGATTTAGTGTGTCTGGTTTTATGTTGAGGTATTTGATCCACTTGGAAATCAATCTGGCACTTTCTCAGACAATTAGGAATAGTGTTTCCTAGTCCCACCCACCAGCTATACCACTCCTAGGTGTATATCCAAAATATGCTCAAGTACACAACAAAGACATTTGTTCTACCATGTTCATTTCAAAATCTGGAAACAACCCAGATGTCCCTCAACTGAGGAATGGATGCAGAAATTGTGATATATTTACACAATGAAATACTACTAAGCAATAAAAAACAAGGAAATCATGAAAATTGCAGGCAAATTGTGGGAAGTAGAAAAGATCATTCTGAGTGAGGTATCCCAGAAGCAGAAAGACACACATGGTATATACTCACTTAAAAGTGAATATTAGGCATATAATATAGGATAAAAATACTAAGTAAGAAGGAGGACCCTGGGTAAGTTGTGCAATCCTCACTCAGAAAGGCAAACTGGAAGGACATCAGAAGAGGGAGAAAACAGACTACAGGACAGGAGGCTACCACCGAGGGCCTCTGAAAAACTCTATCCCGCACAGTATCAAAGCAGATGCTGAGGCTCATAGCCAAACTTTGGGCAGAGTGCAGGGAATCTTTTTTTTTATTTATTCTTTATTAATTACACTTTATTCACTTTGTATCCCCACTGTGGTTCCATCCCTCCTCCTGTCCCAATCCCTCCCTTCCTCCACCCTCTGCATGCATGCCTCTCCCCAAGTCCACTAATAGGGGAGGTCTTCTTTTCCATCCTTCTGATCCTTGTCAATTACGTCTCATCAGGAGTGGCTGCATTGTCTTCTTCTGTGGCCTGGTAATGCTGCTTCCCCCTCAGGGGGAGATAATTAAAGAGTAGGCCAATCAGTTCATGTCAGAGGCAGTCCCTGTTCATGAAAGAAGGGGTAGATAGAAAGACCTGGAGGGCACAGGAGCTCTACAAGGAGAGCAACAGAACAAAAAAAAATGAGCATGAGGGTCTTTTCTGAGACTGATACTCCAACCAAGTATAATTCATGGAGATAACCTAGAACCCCCGCACAGATGTAGCCCATGGCAGCTCAGTTTCCAAGTGAGGGGAACAGGGGCTGTCTCTGACATGAACTCAATGGCTGGCTCTTTGATCACCTCCCCCTGATGTGGGAGCAGCCTTTCCAGGCCACAGAAGAAGACAATGCAGTGAGTCCTGATGAGACCTGATAGGCTCAGGTCAGATGGAAGGGGGTGAAGACCTCCCCTATCAGTGAACTTGGAGAGGGGCATGGGAGGAGATAAGGGAGGGAGAGTGGGATTGGGAGTAAGCTAGGGAGAGGGCTACAGCTGGGATAGAAAATGAATAAACTGTAATTAATATAAATAATAGTAATGATAATAAAGAAAACAAAACATGCCAAAAACTTATAGAACAGAATGATGGCCATCCTGAGAAAGGAGTTTATAGTATTAAGCACCAACATCAGAATATTTGAAAGTCCTCAAGTTAATAGCTTAATGGTGAACCTAAAGGCATTACAAAAACAAGAACAAACAACTACATCCCTAAAATTTAAATAGGAAGAGATATGTATAATATTTTCAGAAACCAATAGGAAAGAAAGGAAAAAAATAAAGTTGGTTCTTTCAGTGGATTTAAAAAAAGGGGGCTGACAAACCCTAAGCCAAATTAACTGAAAGAAAAGAGACAAACCAAGTTAATAAAATTAGAGATCAACAAGGAGACACTACAACAGACACTGGTGAAATCCAGGGCATTCTAATGACATATTTAAAAAAATGTATATTTAACTATATTGAGAAATCTGAAAGCAGCAGATGAATTTCTAAAAACATATGACATACTAAAGTTAGGCCAAGATGAAATTAATAATTTAAATATACCCATGAGTTGGAAGCAATAATTAAATATCTGGGCACAGGGGTCTTTTCTGAGACTGATACTCCAATCAAGGACCATTCATGGAGATAACCTAGAACCCTTGCACAGATGTAGCCCATGGCAGTTCAGTCTCCAAGTGGGTTCCATAGTAATGTGGCCAGGGACTGTCTCTGACATGAACTGATTGGCATGCTCTTTGATCACCCCCCTCCTAGTGGGGAGCAGCCTTTCCAGACCACAGAGGAAAACAATGCAGCCACTCCTGATGAGACATGATAAACTAGGATCAGAAGGAAGGGGAGAAGGATGTCCCCTATCAGTGGACTGAGGGAGGAGCATAGGTGGAGAATGTGAGGAAGGGTGGGATGAGGAGGATGGGTAGAATTCTGAGGGGAGGAAGAAGGGAGCTATAGGGGGGATACGAAGTTAACAATTGTAATCAATAAAAATAAAAATTTAAAAAATTCAAAATTAGCTTCAAAGTTCATATGAAAATACAAAAGACTCGGAAAACCCAAACAACTCGAGACATTAAAAATACTACAGGAGGTGTGAATATGCCTGATATGAAAGTATACAACACAGTTATAATAATGAGAACAGCATCGGGAGGGGGGCTGAGAGATGGCTCAGCATGTAGGCACATATACTAATCTAAAGGACCCAATTTCAATTTCCCAACATCTATGATGTCCAGCAACTCATAATTGTCTGAGACTCTGCCTCTAAGATCTCTCTGTCTCTCTCTGTCTCTGTATCTGTGTGTCTGTCTGCCTGTTTCTCTTTCACTCACAAACCCAAACACATACATTAAAAAATACGGGGAGGGGCATGATGGCGGAGCAGGGAGGACCCTCATTCTGAGCAGCAGCAGAGCAGGACCAGCACAGTGGCCAGCAATCAGAACTCTCGGCCATAAAACACAGCCATTGTGTTTCCCAGGTGAGAGGATACCCCACGGTGGGAGACTCAATCAGCTTTTAACTCACCTGGCTAAAAAGCGGAAGAGATCCCGGTTCCGTCAGACACTTGGCTGCCGGCCGCCAGCCCCAGCCCCAGCCCAGAGCCACAAGCCAGTGTCTCTGGTCACGGTCCCAGACTGAACCGTGGGCACCACACTATCAGAGACTGGAATTTTCAGTCGAGAGATAACCCCAGGGTACAGGAAACGATTGGGACCGGCCTTAGGTCACCCAGACATCCCCTGGAAAAGACTTGGGCGGGTTCCACAGGCACCCCAGGAGCCAGCCCGGAGCCAGAGCCAAGGACCCAGGTTCCGACACAGAGCCCTGCCTGCCTGTGCGCCTGATTCGCCGCTGGAGATAGAAACAGCGGGTCTGATCTCAGAGCACTCAGCTCACCCCCAACCTGAAAAGGTCCCCGGAAAATTACCCAGTTTAGGGAGCCACTCAGGCTCCCAAAAGCCGCAAAGGCAGACACAGGCAGTTTCTGCGCACCAGACAGCTGGCAGAGACTGAGCCGCCATCACACAGCTGTGCTCCAGGCACAGGAAATTTCTGAGGCCAGCCAGCTGGCAGACACTGAGCAGTGTGCACCAGGGCAAAAAAAGACACTAGGAGTCCGTGTCTCCAGACAATCCACGGGGAAGGAAGGAAACTGTACTGATCTAAATCACCCAATCCTTCCCTAGAAAAAGTCTAGTAGTCTAGTGGGGCCGAGGCGCCAGCACTCAGCTGTGCTCCAGACACAAGCACAAACAGTTGAGGCGCGCCTAATGTCCAATTGGGTCACAGCAGCTGATCATTAAATTTGCAACAAGAAACCCAGAAACAGGGCAGCTGCCCTCAGGACTTCCCTGGGTGAGAGGAGAACAAAGACCACAGTTACCACTCAGGTCTATATCCCTGAGGTGAGCAACTCCTGAAAAAACACCAGCCATCCAGGGACTATACCCAAAAAGCTGAGAAGACATCCTTCAGGAAAAAACCAGCTTTCTGCAAAGGGGATTCTCTCCACCACAGGATCCCCAGGAACCACCAGAAAATAACCCCAAACACCTAAGATAACACAATGGGTAGAGGCCAGCGTAAAAGCTCAAGCAACAAAAGACAGAGCAATATGGCATCTCCAGAACCCAGTTACCCAGGGGCAAGTAGCCCTGGACACCCCACCATAACTGAAATCCAAGAAGATGACCTAACAAGTATGCTTATGAAGATGATAACAGAGGAAACAAATAAGATTCGTAAAGACATAGAGGAAGATAAACTCAAACAGAATATTGCCATCCGTAAAGAAATAGAGGAAGCTGCAGCCAAACAGTTTATGGCCTTTAGAAAGGAAATGCTTAAAACACTGAATGAAATGATAGAAACAAAGTTGAAGGAACTAAAAGAAAAACAGGAAAGTACAATCAGACAGGTGAAGGAAGTAAATAAAACAACTCAAGACCTGAAGATAGAATTGGAAAAATTAAAGAAAACACAAATGGAAGAAATAATGGAAAGGAAGAATCTAGGGAAGAAAACAGGAACTACAGAGGTAAGCATAACCAACAGACTACAAGAGATGGAAGAAAGAATCTCAGGTGTAGAAGATACAATGGAAGAAATCGATGTATCTGTCAAAGAAAATGTTAAATCCGAAAAATTCCTGACACAGACCATCCAAGAAATGCAAGACAATATGAAAAGACAAAACCTAAGAATAATAGGTATAGAGGAAAAAGAAGACTCCCTTCTCCAAGGCCCAGAAAATATTTTCAACAAAATCATTGAAGAAAATTTCCCCAAGCTAAAGGAGAGGCCAATTAGAATACATGAGGCCTACAGAACACCCAACAAATTTGACCAGAAAAGAAAATCCTCCCGCCACATAATAATCAAAACAGTAAGTATACAGAACAAAGAAAAAATACTAAAAGCTACAAGGGAAAAAGGCCAAGTAACATATAATGGCAAACCCATTAGAATCACACCTGACTTTTCAACAGAGACTATGAAAGCCAGAAGGGCCTGGACGGATATCATGCAGACCCTAAGAGAACACAGATGTCAGCCCAGGCTACTATACCCAGCAAAACTCTAAGTCCTCATAGATGGAGAAAACAAGATATTCAATGACAAAAACAAATTTCAACAATACCTACAAACAAATCCAGCATTACAGAAGACACTGGAAGGGAAAATACAACCCAAGAAAGCTAGCTACATTCAAGAAAACACAGGAAATAAATAACCACGCTTCAGTAAAACAAAAAGCAACCAAGCACACAACCTGATGACCACAGCCAACATCAAAATCAAGAGATCTAACAGCCACTGGTCATTAATCTCAACATCAATGGACTCAACTCTCCAATAAAAAGACACAGATTAACAGAATGGATACGTAAACAAAACCCAGCAATCTGTTGCATACAAGAAACACACCTAAGACACAAAGATAGACATTACCTGAGGGTAAAGGGTTGGAAGACGACTTTCCAAGCAAACGGACCCAAGAAGCAAGCAGGAATAGCCATTCTAATATCTGATAAAATAGACTTTCAACCAAAATTAATCAAAAGAGATGGGGAAGGACACTTCATACTCATCAAGGGAAAATTCCACCAGGAAGACATCACAATCCTGAACATCTATGCCCCAAATACAAGGGCACCCACATTTGTGAAAGAAATATTGATAAAATTTAAAGCACATATAGATCCACACACATTAATAGTGGGAGACTTCAACACCCCACTCTCAACAAAGGACAGGTCAACCAAACAGAAATTAAACAAAGAAACAATGTCTCTGACAGAGGTCATGAATCAAATGGAACTAACAGACATTTACAGAACTTTACACCCAAACACAAAAGAATTTACCTTCTTCTCAGCACCTCATGGAACCTTCTCCAAAATAGACCACATAGTGGGTCACAAAGCAAGCCTCAACAGATACAAGAAGATTGAAATAATCCCATGTATCTTGTCTGATCACCATGGAATAAAGCTGGACCTCAACAATAACAGAAATAACAAAAAGCCTACACACACATGGAAACTGAACAACTTGTTACTAAATGACAGCTGGGTCAGGGAAGAAATAAAGAAAGAAATTAAAGTCTTTCTAGAAATCAATGAAAATGAAGACACAACATACCCGAACTTGTGGGACACAATGAAAGCAGTGCTAAGAGGAAAGTTCATAGCACTAAGTGCCTTCAAGAAGAAATTTGAGACAGCTCATTCAAGCACCCTAATGGCTCACTTAAAAACCCTAGAAAAAGAAGAAGCAGACACACCAAGAAGGAATGGAAGGCTGAAAATAATCAAACTCAGGGCTGAAATCAATCAATTGGAAACAAATAAAACAATTCAAAGAATCAATGAAACCAAGAGCTGGTTCTTTGAGAAAATCAACAAGATCGACAAACCCTTAGCCAGGCTAACTAAAAGGCAGAGAGACACCACCCAAATCAACAAAATCAGAAATGAAAAGGGGGATATAACTACAGACACTGAGGAAATCCAAACAATCATTAGGACTTACTTCAAAAGTCTATATGCCACAAAATTTGAAAATCTAAATGAAATGGACAATTTCCTTGATCGATTTGACTTACCAAAGCTGAACCAGGACCAGGTAAATCAACTAAATAGACCTATATCCCCCAAAGAAATAGAAGCGGTCATCAAAAGTCTCCCATCCAAAAAAAGCCCAGGACCAGATGGCTTCAGCGCAGAATTCTACCAGACCTTCAAAGAAGAGCTAACACCAATTCTCTTCAAACTATTCCACAAAATAGAAACAGAAGGAATATTACCAAATTCATTCTATGAAGCCACAGTCACCTTGGTACCTAAACCTCACAAAGACTCAACAAAGAAATAGAATTTCCGGCCAATCTTCCTTATGAACATTGATGCAAAAATACTTAATAAAATACTTGCAAACGGAATCCAAGAACAAATCAAAGATATTATCCACTATGACCAAGTAGGCTTCATCCCAGGTATGCAGGGGTGGTTCAATATACGGAAATCCATCAATGTGATCCACCATATTAACAAACTGAAAGAAAAAAACCACATGATAATCTCCCTAGATGCTGAAAAAGCCTTTGACAAAATCCAACATCCATTCATGTTCAAAGTATTGGAGAGATCAGGGATACAAGGCACATATCTAAACATAGTAAAGGCGATATACAGCAAGCCTATAGCCAACATCAAACTGAATGGAGAGAAACTTAAAGCAATCCCACTGAAATCAGGGACAAGACAAGGCTGCCCACTCTCTCCATATCTCTTCAACATAGTGCTGGAAGTCCTTGCTAGAGCAATAAGACAGTTGGAGGAGATCAAGGGGATACAAATTGGAAAGGAAGAAGTCAAATTATCACTATTTGCAGATGATATGATAGTATACGTGAGTGACCCCAAAAACTCTACCAGGGAACTCCTACAGCTGATAAACACCTTCAGCAAAGTGGCAGGATACAAAATTAACTCAAAAAAATCAGTAGCCCTCCTGTATACAAAAGACAAAAGGGCTGAGAAAGAAATTAAGGAAACAACACCCTTCACAATAGCCACAAATGACATAAGGTACCTCGGAGTAACCCTAATCAAGGAAGTCAAAGACTTGTATAAAAAAAAATTCAAATCTCTGAAGAAAGAATTAGAAGAAGATATGAGAAGATGGAAAGATCTCCCATGCTCATGGCTCGGTAGGATTAACATAGTAAAAATGGCCATCTTACCAAAAGCAATCTACAGATTCAACGCCAAAACCATACAATGGAAAAAAAGATAGCATCTTCAACAAATGGTGCTGGTCTAACTGGATGTCTACATGTAGAAAAATGAAAATAGATCCATACTTGTCACCCTGCACAAAACTGAAGTCCAAGTGGATCAAAGACCTCAACATAAAACCAGACACATTAAATCGGCTTGAAAAAAAAGTGGGAAATACCCTAGAACTCATTGGTACAGGGGAAAACTTCCTGAACAGAACACCAACAGCACAGGCTCTAAGAGCAACAACCAATAAATGGGACCTCATGGAATTGAAAAGCTTCTGTAAAGCAAAGGACACCGTCATCAAAACAAAGCGACCACCTACAGATTGGGAAAGAATCTTCACCAACCCTTTATCTGACAGAGGACTCATATCCAGTATATATAAAGAACTAAAGAAGCTGAAAAGCAGCAAAAGAAGTAATCCACTTAAAAAATGGGGAACAGAGCTAAACAGAGAATTCTCTGTAGAGGAATACCAAATGGCAGAGAAGCACTTAAAGAAATGCTCAACCTCATTAGCCATTAGGGAAATGCAAATCAAAACAACCCTGAGATTTCATCTTACACACATGAGAATGGCCAAGATCAAAAACTCAAGTGACAACACATGCTGGAGAGGTTGTGGAGAAAGGGGAACCCTTCTCCACTGCTGGTGGGAATGTAAACTTGTACAACCACTCTGGAAATCAATCTGGCGCTTTCTCAGACAACTAGGAATAGTGCTTCCTCAAGATCCAGCCATACCACTACTGGGCATATATCCAAAAGAGGCTCAAGTACACAAAAAGGACATTTGCTCAACCATGTTTGTAGCAGCTTTATTTGTAATAGCCAGAAGCTGGAAACAACCCAGATGCCCCTCAACTGAAGAATGGATGCAGAAATTGTGGTACATCTACACAATGGAATATTACTCAGCAATGAAAAATAAGGAAATCATGAAATTTGCAGGTAAATGGTGGGATCTGGAAAGGATCATCCTGAGTGAGTTGTCCCAGAAGCAAAAAGACACACATGGTATATACTCACTCATATAGACATGCAACATAGGACAAACCCACTAAAACCTGTGCATCTAAAGAAACTAAGCAAGAGAGAGGACCCTAACTAAAATGTCCAATCCCCATCCGGAAAGGCAAAGAGGATGGACATCAGAAGAAGAAGAAAACAGGAAACAACCTAGGAACCTACCACAGAGGGCCTCTGAAAGCCTCTGCCCTACAGACTATCAAAGCAGATGCTGAGCCGGATGGGCAACTGTTGGGCAGGTTAATGGAATTTTAGGTAAGAACTGGGAAATAGTAAGAGCTGGAGAGGACAGGGTCTCCACAAGGAGAGCAACAGAACAAGAAAATTTGAACACAGGGAACTTCCCGGAGACTCATACTCCAACCAAGGACTATTCATGGAGATAACCCAGAACCCCTGCACAGATGTAGCCCAGGGCAGTTCAGAGTCCAATTGGGTTACATAGTAAGGTGAAGAGGGACTACCTCTGACATAATCTGATTGGCCTGCTCTTTGATCACCTCCCTCTGGGGGGGAGCAGCCTTACCAGGCCTTAGTAGAGGACAATACAGCCACTTTTGATGTGAACTGACAGACTAAGATCAGAAAGGAGAGGAGAACTTCCCCTATTAGTGGACTTCGGGAGTGGCATGCAAGCAGAGCGAGGAGGGTGGGTGGGATTGGGAGGGGAGGAGGGAGGGGCTTATGGGGGGATGCAGAATGAATAAAGTGTAATTGATGAAAAATTAAAAAAAAAAGGGAAAAAAATAATTTAAGAACCTTAAATGACTTTCAAAATTGGAGGAAAACATGGAGTTAGTCAATTGGCATGGAGCACGTCTCGCCCCTGGGGGCAATGGTCTCCTGAACCTACTCAGACCTCGGACACCACCACTGCTAGTTCTAGAACTGACGCAGGATGTTCCAACAAGGGGTTAAGGCTTCTCATAATATTTCCTACAAGCCCACACCTGTTTGTCTATATCCCCCATTTTTATTCATTATTAGCCAGATAGAGCCAAGTAATTGTGGTAATGATACTTGCTTTTTTTCCCAATGCTGGAATGCTAGTAAATTTAGGTATGCCGTGGTTACTCGCATTCCTCATTGGGTGCCTTTGCCCATTGATGCCCCTCATGCTATGACTCTCTTCAGACAGAAAAGGGATCTTGGAACTACAGCCACCATTGTTACTACCATTTCATTGGCGGCTGTTGGAGCTACCACCAGGGCATTAGCCATGAGTCATACTGGGCAGACTGCTCAGACCCTGAATAATCATTTAGCCAATGTAGCTCATGCCTTAGTTGTACATAAAGGAATTAATGCTCAACTAAAAGGAAGCTTGATGGTGTTCAATCAGAGGATTGACCTCGTGCAGGAGCAAATTGATACCCTATGGCAAATCGCTCAACCTGGCTGTCAATGAAAGTATGCTGGACTTTGTGTCACTAGCATACAACATGAGAATTTTTCCTGTGCTGCAAATCTGTCTAAACAATTGTCGAGCTATATTTTAGGTAATTGGACTGGAGAATTCGATACTACGATGGAGCAGCTGAGAGTGGCCATTGTCACAGTAAATTCTACCAGAGTGGACACAGGACTAGCCACAGGATTATCAACATGGATTGCTGCAGCCATGAATCATCTGAAGGAATGGGCGGGCATGGGAGCGTTAGCAGACCTTCTGGTGTTGGTCTCCTTGGTTTGCCCCTGGTATATATGCAAGATTAGTGTCTCACAACAGTGTGATGCAGCCATGATCATTCAGGCCTTAAAGCCATTGAAGCAGGACATTCTCCCCAAGCATGGTTGGATACCATAAAAAGCTAAAATGATACGCTCAGGATGCGAGGCTAAGCACTGCACTCAGGGTCAGCCGCTCTCGACCCAGAGAAGAGCATGTCTGATTGCATGCGGGTTGATGCCCCAGGTCCCGCCTCTGAGAAAAAGGTATCGGACGGGTCTGATGCTCTTTGGGTGGATGACACCTAAATGAACATCGGTACAAAGTCCCAATTTATTTCTAATATCAGAGATCAGACCTCTACTCTTGCCTGATGCGTCTAAAACAAAAAGGGGGAACTGTAGAGAGCTGTGGAATGCTATGCCTTAACGATGGAGCTGGTTTCCGCCTTCCACCTTCCTGATGGTGAGTGCTCTCTGTCAGGAACAACTCCACATTTGGCTAAGGCCGAGGATCTGGCTTGCTTCCATGTATGTGGACCTATCTGCATTGCCCACGTGGCACGCCTGGGTTGGCTACCCAGAGGCTATTTAAGCTGTGGGCTGGCTTTCCCCAGGGTCCGAGGATTGTTGAAGGTTCCTGAATAAACTGCATTGAAAAAAAAATACAAAAAATTACAACAACATGGTAATAGTATCAATACATAGAAACTGATCAATAAAATATTACCGAGAACCCAGGTATATATATGCTCATGATCCTACAGCCACCTGATTTTAACAAAGAGACCAAACCAAATTATTTCACCAGAGACAGAAACTTCAACAACTGGTCCTGCACATAGAAGAACAAAACCATGTTCTTATCTTTTTGCATAAAACTCAATTCCATATGGGTAAAGGGCATCAACATAAGATCCAATTCCATGAATCTGTTAGAGGAGGAAGTAGGGGATGCACTTTGACCTGGACCAAGCAGGCCATTCTACAGTGACAGTATCCTAAAGGGAAGGACCAGGAGATGAGAGAAGATAAGAAGTTTAGAATCAGAAAATCTTGCACAAAGTGTTGGTGCATGCAAACAAGTTTATTAAAGAAGTAAAACATCTTTTTTTCCTGAAGGAAAAAAAAAAAAGGACGGATTCAGTAAGAAACTCTCATTCAATGGGATAAAGCACAAAGCTAATCAAGCAATGCTAACCAAAGGGAACACAGGGCATCTCAAGGGCATCAGAGACCAAACATTCAGTGTTCTTGAGGTAAAGGGCACTGATAACAATAGCCCTTTATAGAGAAAGGGTTGGTTTCTCAGTATCCAAATCTGCAGCTTTCCCAAGGCCATTAATGGTTCTGTGGACTGTATTTCTGTGCCAAACATATTCATATGCCAAGTACTACCTTTCTTCTCCATACACCAGGACCCCAAGGAAAGCCTTGGATTATCCTGGTCTCCAATAATATGTCAACCTACAGATACAGAAAAGCGCTTTTTTTTTTTTTACAGGATTCTAGTATCTCACATATTAGAACCAACAAATGACAAATGAGACCTCATGAAACTAAAAGCTTCTGTGCCACTAAAGGTAACATCATTCAAGTGAAGAGGTCTGTTGGGTGGGTAAAACAGCTTTTACTAGCTGCAAGTTTGACAGGAAGTTAGTATATAAAACACACCAATAACTTCAACAAAAAATCCTAAACACCAATGAAAAAATAAACAAAATTAGTATTGGTGCATAAAGCTTAACAGGGTTCCCAAAAGAAGAAATACAAATAACTGAGAATTATTTTAAAAATTATTCAAACATCCTTAGCCACCAGGGAAATTAAAATTAAAATTCCTTTGAGATTCCATCTTACAGTAGTCAAAATGACTAGTGTAAATAGCAAAAGCAAAACCAATGGCAATAGACACTCATATGGATGTAGAGAAAAGAAAACAGTCATTAACTTCAGATTTCTAGTTCTAAGTTGCCTAGTCACCATAAAAATAAATAAAAGCATATCCTTATATGGTAAATCTCTCTTTTAAGAGATCTACCATATAAGCTGGCTGTATCTCAAAGGACTCTACATTTGTACTGCAAAGATGTGTGATTATCACGTTCATTATGTTCTACTGACAACAACCAAGAAATGGAAAAAGTGTATATATCTATCACTGATTGAGAAGGAAAATGTGGCACAGATACCCAATGGAATATTATTCAAGAAAAGAAATAATTATGAAATGGACAGAGCTGAAAATAGTCATTCTGAGTGAGATAATCCGGGCCATGGGAGAGATTTGCCACATATGTGTATGCTAGCTCTGAACCTTTAGATATATGTGTTTGAGCTGGAGTACACATCAGGGAACTAGTCAGGGGAAACAGGGATGTTTCAAAGGAAGTGGAATTGAACACAGGAAATATGGAGGGGTGTCATGAAATAGAAATGTTGAAATAGGGTAGGAGATGGAAGGGAAGGGTAGAGTAGAGAGTATTGTGAGGGACCAGTAAAACTAAAGACCTTTGAAAATGCTATATAGAAAACTACTACTATAGAAGCTTCTTGAAATACACATATGAAAGAGAAGTAAAAAGGGAGTTATCCCATATTTGGAGGACAATTTCTTTCCCAGATTCCATAGACTATCAAATGAAAAGCCCAGTGCCTGGTATGGTTAACTTATTTTTATGTTGTTAATCAATGAGATTGTATAGATTCCTCCCGGACAATATAGGCTATTGACAATGTGCTTGGTTTTTCTGTAAAACTTGATGATAAGAATCTACAGCTGAAGACACCATGTGCTTGGGAAGTGGGCCATGGAGAAATTAAGCTGGTATTCACCTAGAATCTTCAGCACTATCAGGTATTTTCCAAAGTTTTTAGAGGTGCTCTGTACACTGGAGGGAAATAAAAGTTACCATCAGTCTTATTCATCTCTGAACTTTAGAGGCTACAGTAATGTTTGTTCTGGAGAGATATGTTTCCTGGTGTAATAGTGGTATCAATGTTATAAGATCAACCAACTGCTACCTGATTATATCTATGGGCAGCGCCACAAGATGAAATTCATGTGTGGTCGAACACTTGTGGCTGGTTAAACATAAACAGTAGAAAAATACTTACTAAATGGAAATGGAAATAAATTACCTCCCAAGTTCTTAGATTCATAACCATAGATTATGTACCTCTCAACTCTCGCCAGGGATGTTTCTTGTAGCAATAGGTGACAAAACATAAAGAGACTCAACAATTAATCAATGTGCAAAGGATAAGAACCTGTAGGATGTCCATGTTTGTACTCCCACAGGAGGCCACGAGGATATCCTTGGTCTGTGCTATCACTGGAGTGGTTCTCTATGGTCTATACTTTCATCAGAAATCGTGTGATTTCTGTCCAATGTCTCTGCTGCTGCTGACTATAAAGGGCAAGGATGCCTCTTCCCCAGGGGTATTGATGACTGCAGACTCACAGTTGAAAAAGAGAAACATAAAGGTCTTCTAAGAAAACCTCCCTTCTCCCCCTCCCCCCCCAAAAAAGAAACAGTCTAAATAGAAAGCCATTGAAGAGAACTCTTAAAATTGTGGCAGGCATCCTAAAGTGTAGTGTATTTCTGCAGAGCTGATGGCTTTGGACAGAGGTTGGGGTAAAAAAGGACTGTTTTCTTTAGTGGACCTGCCATTGGAAGTTTAACCATGCTCCAGTGAGTATATGGGCAACACAAATTGGACTTAGATTTTTTTTCCTTTTTCTTTTTCTTTGGGGGAGATCACAAGAGAGGAGGGTGGACCTGGGAAGGCAAAATAGGTAAGTAAATAGGGAAATAAATATGATTAAGGTGCACTATCTGAAACACCCAAATAATCCATAAAAAGTATTAAGTAGGAAAAAAATCAAACAAAAAACAAACAATAGGAGCTCCACAAGGACCAAATATATCTGGGCACAGGGTCTTTTCTGAGACTGACATTCAACCAAGGACCATGTATGGATGTAACTTAGAACCTCTGCTAAGATGTAGCCTGTGGTAGCTCAGTAACCAATTGGTTTCCCATAGTGAGGGGAACAAGGACTATTTCTATCAGGAACTCAATGACTGGCTCTTTGACCTCCCCACACCCCAAGGGAGGAGCAGTCCTGTTAGTCCACAGAGGAGGGCTTTGCAGCCAGTCCTGAAGATACCTGATAAAACAGGATTGGATGAATGGGGAGGAGGTCCCCCCCTATCAGTGGACTTGGAAAGGGGCACGGTGGAGATAGGGAGGGAGGGTGGGATTGGGAAGGAATGAGGGATCAGGACATGGCTGGGATACAGAGTTAATAAAATGTAACTGATAAGAAAAAAATAAAATTAAAAAAAAATAAACAAACAACAAATAAAGGCCAGAGAGACAGAGAAAGAGAAAGAGACTTTTAGATGTTAGCTTTATGCAAGCTATCTGTATTACACACTTTTACTTCCAAGGCTCCGGGATCCTCACAAAAGAAGAGGCAGGAAAAAAAAAGTATAGCCAAAGGTAGTGACAACTGCAAAAAACAAAATTTGCCAGAATGACAGGGTCATTGTAGACATGAACTCATGGTGGCTGTGACTGCATGTGTATGAGGCATAAAACATCAAACTAGCCACCATCCTGGAATGGATGGGAGAGCGGCTCATAGAGTCCCATACTTATAAGAGAAGCTATTGACCACTGAAGGCTGCTGAGGTAGGAATATTAAGCCTCTTATTTGTTACCATGCTTCAGTAGATAATCCCGTGCAAACTAAGGCAGCACCACGTGGACTCTGGGTTTACAAACAGGGCACATGGATTTGGGAGGGTAAAGTGGTTATGAGAATAGGAGAGCAACTGTAAGGCAGAAAACACTAACAAAACTTTAACTCTGGGGAAAAAAAAGTGAATTTGGAGATAAGCGCCTATAACTTCAGTCCTTTGAAGACTAAGGCAACAGGATTGCAAGTTCAAGAAATCCAAACTGCAGAGAGAGACCCTGACCCAAATACATAGTAAAGTTATATAACACTGCAAGAGATATTCAAACCTTTGCCCATTGAGTGACACTCTTACACAGAGGCTATCAGGCAGGCCTCTGTGAGGAGAGTCTCACAGCAAAATTGCCTGTAATACAAAGTGCTCTTTTTTTTTGTGTGTGTGTGTGTGTGACATTTTTCTCCTCTGTGTTTTTGTATATATACCTTCTAATCTCTGCAAGGTAAAGCTGAGGATCCAGGATGACAGATCCCAGAGGATTTATTTTAAGTCTCCTGATAGGCTCAGGACTTGTGGAGTACATCTTACAGAATGAACCTCTTATTATGTTACTTTTTGCTTAATATTCATCCAGTGATTGTACTATCTGTGTGTATTCCTCCATGTTTTTTTTTTTTCTTTCATGAAACCTAGAGCTAGGGTTCTGTCCAAGGGAAGCCAGAGAAAGTATTGAAAGCTGCTTCACCTTTTGTGTATATCAATAATTATATAACAATATTCAGCTGGATTTGCCAAAGACCCAGTCTACAATTCATATGGATCTTAGGGAAATCAACGTAAATTTACAGGCCAGTAATACTGGAGCCTTATGCACGTGATTAGAAAGTTTTAACAAAATTATGAAATATGATATTACTTGTTCATTCATATTAACAAAAATAGTAAGTATGTTTGCTTTATGGTTTCCTAATCTATTTGTTTTATATTTTTTATTATTTATACTTGGTAAATGCACCTTTCTCCTAATTGCTACTTTGAATTCATCTTAAAATGTTTGGAAATACAATATCATACAATTTAATTTTATTTTCTAGTAACTTCAATCGAAGACCCCCTTTTTTCAGATAAATTACTATTCATACTTTCAGGAAGAAATGTTATGCTAAGCTTTTATTTTGTCAGGACAAAATAAAATACTGTAAAAACAAGAGACAAGACTGTAAGGCAGTCTATCATAATATCTCGATAAGCTACTATCAGACATTTCAGTATCAGAAAGGATGAATCTTACCACTACAATGAATGACTCATGTTTTCTACATGCAGGGCCCATGAAGTGTAGCTGTCATGGCTAACTCTGGACTCAGAGGCACTTATGGTTCAGGGCATGCAGAATTCTTTTTTATTGTAGGTTTTTTTTTTTTTTTTTTTTTTTTTTGGTAGACTTTTCTCACACTAACCCTTGTGAATCAGCTGCAAGTGATCTGCAGTGGCCCTGGGAGGTTCTAAGGAAAGATAACCAGCTCCGTATCTTCAGTCAGCTGAAAAACAAAGGTAGTGTGGGGAGAATCCTGTTAGCTTCCTCTCCTGTCTCTGTAATTGTCTGCTTCAGAATTAAGAACTATTTTTTGCATGGGTAAAGCTGCCAGGACATTGTTTCTGGACATAAGACTGGACTGGAATTTTGGCAACAGTCATTGCAGAAAATAGAGGGTCAGGAAAACAAACAAATAAACAACCAGGATCCAATACCTACAAGTTGAAATTGTAGATATTCTTGTTTCGAATCTCTTCCTTATGTCTATATTCTTTTGAGCATTTTTGAAAACGCTCACGTTTGTTGTTGTTAACAACTGATCAGGTACTGGAAAAATCATTAGGAGAGAAATCCTTAGCACAAGGAGCTGTCCTTCCAGACACATTTGCATTTTAAAAGACTGGCAGAGAGAGAAAACTCAAGACCCAAAGCACTGTGTTACTGAGGGGTACCTCTTCAGCCCTATGTAAAAAAAGAAAATATGCCCCATGTTTGCCCTAAGAAGACAATAATCATAATGCGTAGATCTACAGGTAAACAAAAACCCTTTAATAACACCATTCAGCTTTGTTTAGAAACATGGCGGATTACCTGCTTGAAACTGCTATTTACTAGCTGTGTGATACTGAATGAACCTCTTGGTCTCTCTGATTCCTGGTTGCCTGGCCTTTAAGTGAGAATCATTTTATCCTACAGAGTTATTCTGAAGGTCAAATTAGATTCTGATATGTAAGGCTTTCCACTGCAAGCAAGGCTTGATTGTGAGAACATAGGCACTGAACAAATGGTAACTTTGGTATAGAGATTGAGCCATGGGAATTAACACTCTGAGAACAGCAGGACTGCTATACTCAATATTGTGTTCAAAACATGTAATTCTCAAACTGCCACTGTGTGGATTAATTATAGAATTCAGCTGTATTCCTTATTGAAGGAGAAAATGTACAGTTGTCCAAAGATTCAGTGTCTCTATAGTAATTTTTTAAAGATTGTCTATTCTGGTGAATGTTGTAAAAGTCATTGAGAAAGTAGGACCAGTGATTTGAGTCTGCTTCTGTCTCCATCTCTTTAGATATGTGTAAAGACACAAGGGAGAGTTTGAGATCATTTACATACACACAGTACAATGGAGTATTGAAATCTTTTTAATTAAATTTTTATTTTTTTAAATTAATTACATTATATTCGCTTTGTATCCCAGCTTTAGCCCCCTTCCTCATTACCTTCCAATTCTACCCTCCCTCCCTCATCTCCTCCCATGCCCCTTTCCAAGTCAACTGATAAGGGAGGTCTTCCTCCCCTTCTATCTGACCCTAGCTTAACAGGTGTCATCAGGACTGGCTGCAATGTCCTCCTCTGTGGCCTGGTAAGGCTGCTCCTTCCTCAGGGGGATGGTCAAAGGGTAAGCCACTGAGTTCATGTCCAAGACAGTCCCTGTTCCCCTTACTGGGTACCCACTTGGATACTGAGATGCCAAGGGGTACATCTGAGCAGGGGTTCTAGGTTATATCCATGAATGAACGTTGGTTGAATTATCAGTCTCAGAAAAGAGCCCTGTGCCCAGATATTTTGGTTCTGTTACTCTCCTTGTGGAGCTCCTGTCCTCTCTAGGTTTTACTAATTCTCGCTTCTTTCATATGATTCTTTGCACTCTGCCCAAAGTTTGGTTATGACTATAATACAGGATAAACATACTAAAATCTGTACACCTAAAGAAGCTAAACAAGAAGGAGGATCCTGGGTAAGATGATCAATCCTCACTTAGAAAGACATACAGGACAAACATTAGAAAAAGGAGAAAACAAGAAACAGGACAGGAGCCTACCATAGAGGGCCTCTGAAAGACTCTACCTAGCAGTATTTCAAAGCAGGTGCTGAGGCTCATAACCAAACCTTCAGCAGAGTGCAGGGACTCCTATGAAAGGTTTTAACAAAGGTACCAAGGAGAACCCAAGATGATCAACGGGACAGAGACGTGGCATTCCACTGATTCCCACAGCAATGTCATTGGCATATATGTAAAAGGAACATAGATTAGCTATGTTCCTTTGTCTTCCTTGAGAAAATTGACAGGGTGCTGAAAAGCTTCTCTGTCTTGATTTTTTTTTTTATTTTAAGGTGATTTTTGTGCAAAATTACTAAAGGATATAATTAATTGTTATCTGGTCTTACAAATATTTTGCAACAGATACTTTAATTTTGCATTGCTCAGTCTTCATTTTCCTAGTGAAAATATATTCCAGTGTGCAATGATCATGTATATTATAAGATGGAAATCAGTTCTGGTAGGAAGGCTGTAAAGCCAGTATTCACGGATTCGGAAGGAGGTGCAGATAGTCAAATCCTCACCATAAAGCAACATTCTGTAAATGTTTGGATGATGCTGATTATTTCTTTGCCCTTAGTTATGGGAAATGAATTATTTTTCAATCATTGTGAATAATCTCTAGTGGGTTTTCCTATAGTTTAAATTTAAATATGTGATATCCTTGTAGAGCAGCAACAGGAAATGTGCAGATCTTATGTGATCTTTATTTTTACCAATCAAAATTTTACTTTGATGTTTTAGTACAAAGAGGAGCAATTCCATGTTATAGATTACCACACTCACACCATGGAAACCCATAGCTTCTCTCTCTGAATGAAGACACACAATTGAATACTACAATTAGTGTAACTGACACTTTATTGCATGTCAGGCCCTCACCATTAGTTTCTGAATAGTTATATGGTCATAAAGGATATCTGGGACTCAGTACCACATACATTTTTGGTTTAAAGTAATTAAACTTTATAAATAAATGACAGGATTTGGAACCAGACAGATCAACCTTAAAGCCCTGGACTCACTATTTCTGAGCATTAAGGCCTAGAGTGACTCCCTAGTCTCCCAAAGTAGTTTTTTTTTTTTTTGTAATTTTGAATTACCATTAAGATTTAATAGAAAACAAGAGAACCCGATATGAAATATAAAAGATAGCAATACATGTACAATATAAAATTAGCATAATTAGTTCCGTAAGTCAGTAAATTTTAGAATCTTCTAAGTTTTATAGCCCTCAGGTACTAATAACAGTATTTCGACAGATGTCTGTGGCTCTTGAGAATATGTGTATGTGTATGTGTGTGAATAAAGTTCTATTGTTTTTTTTATAAAATTATATTTATCTGATTTGATGGTTAAAACAAAATAATAACATAGTTGAAAAGATGTGCCTCATTATATAGGATTTACTCAGCTGGGTCTAAAAGCTTGTGTTCCATATTAGGCCCCAGCCCATACCCAGAGTATTTTATATTAAGGGTCCTTATTTTTCAGTAAGTTGTCAAAATCATGTCACTTAAAATATGTGATATTTGTGGATATAGTTTATATTGGTTATAGAACATGCATAACAATTCCAAACTGTCTTGACTTCCTCTACCCTGGACCATACATAATTTTAGGTTCCATTTAAATTATGAACATAAATATTTATAATTGAATACATTTGGATATTTTTAAATTAAATGAACACGAATAAGAGTGATATATATCTGTTCGTTACCACAACTTGATTAATACAGTTGTTACCTCTCATAGCTGCTTTTTAAACTGATAATATTTATGAAGATGAGACAATAATTAACTATAGGTTCGTGCTGTGCTCTTCAGAATAGAAACAAATTATGCTGATGAAGTTTCTTTGCCAACAAGGTATCGATAATGTGACTGAGTGCCTCTTGCTTTGTTACCTCTGAAAGGATAAAGTGAAAGGGAGGGCGGGATCAAGGAAAACTCATTCTGAGACTTACAGTTGAGAGTTTCCCCCGCCAAACTTGGCTTTTTGGTTAGTTTCTTCCATGTCATCTCATCTTCCCATAAGATGTCAATCTACTGACACACCTGAGACTCAGTGACAAAAATTACATTTTCTCTTAGTGATTATTGGTATAGATAGAAACTGAAAACAAAACTGGAAGCCAGTGCAAAAAATTAAAAAATAAAAAAGAAGATACACTTTAATGTGAGGCATAGCTCAAAAAGATACTTCTGTATTGCTTTGCCTCCCCTCATTAGTTTGTTTTTGTTTGTTTGTTTGCTTTGCTTGGGAGTGACTTCCTATCCATTTGTCAGGCAGAGTGATTGGAAAGGACTTGGCCATATACCCATGTTGTTATAACAGTTTTTCCTTCACCCTTGCTGAGCCTACGTACAGATCACATGAAACTAACATGCTATGTACATTGTTCAGTGTTTACACAAAAATACCAAAAAGTATGATTAAAAGTGTTTCTTATTTATCCCTCATCCCTCCTTACCCTTCTGTATTGATATTTGTCTCCCCTCCCCAGTGAGACACACTTCTTTGTTTTTCTGTGTCCTGAGTCATATCTCTGTATCCTGACATTTCTCTTTCAAACCTTTCTTTATTCTTCCTTGTTTCTATGAATTATTCCTGCTTTTATTTATATCTGAAAATTTGAAGGTAAAAACTGCAGATGAGAGAGAACATGTGGTATTTGTCTTTCTGGGTCTATATTACCTCACTTTATATAATAACTTTGTGGGTTCATCATGATTGCATTTTTTTTTACAGCCGAATAGTATTCCATCATGTTTTTTCACTGTCCATCCAGCTGTTGGAAGGCATTTAGATTGTTTCCAATTTCTACCAGTGAACACAATGGAGTATGATATTCTTGAGATGTATGTCAAGAAGTGGTGTGGAGGACAAAAAGGCCTTATGCACACAATAAGCACTGGATAAGCCAGGAAAGTTAAACACACCACTTACCCTTTTATTAGAATGAGGTGCACAGCTGCCCTTCCTGGAATTCCAGGAATAATATAGTTTTACAACCTAGTAATCCTTTGGTGTCTGATGACACTAGCTCTGCTTGTATCTCCCAGAATTTACTTATATAAGACCCCTTCTTTTTTAATAATTTTTATTTTTTATATTAATCACAGGTTATTTACTTTGTATCCCAGCCGTACAACCCTCCCTCATTCCCTCACAATCCCACTCTCTCTCTTTTATCTCCTCCCTCCCCCTTTCCAAGTCCACTGATAGGGGAGGTCTTCCTTCCCTTCCATCTGACCCTAGCTTATCAGATATCTTCAGGACTGGCTGCAATGTCCTCCTCTGTGGCCTAGCAAGCCTGTTCTTCCCTTGGAGGAGGGGGAGAGGTCAAAGATCCAGCCATTGAGTTCATGTCAGAAATAGTCCTTGTTCCCCTTACTAGGTAGGTAACTCACAACCCAGATATCCATCAACAGAGAAATGGACACAGAAACTGTGGTACTTTTACACAATGGAATACCAAAAACAAGGAAATCATGAAATTTGTAGGTAAATGGTGGGATTTATCAAAGATCATTCTGAGTGAGGTATCCCAGGAACAGAAAGACACACATGGTATATACTCACTTATAAAGTGGGTAGTATACCTATAAGATAGGATAAACAAACTAAAATCTGTACACCTAAAGAAGATAAACAAAACAGAGAACCTGGGGAAAGATGATCAATCCTCACTTAGAAAAACAAATGGGATGGACATTGGAAGTAGGAGAAAACAAGTAACAGGACAGGAGCCTACCACAGAGGGCCTCTGAAAGACTTTACCTAGCAATGTATCAAAACAGATGCTGAGCCTCATAACCAAACCTTGGGCAGAGTGCAGGGAATCATCTGAAAGAAGCGGGAATTAGTATGATCTGAAAGGCAGGAGCTCCACAAGGACCAAATATATCTGGGCACAGGGGTTTTTTATAAGACTGATTCTCCAACCAAAGACTATGTATGGATATAACCAAGACCCTTTCTTAGTTAAACCTTGAGCATTACTTTTAGATCATACAACCCATCCTTATGAGTGATGTCACTTGTGCTTTACTACAGACATAATTGACTCTATGTCATCTTAAGGGCCAGGGCAGTCCTGACACCCATAGATATTACATTTACCACAGTCAATATCCTTAGACTCTAAATCTTGGGCGCTATCCCAACAACAGTCTCCATTTTTGTGAAAGCATCTAGATGTACTTTGTAAAGAATGTCAATGTAAATATGTCTTAAAATGTTGTGCTCTTAGGACTGAGTCAACTGATATCTGAACACATTGTTCCAAAATTGTGTTGTGCTTATATATGGCTAAAATAAAATGACCTGGGCCAGACTCTAGAAGTGTCCTCCTCCAGCACCAGTTACAATAAAATAGGGTTGAGCTGAGTTGCATCCTTACCTCACCCTGACTAGTCTTTCCCTGCCTACTCTAAAGCCTGCAGGGGAATTATCACAGAGTGGTATAGGTATTATCATTATTATTTTATGTTTATTATTATTATTATACCTTATTATTTTATGTTTACCTAAAATTTTATACAATATAGAAAGAGCAATAAGAAGAGTATATCAATTTGAGAATTCAGTGGCCATGGGAGGAGTTAGAAAAAAGGGATTTGGGGAGGGGCTGGATGGAATAAAAGTGAAATAAAAGGGAAAGATGAGATACACACATGCACACACACACATATTTGAAGGGGTTATGACACTTCGATTGACAATGTTTCCTAAGAGAATCATAGACTAGCAAAAACTTGAGTACATGCAATGGGCTATCTCATATTGAATGTTTGCCCACAGTCGTCCAAATGACTCCCAAGAAAAAATGCACTATTGCTGGCGCCCTGGTTGCTTCTTAGAGTTCAAGTATAAGCACCTGTTACTGAAGACACTGCGCATTAAGGATAGAGAATTTGGACCATTTGAGCTAGATCTAACCCGAAAGCCTCCTTTCTTCTGTAGAGCTTTCAAAATTCTATGCAAGATGCCAAGGGGCAGAACAGTTAATATTCCTACTCATCAGAGATACCTATAAATCACCGTAATAATGGGTATGACACGGTATATATATATATATATATAATATACAGTAAGTGGTAAACACATGGGAGGGGTAACCAACAGTTGTCAAACTAAACTCAAGGTCCAACCAACAAGAGAGCAAGAAACCTAATCAACTTCCCCAGGGATAGGGAGGTCATGGATTTTAGAAAATAATCAACTTCTGCCATTTTGCCCAGCCAGTATCATTCCTAAATACATTTTAAATTTTATTATTATACCTGCATATAAATGTGGCTATAACTACTCACCAAAGATACTTCTATTTATGAGTGGAGACCATCACAGAAAATCACAACTGGCCACAATGCAGAGATCATGGGGAGATCAGTCTCAAGGAACACAATTGCATCACATTTCCTGCATCCATGACTCGGAATATTTTTGAAGAGAGGGCAAAGATATATAAAGAGCCAGAATACCAGGATGTCTGCCATGCAGCAGGCATCTGGAAATGGCTGCATAAAGGCCCAAACCATAGCAATATCAGTAGACATGCTAAATGGAAAGGGTAGATTCCCATGAAGTCTCACCTTTACAGAAAGAACTGCAGTCAACTAATGACAGCTGAGAGAGGGAGTATCAGCTTCTTCCAGAGAGCCTTAAAATAGGTTACCTAATACAAAGTGGTCAGCCCAGAAACCATATACTCGTAAACAGCAAAAATGGTCTCATCAGGTTGTATTTACAAATACATGCTTACATAAAAATAATTATCAAAGAAAATGCGACTATCAGTTTGAGAATGAGGAGTGATATGGGAGAAGCTGGAGGAAAGGACTTGGGAGGGGCTGGTTGGAGGTAAGAAAAAGGGGAAATGATGTAATTATAGTAATTAATTAAATGCATATTGATTAATTAAATGATGTAATTAATTAAAACATATATATTATCTAAAAAATAAGGAAAAAGAAGAAAACATAAAAATGTAAATGTGGTGCTAATCGAACCTTTCTCATTTTCCTTCTACATCTGTTTCCATGGGCTGGCTTGGCTATCCACTCTGATGCATGCACAGTATTGTACTTTAAAGATTTTGGTGTGCAAAAATAGAATAGCTTTTAATAGGTATTAAAGGTGAAGCTCTGGACAATGGCCAACTTTCCCAAGAGAGCTGTGATTTCAAACAAGAAACACATTTCATTTGTGAAGCATGTATAAGCTGCAACTGGGCAAACTTGAAACAAAGCCAGTTTTCCATCCCTAGACTCACACCAGATGCTCACACACTGGCTCTGCAGTGTGCTGAGTGTAAAATACGGAGGAGATGGGAGGAGTTTTGGTAAACGGTATAAGGATGGGATTTGAAAATAAAAACACAATTGGAAACAAATTGATGGCCACTCTGGTTCAGTAAATCAGGTGGATGTGGATAAGAGTATTTAGCATCAAAACCTACCATGTATGTTTAAATCTGCAATATACTCAGGAACAAGAAATGATCACAGCACAGACAATACGCTAGTTAATTTTTATTATCATGACATAATACTCATGGAGAAAAGTTGAAGAAATATTTTCTCTTTTTTTAAAAAAATTATTTATCCAATTTACATATCAGTGGCAGCCCTCTCCCTTCTCTCCTCCCAGTCCCACCCTCTCACCTTTTCCCCCATTTGCCCCCTCTTACTTCAGAGATCTGTACCCCTACTACAGAGAAGGAAGGTGTCTTCCACCCTCACTCCCATCCCCACCCCACCAAAGGCTGTCTAACATTGCCACTTCCTGTCACACCAGGACTAAGGACATTCTCTTCCACTGAAGCCAGAGAGGGCTGCCCAGCTAAGGAATGTGATCCAATAGCAGGCAACCGTGTCCATGTCAGCAACAGCCTCCGCTCCAGTTGCAAAGGGACCCACAATAAGATGGAGATGTTCCACGCATGCACTTAAGTTTGTGGTTCAGTCTCTGTGAGGCCCCATGGGCCTAGGTTAGTTAGTTGACTGTTGGTCTTCTTGTGTTCTTGTACCCTTTGGATCCCTCTTTTCTTCTCCCAACTCTTCCACAAGATTCTCAGATCTTCTATTGTTTGGCTGTGGGTCTCAGCATCTGTTTTGATCTGCTGCTGGGTGGAGCTTCTCTGAGGGATGTAGGGCTATGAGAGAGACGGCAAGTGGATAGATGGGCGTTTCTGGGACAAGGTAAAGAAGCATTTCCTATGGATCACAGTTTCAGAGACTTCAGTCCATAATCATTTTGCTGCATTGCTTTTAGTTTCATAGTATGTCAGAGATAACAGTAGGAGCATGTGATTTTAAAAACATTTTATTTTGTAGTGGATAGGAGGTAAAAGTAGGACTGGAGGCAAGAAATACCCTTCTACCTCCTACAGTTTTCATGACTTCTCAACAGTCTATTTGATTATGAACCCAACAGTAGATTCATAGATGATGTAAGAGTGCCCAGGATTTAAAACTTCCCCAGTGATGTACCTCTAAATGTTGCTGCGCTAAGGACCATGTCTTCAACACATGAGCTCCTGAGAGACCTTCAGCTCCACACCACACAGGTAAGGTACAGACAAAAAGGCTGTGGAGCAAGGCAGGTCGTGTCTAGAGAAGAAAACGAGGTTTGTCTCAACTCCGTGTGTGAAAGTACCTGAGTACGGAAGTGGTAATGAGATGGTTCAGATTCCTAACAGTCATAAGGAGAAGACTCAGATGAACTTTCCTATTCTTTCTCTGAGCTCACTTTCCCCACCTCACTGCCTCATATTTTCTTTATGCCTCCCATACAGAACTGTAACTGCTTGTTTAGATCTTGACTTTTCTTAGGCACTTAGTAGAATAGTATTTTTCAAATCATGTTTGGAGGTATGTGCTGATATCTGACTAGTTGATGTTTATTGGAATCTGGTATCATGCAATTCAAATATTTGTTTTTTTTACTTATGTGTACAAGTGTGTGCCCATGCCCATGTGTGCTGGTGTGGGTATTGGACCCCTAGGAGCTGGAGTTATAGATGTTTATGAGCTGGGAACTGAACCATGGTTCTCTGCAAGAGCAACAAGGCTTCCTAAGCACAGAACCATCTATCTCGGCCCGTTGTTATCATGAAATTTAAACAAAAAACAGGACTAACAGATCTCTGAAGAGGAACCAGCATCTTTTTCACAAGAAGAAAGAAAAAAGTAGCATCCATTTTGCTTTGTCTTCTGTATCCTTCTAGTGCTTTTTCCTCCTGCTTCTGATTAGCATTCAGCTTTGTCTTATGACCCACATGGCTGCTCTTTTTTAATGAATTCAGCAGTTACTGACATTCTAATTTGTTCCATTTATCCTGAAATAGGGTTTCTGCGAAATTTACAATTGAATAAATTCTAAAGTAAAATGTTATCCTAAAGCATGTTACTCTCCCATTGACACTTGAGCCTCCAGATGGTAATGTCAATTTCGATGGTAACCATAACTTAAGAGAGGAAATTCATAACATAAGTATTCCATTGGTGATCTTAGATGTTAAAGAGACAGAATCAGCTCGATTATGAGCCAATGGTATTAGATATAGTAAGTTGGTTGTACCTGGAAATGAAAGAGCAAAAGTTTTCATATAATTAAACTTTGTAACAAATATCTAGACATGGTTGCAAGGTAACATTATGAAAAACCATAGGAGAGAAAGCAATGTTATTGTCTTGTTGGTTAAGATACAAAATGCTTAGTTTATTTATAACTCATTTTACCAATTTGTAAAAGTAGACATATGGACTAAAATATCAAAGGTTATTTTAAGCACTCAAATTCTATGGATTTTATATTATAATTATATGGCTTATATAATCCTGACATAAAACAATGTAATTATTTTCTAGGGTGAAGAAAATTAACAAGAATTAATATCCATGAAAGCAGATTTATATTAAGGCAAGCTCTAATAGTTCTCTAACACTCCACCTCTGGTTTAACAGCAGCTTTTTTCCTTTCATGGTATCTGCTGAAATACCAGCTCTATAGTAAGGCTAATTAGGAGAAGATATGTTTGCAAAAGAGAGCTGGAAATCATCCAGGATATGTTTATTCCAGGAGAAAATAGAAACTCATGAAAATTAACAAGAATACTGACTTTGAGAATAGTATAATATTAATTCACACTTAATTAATACTTAGCTTTTAAGAACTTAGTAATTTCAGGAAAAGGAAGGGTGGTACTTGCTAAAATACGTCTTTCTTTCTGAAGGTATGTTTACAGAAATGATTAGAAGAGAGACGAGTTGAAACGAGCTTATCCATTTGTTTCTGCCCAGAGGGCTGTTTGAATAACTTCAGAATCCAACAGGTTCTTACATGTCTCCTAAAACACATTTGTTGTTTGGATAGGTTTGAAATAGCTCTCAAATGGTACAATATGAACACCTTTATTTTTCTCTCTCCAGTTAAACTCAACTACACTTTTTCACACACATACACACGCAACCTTTTTCTTTTCTTTATTTTTATTTTTATTTCTTTCTTTATTTATTTTTGGTTTTAAGGTTGCAATTCATTTGGTTCTTGGCTCATTGGAAAAAAAACATTAAATGTTGGCTTGTTCATAGGAACTGTTTAGAAATAACCTCTTTGTTCTAGAAAAGTAGACACTATTGTTTCTGAATGATCCTATTTTATGGCAAGAACAGAACATAAAGCATGGCCATCTTGCTCTTTCCACTGTAAGTGATATGGAAATACAAACCAGAACTCAGCATTTTTTTTAAATCAAACTTAATTTTCAAAGAATGATGCATAACATTTAAGGACAGAAAAAGGTTCTACCCTTTGAACAAATAAATCCACATGAGCAGTGTGCATGTAATTTCAGAAGGAGCACACCGCTATCTGTCAGCCCTGTAACAGCCGGCTACTGTAGTTCTTCAGTAACTTGACTTCTCCATGTGCTGAGCCTGTTAGAGTTAAAGACTATCATCTGGGGTTTGAGAGGTATTCTGGTGATCTTTCACTCTTACCAATGTTAAAATGCCCAAGTCGGTATTTTACAAGTAACTGATGACCTAAAGCAATTGATTTAACATATCTGAACCATCCAGAATAAAAGGACAGTTTCTTAGGAAAGGCATGCTGAGAACAGTTCTCTCTTCTTATTACCCTGAATGAAAGAAAGGCCAAAAAGCTTCTGCATGAGGAAGATTGTGGAATCTAAAGTCTCTCAAACTTGTAAGAGTGTATAGAGCATATGGTAAAATTATGCATTTGGTAGATGCTCTTTCACATTTTAATATACAGAAGCAAGGATAAAATCTACTGGCTTCATAGGAAGAATTGAAAATTTTCTTTTGACTTGATTTATGATAGAAATAATTCTAATTTTATAGGGCTTCCCCTGATATTCCTATCAATGGTGACTGTTTTTTTTGTGGCATTTTTTAATGTGTTGAATTTACTTATATCTCTCTTTATTACAATTCCACCTCTAATAACATCCTTTCCTCTGTTAAACATTTGCCTTTGGTATGGACCTTTGTATGTGTGTGTGTGAAAATACTGCCTTTTGAAAGCATTACTTTCTATGCTCTTTTATTTTGTTTTCTTATGCCTCTACCTCCCTTCTCCATCCCAGTCTCTTCTGACACCAGGAGAGAATGGTTAGTGGGGAAAGGCACATAGTGTTCTTTGGTTACTTTCCGCTGGTTAGGGCTGTCCGGTTCCTTGTGGCAAGTCCAATCTTCATTTCAGGATATTTGTCAAACCGCATCAACCACAACCAGCATCAGAAAGGGGAGCACAAGCAACCTTCTTTATCAGAGCTCTCTCAATGCTCTCTGGGCTCTGGCTTTTATTCTGTCTCCAGAGTCCTCAGAATTAAACTATTTGCAGCTGGCAAAGGGCCCCTCTCAGGGCCTGCATGAGGCAAGTAGTTTGCTGCCATAGGCAATCTTAATCAGTCCCATATCCCACACCTGGGATTAAAACAAAGCCATCATTACACATCATAACCACAAACCTCCACAACAGCATTTATTGTGGGTTATAAAGCTCTATGTGGCGATAGGCAATATTACACATATTTTGCTAAGTAAATCTTTGTAATCAATAGAATTGAAAAAGAATTATGATGATTCTTTTCATCTATTGAATCATGTAAAGGCTGCCACCATAACAGCTTTTTTAAAATAATTTTTATTTTTTATATTAATCACAGGTTATTTACTTTGTATCCCAGCTGCAGGCCCCTCCCTCATTCTCTCCCAATCCCACCCTCCCTCCCTCATCTCCTCCCTGCCCTTTCCAAGTCCACTGATAGGGGAGTGCTCCTCCCCTTCAATCTGACCCTAGCTTAATCAGGTATCTTCAGGACTGGCTGCAATGTCCTCCTCTGTGGCCTAGCAAGACTGCTCCTCCCTCGGGGTTGGGGGTGGGTGGGAGGTAGATCAAAGGGCCAACCATTGAGTTCATGTCAGAAATAGTCCCTGTTCCCCTTACTAAGGTACCCACTTGGATACTTAGATGCCATGGGCTACATCCGAGCAGGGGTTTTGGTCATATCCATACATGGTCCTTGGCTGAAGAACCAGTGTCATAAAAGACCCCTGTGCCCTGATATATTTGGTCCCTGTGGAGCTCCTGTCCTCTCCAGGTCATACTAACTCCCCCTTCTTTCATATGATTCTTTGCACTCTGCCCAAGGTTTGGTTATGAGTCTTAGCATCTATCTGCTTTGGTACACTGCTAGGTAGAGTCTTTCAGAGGCCCTCTGTGGTAGGCTCCTCTCCTGTTTCTCCCTCTTCCATTGTCCATCCCATTTGTCTTTCTTTTTTTCTTTTTCTTTTTTTTCCCCAATAAAACAAACACGTTGAGTATTTATTTAAAAGGTATGCAAATCCAACACCTGTTGACTCCTAAATGAAATTCTTCTCAGCATCTGAGTCAAGATGCACTTTGCATTATTAAAAAGAGGAGTCTGAAGGTTGAAAGGCAAGGCACGTTTTACTTTTAAATGATTACAAGTATACACCAAATAACATGTAACAAGTAGGGTCCTAGCATCTAGTGATTTGGGTTAGGATACACTAACAGCAGCCTGAACAAGCATATTCACTGTCCTAAATTAGCCAGGATGGACTACTGTAAGGCTGGCTGCTGCTTCATTGGAGGCACAATTAGCTATTTACCACTTTTTCATAGATAACGCCCCTGACCTTTAAGAAAGTGGAAGGGACCAATTTCCTCCCTTTCTTTCTTCAAAGAATTGTTCTTTTCTACTAGACTAATAACAGAAAAGTCAACATTGATACCTGTTACTTGCACAAACACATTGGAAAACAGGTGACATATACTCCTTACAGACATACAAGGTAAGATGATGAAATTTCAGGTACATACTAAATCTGTGCAGAAAGCTAGAGTTGACACTCTTCACAAGTGAAGGGAGCTACAACAGCATAGAGAAATAATTTAATGCCTTCCAGAACAGAACTTAAGCTCTGCGGAGGTTCCCTGTTTTATGACGGCATCTCCTATGCCAACTACAGAGCAGCTGCTTCCACCTCCTATCCCTTTATACGGTAGTTCTCATGGATTTCTGGCCAGATGTCACACACAAAGGCCAAGAGGTTATCCAGGACTTCATCCCTATTCTGCTGGAATTAGTTCTGGAGGATGGTCATCTTCTCCTGGGTCTCCTTCTCTACTTCACTGCTAGAACTGCCATGGGACCCCAGTGCAGCAGCTTCCTTGGCCTTGAACTCCTTCTCCCTCTGCAGGAGGTACTGTTCAATCTCGGCCTGTGCCTCTTCTTTGGCCTGCTTCAGCCTCCGGTTCTTTCTCTTGCGGGCCTCGGACACCTTCTCAGCCTGCAGCAGCTGCTGAATGCCCTGCGACTGACTCGCCATCGCTGCCTTTTTTTTTTTAAGCATGGATTTCTTTTTTTTAATGTTTATTTTGCACACCAAATATTACTATAGATGGTTATGAGCCATCATGTGGTTACTGGGAATTGAACTCAGGACCTATGGAAGAATAGCAAGTGTTCTTAACCTCTGAGCCATCTCTCCAGCCCCCATTTGTCTTTCTAAGTGAGGATTGATCATTTTACCGCAGGTCCTCTTTCTTGTTTATCTTCTTTAGGTGTACAGATTTCAGTATGTTTATCTTATCTTATAGGTCTAATACCCACTTATAAGTGAGTATACACCATGTATATCTTTCTGCTCCTGGGATACCTCACTCAGAATGATCTTTTATAGATCCCACCATTTGCCTACATATTTCATGATTTCCTTTTTTTTAATTGCTGAGTAGTATCCCATTTTGTGAAAGTACCACAATTTCTGTATCCATAACAGCTTTTTCATTGGCTATCCCAGAAATGGTTCCTGGAATACGTAGAGAAGTCTCAATGGTGGTCTGTATGATTAGTAAAACTACTAATATTATAACCAAGACATTCCAGCAATGAAAAGATGGGTGAATTGAGGATTGATCACAGTTTTATAAAATAGAGCTACTATATATCATTTATTGCTTAAACGTAATCTTGGTTGTCTACACTATTTTGGCATGTGTTGCTTTAATGTGACCTATTTTCTCAATACTCTTGATGGTCAAGTGAACAACTTGCATATAAAGATAAACAAAATCGCTCAAATGACCTTTGAATGGCCATCATGACCAAGATTGCTTTCCCCTTTCCTTGTTCTTCTATTAGCTATTCTATTAATTCTCTTACTGTTGCCTATATAAATTAGATTAGCTATGGAGACAGTGCATTCAACCATGACCTCTATTAAAGTTGCTATTTTTCCTTTAAAAAATTAGAAATGGAGAGATGTAGGAGGTGCAGCTTACAGAAAGCATTGGAAAAGCCAGAATTGATAAACATACAGGCTTTTTTTCTTCAAGAAAAGAAATTACTGACAGTCATTCACCCAGAAGGCTGGAGTGGATTTTATCTAACAATTTGGTGATCTTTTGCTGTTCTGTGGAGCCAGCCTTCACCCTAATCCACACAAATCCTGAACATCATTTAGGTTCTGATCCTGAGTTTTGTCTCAGTGAATAGAACCCATCCTTACGAGAGTTGTCCCAAGTACATTGCTTTCTTGGCTGATGGAACCCATCCTCACACTTATTACAAATCCTTCCTCCCTAGGCCCTTATCCTGCACACTGTTTCTCTGTGAATAAGGAACCATTCTTATTTTAGAAGTCACATAAAGGATAAACTTTGCAAGGGAAGTTTGATGCAGCCGTGCCTGAAGCTTTCCTGTTATGATTGTCTCATGGATACCTCTTTTCCAAAGTTTTCCTGAATTTAAACGTGCAGGAACAGCAAGCTGCTTGGTCAGGCTCTGGAAGCTTTTTTTTTTTTTTAATTTTATTTTTTTTTATCAGATACATTTTATTAACTCTGTATCCCAGCCGTGTCCCGATCCCTCATTCCCTCCCAGTCCCTCCCTCCCTCCCTCCCTCATCTCCACCGTGCCCCTTTCCAAGTCCACTGATGGGGGGGGACCTCCTCCCCATTCATCTGATCCTGTTTTATCAGGTATCTTCAGGACTGGCTGCAAAGCCCTCCTCTGTGGCCTAACAGGACTGCTCCTCCCTTCGGGGGTGGGGAGACCAAAGAGCCAGTCATCGAGTTCCTGTTAGAAATAGTCCCTGTTCCCCTCACTTTGGGAAACCAATTGGTTACTGAGCTACCACAGGCTACATCTGAGTGGAGGTTCTAGGTTATATCCATACATGGTCCTTGGTTGAATGTCAGTCTCAGAAAAGACCCTGTGCCCAGATATATTTGGTCCTTGTGGAGCTCCTATCCTTTCCCCATCAGACTAACTCCCCTTCTTTCTTATGATTCCCTGTACTCTGCCAAAGGTTTGGTCATGAGTCTTTGCTTTGAAAACACTGCTAGTTAGAGTCTTTCAGATGCTCTCAGTAGACTCCTGTCATACGTTCAATGCACATCCCATCTGTCTTTCTAAATGAGGATTGATCATCTTACCCCATGTCCGCTCAATTGATTATCTCTTTTAGGTGTATAGATTTCATTATGTTTATCATATCTTATAGGTCTATAGCAGCTCTATTTGTAATAGCCAGAACCTGGAAACAACCCAGATGTCCATCAACGGTGGAATGGGTACAGAAATTGTGGTATTTTTATACAATGGAATACTACTCAGCAATCAAAAAGGAGGAAATCATGAAATTTGCAGGCAAATGGTGGGATCTAGAAAAGATCATTCTGAGTGAAATATCCCAGAAGGAGAAAGACAAACATGGGATATACTCACTTATATAGCTCTGGAAGCTTTTGACCCAGCACGTGCTGACTCAAGTTTCATTCTTCACCTCACTTGAATTGTTTTCTGTTTGCCTGTGACACATGCAGGGACCCAACACTTGCTTTCATACTTATTTTCTCCAATGCATGTGTTACTATCTAAATTATGAGAAATACACTTACATAGCAACCACCCTTCCTTACTGGAGAAGAAAGGGCTTCTGCACATTCTGTTCATTGCCCTACTCACAGATCTTAGAGTCATGTTCTTACATAGTAGATTATTATAATGCAGGTTCTTTAGTATGGTGTTTTACAATGAAGAAAATACATGTGGAAGATGTTATCTTAGTCAGTGTCATGGTAGAAGCTTGCGGAAATTTCCTAAGTTAGTCAGCTAATGGCACACTTCTACCATGAGAACGTTTACATTTCAAGCACAGCACCTTTTGCTCAAAATTTATTTTTTCTTTTGATTACATTTTCTACAAGAAGTGTGCCTGTAAGCTTGAAAAAATAATAAAGAGCACAATTTCATTTTCTTTTTCCCTTTCCTTCTATGTGATGTTTATGGAAGTGTAAAGGGCTAGATTTCTGTGCCCTGGAGTAATTTCTCCTACACTCACAATTTAACCTGCATTCCTGCTTGATAGTATCTCTGTTACAAGTGAGAAAGTTGATGGAGAGTAAAATTTCTATGACTTATGAAATCTTTGACAGCACATAAACACTACCCATCCAAACTGCAATGTTCCAGCACTTTGTTACACTTCTGGAAAAGTGAAAGCTTATGTTCTTATACGCAGTGCAATTTGACAGAAGCCACAGAGATTTAGTAGAAAATACAATAGTTTGAGCCATTTGCACTTATCTCAGGTAGCAGAAGTTGTTCCTTGCACGTATGTCGTACCTACTTCCGTAGTGGCAGTGCTCCTTTTTGACTTAATTCCCTCTTCTTGACTGGAATGAGCATCTTGAGACTAACACAGCATGATTTCTATTACAGAGATTATCAAAAAAGTGTTTTGCTTTCGATTTTAAAAATCAAACTATTGGCACGTTTTACTGCATACTCCTGATGTTTCATTTTAATACATTCTGCAACATGCTGGATAGCCCACTTGTGATCCCAAATTATATTTTTATTAAATGACCCCAACTTTACAGAGAAGAGTAAAAGAAATAGTCACTGAAATCAGCTGCATATATCAGGCCTGGCTCTGGGGATTGTGTTAGACATAGAGAGATAAGGAAATGTCTTGGATCTCTAAGTTTTGATATTGTATAAGATTTCAGTGTTTTGCTTCTTTTTGAGGTGCATTGGTAACACAGATATTATCTTGACAGGTGACAATTGGATATTGAATTTGAATCCTAAGTGGAAATCATCACTGGGATAAAAGCTTTGGAGGTCCTATTGCTTTTATGGGTGATGGCTGCTGAATTTTTGGTGGGTCGTGCAGATCTGAAGGAGCATGCACAGATCAAATAATTGACATCATTAATACTATCAAAGAGAGGGACACTGAATGGTTAAGAAAGTAACTGAAGAGGTAACTTCTCTAAAAGCTAACCCTAATCCTTGCCCTAACCCCAACCCTATCTGAAATCAATCTTATTTAATATTCAAAAATAGCCAGTGAGTTTGGAAGCCAAAGACAGCAGAGATTTGGGTTCTGCAATGAAGGCTCTAAGACAATCTCTGATGTTTATAATAATTATATCTTATCTTCACATTTTTGTATGCTTCTGCAGTTGATAAATATAGTATGTAAGGAGACAAAGCCCTAATGATGCTCTTCCTGAGAGAATATTTTGTTTAGTATTTGATAATTTTATACAGTATGTTTTGAGTATATTCTTTCTCCTACCCCGACTTCTCCTACATATCCCTCTACTCACTCAGCATAACAGTCTTTTACTTTGATAAAACAAAACATAAAACATAAGAAACACACACACACAACAACAACAACAACAACCAAAACATCAAGCAAGCAAACAAAAATCATAAAGCCCTATTTGTGCTGGTCAACTTCTCCTGACTGTACAGCCTGCCCTGAAGTGCAGTGTCACTCCACTGAAGAAAATTAATTTCCTTCTATCAGCACCCATCGATTCTCAGTAGCTTCTTGGGAGTAGTCACTCTTCTTCATGTAGGCTGGAATTTTGTCTGGCTTCAGCTTGTGCAGATCTTGTGCATGCTGTCACAGACTTTGTGAGTTCCCATGTGAATCTCTGCTAGTGTAACAGGAAAATGCTGTTTTCTTAAAAGTTGTTTAGTACCTCTGGTTCTAACAATCTTTCCATGTCTTCTTCCACACGGATCCCTGTGCCTGGAGTGAGGACAACCTCATGGTTGTGTGGTTAAATGTAAGTTGAACATTAGCTCTGATTTTAAAAATAAAGGTTCTTGGGTTCAACTGAAACTCTGCATTGCAAGTACTGTCTCATTTGGTTAGAACTTAACAAACTTCACATTTCCTGCCTATGATTGAGGTTCCATGCCACTGGTTGGATGCTTTTCAGTAGTTAACAAAACTAAAGATAATGTCAACCAGCATGAATTGGACATTAGATTTCTCTATACTCATGTTCCTCAAGCACAAAATCTAAAACCTTTGTGACAGGTGTGATAATATAGGGCTTGGAAAGTATGTGCTTCAGTCTACAAATATAAATGCTATTACTTGTTTCCAATTAAACTGTGCCTGATAGCCTATAGTGTTACTAGAATAGTGTCTCCTGGCTCGGTCTTAATGCAGCCTGAAAAAGGGGTAGGATGAGGAAGAAATACTTCGGCCTTGTTTGTTAATAAATTCACTAAAGAATTATTGAAGCATTTGATGGGCTTTGATCATGAATTTGAGATTGGATTCCCTACCCGTGCTTGTTACATAGCTGTGATGACTTATCGGAGACTTTGATCATGCTGCTTCATGTAGGAAAATCTCCTGGGACACCAGTGAAAACAAATTCCAGGAATCTGGGTCCTCTTTTATATGTTTTATAAAACAAATGTCATTTGAATTCAAAATGATCTTGTAGATATAAGAGGAGTCTTTCCATGAAAACATTCTCTCAAAGTATCCTATTTCTGTGCAGAGCACCCGAGGCAGCCTTACCTGTCAAGATGATATATTTATTTATTGCCTTCTAAAGACATAAATTTGAGTAAACTCAAATTGTTCCTTTAGCACTCATATTACAGTTGTAATTTCCTTGGCAATATTAAATTGACCCACAGGCCTTTTCCCCAACAGAGTCTTTAGTGGCTTTAAATGCTACTTCTTTGTTCTTGAGTGAGAAGTCTACTGCAAGTAGTTTCCCACTCCTTTTGCAAACTGCTATACCACCGTTATTCTCAATCGACATTGTCACATAAATTGGTTTAATACTTTTTACAAAACCCTACAAATTCATCTTCAAAGGATCTCAATGATCAATTTTTTGAAGGCAAGCAAACACAATTGGAGAACGCACCACAGCTCCTTTGTATGTAGTGCTGTGCCCTGTGGTGGAGTTTTCTTTTCTTGTTTGTAGAAACATTTGCCCATTTGCTTCATACCCATCTGGGCATCCCATCTCTAGTCAGGCTCATCAACCCACTTCAGAGAAACGCAACCTCATGACACTTTAGAGGAAAGAATAATAGTTAGTACTTACACTGCATTTAGTCATAAGTCATTTGAAAGTTTACTCTTTTCATATTTCCAGTGAGACATTTTGCATGATTAATATATTTAAGAACTATTTACAGAGGGCTTTAGAAATAGTTGTAAAGGTCAACTTATGAAATAGAATTTATCAACAATCTGAGAAGCAATTATAAATACTTAAAATGTGTTCTTGGACAGATAGAAGTATAAAGAGGAGGTAGAAAAACTAGTCTTTTAATGTGCTTCATTAAAAGACTATGATTTTTTCTTAGGTTTGTTAGAACATGCAGTAAAAGATAAAAAATCGTGCCCAGCATTTTTTAGTGCCTACAATGAAAGTTAATCATATAAGTCATCTTGTAATACATTCAAAGAGGTTATATAACGAAAAGCCTAGGTATTGCGACTGCATGGATTTTAATTTACAATTCCCCTCTATGACCAAGGGTTTTATCCCAATGTGGCAAAAGATACAATAGTGACACACAAATGTTATGGTTGTAATGTAAGCAACTGTGTCCTGATTTTTATTTAAGAGCTGCTCCACAGTAAGAAACACATGCTATGGCTGGAGAACTTACAGGCTCCAGGGTTAGAACTACTGTTGTAATTTTTCTAAATGAACATAGTATCAAGCTGCCCCTAAAATAATATCTCTGTTTCCACAGATTTACGCAGCTGTCAGACCTCATCAGAGACATTTCTTTGTATAGTGGATGCTGATTTACACAAAAACTCGTAACTAGTCGAAATTAAGAGCAAAATTGCTTCTGTAGTGCCTAGACAAAATAGGACGTCTATATCACAACCCCCTTCCCAGGCTAAAGGGTTATCAAAGTACAGAGGACAGAAAGAGTGTAAGAACCAAGTATTGGGGAGGACTTCATCAATGGATTAAGGACTGTCTTCTCCACGAGACAGGACTGTTACATTTATGAGATCAAAACAGTTGTTGCCTTCAGAAGATCTGCACAAAATAAATCCAAATCAATAGTCTGGCCCAGAATGGGAAACAGATTCATGGCTCTCCACCTCAACTGAGGAGCTATGGATAGGTAATATTTTCTGAGGGATAAAGTGTGTGTTTTCTGTAAAGGTGATGCTCCTAGTAGGTGGGTCATGCTCCTGTAGATGGCTTCACACCTGTGAGTATATGGAGAGCAACAACTGGAGTTGGTGGGTCATTATATTAAGAATAAAAAAAGAGAGGTACTAAAATAAGGGATTATAAAGGTATGAGTGGATCTGGGAGGAATTAAATGCAGTACATGAAAAAATTAATAAAAATATGTACTTAAAGGTACTTGGGTGTATTCTGGAATGGGTTTCCATCCAACATGTATGTGGAATATATGTGACTATATGTGCATATCTATGCTTGTGCAAGGAAACCATATGATTCCTTGGACATACAGCAAGAAACATTAGTGAAAGGATTGGAGTTCTGTGTATGTATGCAAAAAAGGTTTCATTAAAAATTTTTGACTCATACTCCAACCAAGGACTATTCATGGAGATAACCTAGAACCCCTGCACAGATGTAGCCCATGGCAGTTCAGTGTCCAAGTGGGTTACATAGTAATGGGAAGAGGGACTGTCTCTGACATAATCTGACCAGCCTGCTCTTTGATCACCTGCCCCTGAGGGGGGAGCAGCCTTACTAGGCCACAGTAGAGGACCATTCAGCCACTTTTGATGAGAACTGATAGACTAAGATCAGAAAGGAGAGGAGAACCTCCCCTATCAGTGGACTTGGGGAGTGGCATGCATGCAGAAAGGGGAGGTAGGGTGGGGTCGGGAGGGGAGAAGGGAGGGGATTATGGGGGGATACAAAATGAATAAAGTGAAAAAAAATGAATAAAGTGTAATTAATAAAAAATTAAAAGAACAAAAAAGTTTGAAAAAAAAAAGTTTTGTATGTTGGGATGTAAGACCAGTCTCCTCCACTCCTTTGCTAAAGATTTTCACAGACCAATATTTAATTTTTTTAAATCTCTTTTTAGAGGATGGTACATAAGCTTGCCATAGCATTTAGTTTGACTTGGGCTATCATGCTTGTAGTTGTCATCCTGAAAAGAGATGCCCTATTCTAGACTGTTTGTGGCCCAGTCTTTGCCTCCATGTCTTCTGAATTACAGATTAACTATCTCTACTCCTGGTTGATATCTCTTCTTTCTTTCTAGTTCAAAGGCCTGTGGAGTCAATTTGTTTGTTATAGGTGTTTTTTTTTTTTGTTTTTGTTTTTGTTTTTGCTTGTTTGTTTGTTTGTTTTGAATAGCTCCTTGCTGCCCCCTCCTGGCTCAGACCGTATTTAAGACCTCATTTTACAGTAAGGGTTGAGGGTTCAGTCAAACCTGTATTGTATGGAATCTGTATTGTATGGAATTGTCAGTCTTGGGGCAATGAAAAGATTATCCTCTCATCTTCACATTTTCTTGGTATTGTCCCATTATTATTTTAAAATAAGTGCTTTTGATCTTGTCACATCTCTTTCTACATATTCTATATTACATAGATTCTATAGTCTATAAAATTAATACATATATTGCATATTACATATAAAATATGTATGTGTAAATATATATTACACACTATACCTATATTTACACTTATTTGTTAATATTGGGACAAAAACTAGAATGCTTATTTTTGGTTTAAATTCAGTCATAAAATATTATTTCTTGTTAGGACAGAATGCACATTTAATTTAGGAAACTTGAGAAACACTGAAAGGAAGAGCAATAGCAAACGTCTATAACTATAAATCAGCTATGACAGCCAGCACTGAATGAAAGAATATATATATATATATATATATATATATATATATATATACACACACATACATTTCACACACACATATATTTATATATATGTATGTACATATATGTATATATGTGTATATATATATATATACTTATAGACAGAGAGAGAGAGAGAATGAGAGAGAGAGAGCGCTTGTATCTATGTCTGTGCACCATGCGCATGTCTGATGGCTGTGGAGGCTAGAAGGGATCATTGGATCCCATGGAACTGGAGTTTAATGGTACCTGTGGGTACTGGGAGTTGAACCCAAGTCCTCTAGTAGACATGATAGTACTCTTAACACAGAGCCATGTCTCCAGGCCCAAGTGAGGATGTCTACTGTACATGCTATTCATATGATTCTTGGAATATGTTTTTAGATTCTGCTCTTCTCTTTTTACATTATGCCTTTAATTAATTTTCCTTTTTTCAAAACTGGCCAAGCCTCTTTGGGGAGGGCGTCATGTTTCCTACGCTGGTGGGGTATCAAATTATTATTGTGTTATGACTTCTTCAGGCCATATTGAGCTATGTGAATAAGGTATTCATGCATAGTCTCCCCACACTTTGGAAAGTTGTGCGATTTTTGCATGGTACCCAATAAACATGGTTGACTGGCTGTTCTGACTTTATAATGTGCTTCCCAAAATGGCAATAAAATGGTAATGAAATGGTAAATCATTCTCAGCTACTAAAATTTTAGTATCTGGTACATAACTTCTCCCTTTGATGATCATTGATGATCAATGTATTTGGTTGCTAATTTTAAGTATGTGATGATACCTTCTGAGTCTCTCTTCTACCCTTTATCCCACATGATTGCAAACCATCTACATCATGGCTACAGTACCTTTCAACAAATTAAAACATATGAAAAACTATAGGATGGGTTATTATGAAGTGCACATGTTTAAAAGCCCTATTCCATTTTAAAGCACTTACAGGGGTATTTTTCAACCCAAGTGATCTTAGTGTCAATCATTTTTCTGTCCATCTTAATTCTTCTTTGCCAGTGAAGGTAATTTCTTCATACACTGTCTCATGGGCTGAAAAGAGTAGTATCAAAATCAAACCTAAGGACTGAAGGGATGGTGTGAGTCACCAGATCTGAGGTTTCCACTCTTGCTAGTAGCTAGTAAGGCTGATTGAGCTCAGGCTGAAAAAGTCCCCTAAGTCTGCAGATTATGTGGGCATATCTTGTTTTACTTAGTCCAGGGGTAAGCCTGTATAGAAACACACACACACACACACACACCAGGAAACAAAATGTTGTAAAAGAAAGAGTAGATCAGTGGAAATGCTCAGCTGACCTGAACTTGTTCACATCTTGAAACACAAGGAAAACAAATATGCTTTAAAAACATCAGGTAGCTTTACTTTTTAATTAGTTCTTTGAGAGTTTCATATGTTTTGATCTTTATCTCTCCCATATTCCAATGTCCACCCTGCTCTCTACCCACCCAATATTTTGTGTCCCTTTCATTTTAAAAACACTCAGGACCAATTTGTGGGAGAATATTTACATTCACAGCAAAATTGGGAACAGCACAGGTTTCCCAAATGTCCTCAGTGGTTGTGCTCTCACAATCTCTATCACCCAAAGAATTCCAGACTAAAGTGGTATACTAAGTGTCGATATTGATCCTGCAGAGACATGTTATTATATTATTTCCTAGTATCTATGTTTATGCTGGGACTCATTCTTGGTGTTTTTCATTCTATATGTTTTGGTAAATGAATATTGACATGTATCCGCTACGGTACCATTATCACAAAGAATAGATTTCTATCCACTACAATCCTGTTCACTGCCTCCTTTCCCATAGCCTCTAATTGTTTACCATTTCTGTAGTTTTCCACTTCCTGTAGTGGGATCACAAGGTGTGAAGCCCTTAGAGACAGTATTCTTTCACTCAGAAATGCACATTCAAAACTCACTTCTTTTAATGATGTGAAAAGATAGCTTATTTCTCTTTAGTGATGGATAGTTTTCTGAACGTATATTAAATGCTTATCCACTCATCTACTGAAGAATGGCTTGGTTGCTTCCAAGTAGGGACAATTATGGATAACATTGTGAATCCTCTGTGACCTATTTTGTGTAAATATACATTTTTTAGTATACATTTTTGTTGGTCCATATCATGGCACATAATGGTGGGTTTCATAAAAACTTTTATACAGCTATATCCTGTGATCTGAAAATCTATCTACTTCCCTCTCTTTGTTACCAACTAATTCCCTAGTCTCATGTCTGCTTCTGTGTCATAAGTATGTCATTTGTGTGTGATTTTGTGTATTTAAGATCTACCGATAATGAACACAAGTGACATTCAATTTGGTTCCTTTTTTATCTGATTTACTTTCCTTGTTATGATAATGCTTCCATTTTCTTGCTAATGGCATAATTTCATTCACCAAGAAATTGGCTAGATCATATGGCAAGATAACATTTCGTTTTGTGAGAAACTGCCAAACTCTCTTTAAAAGTTCTTAACATTTTCTTTTTCTTTTCTCCAGAAGTGGAGGGGCAATCCTTTTTTCTCCAGCCCTTCGAATCATTATATGCACTGGACTTGACTCCTCTGTTGTTTTACTTTTTAGCTCTTTACTCGTGTTTGCTGCGGAACCCTTCAACCGCCCACTGTCATTTTCTGTCACTTTTGGTGAGTTGTCTGTTCAGGGCTTTTGTCCATTTTGTAACTTGAACTGTTCAATTTTTTTACTGTTGAATTTGAAAAGATTTATTTTATTTTTAATTATGTATATATGCGCCTGTGTGCATGAGAGTACAGGTCCCCATGAAGACCAGAGGAGTTCTTGTTGCCCAATGTGGGAGCAAGGATGCTGACTCAGGTCCTTCAGAAGACCTCTTAACCATCAAGCCTTCTCTTGTGCCATATGCTGTTGAGTTTTAGGAGACTGCCATCAATTATCTAAGACATCTATTAGGTCCATTTGATTTAGGACCTCTGTAAGTTTCATTATTTCCCTATTTAGCTTCTGTCTAGATGATTGGTCCCTTCATGAGCATGGAGTGTTGAAGTCTCCCACTGTTAAGGTTTTGGGATCAATGTGTGATTTAAACTTTAGTAAAGTTTCATGTACATATACAGTTGCTCTTGTATTTGGGGTGTAGACTTTCAGAATTGTGATGTCCTCCTGGTGGATTTTTTCTTTCGTGAGAATGCAATGCCCCTCCTTATCTTTTTTATTAAATTTGTTTGAATGTCTATTTTATTCGAGATTAGGATAGCTACCCCAGCTCCTTTTCTGGGTTCATTTGCTTGAAAAACATTTTTCCAGCACTTTGCTCTGAGGTAGTATTTTTCTTTGTTGCAGAGGTGTGTTTCTTGGATGCAGCAGAATGTTAGATCCTGTTTCCACAACTATTCTGTTAGTCTGTGTCTTTTTATTGGAGAGTTGAGTCTGTTGACGTTGATAGATAATAGTGACCAATGAATGTTTGTTCCTTTTATTGTGAAGTTTGTGGTGTTACTGTGTTTCAATGCTTGTTTTCTTTTAATTCTTTGTTGTGAAGTTATCTGTATCCTGTGTTTTCTTGGGTGTAGTTGATTTTGTTGGATTGGCATTTTCCTTCTAGTATCTTCTGTAGGGGTGGATTGCTGTGTAGATATTGGTTATGTTTAGTTTTGTCATGGAATATTTTGTTTTCTCCATCTATGTTGACTGTAAACTCTGCCGGGTATAGTAGATTGGGTTGGCATCTGTGGTCTCTTAGAGTCTGCATGACTTCTGCCCAGGTCTTTCTGGCTTTCATAGTTTTTGTTGGGAAGTCTGGTGTGATTCTGGTGAGTCTACCTTAATATGTTACTTGGCCTTTTCTCCTTGCTGCTTTTAATATTTTTTATTGTTCTGTAGATTTAGTGTTTTGGTTATTATGTAATATGAGGAGTTTCTTTTCTGGTCTACTCTATTTGGTGTTCTGTAGACCTCTTGTATGTTTATAGACATCTCTTTCTTTAATTTGGAAAGATTTTCTTCTATGATTGTCTTGAAAATATATTCTGGCTTTGGAGCCTTGAATCTTTTTCATCTATTCCTATTATCCTTAGATTTTGTCTTTTCATGGTGTCCTTCATTTCTTGGATGTTTTGTGTTTAGAACTTTTCCAATTTTATTTTTTCTTTGAGAGGGTGTATCCAGTTTTGCAATTGTATCTTCAGCTCTTGAAATTCTCTCTTCCATCTCTTGTATTCTGTTGGTTATGATTATCTTACTGTTCCTGATCTTTTCTCTAAGTTCTCAAGCTCCAGGGTTTTCTCTGTTGGAGTTTTCTTTATTGATTCTAATTCTGTTTTCATGTCTTGTACCATTTCCTTCTTTGTTTTCTCTCTATATACCACTAATTATATCTCTACTTGTACCTCTACCTGTGCCTCTATTTGTTTCGCTGTATTTGCCTGTGTTTCTTTGATATCTTTGTTCATTTCCTCTTTATGTGCCTTTAATAACAGGATAAGTATAGCTTTAAAATCATTTTCTTGTGTCTGATGAATTAAAATATCCATTTATTTTAGGGTTTGCTGGTGAACCTATTATGTCCTCCTTTTTGTTGGTTGTGTTCTTATGCTGACCTCTAGCCATCTGCGTGTCTGTAACCTTTGGTGTTTGTTCCAGGATTCTGTACTTCTGACTGAGTCTGTCTGTCTCTGGTGTCTGGAGTATTCTGAGAAAGGCTCACTGGTTTAAGCGTGGATGTTGGTGTGTTAGCTTAGCTAAGGGAGGAAGGGTGCAGACACATATGTACAAGCCAGGTATGTGTGTGGCAGTGCACTTTGAGGGAGAGGGTGCTAGAGCTTGTAGATGCCTAAAGGGTGGCGCTTAAGTGCATGTGGGTTGGGGGGCAGGTGTTGGTGCTGATTGCGGGTGTAATGCGCATGCACTGGTGCCCTGAATACCTCAGTGGCTTACAGGCCTGTTTTACTGTCTTCTTGATATTCAGATCTGTCTGGGCTCCACTGGGAGACTCACAGAGCAGGGGCTTCAATGTTGAGAATGCTCTTCCTAGGATTCCTATGTTGCCATGTTGCCAACAGTGGTAGTGTGGGTGGGAGGGATCAGATGTCTGGCTGTTAGCATAGGGGGACCCTGGTTCTGGGGCTCTGCAAGCACTCACTTCAACGTGTACTCACTGGCTTGCAGGCCTAATTGGAAAACACTGGGGATCCTCCTGTGCTCTGCTCTCAGATTTGGGACCCGAGGGGCAAATGAGAGTGTAGAAGATCCATCAGCTCAGTGGTGTCCAGTGTTTGGCCGTCAGGCAGATAAGTCTCTGCAGCATCAGTCACAGAAAACGTAAGGAGGCTCCTGCTTGTACTAGCTGCTGTCCTGCCCCGGTGGCAGCTGTGGGAAGCCTGCCTGTGCTGTTTTAGTCACTGAGTATGGGAAGTTTGTACTTGGACTAGGTGTTGCCCTGCCTCAGTAGCAGCTCCCTTTCCCCCAGATCCTTCTATGCCTTCTTTAGTCACTGAGCAAGGAGGCTTGTGCTTGGGGCAATCACTGCAGTCTCAGCCAAGCAGTATCAGTGCTTGGGGCAGAGGCTACTGCTGGCTGCCTTGCCAAGCAGGGATACCAGTGTTTCAGAAAGGGGAACTTCAGGGGGTTGAATATTCTCTATTCTCAGTCCCCAGAGATGTCCACAGGTGACTTGGATCCAAGCTGTCCCAGCTCATGGGTTGTCCCCTCTTGCCCAGGAAGCCTCAGTGTCGATGTTCTGGCTTTAGCTGTACATCCACTCACCAATTTTGGAGTTTTGTATCCTGTGCCCCTCTGATACGGTGTGTGCTAGTCACTGCCATCTTGGAACCCCCATTTTTCAAATCTTTAAGCAACTCTTAAATACTTTTAATCTCATGTAAATCTGAAGCAGTGTCTAAATATAAATGAATTATAAGTAAGGGAAAATACTGCTGTTTTTGAATTTTCAAAGTTTTTCAGAATCCCCCTAGAATATTGTTTTCACATATACATGACAGGATGTAGTTTAGTTGACTAAGAGGATAATGCTGGCATCTAAACTCAGTGGTGCCAGACCAAATTAGGGTTCTTTCTATATGGTGACTCCAAGCAAATTTCTTAATGGGCTAAAAAAAAAATCCATTAGGTTTTCTTTTGTGGATCAAAATAACAAACATCTGGAAAGTAAGTAGACTGTTATCTACTGGGCAATAAGAAAATGAATAACGTTTCTAACCCTTAGTAGAAAGAAAGGAATCATAATGGAAGCATTGAAGCTGGTACAACACCACCCTATGGAAGACCACATGTTATTTCATTTTATTTTATTTTTTTGCTGTGCAGACTTAGACATACAATTTGTGGAAATCTTATTATTAATTGTGCTGAGTGATTAAACATTCTGCTTGGCCTTTGGTTCACATTGCTGTGTGTCATATAGATAGATCCTATTCTATTAAATATTTTTATTAGATTTAAACAAAATTATGGTCACAGTGGTTCCCAGGATCTTTTCTTATAGAGTCTTGGTATAGGAAGCACTTAGAAAAGGGCATTAAATTTTCATTTATTGATAAGTAACTAAACTTGGTGAATTAATTTTTTATTTATACATTAACCTTTAATAGTCATTTAACTTCAGAAATAGTTATAGGCTTCTGGTCTTTCCATATCTTCCAGTTAAGATATTCAAAAATCAATCTTTTCATTTCCAGAAATAAATCTCATATGATCAACGTCATTTCCCTGATTAGAGCTCTTTAGTGTCTCTCTATCAATCATCCATATGGGATAAATATAAGTGCCTTTGCTTATATGCAAGGCCTTTCATGCTGTGACTCTTTCCCTGAATCTTCTAAGGTCTCCTCCATTCCTCCTCAATTTAGCTCTAGAAGTATTAAACTCAGCAGATATTCATACCGTCATATTTGCACCTAACAAAAGCTGTTCTAGTAACTGCAGACTTGTTTCCCATTTACACTTCTTGCCTCTTCCCTGAGCCTTTTAGCCTCACTTTGATTCAGAGTGAGATTCTACTCTGTTTATCTGAGCTTACGGAGACCCTTTCACTGTAATGAAAATAGGCTATCCCCTCATAGTACCTGCAGTGTGTGGCTCTCTTCCAATTGCTTTCATTTATTAATTCATCTACTCTTGAAATTCCATTTCCATTTTTTTACTGATTGTGCTTTCATATTTGTAGAAATCATAATGATGACCTTTCCCACCTTTTTCTAATGTATGTGTGAAGACTTTTGCAAACCAGGCCCCTTGTCTCTTATAACTTGACATCTTCCACGACCGCCTTGATTATTCATGTTTTTATTCTGACCACATTGGTCTCAAATATTGACTTGTCAGTGGTTTTAAGTATACATCTCTTCTACTTGGAGATATAGCTATCCTTATTTTTTAAGGTTTTAATTTCATGTAGAAGAATTTAAATAACAACAAATCTTGAATTCCATTAAACTATGTAAAAAAATTCTTTTAAAGCATATTTTCAAAGTTTTTTTAAACAAAATATCAGATAAATAATACATTCTCTAATAGCCATGGAAGTTAAGTGTAAGATGACAATAAGATCAGCAAGATGCAGGAAGGTGGTTCTGATAGCTCTCTCCAGAATTAACTTACATATTTCTGTTTTGTTTTTTCTATGTCTGATTTTCTTTTAGCTATGTAACACAAAACCCCATGGTTCTCTGTACAGAAACGTAAACATTCCTTTTTTTTTCCTTTTCCTCTCTGTCGTGTGTGTGTGTGTGTGTGTGCAACATTATTGGTGTACATTTGTTTGTGTCTACTTGTTCATCTGTATACATGTGGAACTCAGTGTTACATAACACACTCCACCTTATTTTTTTTATTAGTTAATTTTGTTCTTTCACAATTTCATACATGCCTACTGTGTGTTCTGGTCACACTATTCTTGGCCAGGTCTCTTACTGAACTTGGAGCTCACTGTTTTGGCTAGTGTAGCTGAGCTCTAGAGATCTGTGAGTCTCTCCCTTCCCCCTTTCCCGCCAGAGCTTTCTCTACAGGCTGGCCCTAGATTTTCAACTGGGATTAGTAAAAGTCAGATATTTTAAAAGATGTTTTTAAAAGCCACCTGGAAACCTACCATTTTATAACCTTCATATGCATGTTGTGTGTATGTGTAGATATGTATATATGTGGTAAATACTAAACTCATATATATGGACATATATAAACCCAGATTAAACACACACATATGTATATAATAGATTTCTCTCTCTCCATGTCTATATCTATTTTTCTATCATCCATCTAATCTATCTCTACTATTTCTTTATTTCTATCTATATAGGTACACACACACACACACACACACACACACACACACACACATATATATATATATATATATATATATATATATATGAGTTGTGCTACACAAAAATTAGTGATTATCTCAGAAGCCACAGGTTGTCAAATAAGAAGCCAAGTGCCAGGTGGGTCAGAGTGTCCTGGAAAATTTCAAAACTATGCAAATCATTGCAATTGGTCTTGGTTTTATACCAAAACTTAATGGTAAGGTCTTACTGTTGGTGACAGCACACACTTAAGTTACAGGATATGAACAGATTGAAATGATGCTGACCAGGAAGTTTTCTTCCTGTCAGGGTGCTGTTATAGACCTGAAGGTCTTCTCTAGGATGTTGAGGGAGAAAAGTCATCAATAATCTTATCCAGCTATAAACTCTGTTAGCTATGGTAACAATCAGCCTGATAAGACATGTCCATGACAGGAAAGGGCCTCTGAAAGGCTCTTCCCTGCAGGGTATCGAGGCAAATACTGAGATTCATAGCCAAACTTTGGGCAGAGTACAGGGAATTTTATGAAAGAAGTGGGAGATAGTAAGACCTGGAGAGGACAGGAGCTCCACAAGAAGAGCAACAGATCCAAAAAGTCTGGGCACCGGAGTCTTTTCTGAGATTGATGCTCCAGCCAAGGACCACTCATTGAGAAGGCCTAGAACCCCTGCAGAGAGGTAGCCCATGGCAGTTCAGTGTCCAAGTGGGTTCCATAGTAATGGGGACAGGACTGTCTCTGATGGGAACTGATTGGCCTGCTCTTTGATCACCTTCCCCTGAGTGGGGAGCAGCCTTACCAGGCCACAGAGAAAGACAATGAAGCCACTCCTGATGAGACTAGGCTAGACTAGGATCAGAGGGAAGGGGAGGAGGACCTCCCTTATCAGTGAACTGAGGGAGAGGCATGGATGGGGAAGAGGAAGGGAGGCTGAGATTGGGAGGGGAGGAAGAAAGGAGGTACATGGGGGATACAAAGTGAATAAACTAATTAATAAGAATAAAAATAATTTTAAAAAAGAAAAAGAATATTCTGTAATTAATAAAATAAATAAATATTTTTTAAAAAAGAAAAAAAAGACGTGTCCGTGGCACAAATAGTATTGGAATAACTAATTACTTTTTGATTGTATGTAAGACACTTTTGAAAGGCTTTATGTATGTCTGTTAATGTCAGTTCAACCATGATCAATGGCTGTGGAGTTCACAGGCCCTGAGGGTCCACCTATTACCATTATTTTGCTAATTGAGCTACCATCTATATTAAAATCTTTCATTCCATTGATTGTGTAAGTTGCAGTCCTCATCAGAGACATATCTTTGTTCAGTGGATGATGGTTAACAGAGACACTCATTAGTGATCAAAGTGCAGAGAATAAGTATCTACTCAGCCATAAGTGAGACATTTTTATATCATCTTCTTTCCTTGGTGTTCAGGGACCAATGTGAAAGAGAAAGCAGAGAATTTTGAAAGATCAGTGATTTGACAGAGTTGGGAAAACCAGCATCTCTGGACATGATGGGATTATTGAGCTCATGAACTCAAATCAGCTATGATTTTTTTGCATAAGATCTGCACAACATCAAGCCAGTTATCATTTTAGCACTGGCCAGGGAGGGCCTTATGAGCCCCTACCCATGGCTGAGGAGCTATTGACAGTTGATAGTTGCTTAGAAAAGAGTGGCCTCTGCTAAGTACATCCCACTTCATTGGATGGCCCTATACCTATGCGTGTATGAGCAGTACAGACTGGAGTTGGTGGATTTTAAAAATTAAAAAAAAAGCTGTGAAGTTGAGAGAGGGACAATGGGTTAAAGTGTTCTAGGAAAGGTAAGGGGCAAATATGATAGCAGTAAGTTGCATATATAAGAACTACCAAGTATTAAATTTTGTATTTAAAAGCAATATAAGTATTCAGTAAAATAAGAATAGCGTAGTCCTTCCTTTCAGCTGGTGCTGACAGGGTCCTCTTATGTCCTGTGGCTGCAGAGCTTGGAACTGCTTGTGTTTCTCTTCCCCACACCCCAGCTCTGGTTCTCTAGAAACATTTCCTATATAAATTCTTATGGTGTAAATGCAAATTTTCCCATTACAAGTTCTGTTGAGTCTGGCCAGTTAATCCCTGAAGAAACCAGATTTCATGCTCTGTATAAAATGGCATTTTCTCTCATACTATCCCTTCCTTCCCCAAGAGTAAAATATTAAAGAATATGGGAATATTTCTGTTAGGAAAGTGCAGGGCCATAAAAGAAGGCATGGGGCTTAAATAAAATCCTGCCATTGCTTATGAATCCTGTCAGCAAAATCAACCTGTAAATACAATCTAAACAGTAAACAGTAGGCAACAGAATAAGGTAGCCGGAAAAATATGTCACATTCTCTGCAGTGTATCGCTTAGTGTGGTTGGATTTTTCTCGCAAATCTTGAGCTTCCAAATAAATATAATACCATTTCCAACCGTGCTGGAATGCATACCAATAGAGAAGCTCATTTTATGTACAATGCAACCAGGCTGCGAACACTAACACAGTCTCTCTCTTCCCTTCCGACCCTCCAAAACTGAGCAGTGTCATTTTTATGCTTTAAACATAAGTCCCCTACTTGCTTGAGTGCCTGTCTGTCAATTGAAACCTTTTTCTCAATTTGGTTGATTATGTTGGTTTGTTTCTGATCACACCTAATGGATTGCTTGTTTCTCAATTGTTCTCTACTTTGAAGGAGACTTGGGTGGGCTACAGCACACACACACACATACACACACACACAAAACAACAACAATAAAACAAAAGCACAAACCTCCCAAGGATCTATTATTGCTGCCTATCCACTCTATTAAAATGCTGTGCTTTTATACTTATAAAACAGCATGGTCAGCACATGCACAAATATATATTTGTTCGATAATATTTAATGCTATATGAGATGGACTTTTACCTTTGAACAACTATAGTATTCCCATCAATTATCAGCCAAACACCCTTCTTCTGATATATGAAGCTCTAAGAGAGAGGCCTTGGGGCCATGTGACATACCCATGCTCATTGACTACTTCTCAGCAGCTTTGCCCAGAGTGACCCTTACTGAACCCAGTATAATTCCTTCCCCCTTTGGTGCAATTTAAACCAACAGTACTCACTAGCTGAGGACTCAAAAAGTTATGTGATCACTTAATCTTCCCTTGATTTTCAGATAAATATGAATAAAGTTTTGATTTGCACCATTCTCCTTTAGTAGCCATTATATGGATTTTATATCCAGTGATCCTACCTTGATACAATATATATGCTAAATTGATTTTGCTGAGGGCTTTAACACAATGAGAAAATAAAGAAGGGAAGAGCTATGGCACAATTCCATGTAGACCATAAATCTGTTATGGCAATGTAAATCTATGATGTCAGAAAACTTTTAGACCAATTGTTCTGCACATAAGGTGAGCCTTTCAAATAAAAAGAGAATGTAAACTAAATGAATAACAAGCTAAAGAAGTCATGAAAAATATCACAAAGTATAGCCTCTAAGTACAGCCTTCAATAAAGAACTGATTAAAAGAAGGAAGATAAGTAGACAGGAAAATTGTTTCCCAGTGGGTATAATCAGAATCTCCAAAAGGTATTTTTGTTCTAGTCAATTCCTCAGCCATCGGTCATTAAATATAAGGAGGTATACCCAAGTCAATACAACAAATGGCATTTAGAACCACACTGCTATTTCTCTTGCATAAGATAGAATATTTTTTAAAGTACATATTGGGCTCTGATCAACACAAAGATAATATATAACATTTTCCATGAAATAAGTTATGCAGTTTGAGGGACAAAGTGACTTTTCTGCATTCAGAGTCTCTGCATACAGAGACAGCCCTTAGGGAGCCACAGGTGCTTCCTGTGGGTAGAAAGTATGTCACACAATCGGAATGTTCTTCCTTAATACCAGGAAATTTTCTTTACATATTCTGCAATAACCAGATCTGTGATAACCTCTTTGCAATAATTCTTACTTTGGCTATTCACTCAAGAAGTTATTTATCCATTCTTTTTGGAATACATTGGCCAATTCTCTCTGACTACATATTTTTCCCAATGTTTGTCTGAGCTATTTGAAGGTGAGTTTATTCATCTTGTATTTTTGTATTCTCCCAAATCAGCTCTTGGCAGTTAATAAGTGGTTAATGCCCACTTATTTAGCCTATTTGAAATGACATTAGAGAATGTGTGGATATGAGTATAAATGCAGACATTAGTGCAATTCATTTTTAGACTAACTTGTCAAAGATGAAGACTGTGGCTGTGAAAGTTGAATGTTGAAGGCAATAACCAGGGAATAGTGACAGTTGTCACTTCAGGATCATGCTTGAAAGAAAGGCTTATTCTGAGAGGCAGAGTCTTATTTTCATAGAAAAGCCAGATTAAAACTATAATCCAGAGAAGCAGCTGAAACTGGTGAAAAAAGACCTCAATCAAAAATCAGGTTTCAGGAAGATGAGTTCATTCTCAGGACAACACTAAACCTTGGCTAAACATCTGTGGTTGGGTCTTTGAATACATCAGTTGTGTTTGACCACATGGGACAAACTTTGCCAACTATAGCCAAATGGTTTCATAAAGAGCTTCTCATGAGCCAAAGCCTCTGTGTTTATTATGATGTCAGGGAGTCGTGACGCTCTGTCAGACTTAGTGGTATGATAGTGGTAGGGAGAGGAGAGAGCTGGAGAGGCATTTTCAGCTGCCTTAGGTAAGGGTCATCCTGTATTTGACACATGTCTGGTACTGAGAGGGACAATGGAAAGAACTTAGAAATGGGTGAACCCCGCCTAGGCTTCTGCTCCTAAGAGGCTGAGATCTTTGCTGTTGCTATGCTTTGCTCACAGCACTGGTGTGGGCTGCAGGCCTTGGCATGGGATCCCCACATCTACAAGACATATCTTGCCGCATTTCTCTGCTTTATCTATCTGTCTGTCTGTCTATCTGTCTGTCTATCTATCTATCTATCTATCTATCTATCTATCTATCTATCTGTATGTATTTTAATTTAATTTATTTATTTATTACAATTTATTCACTTTGTATCCCCTCTGCAGCCCCCTCCTTCATCTCCTCCCAGTCCCATCCACCCTCCTTCTTCTCCCCCCTCCCCTTTCCCTAGTCTCCTGACTAGGAAGGACCTCTTCCCCTTCCATCTGACTCTAGCCTATCAGGTCTCATCCACTGGCTGCATTGTCTTCCTCTGTGGCCTGGCTGTACCCCCCAGGGGGAGGTGATCAAAGAGCTAGCCACTGGGTTCATGTCAGAGACAGCCCCTGTATACCATACAAGGGAACCCAGTATGAGACTGAGCAGTCTTTGGGCTTCCTTTCAACAGGGGCTCTAGGTCCTTTCCATGCATGGTCCTTGGTTGGAGTATTGGTGTCTGCAGGTCCCCCTGGTCCCAGGTATTTTGGCTCTGTTGTTCTCTTATGTGCTATTAACTTAGTCTTAAGAGGTAATTCTTATGGGTGCACTGGAGGTGCAGAAGCCACAAAAGAGGAAACATTTTTGGTGGCTCTTTTGCAGCCACCTTTCTTAAAGAGGCTTCATAAATGTGCCTGCCTCAGGTATATGCCAGATGGTAACAGTTTGTTTTTAATTTTTATACCCTTTATGCCTTGTGTAACTTTTTGACTCATAACAGTGAGCATCTTCACACTGCTTTTTCTAAAAGTTATTTTTTTAACAAAAAAATTTGAGTGTGGTGATCCACACAAGTGGAATTGTATGTAGGAACACCAGTGGTTCAAACAAAGCTAAGCTATATAGCAAGTGTGAGGCAAGCCTGGACAGGAGACTCTGTCCTCTCCTCCAAGTAATGCTTTCCATACAACAGACTAGAAAATGTCTAGTTAAAATAAAGTGGAATGAAGGAAGGAATCCTGTAAGGCTTAAAGCAGTACAATAAAATATTGTCTAAGTTCAGGGAATCTTATGGAAGAAAGAGGAGATATAAAGTCCTGGAGGGGACAGGAGTTTCACAAGGAGACCAACAGAGCCAAAAAAAAAAAAAATGGTCTCAGTGGGTCCTGCAGAGGCTGATGAAGCAACCAAGGACCTTAGAGGAGACCTAGACCCCCTGCTCAGATGTATCCCCTGGGCAGCTCAGGCTTCATGTGGTTTCCCTATTAAGGGGAGCAGGGGCTATCTCTGACATGGACTCAGTGGCTGGCTCTTTGATCACCTCCCCCTGGCAAGGTGATCTAAGTAGGCCATAGAGAAAGAGGTTTTCAGATAGTCCTGAAGAGACCAGATAGGCTAGGGTCAGATAGTAGGGAAAGGGGACCTCCCCAATCAGTGGACTAGGGGAGGGACATTTAGGGAGGGGGAAGCGGGAGGGAGGGTGGGAGTGGGATGAATTGAGGGAGGGGATACAGCTGGGATACAAAGTGAATAAACTGTAATAAATCATAATAATAAGGAAAAAAATTAAGAAATATGTGAAATGAAGATTAACTGTTCTTGCTGGTGACACAAAAGGCACGTGATATCACATATTAGGAAGAGTTTGACCTGGTTTTGTTTCATCCATGCTTATTTGGTATTTACAAAGTTTTCTTTTATAAGATGGTGTGTTGATTGGGATTACAGTGAACACACAAACCTGTTCCTGAGACGTTCTGTGAGGGATGGGACACTCTTTCCTTACAATAGCATTTTGATACACTATTGTCAAGTCCAGGTGCAAAACAAAAACAAAACTAAAACTAAAACACATCAGAAAATGGAAGCTCCAGGAACAGGAAGTACATCAGGCACAATGGCCATCCCCAACCGCATGATTCACTGAGTGTAAGGAGGGCCGGAAGTGTGGAGGAGCTCTTGAATAGACCTCTCTGCTACATTTTGAACTGTGGAATTTGTCCTTTGGTGAATTTTTTTTTTCGTAATTTTAATGGCTCTTTTCCATCTGAACAGGAATTTATTTGAAGGAAAGTCTGCAATTTTCCCTCACATTCTCTGATATCTAACATTTTTCAAATGAATCCCGGTCAAAAATATATAGATGGAGCAAAAATTGAGGGAATGGCCAACCGAAGACTGGCCTTACTTGAAACTCATCCTATGAGAGAGAACCAATCCCTGACGCTATTCATATGACTCTGCTATGCTTGTAAACAGAAGCCTAGTATGACACCTCTGAGAGGCTCCACCCAGCAGCTGATGGAAACAGATGCAGAGATCCATAGCCAAACATTAGGCAGAGGTCAGGGAGTCTTATGCAAGAGCTGGGGGAATGATTGAAGAAGCTGGAGGGGTCAAGGATTACTCAAGAAGACCTACAGAGTAAAGTAACCTAAGCCCATGGGGGCTCAAAGAGCCTGCACCACTAACCAAAGAGCATTCATGTAGGCCCCCTACACATATATAGGAGATGTTCAGCCCTTCACATGGGTCCCCCAACAGCTAAAGCAGGACCTCTCTCTGACTCCAAGGCCTGCCTTTGGACCCTATTCCTCTAACTGGGCTGCCTTATCTGGCCTCAGTGGGAAAGGATACACCTACTCCTGCAATGAGCCAGGTTGGGTTTGTACGCATAGAACCTCCCTCTTCTCTGAGTAGAAGGAGAGGGGGGAATGGGAAAAGAGGTGTGTAAGGAAGGGACTGGGAAGAGAGGAAAGAGGCTGGAAAGAATGTAAAGTGAGTAAATATATATTTTTTTAAAAAATAAAACAAAAATATATAGAAACTTAGGGGATGAAGTATTTGTAACAAGAGACCTATTGTGTAGACATGGTAAGAGAGGAAAGAGAATTCTTACTGTGTTGGGCAGAGAAGCAATACTTAGGGTATATTAAAGTACTTTTATCTACTTCATTTCATTCAATCTCCACAGCAACTTTATGACTATGCAAGGTGGGGAGTTCTTAAAGTTTCAAAATTGTATTAGCAAATGTTGATTGTACATACTAATGAGTTTCATTATGGCATGTTCACATATACACATATTTTAAATCATGTGCACCCCATTACTCTTTCCCACTCCCTCCCTGTCCCTTCTGCTCCTCTTTCTCTTTCTATCTAGCTCTTCTATTTTCATGTCCCCCCCCCCCGCCTCGTCCCCTGCCTCCTGGATTTATCTATTTATTTTTTGGGACGACACAATGAATTTCAGTAGGGTTGCTTGTAGCAACATAGGTGCAGGGATATTTTAGCAGCATAGGCTCCTTACTAGTGGATACACCACTGAAAAAAATGTCTTTCCCTTGCCAGCAAACATTAGGTGCCTAGAGAAACCAGAGCGAGGCAGGGCCTGAGACGCTCCTCACTCGTTTATCTGTCTGTAGGTATGGGTTGGACTTAGGGGTCCTTGTCTTCTACACAGTAGGGTATTGACAGGTCCATCTTGCACATTGGTTGTGCCACTATGCCACTTATGTAACATCAAGAATACAACAGTGACTTCCTGCTGCAAAGACAGCTTTTCCTCTCCCCAGTCCCCGCTTTGACTCATAAATTCTTCCCCATCTCTGCAAATGTTCTCTGAGCCTTGGATAGGCTGCTGGAGAAGTCTAACTTATGTCTAAGCATTAAGCAGTCCTTTTTATTCTCTCAGCAATGTGGCCAGTTGTGAATCCCTGCACTTAGCATTTATACTAGAAAAAGGAGAATTTATGTCTAAAGTTCATGGTCACACTAATCTATGAGTGTGAATATGTCTATGTGGCAGTTTGATGGACCCATTCTGTCCAGTGATCAAAACTTCCATATTAGGTCTCTGGCCTCCCTTGGTATCAGCTTTTGATCAGGTTTTTAGTAGCACCTATGGATTCCATCCTGTATATCAGGCCTTAAATCTAAGCAGTGAACAGTTGCTTACTGGCATTACTGACTTGACAGTGTGGTACCGGAGGGTTCTTCTTGCCTAGATCGGAAGGTAGCGCAGCACACAGGATCCACCTCTGAGCAAAACGTTAGCTGATAATTTTTCCCAGTTGTCTGCACAGCACTCTCCAGCACTAGGGAGGTCTAGCTCACAAGAAGGAGGTTTCCTTCCATGTCCCAATACATAAGCACGAGGTAACTACAGCTATAAGGTCTTAACACCTAATGCTGATGGATCAGCAACAGCTGTGGCGAATGATTCTGTTGTTAGAGGTCTTCTTTGGCCTACCATTCAAAAGGAAGCAGCCTACTACTGACACTGGGGATTTCATTTAATCAATAACCTCTAATTTCTGGAAGAAGCTTATGCTATCCAATTAGGGAAGTTCCATTTAAACATAAAAAAAATAAAACCTTACTTTTTGACCAATTGCACATTATTAAATTTCCTTCTGCTTTTTTTTTTTTTCATAGATCTGGAGTTTTGGTTCATCCCCATCCTGTATTCTCCTCTCACCCATTAAGCTGAATGGAGTGGTTTTATGCCCATTTTATAGTTAATAAAAATGGAATAGACTGCTTTAGTTGCCTGGGTCAGACAGTGTAGTTGTGACGTAGTCTGGTATTCCTTGTGTTTGTGTTGTCATAAGCTGGAGTTTCCTTCCCACTAATCTGAAACTCTGAAACAGTACCACTGGAAAAGGCACTTTCCCCCTAGAGATAGAAGCTTGCTCTTCTGTAGCAAAAGACTGTTATGTTTGTCATTTCCCTTTTTAGGAAGGTAAAAATTACCATGAATTTTTGCTCCTCTGTGGTGAGTAAATAAAGAAGGAGCAGAGTAATATGTCAAAGCATCATCCTGACTCATACATTTTATACAACCGTGAATCAAAAATCCATGGCCTGTGTCTAAAACACACACTAAAAGCAATTGTTTCTTTTGATTTTTACTATCTTCACCATCTCTGGTTTGAATTGCAGCAGTGGTTTTCCCAGTGTTTTTTGCTGACCCTCTTCTGATTTTGAACCTTTTAGAATGGACATGACATGCTCCTCTTTCACTAAATGGTTCTCACTCCTCTAATAATCTTTGTAAGATGTTCTGCAATGTTCTATATAATGTGCACCCAGGAACCTTTTAACTATGAGTCCTAACTCTTCTTCCTTAGCTGGCTTTTTATGTATGTCATCACTGTATTTTTATTATAAGTGTTTTATTCATTAATTTTTCCGTATTTTGTACTAGACCATAAACTCTCTGAGAATCAAAACTTTGTCTGCTTGATTTATTATTTTATTTCCAGAGCTTTTGACATGGAATGAGTTTTACAAATGTTTACTAGGTAGTTAATTTGTTGACTGACCATTGAGAAAGACTACCTGGTTGTCGAGTGTGTCCATTACTTACTGTGTTTTATACTTTGTTTTCTTGTCTGTCAAATGGCAGTTATACTTTCTGCTTCTCTTCTAATTTGCTGTTAACAGTAAGAGTTTATTCACATGCATTCCTTTATAAATGTCTGATATATATTAGGTTCTCAAAACCTTCTGACGCTATTGATTCTGCTACTTGTGGCTGGAATGGGTGGAAAAACATGATTGTGTTATTCTGTGGACTTGTGCCCAGCTATTTAGAACATGCATCCAATGGAACGAGTGATTCAGCTCTTAATTCAAGTTGCAGATAATCTTGGGTCTTAGTTTTCGGGGATTGCCCAATTGCCTTTCAATAAAAAATGTAGGGAAGACATTGTAGTAAGTAGTCTTTGTTTTTGCTGTTCTTACTAACCGGTGTTATTCTCAGAAATCTGACTAGAGCTATTGAACTATTTACTCTGCCTCATTTTAGACTTGGTACTATGTTGGATTTGTATTTGATTTTGGGGAAAAAAGATTTGTGGAAGTAGAATTACACTGACTTGCTTGATTGAAGGCCTGTGCTGGATGTTTTGTCCACAGTGGTCTCTGTGGCCCTTCTGGAAACTTTTTCTCCTAACCTCTTACTCTCTGACTTGTAGCCACTCAGAGTATGCTTTTGGATTTTAGATAAACTGACTTATACTATGTGTTGCTTTGAGTCTGGCTTCTTTTTTCACCATGATGAGTCTTGCCATGTATTTGTGTTGCTGTGTGTAGGAGTAATTTATTCTTTTGTTTGATTGCTCATTCCCATTGTTTGATTAAACACCCATTGCTTACTATATACATTTCAAGAGACTTTAAGATTTTTCAGTTTCACTGTCATGAGAAAGTCGTATATAAAAGTTCATGAGCATTTCTTTTTCTGGATATATGCTTTTGTTTCATAGGGTAAAAATACCTGTGAGGCAAATTGCTGGCTCAAACTTGCCCTCAAATGTAAGCAGCAGCATTTTACACTCACAGTAGCCCAAGGAAGTTCTGGTTGCTCTCTGTACTCAATAACATGCTATATTATTAGAATTTTAAAATTATGAATATTACATGGTATATACTCACTTATAAGTGGACATTAGACATATGATATGGGATAATCATACTAAAATCTGTACACCTAAAGAAGCTAAGCAAGAAGGAGGATTCTGGGTAAGATGCTAAATCCTCATTCATAAAGGCAAAAGGGATAGACATCAAAAGAAGGTGAAGACAAGGAACAAGACAGGAGCCTACCAAGAGGGCCTCTGAAAGACTTTAGTACCTAGCAGGGTATTAAAGCAGATGCTGAGACTCATAGCTAAACTTTGGGCAGAGGGCAGGGAATCTTATGAAAGAAGGGGGGATAGAAAGACCTGGGTGGGGGGGAGACAGGAGCTCCATAAAGAGAGCAACAGAATAAAAAAATCTGGACCCACAGATCTTTTCTGAGACTGATACTCCAACCATGGACCATTCATGGAAATAACCTAGAACCCCTGCACAGGTGTAGCTTGTGGCAGCTCAGTCTCTAAATGGGCTTCTTAGTAAGGGGAACAGGGTCTGTCTCTGACATGAACTCAGTGGCTGGCTCTTTGACCACCTCCCCGTGAGGGGGGCCAGCCTTATTAGGTAACAGAGGAAGACTATGAAAGACAGTCCTGATAGGCTAGGGTCAGATGGAAGGGGAGGAGGACCTCCCCTTTTAGTGGACTGGGGAAGGGGCATGGGAGGAGATGAGGGAGGGCAGGATTGGGAGGAGATAAGGGTGGGGGCTACTGCTGGGATACAAAGTGAATACATTGTAATAAATAAAAAGATTATGATTCTTAATGTTGAGCAGTTTTCATGTATTTATTATCAACCACATCCAATACGTTGTTATATTATGTCTGTGTTCAGGTAATTTGAACACTTTAAATCTGCTTTTTATGGTTCATTTTACAACTGCTTTAAAATTTTAACACTATTTTGTAGGCACATTTGTATATTTTAAATATTTCCAGTGCACGATATGCAATTTTAATTCTATTTTGGATATGAAGAAACTTCTAGTTTTTTTTTATAAATTTTTACTTTTTATATTAATTACAGTTTATTTACTTTGTGTCCCAGCTGTAACCTCCTCCCTCATTTCCTCCCAATCACACCCTCCCTCCCTCATCTTCTCCTTGCCCCTCTCTAAGTCCACTTAGAGGGGAGGTCCTCCTCCCCTTCCACCTGACCCTAGCTTATCAGGTCTCACCAGGGCTGGCTGCCGTGTCCTCCTCTGTGGCCTAGCTAGGCTGTTCCTCTCTTGGGGAGGGGGGGAGATCAAAGAGCCAGCCACTGAGTTCAGGTCAGAGACAGTTCCTGTTCCCCTTACTAGGGAACCCACTTAGATATTGAGCTGCCATGGACTATGTCTGAGTAGAGGTTCTAGGTTATATCCATACATAATCCTTGGTTGGAGAATCAGTCTCAGAAAGGACCCCTGTGCCCAGATATACTTGATCCTTGTGGAGCTCCTGTCCTCTCCAAAACCTTTAGTTTTGATTAATCATACATGTAAGTGTATGATTATGTATTTTATTGCTTCTTTCATGGCTAGTACTTTTGGGGCTCTATTTCAAGAAACATGTACCTCCACAAAAATTAATACAGATATCTTTTTATATCTTTCAAGTAAGCCTTGTAGATCTGGTGTTTATGTTTAGGTGTCAGCATTAGTTACATTTCCGTTGCTATAATAAAAAAATCACCAAAAGCAGTGTATCAAAAGGGCATCTATTTGTGTACAGTTTCCGAGAGTTAAAGTCCATGATATGTAGTGGAGAGAAAGCCTAGATACAGAAATAACTGAGAACTCACATCGACAACAGCAAGCAGGAGGCAGAGGCAGATTCCCTTTAACAAATGCTGTGGATACATTCCGAACTCGGGTCTTCTGAGAGGGAGGCTCACTCTCTCCTCAACCATGCCAGGTGCTCTCTCTCTCTCTCTCCTTTTTCCTCGCTATAGGTACCAAGGGTACCCGAGAGCAATGATTCTCATTCTCTGTGTTTGACCATAACTGAAATTGTCTCCCTCTCTCCTTCCCTTCCTCCCTCAAGATAGTTGAGTCCTGCATCAGTGAGCTATATCTTGATTTAAAATTTTTTTTTTCAAAATTTAAAGAGAAAATCTAGCCTTGGCTGGTGTTGAAGGTGCTGTTGTAGCCCAGGCTGACCTCAACTTTGTGATCCTTTTGTCTTAGGTTCTTCACTTGGAGTACAGGTGATTGCTACCATTTTTCGCTTGAAATGATTTTTTCTTATTTTATTTTACTTTGTTTTATTACAATTTATTCAATTGAATTCCAGCTGTAGCCTTCTTCCTCGATTCCTCCCAGTCCCACCCTCCTTCCTCCTTTTCCCCCATGCTTCTTCACTAGTCCAATGGTAGGGGAGGTCCTCCTCCCCTTCTATCTGACCCTAGCCTATTAGGTCACATATCAGTCCTTGCAGCATTGTATTCTTCTGTGGCCTTGTAAGGCTGCATCCCCCAGGGGGAGATGATCAAAGAGCCAGCCACTTAGTTCATGTCAGAGAAATCCGCTGCTCCCCTTACTAGGGAATCCACCTGGATATTGAGCTGTCATGGGCTACATCTGTGCAGGGTTCTAGACTGTCTCCACGCATCTTCCTTGGTTGGAGTATCAGTCTCTGCAAAGAACCCTGGGCCCAAAGTTTTTTGGTTCTGTTGGTCTTCTTGTGGCTTTCCTGTTCCCTCCAGGTCTTTATATCTCCCCCTTCTTGTAATGATTTTTAAACGTTATCACACATTTTCCCCTCAGGCCTTATTTACACCCTTAAAATTATTGAAAACACTTTGTTAAGGGGGAATGTTTTATTTACATTTGCTGCATTCAAAACAAATATTTATCTTTAAAACAATTATAGCAACGAATTCCCTAAGTGATAACACAACATATTTTAGTGAAAACTTGAAAACTTTCTTTACTTTCCAAGAAATGGTAGCATTGTTTTGCCATATTTGCAAATCCTTTTATTATGTAACATAGAGACAAATTCGAAATAGTTTTTATTAATTCTTTGAGAATTTCTATATCGTATTTCATTCATATCCATATCTTCATAGACACACTCCCTAGTCTGTACCCACCCTGCTTTGTGTCCTCATTTTAATTGTTTAAACACATGGAGTCCCATTACTGCTGCCTATATGTGTACTCTTGGATCAGCGACACTTGCAGTCTTATATATGTTGAGACATGTTTATTTAAATGTGCTGTTTAGAGACAATCTTATGTTAGTTGGAAGTGTGGTTGGAAGAAAGATGAATATTTTTACTATCCTTTTTTTTCTCATTAAGGCTTCTCTTTGACACTGCATCAAACTCAATAATAATTTCTTAAAAAGTATATGCTACTGAAAGGCAGGCTATAATGTGAAATTTTACCCCATCATTGACATGTTATTCCCTTGTACGTTTCAGAAGTCTTTGTGATCATGGGTATGTGACCATATGCATTGAATTCTTTTGTTATTTTCAGTTCACTGCATTACAGCCTTAAGCTTGTGTGGAAATTCATGGTCTAGCTCTCCTACCTAGGGTTATAACTGACAACATCACTACTGCCCTGAAAGATCCAGCACATTTGTACAAAGGTCTTATTTCCACTGCTGCTCAGAGTCAGGAATTGAAGAGTGTGGAATCATTCATCCACAGTATCTCCACAAGATGCAGATCGCCTTCAATTGCTGACTTCCACTGTTGTTTCTCTCCATCAAAACCATATGTTAAGCCAACTGCAACTTCTAAGTTAGAGTGAGGCTCATTCAATCAGGAAAGCCTCTTTTTTAAATCAAAGCATGATTCTACTGGAGAAATACTTTTAAATCCAAACAGATGATTTTGCCACATAAAATATCTAAAAGGAATATACTCAGAATAAAGATTTCACAAAATTAGTATTATTTTCGTGTTTTATGAAGGATGCTCTTCAGTGAAATGGGTATTGTATTTCTTGAAAGTGAGTGCAGTGAGGAAAAAGAACGATGTAAATGATATTCTTTGTCACGGGCCTGACGCGTGCTCTGGACCCAGTCATTTCACCCACAATTGCTTTCACTTTGGAATGTTTCAACAGGATGAAAAGAAAAATATCTCTGTAATGTAAACATGAATACAGTTTTGTCTTCACTGACTGCTTGAAAGGTGTGAGAATTCATTGAGCTTCAAAGAACTTGCTTGGAGATCCACTTTACAAAAACATGAAATATTTATTGAGTACCTACTAAGTGCATTGCTGTCCTTGGTCTGGACAGCATTGATCAATGGCTTTTGAATGTTTGAGCATTTTCTAAACTAAACCCGTTATTGGATGAGAGTTCGTGGAACGTGTCTGTTTCTGACTGTAAGGATGAGAGAGTTCACATAAGGAATGTGGTTTTTCAGGCAATAGTTGAAGACTAAAATGGGTCTTAGCCAAAAGTAATAAAGGTAGGTGTTCAAGGAGGAGGAAACAACAAATGCAAGTCTGTAAACACGCTTCAGAAAGTGGGACAGATACAGTTATCTAAAAACAGGGAAAGATATTTTTCAAATACAGTTTAATGTAACAAGTTGTTCAGTTTCCATGTGTGTGTAGGCTTTTTGTTATTTCTGTTACAGTTTAATGTTTATTACATTTTCTCTAGAATTTTTCTGCTGTGTTATTTGTTGTGCTTCACTGACCACTGGGTGCCTCATGCACCCATCTCTTTTGTGACAGCTGCCCTAACAAGTTACACCCTTGTATTGAAATTCCTGTCTCTTTCTGTTGGCTTTAATTTCATTGTTGTTCTGTTCTTGCTTTTGTATTTTAATAGGGTCCAATATAAGACGTGATGAATCTCTCTGATATTATCATTAATAAATAATTGTGTTGCTCTGACATTTATGATGCTCAAATGCCTGTGTTCTGAATCAGTATAACTCCGTTTAGCTTAACTAAATGAAATTATATGCCTATGAAGCCTATGCCCTTGTTTTTCCTAACTAATAAGCTTTTGATTTTCAAAACCACGAAGTAAATGGACACTTTGGAGTAGTAACCTGCAGTGCCAATAAGTGTGTTGAGGTCTTACATGTTGGATGTTTACTTACGCAACCTCAAGATTGCTAGGGAGAGGCACTGTCGTAGCAGCTCACCCAGCAACTCAGTATGATTCAGGTGTTTCCTGACAACCACCTGGGGGAGGAGAGCAATCGTCTCATTTAATCTTAATCACTGGCACGCAGGGGACCTTTCACAACGAGGAAGTATCACACAAGTTATTAGATGAGCAATCATAAAATATAATAAAAGATAGAAAGCAATACAGCCTTGCATGTGTAAGGGATTTACATGCAATTATCTAAAAGAGCTAAGTATTGTTGTATGTTACTTTCCCAACATATCAGCCTTAGGCCCAGGTTGACCTTTCTACTGAAAGTCTGTAATTTGGAATCACAGGCTTTGATCTCTGCACACACAAAACAAATGTGATACTCATGCAGACCATATTCTACTGTACAGTTCCATAATAGGTGGTGTCCAGGTTGAAGTTTCAGATATGTCTTTTCTCTTTACAAGCCTATATGCTAACTTTTTCACTGAGAAGTTGTGAAGGTTGATTCATTTGGCTTTTAGGGATGAATTCATCAGCATGTACATGTACATGTATGGAAATAATAAGTTTAAAAAAGAATAAATTTAACTAGTAAAAACTGTATGGAGACAGAGTTGTTCTTTGAAAACTCATCACAGGAGATCTGAGGTCTATGAATCTCTTTACTTACTTATCAGCCTAAATATTGTGCATAAATGTGAATCTCTATTATGGTGAATGAGATCTATAGGTGATAGGTGGGAAAAATAAGAAATATGGACTCCCTCTCAGTGTGGGTGACAGATTATGTGGAAAAGTACCTCCAAAACTCTAAGGGGTTTAATGCCGTAGTCTGAATATTTGTACCCTCACTCAATAAAATGAAGCTGACATCAATGTGATGGTACTAGGATGTGACTTTTGGGAGGTGATTATCTTTGTCCTGAATTGGCTTAAGCACCCCCCCATGGAAGAATGGCGGAAAATTGCCTTGGTCCTTCCTTCATGTGATTACTTCACTGGAAGTCACCATTTTTGAAACAGGAAGTAGACCATGACTTCTCAGAACCATGAATTTGTCCTTCTCAGCTTCCAGCATTATAAAGAAATAAACTTATTTTTTCACAAGATGTCTCATCTATTGATTTTTATTATGGTGGCTTAAATGTGCTCACATACTTAAAACTGAAAGTCTTCCACATAATCTGTAAGTGCATATTGAGCCAGTGGTAGCTAGTGAAGATGGTTATGGCAGCGGTGTAGGAATTTTGTTCTATGTGTTCTGGATCCATAGTGGCTTACAGCTCATGGCTGTAGCATACAGTAAGGTTCTAGATTTTACCCACTAAACTCTTGGTGTTCAGTTGTCATGAGAAGGAATAAGAGTTAGAAAATAGCTTATAAGGTCTGGTGTAGCTTACCTTTGACCACCTTCTAGTGAGAAAAATCAAAGTTTTATGGACCTTAGATGAGGCTAAGAAATACAGTCTGGTTGATGCTCTTCAGAACAGGGATCTGGTGAATCTATTCTATTAGGTTGGACACTGCTAGTTAAGATTTTCTTTCTGTGAGTAAACACCAGGACCATGGCAACTCTTAGAAAGGAAAATATTTAATTTGGAGTTGGCTTACAGCTCAGAGGTTTAGTCCATTATTATCAAGGTAGGTAACATGGCAGTGTGCAGGCAGACATGATACTTGAGAAGGAGCTTAGAGTTCTACATCCAGATCTGCAGGCAGCAGGAAGGAACTGAGACACACCGGCAGACTTGAGTTTATAATACTTCAAAACCTGCCTCCACAGTGACACATTACCTCCAACAGGGCCACACCTACTCCAACAAAGCCATACCTTCCAATAAGTGCTGTGACTTATGGGTCAAGCATTCATATACATGAGTCTATGGAGCCATTCTTAGTCAAAACACCAAAAACACAATTGTTGATTTATTTTTGCCTGTATTTTGAGTAGATTACAAATAGAAGAAACATAAATGTGTTCTACTCGGTATGAGCTATTAATTTTCCTTCCTCAGCAAAATTTTTAAATATTCACTATGAGCAAAAAACCGAGCATGGGATTTAGTGTATGACCTTTGGATATTACTCCAAAACCAAAACACAGTGAAACCCCAGTTTTTGCCTTCAGAAGCTTCCTGGCCTCTATTAGCAGACTGACCTGATTTCTTTGCCATCAGCTTTCCTAATTAATCTCTGAATCATGGATAGCAGGAAAGTAAGACATGACAGTTCAAGAAAGGTAATCACCCAAAAATGAGGGTAGGAATGACAGTTGGGATTGAATCTTATGGTGATGCCTTTTCACTGATCTTATTATTCTTTGTGGATCACTAATTTCATAGAAACTTTTGAGTACCATTTATTTTCTCCTGCATTAAGAATAAACTAGGAATCTTCTTTATTAATACTGAAAGGCAAGTACTCATTCTTTTGGGTAACAGCCACTAGATTTTATTATGAATTATAAACTGTAAACTCTTGATATTTTCAGGTTATACACAGTGTAGTTTAAGACCATTTATAATTTATGTCTCAGACGGTTTGGGAAGAGAAGAATGAGGTAAAGAGTTGGGGTGATTGCCATTTTCTCATATTTGATCTTCAGGTGGTAAGATATGACCTGAAAGAAATCATTTTTTCTTTCTGAGTTTTAGCTTTTCATGTATAATTTTCTTCTGGAACCTTACGCAGTTAATAAGCACCTACTAGTGGAACATCAAGCAAATCAGCTGATGAGTATGAAAACACAGGGGACAGTTTCACAGACTGTGGTGTGAACTGAAGGCCCTCTTCAGATCTACTGTGATGGAGTGTGATTGGAAGCCAGTGCTGTTTGGGGCACTTGGATCCTGCAGTATCCCCAGAAATATGCAGAACCCAAATAGTCCTGGTTGCCATGGCAGAGAGTATTCTGAAGATATAAATTGTGTCTATATTGAGGGTTTAATTATGATCAGACCAAGATTCATTTTCCACAACTATCTTTGTGTTACCACAGAAACAGACAGTGTTGGTTAAGTCTGTGAATAAACTTTGTAACCAATTAACTTGTTGTCCTCAAATGATGCCTCCATGGTCATCATTAAGTGTTTTGTTTTGTTTTGTTTTGTTTTGTTTTTACTTGAGTTCAAATAAAACTAGGAAATAGAATTCTTTTAATGTCACTCACATCCATATAAATAAATAAATAAATAAATATGTATATATATATATATATAACAGAAAACGATTATGACAGATTCTAAGAGTAAAGGAAAATTTTATATTGTATTACTGATGTAATATTCTGTAAGAGTATTACAACTTGATTGGAGTTCATTTTGGTTTTGTTTTGCAAAACCAAAGTGGCAAAGATAGTTGATTTTCTAGGTCTTTAAATACAAAAGTAATTTATTAAGATTCAACATTAGATTCATTTATTAAGTAAATGGCCCTGGTATTTGTCTCATTATTGGTCTCCTATAAATATCCAATAGATTTATTTTTACTCAGGATAATCTGAAGCTGGGAGCAAGATTGACAGATTGCTGACACTGCATTTCTATCAACTATATTTGGTACATTCACCTTGAACTTGCTTTGATTTGAAAACACCTCAAATACATTTGTTCCCATACTATCAGAAGACATAGCTAGTATTGAAGGTTAATATGAGCTATTAATAAACAACACGAGGAACACAGTTTGTAAATCACAGGTTGCTAATTTGGAAAATAATGATTAACAGAAATCTATACCTCCCTAAATGTTCTTGGAGCTGAAATGAGTTGCAAACCATGAAGTTTCTCAGACTTAGCTAGATTCAACACTTGTCAAATCCTCCCCTCCATAAGAACATGAGCTTCCATTACTTGGACACATTCTGTATCATAATTTGTGTTTAAATATTTTGCATGAATTACTTCATTAATTAGGCAAAACACAAGGAAGATAAGTTTACTGGAAATTAAGTCCCTACTCAGTAAGTGCTGGGGCCAGTTTTTAACTCATGTTTTTGAATCTAACAACTATGTTCTTGGTTACTGTGATTACTAACTTTCTGTTGCTACAGTAGCAAGTCAACACAGATTTAATCTCTTTGATAGATGAAATTTGTTCTATCTCATTTTGGGCATGAAACTCAAATGTAGATGTCAGTGTTTTAAAATCAAGATGCCAGCAGACAGGCTTCTCTGGAAGCTTCAGTTTTACCTCATTCAGTGTTGAGCCTACCTGCATCCTTGCCCACAAGACTATCCCTCCATCAGCCATCATTCAGACACCTTCTTGCTTGTAGGATTATGTTACTTCTGCCTAATATGAGTGAATTTTCTGCTTTTTTTTTTTTCAGAACACTGAAGACTAAATTTAGCTCTGAGATCGATAATCCATAAAAATCTTATCTCGTTTCTTTAGTCATTATATCTCTAAATTCCCTTTTGGCCACATTAGATAAATCCACAATTTTTAATGTATAAGGTACTTTTCTCCTATTAGTGTGCCAAGTACTTGTACCTGACAAAACAACCCAAGAAGAAAGCCCTTTTTTTTTTTTTTTTGGCTAACAATTTGAGGAAATAAAATCTTTCTGGGCAGGGAAGGCATGAAGGCAGGAATGAGGAAAGAGTGGTCACAATACGTCAGGAAATAGAGAAAAATAGATGCTTGGGGTCAGGTAGCTTCCTCCTCCTTGTCCTGTTTGTCCTCCTCTTCCTCCTTCTTCTCTCACTCTCTCTCTCTCTGTCTCTCTGTCTCTCTGTCTGTGTCTGTCTGCCTCTTTGTCTCTGTCTGTCTGTCTGTCTGTCTCTCTCTGATCTTTCTTTGCCTTTTCTTTACCATCAGTCTGGGACCTCAGCCATGGATACTGCTGCCCACATTGAGAGTGGATCATCCCTTCTTAGTTAAAACTCTCTTAGAAACACCCTGACAGACAGATCCAGGAGTCTGTTTCCTAGATGGTTCCAAACCGGCAAACTGACAATGAGGTCTCATGCCCATGGATGGAATATGTTTTCAGGCCATCACTCTGTTCTCTACGCTTTAGTCCCTTTATTTTCTTCCCTTGCTCTACTTCCTTTCTCTGCTGGATAGCGAACAAGCTATGATTTATCCTTTGATTGCTACACCCTGTTTTTGCTGAAGGTTATCCCTTAAGTTTTGTTTGAAAAGCAAAACATAAACTTATTTTCACACAAAGTTTGGGTAACAGAGGATTTGGGATGTTCTGCTTGCTTAAGGCTCCCTGAGCAGTGGCCTCTTTTGTTTGTATCTGGGTAGGCTAAAACACTAGATTTGATAGCTCAACCCTAACATATTTGGACATCTGGAGATATGGTCAGGTTGGCCTCCCCAGCTTCCTTCCACAATTGCTAAAATGTTTGTTTTTCCTCCAATTGTTAATGTTCTGTTCACATTTCTGAAAAACTTTTAGCACAAATTTGGTTAATATCAAGGCTCAAATATCATACTCTTTAAAATATCCATTTCAGACAAATCATTATGTAATTTAAGTGCACACCTTCCATCATTGGTTCATCCTTTTGCTTAATTAACATTAATTTTACAAAGTACAAATAGTTTCATTAAATTTCTAATTGTGTGTGTGTGTGTGTGTGAGAGAGAGAGAGAGAGAGAGAGAGAGAGAGAGATCTGACACAGTCTTCAATATATAGTCAGAGGTCTCCTTAAACTTCTGATCCACCTGCTTCAGATAGCCATGTGCTGAGATTACAGATAAACACTAATGCCTGGCTCAAGTTTTAGTTCCTGATACTCTAAAAATAAGGGAAAGAGAGTCCATGACAGAGACAGCCTCTTCTCCCTTACTAGGGAACCCATAGGAGACATGAGCTGCCCATCAGTTGCATCTTTGTAGGGGGCCTAGGTTCAGTCCATCCAAAGTCCTTGTTTGGTGCTTCAGTCTCAGCAGGCCTCTCTTGGCCCTGGTTAGTCATCTGAGATAGATGGGAAGAGAGGCTCCTCTTTTCTGAAGAATATTTTAAACAATAAAAATATTTTAACAATAAAGTAGGTTCAAATATCTGCAAGCCAGACATCCGATAAAATAACATGCCTTCTTCCTAGCTGTTCAACTGTGTCTGCTTTATTCCCATTTCTGTTGGTGTTACTGAGGTCTGTGCTATTTCTTCAACAGTAAACAAGATGCAACCATTTCCCTCTAGGTAACTTACAAGGCACAGACTTCAAACTTAATGTTGTTCAACTTTTGCAAAAACTTAACTAAAATAAGTAATGTCTATGGAAGCATTCTAAAAAAAAATCAACAAATACGCAGAGTAGGGTTTTCACAAATGAGCTTTATTCTTGGTGCCTTTAAATAAGTGCTCTAACTGTATAGTTGTGTTTTTGTTTGTTTGTTTGTTTTGTTTTTTTTATACATGGAATAATACTAAAACGCAGATTCAGAAACAGACTGAACAAAGTAGAAAGTTGCCTTGTGTCCCAGTGTTGGAATAATAACATAGTTATAACAATATGCGCACTTGTTTTTTTCTTTATCCTCAGTGGGTAAGCAGTTTTATGTGTTTGCCCAGTTTTAGGATTCAACCTTTAAGGACCTCTATTTACCTCAGAATGGTGAAATAATCTGTGTTTTCTCTCCAGAACAGAGCAGCATGTACAGGTGGTCCCAGCATCTTCCACATATTTGCAGTCTTTTCGTAGACTCTCTATTTCATTGTCAGGGCTGAGTCTTGAATTTTTTCTTCTAATTTCTTCAAGACTCCTGGCACAGTCCCTGTCTGTTTGGCTTAGGTGGTTTTTCCTTCCCCACATCTGTTGGTATGATCACATCCACTTACGTAAAATCAAATGGTTCTATACATGGACACAATTCTCAGTTTTACTTGTTGGTTATTTGTAACAGTTAATTCAAGAAATTGTTGTCTTTTGCTCAGCCTTATTTTTTTTTTCATTATTAGTTTGTTTCTGAAACTTTGTGCTGTGTTCTTTAGAAGCTGTATGGGACTTGGCATAGCAAGTCAGCCTGTCAGTTACTGATATTTTGAGGTGGTTCCTGAAATCTCTGATGACTATCCTTTCTGAAGTCTTGTTCTCATGACTCCTTTTAGGATTACTATGTATATAGGAGATTTTTCAGCTTTCAGAGTGGGGAATTTTAAGAGATTATGTATTAACATTGATATAAGCATTTGTATAGTAAGTTGATCTATCAAAAATGTGAATTCTGGAGTACTTTTGACTAGAAAAAGACATACTCAAACAACATGCTAAGAGGTTGAAGTCTGCCCATTCTTATGGATTGTCACACATTAGGCTTTGGCTCTCTAGGAAGAGACAAGATTTAAGTAATCCAGAGCATATTGTATCAAGTGTGTGTGCGGGGACTGTAAATCCTGCATTGCCATTCTGAGAGAGTTCACCTGACATCTTCCTCTTAAGCCGGAAGCCTGGTGCCTGTCAATGAAAGAGCAATATGGATATCCTTAAAGACCATAGGGAAATGTTCTGCAATGACCCCAAGATCCATCAAACCTTATCACCACCACACTAAATTTATAATAGATATATAATTCAGATGGGTGTTATCAAAGCTAGGAGCAATAATGGGATTGCTATGTGAAAGGGATAGCCTATAAATCCTTTGGGGTATGTTTCTTTCAGCAAAGTTAATCCACATTGAGTATCTTAATTCTGAAATGAAGGCACAAAGGACGGTTTTGTTATCTCTATCATTTAGTTAGCCTTAGTAGCAGTGTGAGTATGCATACATTTTTTTTTTCTGGAAAGCAATTTTCATTATTTCTTTTACACTCCTAATGAGCTTTGTAAAATTTGAGCCTTTCTCTTTGCAAGTAAAACAGATAATGAAATAGTGGGTTAGAAAATGAAGAAATACTAAAATATGTGGATTAGCAATGTGTTCATTTTTCATTTTTCTACTTTAATAAAATTCTCCCCAACTCAACCTTTTATTTGGAAATACTCCTTTTTTCCGTTTTTTTTTTAAAGTTATGTATTTATTATTTATTACAATTTATCCACTTTGTATCCCAGCTGTAACCCTCTCCCTCATTTCCTCCCAGTCTCACCCTCCCACTCTCTTCCTTCCATGCCCCTTCCTCAGTCCACTGATAGGGGAGATCCTCCTCCCTTACTATCTGACCCCAGCCTAGTCAGGTCTCACAAGACTGCCAGCATTGTCTTCCTCTATGCCCTGGCAAAATTGCTCCCCTCAGGGGGAGGTGGTCAAAGAGCCAGCTACTGAGTTCATGCCAGAGACAATTCCTGTTCACCTTACTAGGGTACTCACTTGGAGACTGAGCTGCCATGGGCTATATCTGTGCAGAGTGTAGGGAATCTGATGGAAGGAGGGGGATATAGAAAGACCTGGAGGGGACAGGAGCTCCACAAGGAGACAGACAGAGGTAAAAAATCTGGGCCTAGGGGGGTCTGCAGAGACTGATGCCCCAACCTTGGACTATGCATGGAGAGGACCTAGACCCCCCCGATCAGATGTTGCTCACAGGAAATACTCTTCTAATGTGTCTAGGATGACTTCAAACTAAATAAGCAACTATCTCAGCTTCCCAAGTACACCTGCAGAATGTCACTGCACAGCTATGAAGTTCTTTCTATATCTTTAAAAAAACAACACAATTTCCAGTAAAATATAAAAGCTGAAACTTTTTGTCAACAGTGACCAACTACTTAGAGTTTTGGTGTAAGGCAAATTATTTAAGTGAAGCAAACTTAAAGGTAAAAAGGCACACACAAAAAAGTGAAAGAGACTGGATAGAGTAGTTTTGGGGAAGACTGGTTTGAGAGATGAAGGAAAAGTATTGAAGGCTGTGGATTTTAAAGGAGGGGCTGGGCATGAGCAGCATGGCTGATAATGAACTCTACAGTGTATATTTGCCAATGGCTAAAGGTCCATAAATTAGCCTAAGAGGGAGGAGTTCTGTGAAATGCTAAGGTGAAGCTGCTGTAGTAATTACTGACTTCCTTACTGTGGATATCCCATCAGGTCTTTGAAATCTAATTCCTTTTTATTTTTAATTATGATTTTAATTAAGATATAAGCACATTAATATCCTTTTGGCTTTCCAACCATCATCTCATTCCTTGTCCCCCCATAACTATCAAGTTGATAGCCTCTTTTACTTTGATTAATATTGTTACATACAAATATATATGTTTGTGTGCACACACACAAATATAAATGCATCCTACTCAGTGTATTTTCGTTGTTTTGTGTGTATGAGTTCAGGACTGACAGCTCTGCACTGGACAACCAATAAGGATGCTGTCCCTTGGAGAGGCCAACTCTCCTCTGAATTGTCATTAGTTGCTTATAATTCTTTGTCTAGGGTGGGGACCTGTAATGCTTCCCTCCTTCCATGTTAATATATTTATTGGTGTTGCCATTGTTTCGTTCTTGTTTATGGAGCCATTTCTAGATACTGCTCCTCATCAAAAACGTCTCTCTTTGCAGCAAATGAGGACCATCGCAGAAGATCATACCTGCACACAATGCAGAGACCGGTGGATCATGTGAGCCCAGCTCCAACAGATCTCCATCACAGCTCCAGTATCAGTGGATAGGGGAATGTGGGGGAAGAGGGGTTTCAAAGATTGTAAGAGCAAGAATACCATGAAACCTGTGGTGAATCTGTTTCTTTAGATCTCCGGTTCTAAACTAACAAGTTGGAACCCGAATACAGGATACCAATTGAGCAGAAGCCCTCACTGTTAAGGAAGAATAATGATCCAAGAGCAGTATGTTTAAAGCTAGAGAGCTCTGTCTATTCTGCTCACCTGGAAAAATTGATTTAAATGCCCTGAAGTGCATTCTTCACCTTTAAAGCCAGTTTTAATGTCTCTTAAAGGATGGTCCTGAGGATAGCATGTACAAGTTGATTTGCATCTAAATATGTGAAGAATTAAAGTGGCTTCGACATTTGTTATTATTGCTTCTAATCATCTAAGTCAAATCACTGTCTTGAAAGTATCTAAGTGGTATGTGGTGGAAGAAAGCACTGAAGATATTAAATGAGTGCTAAATATGCTTAAAAGTGGCATGAACATAAGGTTCTGAGGAAAAGATTATTGAAAGACAAACTTTTCCAGCTAGAAACACATTTTGGCTGCAGTAAGCAAAGTTAATATACTGCAAGATCAAAGCTCTTCAACAGTTCCATGGAGCCAAAGTCTGATAGACAATGACCCCTAGCCCAGGTTAGCTGAACCATCTGGGAGGTTTGAGGTGCCAGGAGTGAGAGCAGCTGCACGCTGCATCAGGAAATGGGGGTCAGTGAGACACTGAAATCCGGAAGCTCACACTGTCAAGAAAAAGATCATTTACGGTCTTTTGAATGAGCAGTTACTTGGGACCTGTGTGTAGATGAAGATGCATAATGTGAAATTACAAAAGAGAATAGTTCTCCGTAGGAACACAGAAACCCTCAAGTCTAACTTGATTTTGTCTCTGATGTGAGAGATAAACATTGCAAAATAAACTCTTAGAGCCTCAGTTCCCTTTTCTGAAGAAAGTGATTGACAAACACACCTTTACATTTATTTTTGTAACTTCACTTGAAGCTCCTAAGTTTTGCAGTAAAACTATAGAGCTTTGCTCATCTATTTTATTTGTTTGTTTGTTTTTCCATTTTGATAGTTTGGCTCTGGCACATGCTACAGGTTTGAATAGGAAGCTATTCATACATGTTTCAAAATCATTTCAATAATATTGGATTTAGTGTCAACAAAGTTCAGAAAGTTAGCGCAAAAACTTGGGTTTAGGGTTTCATTCCCATTTACCTTTTGTAAACCATCACAGGTTCCCAAGAGCCTAGAGAGTAGGTAACATCTTGCTTCTTTTTGTTCTCTTAATCCTTGATGCTTTTCTGATTTTCAAATGGGGAAAGCAAGTTTCTCTGCCTACTGTCTTGAGTCATCCCTAAACACAGCAACGCAATGGCAGACCGTATCCCAGTTAGAGTTAAAGATAGCATCCAAACAGAAACTTAAATCATAAACACCTCATTGTCCCTTAAGAAACAGAGCACAGTGATGAGGCTAATACCTTTTTCAAACTTTCTGTGGTCAAGTGCTCTCTACAAAATTAAGAAATAAGTATCTGTGTCCACCTCCTCCTGTTTCCACTATGTCCCCAGACTGTGGAATGTTGGGATTCATACTGTGAATGCTTTGAAAATCAATTATTGTCAGATTCTGTTTTCAGGGCTGCCAGACAATATTTTGGCTCAACTTCAGTCCATTTGGAACACAGCTGTTAAGTTGTTGACAAAAACTAAGGAAATATGAGCATGTTCCACCCTTTCAAAAATTGCATTTGCTGGCAACCAACACCGTGGATTTCAAATTTTCTTATTAGAGGACTAGCTAGTACCACTCTCCGGCATTCTCTTGAGTTCCCACACACACATGGCACCTTTCATTCAGCACTTGGGATATTCAGAATTTGAACTTGATCTTTAAGTTACTGTATTAATAAATGCTCTGTTACTGAATTTCCCTTCAAATTAGTGTCGCAATGGTGTACTTCTCCAGGTGCATCTGTTTAAAAAAAAATGCTATGGAATCTGCATTGATTTATTTCTAGTGGATTAGTTCATCAAAACATTTACACTTTTCTAAAGAAATTTTTTTAACTAAATAGTTATTTATGTAAGAAAATTAAATGGCATTTACATATATGTAATTGTGTACTTAGTTACACATATTTGTTTAAATGAAAAAATTCAATAGTAGGAGAAGTCATAACATTTATAGTCATAGTATTTTATTAAACTTTGGCATTTTAAATTTTTAATTTTCGCTTCATACTTCATAAATCTGGTCAGCTTAATTGTGTAAAGGGAAAGATTAGGGTGAAGAGACCAGACCTAAAATTGGACACCAATGAATGAAAAAGGGCCTGTCTTTAGAACTGTTTGTTTGTCTAATACAAAAAAACAAATGAAACATGTACCAAATTCATTTCTGAAAATTACGGAGGAGAGAAAATTATTATGCTTAATGAGGTACCCAGCAGTCAGGGCTGCCCAATGTGGTTTCAAGTGGGAATAATAAAGGCTCTGTGTCCTCCATTGTTCACTCTGTGGTGGCCCCTGGCCACACGTGTTACCAAACACTAGGAATGTGTGAATGAGAACCTAAATTGCAAATTCTGTTCAATAATGCCAAATTAAACTTTTAATGGCCATATGTGGCTAATAGCTACCATACTAAATATCACAGGAACAAAATGATCACAACAGGAGGATTTAAATTTCAGCAATTTTGTTGTACATTCTTGGTGAACTAATACTTTAAGGACAAAAGATTAAAAAAATAGTGTCAAATAGTTTTTGATAACAGTATTTCTACAGTAATATTTTATTTTGAGTTTGTTGGGCCTATACTGTGAAATAAATCCAGATGAGTAATTACATTGGTATATTTGAGAATTGAAAGGTTAAAAAGTTTTGAAATACTTATGTATCCTCATAATGCAATTTTACTGAGGAATAATTCAAAACTGTGTTTACTAGGAAGACCTGGAAATAATGACGAAGCCAACAGCAATTACATCCCTACTGCTCAGCGTTTAATCTCCAGTATCTTTTTTTTTTTTTTTCACATTGAAAGAAATAACAACTCGGTGGAGAAATAGGTAATTCAGACTTTAGGAGTGGAGAAATTTATAACATGAATTTTGAGCATCTTACCCCGTGGAAAATTGGGATACTTTCAAAGACTTGTAAGGTTATATCAAGAAGACTGATCATGTTTGAAAAGATTTCAGTGATAATAGATGCCAAAGTTTGTACAGAAGAATGAATAATTCTAATGGATTTTAAAAGTTCAAATATATTTATAACACAGGTTTGCATTACTATTTTTAAAGTGCAAATATTTTAACAAATGCTAGGGAATAGATACATTATTAAGAATCAAAAATAACAAATAACAAAAAGCAAAACCAGAACAAACCTAAATTTCAAGAATTTTTTTCTCCCTTTTTGGTATAACCTGAACTTCATGGAAGCCAAGCAGCATTCAAAAAAAAAAAAAAAAAAAAAAAAAAACAAAAAAACAAAAACAGCAAGCAGCACTCAAATAAATGAAAAAGTGAGAATCAAGTTATATCATATCAGTGAGTCCCAGAAGCAGCTGTGTTAATATATTTTGGGTATGGACATAAATAACTAAAAGATATCACAAAAGATGAGAGAAGTAAACTATGATGATATGATGATTGTATATTGTTTCCTATTTTTTTAATTTTATTTTTATGTTTCTTCAATATATCAAGAAGGAAAGACTCATCCCTCTCTCTGACTTTTTTCTTCCTCTCCTTATGTACACACATCACTCTTTCTCTCAAAATTGAATAAAGCCTCTAGTCCTTAGTACTAAGACATAGAAATTACAACAGACAGAAAATCTATTAGAGCAGTTTTTTCAACCCTCCTATGCTGCGACCCTCTAAAACAAGTCCTCATGTTGTGGTGACCCTCAACCAACAAACTGTTTCCTCACTGTAATTTTGCTACTGTTATGAATCATCGTGTAAATATCTGTGCTTTCCAATAATCTCAGGTGACCGATTGCGAAAGTATCATTTGACCCCCAAAGGGGGTCAGGCTCAGAAACCGTGTTATAGGAACACATTGGTGCGAATAGTGGAATCAAACTATGGAATACCACAGGACGAGCAAACACAAGACCCAATGTGTCACATTAGAGCGTTTTCAGAATTTATCAGTAACGTTTTACTGAAGGCTAGAAAGATGCTTGAGAGGCTGGCTGACAGCACTCGTTGCACAAGGATGCTGATCAACATTTAGAGCCCAGAGCCTACAGAACAAGCTGGACATGTGACACCTGTCTGCCACCTCAGCACTGAGGTGGGGGAGGGCGGAAAGAAGATGATGGCTGTGTTTTTTGGCTTCTAGTCTAAAAAGAAAAGGAAACTTACTGGATCCTAATTTTAGGGAGAAATCCTTTCACAGAGGGGTGGACGTAGAGTGACAGAAAAGAACACCTGACCACCTCCTCTGGGCTTTGTGTGCAAACAAAGGTACACACATCAGAACACACACACGTGCATGTATCACACACACACACACACACACACACACACACACACCAGAAAGGAGTGATGTTTTACAGAAACATAACCTCATTCACCTGTTTCTATACTGAAGAAAAAAAAAACTGAGCTCACGTTGAGAGATCATATGCATATAAAACACCGGTGGTCAGCATCTGGTCCTATGTAGGGAAAGGCACCAGCCTCTGCTGAATATGATAAAATTACCTAATCTCATCAACAACAGTAACAACAAACTTACACTTCCAGAGAGACAAACCAAGGGCATTTTATACAGATGGCGATGGGAAGTCTTGTTGACCATTGACACCTGTGGACTTTACTTCAGGCTTTAGTCCAACAGACATACTGTAGGGGAGCCATTCTTAAGAGATTCATTTGTGTTTATCTTCTGTGTGTTAGTGTTTTGCACCAAATGTATGGCTGGTGTTTTTGGAAGGCAGAAGTGGGTGTCAGATACCCTGAAATTGGAGTTAGAGGAGGCGATGGGCTGTCATGTGGGTGGTCAGAACTGAACTTAAGCAAGTGGTCTGGACTCCTGAGACATCGCTTCAGCCCTTGTAAACCATCTTTGTTGTCGTTTTTATTTTTTTTATTAATTACAGTTTATTCACTTTGTATCCCAAGCTGTAGCCCCCTCCCTCATTCCCTTCCAATCCCACCCTCCCTCCCTCATCTCCTCCCATGCCCCTCTCCAAGTCCACTGACCAGGGAGGCCCTTCTCCTTTTCCATCTGACCCTAACCTATCAGGTCTCATCAGGACTGGCTGCATTGTCTTCCTCTGTGGCCTGGGAAGGCTGCTCCCCCATCAAAGAGAGAAAATCAGCAAAAATTAAACCACTGCTTGGGCATTTAAAATCTTAAGAACTTTTTTTATAGTTCTGATATTAGTTATGTTTTTTAAAAGTTTTTATCTTTATTAGTGTCAGGGGCTGGCTCTCTACTAAAGGGTGGGTCTCTGCTTTTCCAACCAAGGACCATGCATGGAGATAACCTGGAACCTCTGCTCAGACATAGCCGATGGCAGCTCAGTATCCAAGTGGGTTCCCTAGTAAGGGGGACAAGAATTATTTCTGACATGAACTAAATGACTGGCTCATTGAGCCCTCCCCCCCAAGGGAGGAGCAGCCCTGCTAGGCCACAGATAAGGATATTGCAACCATCCTGAAGATACCTGATAAGCTAGGGTCAGGTGGAAGGAGAGGAGGACCTCCCCTATCAGTGGACTCAGAAGGGGGCAGGGAGGAGATGAGAGAGGGAGGTGAAGATTGGGAGGGAAAGAAGGAGAGGGCTACAACTGAGATACAAGTGAATGTTTAAAATTATTTAAAAAATATTAAAAAAGGGTGGGTCTCAGGTTGGACCAATTATTGTTTGGACTTTCTCTCAATCTTTGTTCACTCATTATTCTTGCACTTATTGCAGGCAGGGTAATTTTTGGGTCACAGGTTTTGTTGGTGAGTTGTTGTTCCTTTCTTTCTACTACTCCTACTTGGCTAAGAAGTGGTCACTTCAGTTTTCATGTGTTCCCCCCTCCCCCTGATCCCAATTAGAAGTCTCAGCTAGAGCCACACCCATATCCTCCCAGGACCCTAACCTGTTACAGGCCTCCAGCTTGACAAAGAGATGTCCTCCATCAGTTTCCCTTCTTGATCCCAGACCTCTCACTCCCACCCCTGTCTTCCCTGAATCTGATTCCCACCCTTGATTCCCTCCCCATTCCAGCTCCTGCTCAGTTCCTTCTCTCCATCCACATCTGCTGTCTGCTCTATTTCTTCTTCTGAATGACATTCTAGCACCCTCCCTTGGGTCCTCCTTGTTACTTAGCTTCTTTGGGTCAGTGGATTACATTATGGCTATCCTGTACTATAGGTCTAATATTCGCTTATATGTGAGTACTACCATGTAAATTTTTCTGGATCTGAGTTACCACACTTAGGATGATCTTTTCTAGTTTCATCCATTTGCCTGTAAATTTTATGATTTCTTTGTTTTCAATAGCTGAGTAGAATTTCATTGTTTAAATGTACCACAATGTCCATTCTTTGGTTAAGGGACATCTAGTTTTTTCCGGTTTCTGGCTATTATCAATAAAGCCACTATGAACATAGTTGAGCAAATTTCTTGTATGGTGTAGCATCTTTGGGGTATATGCCCAGGTGTGGTACAGCTGGGTCTTGAGTTAGAACTATTCCCAGTTTTCTGAGAAAGTATCAGATTGATTTTCAGAGAGGCTGTACAAGTTTACATTCCCAACAGCAATGGAGGAGTGTTCCCCTTTCTCCACATTCTCACCAGCATGTTACCACTTCAGATTTTGATTTTAGCCATTCTGATTAGAGTCATTTTGATTTGCATTTCTCTGATGGCTAAGGACATTGAGAATTTCTCTAAGTTCTTCTCAGTCATTCGAGATTCTTCTGTTGTGAATTTTTGGGTTTAGCTCTGTACCCCATATTTAAATTGCATTACTTGATTTATTGATAATTTCCTAAGTTATTTGGATATTTTGGATATTATCCCTCTGTCTGATATAGGGTTGGTGACGCTCTTTTCCCAAGATGTAGGTTGCTGTTTTGTTCTATTAACAGTGTCCTTTAACTTACAGAAGCTTCTCAGTTTCATGGGGTCCCATTTATTAATTGTTGATCTCAGAGCCTCTGCCATTGGTGATCTATTGCCTGATTTTGGATAACTTCCTGGCAGGGCTGCCTTGCCTGGCCTCAATGGATGAAGATATGCTCAGTCCTGATGTGACTGAATGTTCTTTGGAAGGTTGATATAGGGGGAGGGAGATCTTTTCTGGGGGGAAAGGGAGAGGGGAAGGGGAAAGGGAGAAGGAAGAACTTGGACGAGAGGAGTGAGGGGCACTTTTGGTATGTAAAATAAATTGAAAAGGAAAATAAAAATAAATTTTAAAAATGTTTTATCTTTGAAGTATGTAGACTGGAATGTTAAAAGAAATAATAGACTAGAAATTGCATTAAAGTAATCTATTGGGTAAAAGTTTAAAATAAAATTCACTGTTTGTTGAGAATAGTGGTGGATAACATGGGTTCATCTCTACTTTTGCACAGGTGGGTGTCTATTTGCATGGACTTGTTTCAACAGAGGGGAAAGAAGCCATAACTAACTAAATATGCATAGTAGCTCAGACAGTATAAAGGACTTAGTGGAAAACACATTATGAATTTGAGGAGAGAAAGAAAAGATGTAACAACTATGCTAAAACTGACATGCTAAATGGGTCCACTGTATGCATGTCATAAGCTCCACAGTCGTGAAACATACTAATGGCTCCTTGTGAGCATGCCTTCAGGAACTAGGTTTGTGGGACTGTAAGCCTGATTTTGCTACTCAATAGCTATATGAAATGTCACAAATCTTGTAGCCTCTTCATTCATCAGTGTCCTTATGCTATATAAGAAAATAATAAACATTTACAAACTATTACTGATGTGTGAAGTAATGCCAACTTTTTTCAAAAATTAAACAGTATAGTGAGCTTTCAATATAACAGTGGTCCTCAAATTTTAATGCGCAAACACTAACCTGGACAGTCTCTTAAAATACTTCATCTGTCCCTCCACCTGAATTCTAACCCTGGTGCAGACTTTGCATGTGTATTTCCAAGTGAAAGTCACAGAGTGGTGTGGGGTTCAGCTTGTGGGAAAGTTCACACACTCTTATTTTCCTTCCATTCCTTTTGAGGAGAGGAAGGAAAAACAAATGCATGTTGTTATTTTGTTTCTAAAGGAACAGTTATCTAGGTCCATATACATGTGCCAAGAGAATGAAAATCTTAGGTTTTCCCCAGCTTGAGAGAGTGTTGAGTTTTGTCTTCTCAGCTGTTAAAACTGAATGAGAAAAAAAAGTGTGCTTATAGGGTAAAAATGACATGCCAGCTGCGGATTATTTTTCCCTTTCTTTTTTTTAATTAAAAGTTTCGTGTGTAGCCAGACAGTTTCTCACCTACTCATCTTCATCTAAAACAAGACACCATCTGTTATGTGTGTACTTAATCAGGACCATGACAAATTCGAGCATACCGAGGCATCAGATACTGTATACACTCCATCCCAGGGAGTTTCTCCCTAGACCTTCACAAGGTCCCGCTCAGAGGCTGAGAAGACAGCTGGCTCTGAGGCTGTGGCTGGATTCAATGAGAGATGATGCCCCCAAGGACTCCCTCCTAATAAGCAGGGTCAAACAGTCTGGCCGACATAAAGCTGGGAAATGAGTTACCTGGTGTTGAGGAGGATTCTGGGTATGATTTACTCTGCAAGAAGGTTACTGTTTCAAAGCAGGTTTCCTTTTCTCTTTGTGCTCAGCAGAAACAAAGTGGGGGAGGTTGAGAATTGTCAGTGTTCTCAGTGTGCCTGAGTTTTCACTGGGGTCTGACTCAGACATAATACCTCCCTACCTGGAATGGAGGATCTCATTTCTTTCGCTGCTGGTCTGACATGACCTGGAGTCTGAAGCCAGACAATCCAGACCTCTTCAAAACTCTTCTCCAGTAGATAACAAGGTCTCTCATCTTTTGGCTTGTTAACAAGTCGTTTGAGTTCAACAGCAGGGAAAGCTGGTGGGCATTTGAAACAAGAAGAAAAAAAAATCAGCAAAAGAACAGAAAGCAGAAAAAAAGGAATGCTGTAAGAAAGGAACAAGTAGAGTTCGACTTATGACTGTGGATTGGGGTTATCGGGTTAGCAGTTGAACTTTCAAGGAATAGTGTGGGTAATTTTACTATTTAAGTAGAACAGAGGAGATGAATGACTAGACATATACAAAATAAGAAAAACCATGCAGGTAAAAATAATATTCTTCATAAATTATTAGTCATTGTGATATATTTCAAGTTAAAACATTTATCCATTCAAAATTTTAAATATTTGTGTATTTGAAAAAGCATGCACACAAGAGATTCCCTCATTTTTCTTATTAATTCAAAGATAAAATTAGGAAATGAAAATATATCTAGTTTCATAATGCATGGAATATAAAAAGGTCTGCAGAAATATATTACTTGAATATAAAAATAATCTATTTTAGAAATGAATAAAAGACCGGACACTTGTAATGGTTTTAAAAGATTTGTTAGGATCTTCTTTTATTCATTCATATAGAAAATATATATAAGAATTAGTGTGCCAAAGACTCTTCAGGAGATATAAATTGAAGAAGAGAAAGAGGTAAGAAATCTTGGTATAAAACTTTTTCAAAGAATAGGAGACCATGAACATTTTTTTGAAATAAAAATTATTGAGTTAAAAATTCAAGATTCCAACTTAGTACATTTGGGAAAAGCCTATAAGCATGCAGTTCTGAATTTAAACACAGGTGAACATAAGCAAAGGCCCCAGGAGTTACCTCAGTCCGAAGGAACAAATTATCTCAACTCTTAGGAGTTGAGTCTGCTTCCCTCACTTATATCTTTTTACTGGACTTGGATTATACATTCAAACTATCTCCTCTGGTACTATAACACTAATTTGGGGACGTGAAATGATACATGAGAAATGACATTGCCTTTAATTTCAGCCTGGTATCTCTTTCCCCATTCCCCTCTCTATGAGAAGCACCATGTTATTTTCAAAGACAAAATGAAAGTCAACTATATACTCACCCACTGTCCTTCCTTCCTCTGATCCAGTGTGTGCCAATGGGTTTCACATGTTACTCTGTAATGTCTGGTGTATTAACCTATGCTACTTCTGTCTTAAGTCAGTTCCATTAGCTACCTTCTTGACTATTTCTAGAGGCTCCAGTATTTTCAAATATTCTCCCTGTATAATCTTCTCTTCATGGGTTTCTAGTTCTTCACCAAGTGAAAAGCAACTTTTCCAATTACACTCTGTTAACGCCTAGAAACAAAGTCTAGATTTCATGGGGTAGTTGAGTGAAGCTGTGTGCTATGGTCTTTCCAGCACTTATCTTACAGAATCCCCTCTAGTCTTCCAGCCCACTGCAATCCATCCATGAGCCACCCTTGGTTTGTCATTGCTGGGGGGCTTTCTTCTACTCTCCTCTCTGACGAGAATCTCTCTCTGTTATAGTCCTGTCCAGGTAATGAATGTAACTTTTTTTTTTTACATTCCATGTTAAACCCACTTTTGCCTGGTGACATTATATTTTTATGTGCTTCGCAATAGAATATGTAAGATCCAATTATTTTTAATTTGAGTGTTTTCTTTGTACGTGTCCTCATAACTTCCCAGGACACAGGGGATTTTCTTGATCCTATGAAAAATGTATTGCATGCCTGCACTTGAATAAACAAATGAATGTGTGGATGGATGAATAAAAAGATCTTATCAAGAGGGATCTCCAACTGCTCAAGGAATTGCTTAAGGAATGTAGGGTAACCACTTAATTCCAAGTAGTGGGAAGGTATAATTACATAATAATCATTTGTTGCATGATTTATTTTGTAAACATGAGAGTCATTGCTTCATCAGCATCCTGGCATACTTTAGGTTGTTCTTCAATCACTTAGAAATATTTTTAGGTTAATATTTTTTATTTGTTCTCAACCAAATATTAGGGAGAACTGTGGGGATAGGTTTTTGGACAGTGTCCTCCCATTTTTGAGGAGGATTCTGGTTAAGTAATCATTTTACCTGGAAGTTTTCTGAGAATATAGTAAAATACTGGATGAATAGACTCTGTAGCATGAAAGACTTACTTTATACACTTAGCCAAATGTCATCCTCAGACTAGTGAATTTCCAGAAAAGGAGTTATGAGAACCAACAAATGAAAAATGCTTACAGAGATTACATTCTTGTGCTTGTCTCCTCTTAGATGTGTTTGTGCCCCTATGTGTGTGCGTGTGCATGTGTGTGCCTGAAAAATAATGAGAATAAAAGCTTTATTTTTGGGTAAAAAACATCTATGAATGAATCTTTTAGAGATTCCAGATGCTTAAATGCCACATTTAGAGCATCAACTAAAGAATTGCTTTGAAAAAGCACTGTTTGCCTTTGATTTATGCCTCAAAATAATTCTAACATTGAAAAAAGAATCCTTGACAATTACGTGAATAACAGCGAAAAATTGGTGTGTGGTTAATTGTCAGTTGAGAGGAATATAATGGTGTAAATAGCCTTTTAAAATAGTATTTGTCTCTCTTGTGCCTTCAGGTTCAAAGTGTTATCTCTTGGGTTTTAAAGCACACATTCTGACTTGTTTAAATTCAATGACCTCATCTATATAGAACTGAAAATTGCCAAGATATTAATACATGCATTTTTATGACATATTCTAGAGTCAATAGGAAAGAGGTTTCTGAATAAAAGCCTTAAAATTACCTTATGAATTATTAATTGCAGGGCATATTACCTTTGAATTATAAAAGCCTAGTAAAATGGAAAGGAAAATTGAAAAACATCAACCTCAGGTTCTTTAAAAATGTAATACCAATCATTTGAGCACTGCAAAAATCTTTTATTAAAGATAAAAAGGAGGTTATATCTATTTTATTAACTGGAGGATATGTTCAATCCACATGATTAAAATTCTCATTACTAACTCAGCTCAGGAACGTGATTTATTACTGAAACAGAATGGGAGGCATTCGGGTGTCCACGGCAGCATTTATCAGAAGCAGAACTATCAGTTTGTATCTATTTTAACATACTTAATATTTTTTAAAGGTGGCATTGCCATCTGTTTGAGGAATTGAAGATATTTTTTTCCTAGCATTGGCAAAGTACATTAAAGTAAAAACATTATCAGTTTTCTGTTTAATTTCAAGTTCTAAGTTTTAAAAGTAAAGATGAGATCTGGGCTTTAATGAAGTAAAAATTTTTAGTGTAAAGGGACAAAGGGGGACATATTGAAGTTTCTAATATCAAGATACAGAGACAAAAGGATTAAGGGTTCAAAGCCAGCCTTGGCTACATAGCAAGTTCTAGGCCAGCTGGTACAACAAAACATTCTGTCTCAAATAAATAAATATTTTAAAAGGTTATATTTTATAAGTATGTTTTAAAAGGAACTTATTTTAGAAAAGGATAGATAATGTCACAGATATCTGCGATTTCAGAGAAACTGTTATCTTTAAGTGTTTCGGCTTCATAATTGTTACAATTTTGCTGTAAAGAGGGAGTATAATGATTACTTTCTCAAGGATTTCAGATTCAAGGCTTAAATGAACATCTAAATCAGCATATTTAGAAAACAGCACCTTGCTATTGTTTGATACTTTTGCGTCTTTGTTCTTACCTATAAGTAAGTGAAATGTCATGTTGGTGACCGAGAACGGAGAGTTGATGGTCTTAGGCTACGCCTGCTGAACAGTGAGGATGCTCGGAAGTGGACTGTGACCTAGACTGCTGGAGAAGGAAGCATTTAGAACAGGGAAGACAACGTTGCATTCGTACCACATTTTCCCAGCTGAGGGTGAGCTTGTGACGTTGGGAAGACAGTGAGCACGTGGCCTGAGGATCAATGAGGAGGCCTTCCAGGCCATTCATCAAGAACTTCAAGGGATGGTTTTGAAGTGGTTTGTACTAAATAATTATAGAAGATTCAGTATTTTAGACTGACATTATAGGGCACCAGCAGGAGCTTTTAGGACAAAGAATGGTGAGAAGAAAAAGAAAAGGCAGTTTAGTGCAAGGGGAGGGGAGCTTTGAGCTCTAATGCTACAATGATTCCTTAGCAGCAGGCAATGTAACTCAGTGGCAGGTATTGAAATTGACACTGATGAAAAATTCATCTCACTAAGGAAAAAGGCCTTGAGAGATGGCTCAGCAGGTTAGCACATTTACTGCTCTTTTAGAGGGACCAACTTCAATTCTCTTCTCCCACATCCTACAGCTTATCTGTACCTCCAACTCCAGGTGTCCAAAGACTTCTTTGGGCCTCTGAGGGCACCAGCTTTTCCAGGCACACAAATAATAAATCCTTAAAATGTTTTATGAAAATAATTTGGTAGATAAATAAGTTAAAGACTTCAGTGTGTGTTGAGAAGTGTTCATATCAACCTCCTGTCCCTTTTATCCTTGTACTCTAACAAGGGCATTCTAGTGGCCAGCAGTCATGCTGGTGGCACAAGGTCCTAGAGAGTAGTTAAGGCTTACTCCAAGCCTCTTCACTCATCCCTTCCCACAGAATCAGGCAACAAACACTGGAAGAGCTTCCACCCTCCTGGCACTGATCCTTTCTCCTTGCTCATGGTGGGGCCAGCTGAGACTGCATCTGTTTGTCTGTTTACAAATGGTGCCTTCAGGGATTGCTTATTTTAATTATATGCCTAGGCGCACCATGATTCTGAAGCAGCTTTGGAATTCAAGGTTCTAACTCTGTTAATCTTATGCAATAAGTAACATAAAGAAAGACTGGGCACTTGCAAGCATTTCTATCCTCATTTGAAAAATAAAAATTTAAGTTAAGAATGGTTGCCATAGATATGAGCACATTGACTAACTTCCTAGCATTAGAATGTGCGTATATATTCTCCGACTTATATAATGCTTGCTGAAAAAAAGGCTGTAGAATCTTATGTCCCTCTATGTATATTTATACATATGTAAGAATATAGGTACTTAAGAAGAAAAAAAAAACTTATGCTTCAAACATAAAATGCATATAACAACGCATCATATTTCTGTAAGCTGTTTTTGCCCCTTTGAATATTTGAGTTTAGACAAGTGTCTTTTCACTCTTTCTTTCTTTCTTTCTTTCTTTCTTTCTTTCTTTCTTTCTTTCTTTCTTTCTCTAAGCTGGCACATTCTTGTTCAATGAAAACAAGGGAGCAAGGGATTATTCTAGCCATTGAAATAGAAATGGTGTGTGAATCTGACAGCTGGAGCTTGGGTGTGAGATATTGCAATTTTTGCTGTAGGGAAAGGAGATAAAACGAGGGTTTGAATTTCATAGCATAAGGGGCTACCTAAATAGCAGCTGTTAAGTATGAAATCCCTGATGAAGATTAGAAGTCGGTGGGGGCTAGGTCTTTCCAAGCTCAAAGAGTTGGAAGTGACTATCAGGGAATCACACAGTTTCATTGGAAGAGGATTTCCCCCCTTTCCCAACTCTTGGCAATTGCTTTTTTGGTTTTATAGCTATGCATTCATAAATTCTCTTTACTTTACTATACTAAAAATACCTACAATCTTAGAGTTTTCATTTTGAATGAAGCAAATAATATCCTCAGATTTCATGAAAATACATATCGTAAATCTGCTTAAATTGTTAATAATATTACAGTGGATTTCACTCTGCATTAGAGAATGTCTGTTGTATGATTGATCATTAAGTAATTCCTCTCTGAATTGAACATAGTAAGTTTTTTTTAATGAATTTGTAATGGCCTCTTGTAGACTTTTTAATCTACCCTGTCTCTCCTACATGCTACACTCCACCAACAAGCTTCTTGTATTGTCTTCCCACCTTATATTCCCATTCTATCCCCCAGTCAGGATATGATTCTTCCAGTTTCCCAAACACAGTATGCTATGACTCACTTCTAGGACTACAAAATGAAATGGACAAAATTATTAAGTTTCTTCTTTCTCTACCTCTCCCCTTTCTCCAATGTAAGCATTGCAAACAGTTTCTTGTGTGGTGCATGCAGTGGCTATTGTGGTAAGCTCCTCAACACAGCTCCAAAATTGCAAGTCTAAATTAGTCACTCTTAAATTATTGTATTCATGCACCTGCATTCATGACAAAATACTCAAGAAAAACAAGCTATACCTTTCCAGGGCATAACCTCAGTGACATACTACATCCAACAGAGTCCCTCTTCTTAAAGTGTCCATAGCCTAACAATAGCTCATTTAGCTGGGACTATTGATAAAATATGAGCCTTAATGATCCGTTAATCCAATGACTCCTCAAATGCTCCAGCTCCTAATGCATTAAGGATCAAATCTTCAGCCCTTGAGCTTTGAAGTATAGAGGAATTTTAACCTATCAACATGGCTGCTCTGGCAAGGGATCACATCCAAAAACCTATGTCTATGTGATCTGGCTGGAATAAAGACATGCAGTTAGTACACCCCTTTAATATCCCTGGTTGGAATAAATAGACATCTTTAATCCCCCTGGCTGGAATATAGTACACCCCTTTAATCCCTAAGAGCGATGTCTAATTGAAGGGCAGACAAAATGATAAATCAGAGAAAGATTTGACAAAAATGAGTCAGAGGATATGCCCAACTCTCACAAGAACAGACAGGAAAGAGAAGCTACTTAAGAGCAGTATAGGGAGAGAGAGGGAGAGAGTGGGAAGAAAAAGGAGAGAGAAGAAAAACAAGGGGTTCATGAAGAGAATACAGAAGAGTTTCAGAGTATAGTGCAGTTTGGTGCAGTTCAGTTGAGCGCAATTGAGTTCCAGCAGTGAAATTCATGGAGTTCGGAGGCAGTTTTCCAAAGCAAAGCAATTCAATGAGAAGCCAAGAGAAGCCAACTTGAATTAGCCAACTTGGAGAGGAGTTCTGAACCAGAAGAGCTGAGTTGAAGCAGACAGCAAGAGTTCAGAAAGAACTACAAAGGTTAGCTTATTCAGTAGTAAGTCTTGGAGGCTCGAGAACATTTTAGGCCTAGGTTAGAAGATGGAGGCTGGAAACTGAAGCTTTCAGGGTCTGGGTTCACTGAAGATTAAATTGTATGGAGGCTAGAAGTTTCCAGAACTAAGCGTAAGGGTAGTTAGAAACTTTCTTGCCTCAGCCTAAACTTGGGTACAGCTCTTGTCTCATCCCCTCATCTGAGGAAATAAAAACATTTATATCCAAGCAATATTAAAATTCAAATATAATAACAAAATTTCCCTATAATGGTTGAGGATTTCTGAAGAGATTTTATTCCTTTGATCTTACAAATCAAAATATTTAGCATAATAGGCTTAAAAAGAATAATATGAACGTTAAATTAATTTATATTTATCAGCAACTGTACTTTCATATATATATGAAAATAACAGCAATGTTTTATATATGATGAATAAATAGCCTAAGAGGAATACATCAGTTTTTGAAAATAATAATCTCTGAAGTGTCATTCTGATATAATTGTGGAATTTTAATCCTTTTAAATTGTTTGAGGCACCCAGACACAGGGTTACATACCTTTAAGCCCAGCCCTCAGGAGGCAGAAGCAGGCATATCTCTGCGAGTTCAAAGCCAGCCTGGTCTACAATGAGATTCCAGGACAGTCAAGGCTACACAGAGAAACAAAACAAACAACCAACCCCTGCAAAAATTGTTTGAGGCATGCTTATTGTCTAGTATATTTTTCTGTCCTGCAGAACGAGAACTTTATGTGTTTTAAGGTTACCTGTTCCAATCTTGATTACACCACTGAACACCAGAACAAAGATCCTGGGGTGTGCCTTTTTAACCTGTTCAAAGTACAAAGAAAGGAAGATTTGTGATGACAGGACAACATAAATGAGAGGGAGACTGCTTGGAGACTCCAGACAAAGCAAAAAGCTGATGAAGACTTGTTGAGTCCTAACAAATTTAGAATGTGTTCTGATGGAGGTAGGAATCTACCAGATGTTCCTGAGCAGGAAATGGGTATGTTCCAAATTTTGTGTTAATGGGGTGACTTTATGCTCCTTTTGGGGGGTCAATTTGCAATATCTAGTTTGATTATTTTCTCACTGACATTTTTTTCATGCACCATATTTCTTTTGCATATTAAAATACAAAGAGTTGCCAGCTATGGATCGAGAGTAAGTAGCTAGAAATCCCACACCTGTGCAAAAGGGTTTTATTGAAGCCTTCACGGCGCTTTTCATATTCATTTATGGAAATATTCTTTAAGGAAATACTTAGAAAACAAACCTCAGTACATAGACTACCTTACAACACAGAAATAATTATTTGCCAAGTGCTGGTTTATTTATGAAGAATGCTAATCACCTTCCCTCCTGTGTTTGCATTTATAAGACCAAAAGACCAATCCCGAAACACATAGCTGGCAATCAGAAAGGAAACCTGATGTCACTGCTGTGAGCTATAACAACAATAATTTCTATAGTTTGGGGGTAAATTGCAGATTGAGAAATCCTTCCTTTTACCCCAACCCTCCACTCAAGGACAAACAGACTTGACTTCGTCTGAGCTATCATGTTCTAAACAAATAAGTTCTCTCAGTTTAGCTCTTAATAAATGTTGCCAAGTATTCTATTTGTTTATTTCAAGTTGAGATCACTTTATCATTAGTTTTAAAAAAGTACTTCTAATTAATTTTTAGAAAAATTGAGGTTTTTGTTTAACCTGAAACTAGTATTTCCTTTCAATAAGGAAGTTTAGAAGGATTGATGGCTGTCTCTGGTAAGCCAGCTCTTGCAGGATGCCTGGCTTTCATATTTAAGCACAATTATATTAGAGAACACAGATTAATTTGTTTTACATATTCAGAGCTAGAATTTTGGGGAAAATGCTATGCAAATTTATGTAAATTGGAATACATGTTTATGTAAAACAACATGTGATTATGCATCCCTAAATTTACAAGAAAAATTCTGCTAGTCTTCTCTTAAAAAGTAGGGAAAATACAAATATACTCCCAATCCCAGTTTGGACCAGGCTTCCTCTTTCATGGTTTGTCTGGCATGTGGAAAGGCTCTTCCGTGCCATGGCACTGGGTGAGGATTCTGTGTTTCCTTTGCTGAAACATGGTTTTCAGTTTGAGTTCAGAGGACGCTGCCAAGTTTATCTCCCTTCATTGCTTTCCTTCATTTCTGTATTGAAATATCTTTATTTCCTCTAATTCAGAAAGGTTTTGTGGATTGTTACTTAATTTCATAAATAAACATATTTTAATTAAGGCCAATGTCACCTCTGCATTAAATTAAAAAATAAATTGTCATAGATAGTGGCACATGCCCAAATATTTGGTATGTGTTCTCTGTGTGTGTGTGTGTGTGGCTTTCTCTCACACTCTTTCTCTCTGATAAGTAAAGGAATAAGATTACTTCATTTTCTAGAGTGACAGAGCCAGTATTTTGCATAAAGAAGTGCTCACTTGGGAGTGAATAAGGTACAATTTGTTAATTATTCTAGTTTTAATATTTAAACCAGAATTTTTTTCTCACCTCAAGGATGGCACTATTTATTTATTTTGGCATTTGTTGAATTCATGATGATCTGTCCAATGACTAATTCTGACTTCATGTTCACCTCAAAACCTCATATCCTTTACCAATCAGGTATTCCCTAGAATTCTAAAACAAGAATATTGTTTTCACCTATTAAAATAATTTGAACTTTTAGTTGTCAAATTCAATTCCCGACTCATACCTTTCACTGTTGTTCAGTCATGAGAAGGTATGGGTAGTTTCATTGAGTTCTGACCTCTTTTCCTGGGGAAAAGACAGAAATGAGTCATGAATCTCCATCCTGAAGGAACCTCAGGCATTTTTTTCCTTATAAACCCTATAAGTTGCTTTCTTTTATCATGTCAGCATGCTGCCAATCTGAGAAAAATCTTCCCTGCTAGTAAAAGCTTAAGGCTGTGAGAAGCAGTGAGTGCTGAAATAACTAAGTGGTGAGCTAGTTTGTTGGCTGGAGGTGAGTCAGTCTTACCAAGTCTGATGATAATAAAAAGAGATATTTCAAAAAGGATATGGCTGGTCATGTGACGTTCATGACGTTCTCCTTCAAACATACTCTTTGAAGGAGAGAATACATTAAGAACATGGGGACTTGGGTGATGAAAAGATGGGATATATAAATTTTCATGCCATTTATAAAAGTTCTTTTTATATTCTTAAAAATACTGATAAAATATGACAGGACACACACACAATTGTTAGTAAAGAGAAATATTTCATAAAGGAGAGAAGGGAGAGTCAAGGCAGTTCTTGTAGCACTGAGTGCTTAGGGCAGGAAGTGGTGTGTAAGCTAGCTGATGGGTCTGTTGACTTATTTACTGTCTTATATTTTTGAGATTTGATTGATTTACATTTTATGTGTGAGTGTTCATCTGAATGCCTCTCTGTACACCATGTGCTTGCAGTATCTGTAGATGCCAGAAGAAGGTGTCAGATAAACCGAAGCTGCAGTTACAAATAGTTCTGAACTAACATCTGGCTGGGACCTGGGCAATGCACCTGGGTCCTCTTGGAAGCAGGAGTGTTCTTTTTTTTATTATTATTATTATTATTATTATTTTATTTTTTTTATCAGTTACATTTTATTAACTCTGTATCCCAGCCGTGTCCCGATCCCTCATTCCCTCCCAGTCCCTCCCTCCCTCCCTCCCTCATCTCCATTGTGCCCCTTTCCAAGTCCACTGATGGGGGGACCTCCTCCCCATTCATCTGATCCTGTTTTATCTGGTATCTTCAGGACTGGCTGCAAAGCCCTCCTCTGTGGCCTAACAGGACTGCTCCTCCCTTCGGGGGTGGGGAGACCAAAGAGCCAGTCATCGAGTTCCTGTTAGAAATAGTCCCTGTTCCCCTCACTTTGGGAAACCAATTGGTTACTGAGCTACCACAGGCTACATCTGAGTGGAGGTTCTAGGTTATATCCATACATGGTCCTTGGTTGAATGTCAGTCTCAGATAAGACACTGTGCCCAGATATATTTGGTCCTTGTGGAGCTCCTATCCTTTCCCCATCAGACTAACTCCCCTTCTTTCTTATGATTCCCTGTACTCTGCCAAAGAGTACAGGGAATCATAGGAGTGTTCTTAACTAAGAGGAGCCATCTCTCCACCCATCGTTTTCCCGTGTCTATCTGTGGGTTTTCTCTGAGGACCTAAAGTTTCCTCAGACTTAAAGTCTGGGGGAACAAGTAAAATATTGCATGTTGAAATGTTTCAGGCATCGCTTTAACATAGTAACAGTATTATTAATCAATGTTTCTCCACATAAGCAATCAAATAAATATTTATGATTATTAAATTAAAGTAGAAATATTAATTTACAAATAAATATTTTGTCTATACTACTTGTAAATGAGATATATTCTTAAAAACAAACAGACCTTCTGAAGTATTTTTATTAACGAGAAAAGTAATCAATCCCAGAATAAGCCAGTGTCTTTCCATGCTATCCTGATGCCTCATGTCCCTTTTTGATTATGATAGACACTGAAAAATGAATCAATTACTTCTGAAGGAAATATTCATGAAAGAATTGTAATATAGAGGAAGAAATAACAACAACAAAAAAGAATTGTAGTAGCTACATAGAATTAGGCAATTTGATTGGATTAAATGATTTGTTGGTATTTAAGTTCTTTATATATTCTGGATATTAGCCCTCTGTCAGATGTAGGGTTGGTGAAGATCCTTTCCCAATCTATAGGCTGTCGTTTTGTTCTGACAACGTGTCCTTTGCTTTACAGAAGCTTTTCTGTTTCATGAGGTCCCACTTATTGATTGTTGCTCTTAGAGCCTGTGCTGTTGGTGTTCTGTTCAGGAAGTTGTCTCCTGTGCCAAAGAGTTCAAGGCTTTTCCCCACTTTTTCTTCTAAGCGGTTTAGTGTGTCTGGTTTTATATTGAGATCTTTGATCCACTTGGACTAGTTTTGTGCAGGGTGATAAGTATGGGTCTACACGTATTTTTCTACATGTAGATGTCTAGTTAGACCAGCACCATTTGTCCAAGTGGGTTCCATAGTAATGGGAAGAGGGACTATCTCTGACATGAACTGATTGGCCTGCTCTTTGATTACATCCCTCTGAGAGGGGAGCAGCCTTACACAGAGGAAGACAATGCAGCCAGTCCTGATGAGACCTGATAGACTAGGATCAGAAGGAAGGAGAGGAGACCTCCCCTATCAGTGGACTTGGGAAGGGACATGGGTAGAGAAAAAGGAGGGAGAGTGGGCTTGGGAGGGGGGGAGGGAGGGAGCTACAGGGGTGGGGGATACAAAGTGAATAAATGGTAATTAATAAAAATAAAAAATAAAAAAATAATAATTAAAAAATTGAATCACCAAAAATGGTTAATAACAATGACAATAACATGGACTTACAATGATAAAAAAAGAATTAGACAATTTGTAAAAACTAAATAGGCTTTGGAACATATAAAAATGGCTTAAAAAGTATGCAGTGGGCACAATATAAATTCTAACATGATATCTAGAGATGAAAAGGACATGATTTATGTTCCATTCTGGCTTGGTCATTCTTATTTCCTACATGGTTTTCCACTTAAAACAACTCAGAGTGATTTTCAGTTACTGATCACCTAAGTTTATGTGTGATTTTCAATATTTCTGCAAATGTCACCTTATCGTTATTATAAAGTTCAGCTTTAACTTGCATCACGTTTCAGAAAATTTCTAAATAGCTTCATCCTAGTTGAGGGATCAAAGTGAAAGTTATTCTAACTTTACTATTTAGCCATTCTTTTCAGGGCCTTTCTGAAAAAGGAAGCTACATAACTCATGGAAACATATTAATGCATTAGTAAAGGCTAGAAAAGCTGGCATTTCCCTATGCCACCTGTAGCTTCCCAACCTGCCATGAGAATATGGCATTTTAGTAACTTTAATAGAGCAGAGCTCAATGAAAAAAGTCCTAATAAAAACTCCTTTGCCTGAAATTTTAAATTTCATATTTAAGAGTCCCTATAAAGGGTGATTTATGATGGAGTCCATTGATTCAATAGTCATGTGATTTAAAAAAAAAGGCAGAAAATGATTTTATTACTTCTATTCCAGTTTATATCTTGTTGCTTACTGCATGAGAAATGAGAGTCAGACAACAGGAACATAAACTGTTGCCACAGAGTCAACTAAATGCAATAGAAAGTCATTAAGTATATTGGGCTTTTAAGCTATTCCTGATTGCCAGACATGTTACAGGTTTATAGTAACACATAACATTCTAACAGGGAACATCACTCCTTCTATGCCTACCTTACTTAACTTTATCCCTCAGGCACACACCTGTGCACCCACGCAGTCACTCATGCTAACTCATATACACATAGTCAAGTAGCAAACAAAATACTTTTTGCACAAGCTTTAATTTTTTCAAGTAGTGTGAATTGGGTATACCAATGTATAGATATGACTTATTCCAACTCATGGAAAGTCTCTATTTCCCACCCAATAGACACAAATTAGAGCACTCAGCAACTCATGCTAAAGCATAGGTCAAACGCAGACTGATAGTGAGTCAATATCTCGGTAGTACTTTGCATTATTATTTTCAATACAGTGTTTAATATAGCATATTCAAAGGCTAAAACTAAATAAATACATGATCCTGGTGGGGACACTGTTAAAGCTAAGTTTACAGAGATTTTATTTGTTTTTATTTTATGAGTAATTTACCTACAAGTGTTCATGTGTCCCTCCTATGTGTCTGGAGTCCGTGAGGTCAGACTGGGTCATTGAATTCCCTGGAACTGAGATCACAGATGGTTGTTAGCTGCTACCTGGGTACTGGGAATTGAATTCAGATCTGCAAGTGTAGCAAGTGCTTTAAACCACTGTCACATCTCTTTACTACAAAGCCAACATTTATGAAGTACTCACAAATTGCTAGTTCTTCACTAAATTTTCAAAAGTCTTACTTGATTTAATTCTCAAACTAGTCCTAAATATTATTCTCATTTTGCATTTTAAAAGGCTAGATCTACAAAAGACTCAGTTCATAGCTGAGGTTCTTCTAAATCCAAAGCTCAATCTCTTAACAATTATTTACTCTTTCACCTTTGCAGTTTTTTCTCTTGTGCTGGTTTTGTTTTGTATGCTCCTTTCAGGGAAACAAAATGTGGTTATTGTGAGACATGGCTATTCATGGGTTGGCTAGATGATCAGGTATAAAATATATCATTCGTTAATTTTTGTGTGTGCATATATATTTCAATTTACTCATATACTTCAACTGAAGGTCTGTTTCTAAGAAACAATGCTGAAAGAAACAAATATCTCATTGTTACATTCCAGTAGAGAACATAATGTATAACAGTTGCTAGGCACAATGGGACAATCTTACTCTTTCTCAATTTATCAAAGCCATTGATTGTTTGTTGGTGCCAAGTATTTCAGATGTTTTTCAATACTGACTTGGTAAATGCTTTACTGAAACAGTCATTAAGTTCTCCCACTCCTAAGGCCACCAAGTTTTCATCCTTCAAAATGAAAAAAAAAAAAAAAAAGCTATCTGAATGTTGCTCAAATCAAATCAGAATCTGAGAGGGAGGAGAAAGGTCACTCATGAATGGAATCAAGTTCTGACTACTTCGCGAAATAAGCAAGCTAAACTTTAAGTCATGCACTGCTGATTTAACATGTGGGAACAAGAAAGACAGGAAGATGGTTAGAATGCTGGAGGAAACTATGTGCCTACCAGTCTCATAAATTCATAAATTTCTCTTTGTGATACAAGAAAAGAAAAGTCATGCTGTTGGAAATGATCCAAAATTGTCTGCAGTAACTTGCTATTTACACATTTAGAAGGGTTATTGGTGTCGCTTTAAGTCTTAAATGATTTGGAAGCAATAACATTCTTTTAGGAATTACTAATAAAAAATCCATGGACTGGACAATTATTATAACTCTTCCTTTGGGAGCTCTAGAACTGTATGGAGGTTCAATGCCATGCGGGTTGCACTGGGCTGTTGTCTCTGTCATGTAAGTCCACCCTGTTTTCTCACAGGCTTGTAACACTTGGCTTCTTAGACTTTCATATCTGAGACTGCCGTTTTCCTGTTTGTTCCTTCTCAGGGTGACCTCTGTTCAATTTACTCGAACATATTTTACAAGTGAATAATGATAAGGGGAAATCAAAATGTTCACATCAAGAAACATTTTTCTCAGGAGCCTAGGAAGAGCCTGATATTGGACAATCATTCATACAAAGTAACAAAGAGATGGAGAAAGTGACTGCTATAGGGCTATCATTCTCTGCCCTCACAATTATTCAGTGTCTGTAGCTGGGATGAGAATCTATTCTAATTTTCAATTTTTTTCTCTGATTAATTCATTTAATCTGAGTAACCCAATAAGACATTAGATCACTCAGGCAGTATGAAGTGGAAGTTTTGGGTTTCTTTTTTCTTTGAAGGCTCAGTTGACTCCTGCGATGTTTCACTGGAAGCTGTCTTGTGAGAAGACATGTGATGTTTTGCTGTGAGTTCTCTCATGCAGGGAACATGACTTTGGACAGTCTAGAGCATCTATGGGTAGCCTCTGAGGAGAGGAAATGTGTAGAAGCCCACAGACAATGAGACATTGTGTTTTGGATTTATGTCACTGCAGTGATCTTCGTGCTTTGACACTTGATTTCGCAGAGAGAAACGTTACAGAGAACTTCTCGGGGCAATCCAGCTGACTTCTGTGGTTTATGTTGGCTTTGTCCCACTCTTCTGAATCATGCCGATTCCTGTTGCTGCTTGGTGTTGACCTCTGGACTGGACTGCTGCTGTCTAGACAATGAAGAGTGGGATCGTCCCAAAGAACTAATCTAAGCGTACAACAGTACTAATTATAGCAACTATTTCCACCTCACATGGACCAGGACCTTTCTTTCTTATATAATTGTTGTTTAATTATAGATTTATTGTAGAACTATTATGTTGTCACACATTATATATATATATATATATGTATGTATGTATGTATGTATATATATTCCATCTACTGTTGCTTGTATTTACATGCAACATACAACCACTAACCACATGGGGCTCATTCTTCAAGAAAATTTTTGTCCCTTACAGGTCTTTCTATCCCACCTTTCTTCCATAAGATTTCCTGCACTCTGCCCAAGGTTTGGGTATGAGTCTCAGAATCTGCTTTGATATCTTGCTGGGTAGATTCTTTCAGAGGCCCTTCATTGTAGGCTCCTGTCCTGTTCCCTATCTTCTCCGGTCTCCAATATCTATACTGTTTGCTCTTCTGAATGAGGATTAATCGTCTTCCCTAAGGTCCTCCTTCTTATTTAGCTTCCTTAGGACTATAGATGTTTATCCTATATTATATGGCTAAGATCACTTATAAGTGAATATATACGCTATGTGTCTTTCTGCTTCTTGGTTATTTCACTCAGGATGATCTTTTCTAATTCCATCCATTTGCCTGCAATTTTCATGACTTCCTTGTTTTTAATTGCTGAGTAGTATTCCATTGTGTTAATGTGCCACAATTTCTGTACCCATTCCTCGGCTGGGGGACATCTAGGTTGCTTCCAGGTTCTGGCTATTACAAAGACCTGGAAGGGACAGGAACTCCACAAGGAGAACAACAGAGACAAAAAATATGGGCCCTGGGACATCCTGCAGAGACCAATGTTCCAACCAAGAACCATGCATGGAGAGGACCTAGGCACCCTAATCAGATGTAGCCCATACACTGCTCAGTTTCCAAGTGGGTGTCCTAGTAAGGGGAGCAGGGACTGTCTCTGACATGAACTCAGTGGTAGGCTGTCTGATCACCTCCACTTGAGAGGTTCAGCCTTGCCAAGCCACAGAGGAAGATGATGCAGCAGTCCTGCTGAGATCTGATAGGCTAGGGTCAAATAGTAGGAGAGGAGGAACTCCCCTCCCAGTGGACTAGGGGAGGGGCATAGGGGGAGAAGAGGGAAGGAGGGTGACTCTGCGAGGAGACAAGGGAGAGACAAAGGAGACAAGCTGGGATACAAAGTAAATAAATTTAAATAAATAAATAAATAAATAAGCCAAAAAAAAAGAAGCTCACAATAAAAAAAAAAAAAATAATCCTCAACAGCTTTTTGGATCAATTACATGAATTTCTTCATCCAGGAATGGGGCTTAGTGAAATTTTCCCCTTCCATGTTGGCATTTCAACTGATCCTGTCATTATGTGGGTCTTGTTTAGGCAACCATATTGTTGATTTTTCATAAGTGCATTTTTTCCCGTTGTGTCTAGAAGACACTACTTAGCAGCAGGTATCATAGTCTTACAATTTTACTTATTCCTCTTTCCTTTTGGCTGTTGAATGTGGGGCTGTACAGGGAATGTAGTTTCCTAACATAGACACAACATCATTTCCCTCCTGCTGTCTCAGCTCTTGTCTCTGAGAGTACATTTCACCGCCTCTTGTTGCTTTTTCTCTCAGTTAATGTAGTCTAATTCTTTGGTTAGTTTCTACTTGGGTCACATGCATCCTCCAAAAGGAGATATGTAGTTGCCCCAATTTCATCTTCTTTCTCACCTGGTACAGATTTTTTACTTTGTATTCTCAAAATAGATATGAAACTCTCTTGCCGGTGTTCTTCTACATTCCTCAAAATCCGTATTAAATGCTTTCAGGCTCTTCAAAATCCTCTTCTTGAGATAGAGGGAAAAACGCTTTTGTTATTGCTTCTAAAACAGAACTGAGCAAACTTCAGTAATTATTTTCTGGTCTATTTAACCTAATCATTTTTGTATCTTTGCATATAATTCATATGCCTGAGTTCAGAGTTTTTACAGTGCTTTCTTATATGTTTAATTTTTTGTGCCATAAACTATCCCAATTTTATATACACCCAAAGCAAAGAATATTAATATGGATTCAACATATTTTAAATACCAACAAGCAGGAAGGTAAATAACAGATTTTTTCCTTGGAAATCTATGGTAACTTAGTCTGTTCAAAATAATCCATGCTCCTTTCACTGATATTGCCTTAATGGTTTCAATATCATCCCAGCTTGCTTTGTTATTTGACCAACAATGTTATAAGCGTGAAGGTCAGATATGGTGGTAAAATGATGGTAAACATGTTTAATACAAACACTCCTGAGGCAGAGATAGGCAGAGCAGAGTTCTGTGTGTTAGAGGCCAGCCAGGTATACATAATGATTTACAGGTAAGTCATGGCTACATAGTGACAACCTGCAAAAAAAAAAAAAAAAAAAAAAAAAAAAAAAAAAAAGGATAGTTTAAATGAGACTTCTTGGATCACCCAGTGTTGAAATGTGTTCCAGGAGAAGTTTGTGCAGGCAAATGCTTTCACCAAGGTTGAAGTATTTCAGATCTCTAGTTATATTTTCCTTTGACAGTTGAACTGACTTCCTAGTTCTGAGGACCATTTCTGATAGCAATGCAACTATAAACACTAAGATAAAAAACTGGGGAAGAAGTGAAGAAAGACTAAGTAAAAACAAGCCTTATCTTTTTGTAAGACACACAAGAAGGAAATAAGGGTGATTGATATGCAACTTCTAAGTGCAACTGAGTCATCTTTGATTGCCAGCTTTTTAAGGGTCTGTGTTACCTTTGGGATCTTACAGTTGACAAGTAGGATAAAAGCAGTTCACCATCTTCAAAAGGTTTCACACAAACTCTTGTAATCAGAATGTTCTACACTGAAGAGAATAAAACAAAAGCTTAAATTGGCAAATTCAAATAGAATGCAAGGTTTTTAAAATCAAATTATTCTTGATAGAGGGTACTCTAGACAGCAGTGTGAGGAGACTTGTCATCGATTTTCCTGTTAACTTATATACACAGATGCAATACTACCCAGAAAAAAAATGTTAGCAAAAAAAAATATGACATAAATCTAGCATGAAGCTTACATCTGTCAGTCAAATAAATTATTAAACTATTCAAACTCATAATGGCTTATACTGAAACTTGCATATAGCAAATATAACACCACTGAACTCTTTGCTGGAAACTTCTGCTTACCTACTGCACTGGTGTTTTTAACGCATGAATCAGGACCAGCATCCTCCCAACCTGGGATTCCCAAACTGTAAGCTCTGTAGTACAAGCATACATCTACATGACAGACAGCACAAGAGAGACCCAGAGATTTTTGTTTCAAGTACAGTGTAGGAGATTTTGAGGAATATCAGCCACAAGAACCACTGGCAGCAGAGGCAAACTTGAAATTATGGGTAGAGATTCAGTCTTCACTGGGGGACTATGTGGTCAGTGAAGTGTGCTAGCATTTTGGCAGATCAATTCAGGAACTAGATACCCTTTCTTTGGAAACTAAAGAGTCTTTGAAGACAAAGAAAAAAAAAAAAACAATTGTCAGGATTTGTGGACAGACTGTGTAATCAGAATTCTAAGAAATTCCATACCTGATTCTGCAACATATACCTATGGGAATAAACAGTGTCTTTATTTCAAAGTCAAACTTTGATGATTTTTTTTTTCATGAAAATAGGCTTTGTTTTGGAGAGGAAAAATATACGAAGGGATGAGCTGGAATACAGAAGCACTGACAAGAATATGAGAATGGGTCACAGTGGGTAAATATTGAAAGGAACAAATGAAAAAGCTTGGAACTTGCCTTCCGATTTCTGTACAATAGCATAGTCCCAGGGAAGATAGAGACACAAAGCCAATTTAGCATGTAATAATACATGACCCATGCCTTATAGTGCTTTTAAAAACACATAGGTAACTCTGAATATCAGGAAAGTCTAGCACAATAAATTAAAATGCCAGACATGGTGTTTATTTCATAGATTATGTGGCGGCACCAGAAATATTAACTGGTTAAGATGGGTTCAAACATAAAGACAATTAAAAAGCCACACTAGCTTAAGCCATGTTTTGTTTCCTCTTTCTTTCTTTTTTTTTTCTACCCCATTTCATGATGTCAGATTCACTAATGTTCAAAATCATTTCACTATGAAAAAAGACAGCTTACTACCTATGGCTGGTTGGCCTGCTTGAGTTGATGAATATCCTGGTGATCTCTGAAGAAGACTAAGGTCTTATTTTGAATTCCATGCCTCATAAACCACAGATAAAGAAGATACATGTTTCAAGATGCCTCTAGGGTGACCTCTTTATCTCATTAAAGGTTTTTGAAGCATATTTGGCAGTGTAAAATAGTTCAGGACAGTAAATATATACATAAACCAAATGAGGTTTTCTAGTATTTTCTTTCCTTCCCCAAAGTTACAGATAGTGATGAAACACATGTACAACAAGGAACACTGAAGATTTTAATTAATATTATATTTTATTTATTTAGTGGCGTATATGTGTGTGTGTGGGGGGGAGTATAAAATGTTTTTGATTATGGGTTCTCTCTAAATTATTTGAGTTCCAGGGATTGAATTTGGGTTTTCACATTTGGTGGCAAGACCCTTTGCCTGCTGAAATACTTCTCCAGCCTAAATTCTGTAGGATTATTGGCTGTCAGTATTGTGTTTGAGGAATTTCATGTTTTGGTGATTTTGTTTGTTTGTTTGTTTCATAGTGCTTTGGATTAAACCCTGGGATTATACGTCCTGTGCAAGCACTAATTGTGAGCTCTGCACCCAGCTCAGAAGTTAGTTTTTGCCTTCAGAACTATATTATTTTAGTTCAGACTCTCTCCAAAGTATTTGTCTGACTTCAGAAATTCTTGGTCTACAGGAGTATATCATATTGTCAACAATTGAAAGTAGGGAGTTTGGCAATACAGAGGTTCTGCATAGCAAAGCAGTCCTGAACACAGGGAAAGTTTGAAGTTTGCCAGCGGTAAAATCAGGGCGGAATGTCAGAAGGAACACTGAAAGCTTTGATGGTGGCTAGAACATAACAGTGCAGATGGAAATGCTAGGAGCTTGATGAGAAAATATTTTGAGCCAAGTTAAGAATTTGAAACTAGTGTTTTCTGGATATCTAGGTATACGCATTCCATTCCCAGTGTCTTTATTCAGTGTTTTCTAAAATTCCTGTTTGACCCATGCTCAAGATCAAAGATAAAAAACAGAATAAAACATAAAAAAATAAACAAAAACAAACAACAGCCCTTCTCATTGATATGAATGCTAGTCTATGTCGAGTCAACTTGTGGACTCCATAAAGAACAGTGTACCATTCCACCATGTCAGCTAGAAACTTTCCCATCTGACCAACAACAGCGGAAAATATGCTAACTTTGCCTGAATGAAGTCATTTTCAGCATTGCTTCCATGACACAAGGCGGGAAGTCACTCAGCAGAGAAAGGATTCTTTGTCTGAATCGAACAATAATCTAGCTCTTCCACAACGCCCTACCATTCTATTTCAAACTGAGTGCGGTTTCAACTGTTGGTGTTTTTAGGACCCAAACCAAAGGAGCCACATCTGCCAGGAAGACCAGAAACCTATTGTGTCATGTGTCAGTGCATTCCATTAGGAAAAAAAAAAGTCATTCAAAATCTGTTTATAATTTTAAAGTGCATACTAAGCTTATTTTGATGGATTTCTGTTAAAAGTGAAATTAAGAATTCGGTTTACTCTGCTGGCCTCTTCTACTCTGTGTTTAGAGCAGTCAGATAGAGTACTGGTGAACAGCTGTGATAGGCTGACTCTGTACTTCATCAACTCAAGCACACACCAAGTTTTGCTCCCAGTTTTAAAAGGGCCTCTTTTGCCCTGGGCAAATGGGTCAGTGATGTAATATAACAGTCTAGAATGAGGACCAGGTTAGGTCAGGGCGAAACACTTATTTAACAAGTCTAAGAGGCCCTAGTTTGTGACCTATGACATCTCTCTGCAAATCTGGCAGACTCTCTTGCTCAGTGACAATTTATGGAGGTTAGAACTTGAAAGTGAAGTCAAAATGAGATGACTAATTAGGACAGTCACTACTTAGTAACATTCAAGTCCCATTAATGGCTAGTAAAGAGCACACTTTTAATTATCATCACCAACTTTTTCATTTAAATTATTACGAGATAGTTAATAAAGTGATTGACTCCAGTCTAACTTTCTTTCTGTATAATTGTTCCTGAAATGTATTAAAAAATAATCTAAAACACTTTTGTCTTACATTTTCATGTCTTTGTCCTTTGTTTGGAAACCTCATTCAGAAGGGCAAACAGGATAGACATAGGAAGTAGGAAAAGACAAGGAACAGGATTTAAGCCTTCCATAGTGGACCTCTGAAAGACTCTACCCATCAGGGTATCAAAGTAGATACTGAGACTCATAGCCAAAGTTTGGGCAGAGTTTAGGGAACTTTATGGAAAAAGGAGGAGCTAGAAATACCTGAAGGGGACAGGAACTATACAAGTAGAACAACAGAGCCTAAAAACCTGGGCCCAGGGGTCCCTGCAGAGACTAATACTCCAACCAAGGACCATGAACTGAGAGAACCTAGACCCCCTGCTTAGATGTAGCCCATAGGCTTTTCAGTGTCTAAGTGGGCCTCCTAATAAAGGGAGCAGGGGCTGTCTCTGACATAAACTCACTGGCCAGCTTTTGGATCGCCTCCCCCTTGTGTGTGTTGGGGGGGTGAGGTCAGCCTTGCCAGGCTACAGAGAAAGATGATGCAGCCATCCCTGAGGAGACCTGCCCCAATCAGTGGACAAGGGGAGGAGCATAGGGGTAGAAGTAGAAGGGAGGGTGGGACTGTAAGGAGATGAGGGAGGAAGCTACAGCCAGGATACAAAGTGAAAAAAAGTAATAAATAAATAAATAAATAAATTAAAAATCTATACCTCATAATACTGTTCATTTAAGTAATTTCTTTTAGTTTGTTTGACAAGGGCTTTTTAGAAAATCATTGAAGTATAGGTATATATAAAACAAAGCCATTTGGAGGTACATACTTTTCTGTGAATTCAATTTTGCATTGAATTACTAAATTCATTCAACTAAAAAAAATAACCAGATTCTTTTTGCAAATAACTGGAACCATGGCTTAATATTTTGTTCTATTTTTTAAATACAAAAAATGGGAAAAAAATTGATTGTAGCATTGAACTTAACCTTATGTATTCAACGATTCTCTTCCTCAGAATTAATTATAATTTATTGTAAAACTGTGGTAGATATCATGTCAAAAATGATCATTTTTGTTTCTTTGGTAGATGACAGTACTAATTTGAGAGTGAAGAGATACTTTAGAAAATTACCGATTTACAAAATGCAATGCTTTGAACTGGGCAATGGTGGCTCATGCCTTTAATCCCAGCACTCAGAATAGGAGAGGTGGGTAGAGCCTTGAGTTTGAGGCCAGCCTGGTCTACAGAGCAAGTTTCAGGATAACCATAGCTGCATGGAAAAGCCTTTTCTTGAAAAAACAAAATAAATGAATAGTTATATAAGTAAACAATTAAATCCATGACTTTGGTTTGAGTTTCAATCTTGTCCTTTATTAGCTCAGTTGCTTTCAGGAAGGTGTTAAACCATCCTACATTAAGATTAACTGTGGGATCATAAAAATAATTATAATTATAGCGCCTCCCAGTCTAAAGTCATTTATTAGCAGTAGTAAAGATCAATTCACACAGTTAGTGCTCTCTGAGACCTCAGTGTTTAGAGAACCTACAGCAGGACCGATAAATAACCCTGAAAGGAGTACTCTGGCATGCAGATATAGGGGCTGGCTTCTATTATGGGACTCATGGTTTGGAAACTGCCTGCCACCTGTAGAATCTGTAGAATCCCACAATCATCTTATGGCTAACCTTCTGCAAGAAAACCAATAAAAATACCAACTAATCGCAAACGAAGAGAGTCGCTAAATGAAAAACAAAACAAACAAACAAAACTGTCCTCTGGATTTTGTTGTTTACACAGGCAGTGATGGCAATCCTAGCTTTGATGCTAACTTGTGGTAGGGCAAAATCTTATGAATAAAATGATCAGATATCAGTATGTTTTTTCAAGTCTCCCCTTACTTGTCTGTTATATGATAATGAAGATTAAGTACTTTTCCTTTGCCAGTTGGGTTGGTCTTGCCAACTGGAAGGTTGATGTTGACATTGGAGAAGGAAGGTATATTTTGCTTCTGCTTCTTGTGTGCTTGTGCTCAGCTTCCTACAGAGTACAATGTTATCTGATGGCTAGTCCCTGAACAGTGCAACTAAGGTGATTCAAGGAATAGCATTCTTAAGCATGCAACCTTCAGCATCTCTCCATCTTTTACTCCATCCCACCGCACTGTACCCCATCATTTATTCTCTCGTCCTCAGCTTTTAGCATCTGAGGTGATCAGCAGAAGCTAGTGACCAAATCGCTTTCCCTAGCACCTTCTCTTCGTGCCTTTGTGTTGGTGAGCTGCTGGTGAGGCACTTTCCCAGGAATGGCTTCTATTGATCCTTCTCCTGTGACTTTATAACAAAATCTAGACAGTCCTGAAGTTGTTTCCCCCTATCATGAGGAGAGCAGATTTCCAGCACGGTCTCTCAGAAAATCCCCTGCTACATGAAGCATCCAGGCCAATTGCAGTTAAGAATCATGTCAGTCTGGTTGAACTACAGAAATAGTGTTGTTTCTTTCAGCCTCATGCATAGTGGCCATACACTAGTTTATCTATTGCAGATATATATATCTTTAGCTCCTTCTAGCCAATTATTTATTGCTATAATTTTATATAATAATAATACTTCTTCATATTAAAAATTCTGCCTTTAGAGAGTACCTGTGTATTTTCTGTTTTCTGATTGAACCCAGATGATTTTATCACAACTGCTTTTCAAGGGCTTTTATCAAATATGTCACTAGGCATTAGTAGACTTTCTGAAACCTCTGAGTGATTATGAAATATAAATAAGAACTCAATAAAACCTTAAGTATTTTTTATTAACTGATAAGTCGAGTAACTGAGAAGTGATTTCAGCACCTATTCAGAAAGGTCATACAAATATTTAAAAAATAACCATGACCATTAAAACTATTTTCTAGATATTTTAGATTGTGACAAAGAGCCTGTCTTATTATGACTATGGTTATTAACTAAAGAAGTCTATTTATGCATTGAAGTTTAGTTGTAATCATAAATCACCACCACCAACACACAAACCTGCAAAGCAGCCCATAGTCACCACATGCTCTGAAGATGCCGAGAGGGCAACAGACCTGGGAAAACCCACACAACAGAAACAAGATCAGATTATCTCTGCTGACAATTACGTACCAAACCCAGATGCTTAAAGAGCAGTGTGAAAGTATGATAACCCCGTGGAAGAGGAGGCAGAAAGATTGTAAGAGCCAGAGAGGGTGGGGAATACCAAGGAAACAAGGGCTTTCTTCTAAACACTGCAGGACCAATGCACACATGGACTTTCAGAGATAACAGCAGTATACACAGAGTCTGCAGTGGTCTGGGCCTTAAAATCCTAGGGGTGAGAGTAGAAATGGACACAAGCCCACGTCCCTAACTCAGATTCTGATTAATAACCACTTGCAAATGAAAAATTAGTTTTCTCTAACAGTCTTGCTTTATATACAAACAGCTCTTAAGGCCGGGCCCCTTGCCCTGCAGGAGATGGCCCACACAAAATGAACTAGGTATTTTTGAATGTTTTTTTGTGTTGTTTTGTTTTGTTTTTTTTTGTCTCATAATGCTTTGCTGTAAGTTCTCCCCCCCCCACTTCCTTACCCCATAAGTCTGTTGCTTATACATTATGGTTTCTGATTTTGTGGTTTTAGGAAATGTCTATATGAATGTCAGTAAGTGTATCTATGTTCTAGCACCAAGGACAGGGAGATGTACAGTGGTCTGAAACGCCCATGGAAAACTTATAAGTAAATAGAGCCTGTCCTTGGCCCATGCTGGAAGCTTGGAGACTCCATGGCTGCAACCCAAGCTGTATGTCCTGCTGGGAGGAGGGGAGTACTGGCCACAGGTTACAAGCACAATGGTTGTAGCAGTGACCCTGGGGTGGCTAGCACTGAGGACTGGGAGGTATGCAGTGTTCTGGAGCTCTAGTGCATCTTTCCCACAATTCCCTACCTAGCCACTGACTCTGGGAACTAGAAGGATATCTAAGACCAGTCTCAGCAATGGCCGGGTGGCTCAGTATTTGTGGTGCCTCAGAAACCAGAAAACTTGAACCAGACCAACAACTGGTAGCAATGATTATGTGTATGTAAAGTTGTTTTGGGGAAAAATATACTGTGTGACACACTGCAGTTTGCAATGCCACATTTATGAACAAATACGGGATGGGGAGGTGGGACAGATAGAGGACATGCTTGGTAGAGAGAGGCAGAACTAGAGACACACAGTGAAGGCGGTAACAGGTATGGGGGAAGAGAGTGGTGGACAGCGAAGCATGTTGTTGCTGAGTAATGTGGGCAGGGTGGTGTGCAGTGTCCATGGTAGTGTTCATGGTTCATGCTACATAGAGAGTGAGGGGAGGTGGGAGGAGGGTGGGTAGGTATGCCTGTATGGTGGGTAGGTCTATGCTGCTTCCCCAGGCCACGTTGGTGCTGGAGGTCCATATGAATATCCATGGTCTGTGCTGCCATCTAAAGCCATGTTGATGTCTGTGAGTTACGCTGCCCACATGGACCAGGTGGGTATCTGGTCCTGCTGCGGCTGGGGCAAGTGTTGATGTCTGTGGTCTGAGTTGCCTCTGAAGGCCATGTGGATGTTCGTGCTCTGTGCTGCCTCCGGAAGCCATGGTGATATCTTGGCCTGTGCTGTCCTAGGATATTTATGGTCCATGCTGACACTGACTGTAAAAGGTAAGGAAGCTTCTTCTGAGGGGCTATCCATGACTACAGGCTCACAGTTGAGAATAAGAGGCACGGAAGGCTTTTGTACAAGCATCCCCCTTCAGCCTCCCTCCCCCACCCCCAGCCCCCACCAAAAAAAGCAACAGTCTAGACAGGAAGCCATTGAAGAGAACGTTTGAAAAAGTGATAGAGGATCTGTAGTGTAGCTCTTCACAGTTAATGCCTTCCAGCAGAGGAGGGAAGGACTTTCGTTTAAAGGGCTGGCCACTAGGAATATGACCATGCTACAGTAAGTATATGGTCAACACAAATTGGACATGATATCCTCTTCCTCCTCCTCCTTTTTTTCTCCTCTTCCTCCTCCTCCTCATTCCCCCCTTTTTTTAGTTGGGGGGACCAGAGAGGACTGGGAAGTGAGTGTGATCAGAGTTCATTTTGTGAAATTGCTAAATAATCAATACAAATATTACGTTGGGAAAAATTACAGTATTTCTACTCATATTTTAAAAAGTTGTTGCTGGGGTAAAACCAGGCTCTGTGGATGCTAGGCAGGTGCTCAGGCTGCTGAATTGTACCTCCAGCCCTGGTTCTCCCTCTGTGAACAAGGTACAGACTCAGGTCACACTTTACACGGAGTAGAGTGAGTTAGGGTTGGCTCTACAACACTGCACCTAGTTCTAATACATTCTCACTTTCTTCCTATAACTTTGCTATTTATTTCTACTGTTACTTGTTTGTTTACTGGAATTTCTCTGACCTTCAGTTTGACATTCAAAAGCAAATCATTAAAGCATTTGTTAAATACCACAGAGTTTCATTTTGTAATTTAAAAATTAACTTTGTGAATAATTAATATAATGTTAAAGAAGTCTTTGGCCTCTTAAATTAGCTCTTATAGGGTTTGTGTATGTGTGTGTGTGTGTGTGTGTGTGTATGTGTTTTCTACTTAAACCACTAAGTAATATTTCCATTGAAGTGCAAATAAAATATTCTAGTTAAAACATTATAAATCTTTGTTCTTTAGCTACTTTATCTCCACTGATCATTCTCCTACTAAATATTTCTACTAACAAAAATGCAACATAAAAACAAACTACGCTGCAGTTGCCATCTGGGAAAAGCATAGGGCCCAAAGCAAGAGATAATAAGGGATAATGAAATGTTCCCCACTGCTGCTGAATTCTTTACAATGTCACCTATTATACTATAGAAAAACTATCCACTTTTTCTAAAAAAATGACAGATTACATGGAGTCATTGTCCAAGCTGCTACTTTTGCGATGCCTGTCAGATTGGCACTTATGTCTTTGTTGAAATCTTAGGTAATGACATTATATTTATGTGACACTTCTGGCTGCTCACTTTAGCAGTATTATTTGTACGTTAGAAATATGCAGAATTATGTTATAAGTGAGTGCTTTACAAAAGACTTCTTTAGTCTTTTCTATACTCTCATTTTGTCCTCAATTATAGTGCTTATTTAATTCTGCTTTCTAGAAATGACTATTTATGTACATCAAGTAAGGAGTAAGGCAATTTTTAATTCACTATAACCTTGATTGTTACACCTACTGTTCAGACTTCTCTCAAAGAGGCCTCTTCAAGTTCATGATGCCAGTTTTAACAGAAACATTTTGCCTCTCTGTATTACCTCTTTTCAGGAGTTCATAGTCAGTTTAATCCTTTTTTCCTTTTTATGAAGTTTGACATTTCTATTTGGTTCTATGTATTTATGCATGTATGTATACATGTATCTATCAATTATCTATCTTTCTATCTATCTACCTACCTATAATTTATTTATCATCTCTCTGTCATCTATTATCTATCTTCTATCTATGTATCTATCTACCTATCATTTATTTATCATCTATTTTCTATCTATCTATCTATCTATCTATCTATCTATCTTCGATTCTACCATCTATATAATCTATCATAATCTCTCTGTAATTCTATCATATATTATCTATTGAATATTTCCCTATCTACCATTGTTTACTTTCTATTGTCCTCAATTGTTTACATTGGCTTTAGAAATTAGATGATCACATGCCTAAGGAAACCTTCCCATATATTTTTTCATATCTAGGAGATAAATATTTTATGTCTTCATAAATTTTGGGGTGTTTTTTGCTTTTATTTCTTTTTTTAGTCTTATTAATTACACTTTATTCACTTTGTATCTCCAGTGATTCCTTCCCTCCTCACATTCAAATCCCTCCCTTCCTCCACCCTCTGCATGCATGCCCCTCCCCAAGTCCACTGATAGGGGAGGTCTTCTTTTCCTTCCTTCTGATCCTAGTCAATTAGGTCTCATCAGGAGTGCCTGCACTGTCTTATTCTGTGGCCTGGTAATGCTACTTCTCCCTCAGGGGGAAGTAATTAAAGAGCAGGACAATCAGCTCATGTCAGAGACAGTCCCTGTTCCTATTACAATCGAACCTACTTGGACACTGAACTGCCATGGGCTACATCTGTGCAGAGGTCTTAAGTTATCTCCATGAATAGTCCTTGGTTGGAGTATCAGTCTCAGGAAAGACCCCTGTGCTCAGAATTTTTGGTTCTGTTGCTCTCCTTGTGGAGTTCTTGTCCTCTCCAGATCTTACTGTTTCCAACTTCTTTCATAAGATTCTCTGCACTCTGCCCAAAGGTTGCCTATAATTCTCAGCATCTGCATTGATAGTCTGCAGGGCAAAACCTTTCAGAGGTCCTCTGTATCAGGCTCCTGACTTGTTCCCTCTTCTCTCCTTCTTCTGATGTCCATGCACTTTGCCTTTCTGGATAGGAATTGAGCATTTTAGCAAGAGTCCTCCCTCTTGATTAGTTTCGTTAGGTGTACAGATTTTAGTAGGTTTATCTTATATTATATGTCTATCTGAGTGAGTACATACCGTGTGCATCTTTCTGCTTCTGAAATACCTCACTGAGGATTATATTTTCCAGATCCCACCATTTACCTGCAAATTTCATGATTTCCTTGTTTTTTACTGCTGAGTAATATTCCATTGTGTAGATAATCCACAATTTGTGCATCCATTCCTCCACTGAGGGCATCTGGGCTGTTTCCAGCTTCTGGCTATTACAAATAAGGCCACTACAAACATGATTGAGCAAATGTCCTTATTGTGTACTTGAGACTCTTTTGGGTATATGCCTAGGAGTGGTATAGCTGAATCTTGAGGAAGGCTATTTTTAGTTGTCTGAGAAAGTGCCAGATTGCTTTCCAGAGTGGTCATACAAGTTTATATTCCCACCAGCAGCAGAGGAGGGTTCCCGTTCCCCTTTCTCCACAACCTTTCCATCATGTGTTGTCTCTTGAGTTTTTGATCTTAGCCATTCTGATGGGTGTAAGGTAAAATCTTAGGGTTGTTTTGATTTGCATTCCCCTGTAGGCTAATGAGGTTGAGCATTTCTTTAAGTGTTTCTCTGCCATTCGATATTCCTCTGCAGAGAATTCTCTGTTTGGCTCTGTACTCTATTTTTTAATTGGTTTCCTTAATTTTTTGCTGTTTAACTTCTTTAGTTCTTTATATATACTGGATATTAGCCCTCTGTCAGATATAGGGTTGGTGAAGATCTTTTCCCAATTGGTAGGCTGTCGTTTTGTTTTGACTATGGTGTCCTTTGCTTTACAGAAGCTTTTCAGTTTCATAAGGTTCCATTTATTGATTGTTGCTCTTAGAGCCTGTGCTGTTGGTGTTCTGTTCAGGAAGTTGTTTCCTGTGCCAATGAGTTCAAGGTTCTTCCCCACTTTTTCTTTCAAGTGGTTTAGTGTGTTTGGTTTTATGTTGAAGTCTTTGATTCACTTGGACTTTAGTTTTGTGCAGGGTGATATGTATGTCTCTATTTGCATTTTTCTACATGTAGACATCCAGTTAGACCAGCACCATTTGTTGAAGATGCTGTCTTTTTTCCATTGAATGGTTTTGGCATCTTTGTCAAAAATCAGCTATCCATAAGTATGTGGATTTATGTCAGGGTCTTCTATTCAATTCCATTGATCCACCAATCTGTTTCTATCCCAGTACCATGCAATTTTTAGTAGTGTTGCTCTATAGTACAGCTAGAGATTGGGGATGGAGATACCTCCTGAATATCTTTTTCTGTAGAGAATTGTTTTAGCAATTCTTTGCTGTTGTTCCATATGAAGATGAGAATTTTTCTTTCAAGGTCTGTAAAGAATTGTGTTGGTAATTTGATGGGAATTGCATTGAATCTGTAGATTGCTTTTTGTAAGATGGCCATTTTTATTATATTAATCCTGCCAAGCCATGAGCATGGGAGATCTTTCCATCTTCTGATGTCTTCCTCGATTTCTTTCTTCAGAGACTTGAAGTTTTTTCAAATGGGTCTTTCACCTGCTTGTCTGGAGTCACCCCAAGGTACTTTATGTTATTAGTGGGTATTATGAAGGGTTTTGCTTCCCTGATTTCTTTCTTGGCCCTTTTGTCTTGGGTATACAGGAGGAATTCTGATTTTTTTTTTAGTTAATTTAATAGCCAGCCACTTTGCTGAAGGTGTTAATCAGCTGTAGGAGTTCCCTGGTAGAATTTTTGGGGTCACTCATGTATACTATCATATCATCTGCAAACAGTGATATTTTGACTTCTTCCTTTCCAATTTGTATCCCCTTGATCTCCTTCAATTGTCTCATTTCTCTAGCAAGGACTTCAAGAACAATGTTGAAGAGATATGGAGAGAGTGGGCAGCCTTGTCTTGTCCCTGATTTCAGTGGAAATGATTTATGTTTCTCTCCATTGAGTTTGATATTGACTATAGGCTTGCTGTATACTGCCTTTACTATGTTCAGGCATGTGCCATGTATACCCGATCTCTCCAAGACTTTAAACATGAATGGATGTTGAATTTTCAAATAACTTTTAAGCATCTAAGGAGATGATCATGGGGTTTTTGTCTTTCAGTTTGCTTATGTGGTGGATCACATTGATGGATTCCATATATTGTACCTCTCCTGATGATAGGAGAGCCTTCCTAAACACCAAAGTTACCACACAGGTCCATACACCTGAAGTGAACTGTGACAATTCCTGAGAAGCACCACTATTCAGTTGATCATATCCAAAAAGCAGAGGAGAACTTCAGAACCCCACCAAGGGATTCTTCCCACCCCAGGACTCAGCAGGCACCAGAAATTAACAGACAACACCTGAGACAGAGAGATGGGTAGAGGCCAGAGAAAAGTCACAACCAACAAAAGGCAAAACAATATGGCATCCACACAACCAAGTTATACAGGGGCAAGTAGCCCTGGACCCCCTAACATAAGTGAAATTCAAGAAGATGACTTACATCTATGCTTATGAAGAGGTTAATGGAGGAAGTAAATAAAATGTGTAAAGAATTAGGCGAAGATATAATAAAACAGATTATGGTCATCCATAAAGAAATACAGGAAGATGCAGCCAAACAGTTTGTATCACTGAAAGAAATAAAAGAAACAGAGGAGCATTCAAACAAACAGCTGAAAGAATTGAAGGAAAATACAGTCAGACAGGTGAAGGATATCAACAAAACAGTTCAAGATCTGAAGATAGATTTGGAAGAATTAAAGAAAAGACAAATGTAGGAAATCATGGAAAGGGAGAACCTAGAAAAGAAAACAGGAATTGCAGAGGTAAGGATAACTAACAGACTACAAGAGATGGAAGAAAGAATCTCAGGTGTGGAAGATACAATGGAAGAAATCAATGTATTCATCAAAGAAAATAATAAATCTAAAAAATTCCTGATACAAACCATCCAAGAAATCCAAGACAACATACAAAGACAAAATCTACGAATAATAGGAATAGAGGAAAAAGAAGATTCCCTCCTTCAAGGCCCAGAAAATATTTCAACAAAATCATTGAAGAAAATTTCCCCAAATTAAAGGGGAAGCCTAAAAGAATACAAGAGACCTACAGAACACCTAATAAATTAGACCAGAAAAGAAAATCCTCCTGTTACATAATAATCAAAACAGTAAGTATAGAGAAAAAAGAAAAAAAATACTAAAAGCTGCAAGGGAAAAAGTCCAAGTAACATATAATGGCAAACTCATCAGAATCACACCTGACTTCTCAACAGAAACTATGAAAGCCAGAAGAGCCTGGATGGATATCATACAGACCCTAAGAGAATACAGATGTCAGCCTAGGCTACTGTACCCAGCAAAACTCTCAGTCCTCACAGATGGAGAAAACAAGATAGTCAACGACAAAAACAAATTTCAACAATACCTACACACAAATCCAGCGTTACAGAAGATACTAGAAGGAAAAATACAACCCAAGAAAACTAACTACTTACAAGAAAACACAGGAAATAAATAACCTCACTACAGAAAAACAAAAGTAGCCAAACACACAAACACACTACCATGGCTAACATCAATATCAAAGGATCTAACAGCCACTGGTCATTAATCTCCCTAAACATCAATGGACTCAATTCTCCAATAAAAAGACACAGACTAACAGAATGGATGCATAAACAAGAACCAACAATTTATTGCATACAAGAAACACACCTTAAATCAGAAAGATAGACATTACCTGAGAGTAAAGGGCTGGAAGACAGTTTTCCAAGCAAATGGACCAAAGAAGCAAGCAGGAGTAGCCATTTTAATATCTAATAAAGTAGATTTTCAACCAAAATCAATGAAAAGAGATAGAGAAGGAAACTTCATACTCATCAAGGGAAAAATCCACCAGGAAGATATCACAATCATGAACATCTATGCCCCAAATGCAAGGGCACCCACATTTGTAAAAGAAAGTTTAATAAAACTTAAACCACACATAGACCCCCACACATTAATAGTGGGAGACTTTAACACCCCACTCTCAACAAAGGACAGGTCAACAAAACAGAAATTAAACAAAGAAACAATAACTCTGACAGAGGTCATGAATCAAATGGACCTAACAGACATCTATAGAACCTTTCACCCGAACTCAAAAGAATTTACCTTCTTCTCAGCACCTCATGGAACCTTCTCCAAAATAGACCATATAGTTTTTCACAAAGCAAGCCTAAGCAGATACAAGAAGATTGAAATAATCCCTTGTATCCTATCTGATCACCATGGACTAAAACTGGAACTCAATGACAAAAATAGCAAAAGGCCTACACACACTTGGAAAGTGAACAACTTGCTTCTAAATGACAGCTGGGTCAGAGAAGAAATAAAAAAAAAAAGAAATTAAAGACTTCCTAGAATTCAATGAAAATGAAGGCAGGACATACTCAAACTTATGGGACACAATGAAAGCAGTGTTAAGAGGAGGGTTCATAGCACTAAGTGCCTTCAAAAAGAAATTCGAAACATTTCATGCAAGCAACTTAATGGCTCACTTAAAAGCCCTAGAAAAAAAAAAGAAGCAGACACACCAAAGAGGAATAGATGGCTGGAAATAATCAAACTCAGGGCTGAAATCAATAAATTAGAAACAAATAAAACAATTCAAAGAATCAATGAAACCAAGAGCTGGTTCTTTGAGAAAATCAACAAGATAGACAAACCCTTAGCCAAACTAACTAAACGGCAGAGAGAAACTATCCAAATCAACAAAATCCAAAATGAAAAGGGGGACATAACCACAGACACTGAAGAAATCCAAACAATAATTAGGTCTTACTTCCAAAGTCTATATGCCACACAATTTGAAAATCTAAAAGAAATGGACAATTTTCTTGACCGATTCTACATGCCAAAGCTGAATCAAGACCAGGTACACCAATTAAATAGTCCTATATCCCCTAAGGAAATAAAAGCTGTCATCAAAAGTCTACCTTGTAAAAAAAAAGGCCAGGGCCAGATGGTTTCAGTGCTGAATTCTACCAGACCTTCAAAGAAGAGCTAACACCAATAATCTTCAAACTATTCCACAAGATAGAAACAGAAGGAACACTACCAAACTTATTCTATTAAGCTGCAGTCACCTTGGTACCTGAACTTCACAAAGACCCAACAAAGAAAGAGAACTTCAGGCCAATCTCCCTCATGAACACTGATGCAAAAATACTCAACAAAATACTTGCAAACTGAATCCAAGAACACATCAAAGACATCATCCACTATGACCAAGTAGGCTTCATCCCAGGCATGCAGGGGTGGTTCAATATATGGAAATACATCAATGTGATCCATAACATAAACAAACTGAAGGATAAAAACCACATGATCATCTCCTTAGATGCTGAAAAGGCAAAATCAACATCCATTCATGTTTAAAGTATTGGAGAGATCAGGGATACAAGTCATATACCTGCACATAGTAAAGGCGATATACAGCAAGCCTATAGCCAACATCAAACTCAATGGAGAGAAACTTAAATCATTCCCACTGAAATCAGGAAAAAGGCAAGGCTGTCTACTCTCTCCATATCTCTTCAACATTGTTCTTGAAGTCTTAGCCAGAGCAATAAGACAATTGAAGGAGAACAAGGGGATACAAATTGGAAAGGAAGAAGTCAAAGTATCACTGTTTGCAAATGGTATGATAGTATACCTGAGTGACCCCAAAAACTCTAATAGGAAACTCCGACAGCTGAATAACACCTTCAGCAAAGTGGCTGGATACAAAATTAACTCAAAAAAAAAAAAATCAGTAGCCTTCCTTTATACAAAGGACAAAAGGGCCGAGAAAGAAATTAGGGAAACAACACACTTCACAATAGCCACAAAGGACATAAAGTACCTTGGTGTGAACCTAACCAAGCAAGTCAAAGACTTGTATGAAAAAAATTTCCAGTCTCTGAAGAAAGAATTAGAAGAAGATATCAGAAGATGGAAAGAACTTCCATGCTCATGGCTTGGCAGGATTAATATTAGAAAAATGGCCATCTTACAAAAAGCAATCTACAGATTCAATGCAATTCCCATCAAATCACCAACACAATTTTTACAGACCTTGAAAGAAAAATTCTCATCTTCATATGGAACAACAAGAAACCCAGAATTGCTAAAACAATTCTCTACAGTAAAAGATATTCAGGTGGTATCTCCATCCCTGATCTCAAGCTGTACTATAGAGCAACAATACTAAAAACTGCATGGTACTGAGATAGAAACAGATTGGTGGATCAATGGAATTGAATAGAAGACCCTGACATAAATCCACACACTTATGGACAGCTGATTTTTGACAAAGATGCCAAAACCATTCAATGGAAAAAAGATAGCATCTTCAACAAATGGTGCTGGTCTAACTGGATGTCTACATGTAGAAAAATGCAAATAGAGACATACATATCACCCTGCACAAAACTAAAGTCCAAGTGGATCAAAGACCTCAACATAAAACCAGACACACTAAACCACTTAGAAGAAAAAGTGAGGAAGAGCCTTGAACTCATTGGCACATGAAAGAACTTCCTGAACAGAACACCAACAGCACAGGCTCTAAGAGCAACAATCAATAAACTGAAACGGAAGCTTTTCATGAAACTGAAAAGCTTCTGTAAAGCAAAGGACACTGTCCTCAGGACAAAACGACAGCCTACAGATTGGGAAAAGATCTTCACCAACCCTATATCTGACAGAGGGCTAATATCCAGTATATATAAAGAACTAAAGAAGTTAAACAGCAAAAACTCAAGGAATCCAGTTAAAAAATGGGGTACAGATCTCTGATATTAGAAATAAATTGGGAATTGTACAGATGTTCATTTAGGTGTCATCCACCCAAAGAGCATCAGACCCGTCCGATACCTTTTTCTCAGAGGCGGGACCTGGGGCATCAACCCGCATGCAATCAGACATGCTCTTCTCTGGGTCCAAAGTGGCTGACCCTGAGTGCAGTGCTTAGCCTCGCATCCTGAGCATAACATTTTAGCTTTTTATGGTATCCAACCATGCTTGGGGAGAATGTCCTGCTTCAATGGCTGTAAAGGCCTGAATGATCATGGCTGCATCACACTGTTGTGAGACTCTAATCTGACCTCTACTCTTGCCTGATGCGTCTAAAACAAAAAGGGGGAACTGTAGAGAGCTGCGGAATGCTATGCCTTAAAGATGGAGCTGGTTTCCGCCTTCCACCTTCCTGATAGTGAGGGCTCTCTGTCACGAACAACTCCACATTTGGCTAAGGCCGAGGATCTGGCTTGCTTCCATGTATGTGGACCTATCTGCATTGCCCCCGTGGCACACCTGGGTTGGCTACCCAGAGGCTATTTAAGCTGGGGGCTGGCTTTCCCCGGGGTCCGAGGATTGTTCAATGTTCCTGAATAAACTGCATTGAAAAAAAAACTATATTTGAAGACTAAAGTATTATTTCCATTGATTATTCTTAATATTGTCATTTTAAAGATAATCTGTCAAATTAAAAACACCATTATTTAAAAAAAAATGGGGTACAGAGCTAAACAGAGAATTCTCTGCAGAGGAATATCAAATGGCAGAGAAACACTTAAAGACATGCTCAACTTCATTAGCCATCAGATAAATGCAAATCAAAACGACCCTATGATTTCACCTTACACCCATCAGAATGGATAAGAGCAAAAACTCAAGAGACAACACATGTGCAAATTTCTTCTTGAGGGCACTTAGTGCTATGAATTTTCCTCTTAGCACTGCTTTCATTGTGTCCCATAAGTTTGGGTATGTCCTGCCTTCATTTTCATTGAATTTTAGGAAGACTTTAATTTCTTTCTTTATTTCTTCTCTGACTCAGCTGTCATGTAGAAGCAAGTTGTTCACTTTCCAAGTGTGTGTAGGCCTTTTGCTATTTTTGTCATTGAGGTCCAGCTTTAGTTCATGGTGATCAGTTAGGATACAAGGGATTATTTCTATCTTCTTGTATCTGTTGAATCTTGCTTCGTGATCAACGATATGGTCTATTTTGGAGAAGGTTGCATGAGGTGCTGAGAAGAAGGTAAATTCTTGTGTGTTTGGGTGAAAGGTTCTGTAGATGTCTGTGAGGCCCATTTGAATCATGACCTCTGTCAGAGTTATTGTTTCTTTGTTTAATTTCTGTTTTGTTGACCTGTCCTTTGTTGAGAGTGGGGTGTTAAAGTCTCCCACTATTAATGTGTGGGGGTCTATGTGTGGTTTAAGTTTTATTAAACTTTCTTTTACAAATGTGGGTGCCCTTGCATTTGGGGCATAGATGTTCATGATTGTGATATCTTCCTGGTGGATTTTTCCCTTGATGAGTATGAAGTTTCCTTCTCTATCTCTTTTCATTGATTTTGGTTGAAAATCTACTTTATTAGATATTAAAATGGCTACTCCTGCTTGCTTCTTTGGTCCATTTGCTTGGAAAACTGTCTTCCAGCCCTTTACTCTCAGGTAATGTCTATCTTTCTGATTTAAGGTGTGTTTCTTGTATGCAATAAATTGTTGGTTCTTGTTTATGCATCCATTCTGTTAGTCTGTGTCTTTTTATTGGAGAATTGAGTCCATTGATATTTAGGGAGAATAATGACCAGTGGCTGTTAGATCCTTTGATATTGATGTTGGCCATGGTAGTGTGTTTGTGTGTTTGGCTACTTTTGTTTTTCTGTAGTGAGGTTATTTATTTCCTGTGTTTTCTTGAAAGTAGTTAGTTTTCTTGGGTTGTATTTTTCCTTCTATTATCTTCTGTAACACTGGTTTTCATAGTTTCTGTTGAGAAGTCAGGTGTGATTCTGATGGGTTTGCCGTTATATGTTACTTGGACTTTTTCCCTTGCAGCTTTTAGTATTTTTTCTTTATTCTCTATACTTACTGTTTTGATTATTACGTGGCAGGAGGATTTTCTTTTCTGGTGTAATTAATTGAGTGTTCTGTAGGTCTCTTGTATTCTTATAGGCCTCCCCTATAAGTTAGGGAAATTTTCTTCAATGATTTTGTTGAAAATATTTTCTGGGCCTTGGAGGAGGGAATCTTCTTTTTCTTCTATTCCTATTATTCTTAGGTTTTGTCTTTTTATGTTGTCTTGGATTTCTTGCATGGTTTGTGTCAGGAATTTTTTAGATTTATTATTTTCTTTGACAGATACAATGATGTCTTCCATTGTATCTTCCACACCTGAGATTCTTTCTTCCATCTCTTGTAGTCTGTTGTTTATGCTTACCTCTGTAGTTCCTGTTTTCTTTCCTAGGTTCTCCCTCTCCATGATTTCCTTCATTTGTGTTTTCTTTAATTTTTCCAAATCTATCTTCAGATCTTGAACTGTTTTATTGACTTCCTTCACCTGTCTGACTGTATTTTCCTGTTTAACCTTCAATTCCTTCAGCTGTTTGAACATTCCTCTGCTTCTTTTATTTCTTTCATTCATTTAATCATTTCCTCTCTGAATAAACTGTTTGGCTGCATTTTCCTGTATTTCTTTATGGATGACCATAATCTGTTTTATTATATCTTTCCCTAATTCTTTATGCATTTTATTTGCTTCCTCCATTAACCTCTTCATAAGCATAGATGTAAGGTCATATTCTTGAATTTCACTTATGTTAGGGTGTGCAGGGCTACTTGGCCCTGGATAACTGGGTTCTGGGGATGCCATATTGCTTTGCCTTTTGTTGGTTGTACTTTTCTGCTGGCCTCTACCCATCTCTCTGTCTCAGGTGTTGTCTGTTAATTTCTGTTGCCTTCTGGGTCCTGGGGTGTGGAGAATCCACTTGGCAGGGTTCTTAAGTTCTCCTCTGCTTTTTGGGTATGGTCCACTGAACGGTGGCACTTCTCAGGAATTGTCACAGTTCACTTCAGGTGTATAGACCTGTGTGGTAACTGTGGTATTAAGGAAAGCTCTTCTCTCATCAGGAGATGTACTGGTGATGGCTGCCCTGCTGTTGGGTTTCTTCCTCTGAATTTAGTGAGCAAGGTGTAATTGTTGGGTCCAGCTTTCTTGAAGAACCAGGGATTCCCACAGTTTTGTCAGTTTAGCTAGGAATAACTGGTTGATCCTTGGAGCAGTATCTGAGGGCTACTCTAATTGCCCTTTAGCTTTTGTAGGTCTGAGGATACAGCTGTTTGTCCCAGTGCCCTAGTGGTACTCAATAATGGCGGGTGAGCACAGCGCTCATGCCTGCAGTAGAAGGCTAGAGCCTAGAGTCTGCATGAATCCAGAAAATCTTTTGGAGCTTGATGTCCTGAGCCTTGGACCTAATGATCCCCCTTAATGTGGGGTTTCCTCCTGACAGGGACAACCAGTCTTTGCTTTGGGGACAGCCTTTCTGTCTGTGATGGACCCGCAGGCACAGACTTATGTGGCTCAGCCTTTCTGCCTTTCTTGGCATTGGGTTCCTGGGCATCTGCCGAAACTGAGTAATTTTTTCTGAGACATTTTCAGGGTGGTGGCATTGGCTCAGTGCTCTGAGGTTAGACCAGCTGTTCCCCTTCCTGTGGGTTTGCACCCAACAGAGAAACTCAGTATCTGGTACCCTGGAGCCCACAGTTCTATCTGTGGCATCAAGTGAGGTGCAAACTCTACTGGGTTCCTGGCTCTGGCTCCGGGCTGGCTCCTGGTCGCCTGCGGAACCTGAGTCTTTTCCAGGTGATGTCTGGGTGACCTAAGGTTGGTCCCAATCGTTTCCTGCACCATGGAGTTATCTCTCGACTGGAAATCCCACTTTCTGATGTTGTGGTGCCCACAGTTCAGTCTGGTACAGTGATCAGAGCACGTTGGCGTGTGGCTCTGGCCTGGCGACCAAGGGCATGGTGGAACCAGGATCTCTTCTGCGGTTTAGCCGGGTGAGTTAAAACTCATTGAATCCCCCACCGTGGGGTATCCTCTCACCTGGGAAACACAACCACTTGTGTTTTATGGCCGCGAGTTCTGACTGCTGGTCACTGTGCCAATCCTGCTGTGCTGCTGGTCAGAATGAGAGTTTTTCCGGCGCTGCCATCTTGCCTAATTGCCTTTATTTCTTTAAATATTTTTCTCCTTCATTATCTTTCTGTCCCTTTTTGAAGATTCCAATAATCTATATATCAGGTCTTTGATTTTTTTTTTGCATAGATTTCTGAGTTTTGTTCAGTTTTTAATTTTGAATTTTGAAGGACACATATCTTTAGGACTTGTTGTCTATTCCCAGTCTCTTATTATTGACCTTGTTTGTATCACTGGAACTAAACACACAAGACTGAATTCAAACAGAGATGCATCTCCCACAATTCTCTTTGGAGGCAGGTCCTCCAAAGTCAAGAGGCTTTCATCCAGGGAGGGCCTGGAACTTCCTCTTCCTGAAAGCAGACAGGAGGAGTAGAGGGAATGAGACATTTTGCTCAGGCTCAAGCAGCCTATAATGTAGCATTAATCTACTGAACCCGAGGCCTAGTCCTGTTTATAGGGTTATCCCGTTAAACACACAGATGCACAGGGGTCTCAGTAAGGAAAGGATGCTCTTCCATGGGCCCTTTTTATCACAGCAATTAACTTTATTGCCTGAATTTTTATTTTAGAAATCCTATTCTCAGCTCTACATTTTATATTTGGCCTTTAAAATATTTTGGTATTTTAACAGAGAGTTTTCGAAATTATCGTTCTCATTATAAGCATTCTTTCCTTACCAAATAAGCATCTATCTACACCTGCAGCTTACTCAAAGCCTTTGCAAGAACCATGACATGGAGACATTCCTATTAACTAACCTGATCTTTTATTTAAGGAACCTCTGTTTCTAATTTTATTTTTATTTTTTTAACAATTTATTCATTTTATATCCCCTTTCCCTCATCTCCTCCAGGTCCCACACTCTCTCCCTCTTCCTGCTTATTTTCTTCCCCTAGTCCACTGAAAGGAGGAGTTCTCCTCCTTTACTATCTGACCCTAGCTTATCAAGTTTCATCAGGACTGCCTGGATCTTCTTCCTCTGTGGCATGGCAAGGCTGCATCACCAACGGGAAGTGATCAAGGAGCAGGGAACTGGATTAATGACAGAAGGAGCCCCTTCTCCCCTTACTTGGGAACCCACATGGAGACTGAGATGCCTATGGTCAACATTTGAGCAGGGGGTCTAGGTCCTCTCCATGCATGGTCCTCCATTGATGCAGCAGTCTCTGAGGATGACCTGAGCTCAGATTTTTAGCTTTGTTGGTATCCTCTTAGAGCTCCTGTCCCCTCTAAATCCTTCTAACCTTCCTTTCTTCCATAAGCCTCATTGTGCTCTGCCTAAAGTTTAGCCTTGAGTCTCAGCACCTGCTTTGAGATGCTGTTGGGTGAAGCCTTTCAGAGGACCTCTATAGTAGGCTCCCATTCTGTTACCTCACTTACAATACTTCTGGTGTTTATGCTGTTTGCCATTCCGAATGAGATGTAAGCATCCTCCCTAGAGTCCTCCTTAGTGTTTAGCTTCTTTAGGTCTGGACATCTTAGTATGGCTATCCTATTTCTATGGCTAATATCTGCTTATAAGTGAGTATATTCCATGCCTGTCCTTCTGGTTCTGGGAACTTCTTTAAACAGTCATGGGTTTGGAGAGTTCCCTGTCTTTAAGCCCTCTAGGAAGACTTTCTTATTGTATATCAAATAAGAATTATATGTGTATGTGTCTATATTTTCAACTAAGTTGAAATTTTTTTCAAGGATATAAACTGTGTCTTTTTCACCTATGCTCATCCTTGTGCTCAGCATTGTCACTAGAAACACACATGCACCCATGCCCACAAACATACAATAGAGGCTTCTTGTAGTACTTTCAATTGAGTAGAGTCAAAGTGGGTCCTTCTTATTGCTAAAATATAAAATGAATCTGTCTTCTTGATGAGTAATTTGAGATGGAATTTTAATCTTCAAGTTAGTATATCTTTCTATTCTTGCCTGGATTCCTGGTCAAAGTATTAACCACTTCTTGAATCCCCACTTCCCTGACTCCAAAATTCTAAACAGTATTGTCTTCCATATATGGATATTGTGCAACAAAATACCTCCTGTGTGTCCTAGAATCTTGTGTCTTTTTTTGTTTAAGCCAGCTTTATGGAATCATTTTATTTCAGTCCATGAAACAGGGTAAACATATTCTGTAATTTCAGTACATAGGGAAACACTAAATTCGATGCTTTACTTAACTCCCCAGGAACCGGAGACTCAGCACAGTGCTTCTTGACTAGACTTTACATTCAGCACAGGGCTACACTTTTTTGTTGGTTTGGTTGGTGTGAGTGTGTATACATATGTTTTTTTGTTTTTGTTTTTGTTTTTGTTTTTTCTGTTTCTACACTGTAAATCAGCTCCGTAGGTTTAGGGATTGCTTGGCATTTCAGAATGAGGTGCGTGTAACACCTTCTCAATGGAATTATTAACTCTTTGATATTTTGACCATATATTTGATGATAACAAACATAAAGGAAATTTTCTTAGCTTATGTTTTCAAACATTTATTTATTTTTATTTTCATGTGGGTGTTTTGTCGATATATATGTCCCCACACCACGTGCATGCACAAACCTGGGAGGGCAGAATAAACAATGGGTTGAGTCCTCTAAGATGTGCATTTAGAGGCCATTGTGAGCCACCGTGTGGATGTTGGGAATTAAAGCCAGGTCCTCTAGAAGAACAGACAGAGCCCTGAACTACTAAGCAATCTCTCCAGCTTCCTAGCTGAATTTTAACAGATAAACATTCAATGACTCATCTATATGTCTGCCATTTAAAGTTTTGTTGAAATACTCCATTTGAAGATGTATATTTATTTTAAGATAAAATCTGAATGTTCAGAAAGAAGAAAAATGCAAAGGGAGGCTTGAAAGTGTGTCCTGGAAGAGGAAATTATAGAGACACAGTGAACCGAGGAACAAGGGGTACAGTGAAATGCTTTGATTGTGGTTCTTTCTGGATTTTATGTTTCTGAAAAGAGTCAATACAGGCCAATTTCCACAAGACAAGGCAATTTTTCACAAGGCCCACAGTAACGGTCAAATAAAATTTTTGGGACCAGTAGGCTGCCTGTTATGAAGCACTTCCTGGTTAGTAAGTCTAAGTACCACAGCAACATTTCAATGAATCTTTGATAATTTGACTGGATGTATTAAGTGGAAAGCTCATCTCTCATGCTGAAGGACAGGTCGTGAGTGTCCACAGGAGAGGGATGTGTTTTCTTACTGCAGAAAAGGTGATAGTCTAATTAAAAAGAGAAAGCAGGCAGGACGCAGAAGCAGGATATCTCTCTCATCCTAGAACTAGTTTTCGTTCTAGAAGTAGCAGTAGTTTTGTGTCAGAACACAGGAAGTAAGTATAATATCCTTTATATTTACATGAATGTGAGTGGATAAAAGCTGATATTCTCTTCTCTTGGATTGTTTTACTGGAATACACTTTCCTCAACTAGGCACTCCTTTACTAACTATCATATATGCACTGCTGCGGAAGCACTAGGGTCATGAGGACAAAATAAAAATACACTAAGCTCTCACTATTCTCCGTGGAGTTTTCTGGCATGTTCTCTCTGTTTAACTTGACATATATAAAATTTTAACACTATGCAGTAATTTTATATTTAAACCTCTGAGGAAACTACTTGACTGCTTCCTAAAGTAACTCTGCTACTATTTATTCCCATCCACGATATTTGAGGATTTCATTTTTCTCCACATTTTCTCAATTGTTATCATTAATTTACATGAAAGCTATCTTAGTAATTTATAGTTTTCAGGTGAGTTTCCCTGAAGACTGATGATGTTAAGCATCTCTTTATATGTTATCTTATGTAAGAAACACCATAAAGAAATATTTGATCAGGTATTTTGGTAGTTTTCAAAATTTTGAGCATTTATTTATTTATTTTCATTTTCTTTTTTGTTATTAATTAGTTTATTCACTTTGTATCCCACCTGTAGCTCACTACCTCCTTCCCTCCCAAACCCACATTACCTCTCTCAACCCCACTCATACCCCTCCCCCAAGCCTACTGATAGTGGAGGTCTTCCTCCCCTTTCTTCTGGTCCCAGTCTATCAGGTCTCATCAGCAGTGGCCGAATTGTCTTCCTCTGAAGCCTGGTAAGGCTGCACTTCCCGTTCATGGAGATAACCTAGAACCCCTGTTCAGATGTAGCCCATGATAGTTCAGTGTGCAAGTGGATTTCCTAATAATTGGAACAGGGACTGTCTCTGACATGAACTGATTAGCCTGCTCTTTGGTCATCTTCCCCTCAGGCAGGTGAGCATTTTTTATTTTTTGCTGTATCTTTGATTAGGTTTTTATTCACATCGACTTGTCTCTATTTGCTCTATGGAATGAAACAAATTTTAATGGTTTTTGCAGCAGGCTTTTGTTCTTGTGCAGTAAGTTCCTTCCCTGTTGGTTTCTTCTCAGCTGCTGGTTTCTTGATTGGGGCAGCCTTCTTTCCTGCAGGCTTCTTCTTCTTGACATCTACAAGCGTCTTTTCTTTTCTTTTTTTATATTAGGATGCAATTACATAATTTTTCTTTCCCTTTACTTTCTTCAAACTTTTCCATTTGAACCCTCCCATACACCTGTCTTTGCTATCTTTCAATTTCATGGCCTCTTTTTCTTTGAATTGCTGTTACCTACTCATATACATTCTAAATACATTCTAGCTCATGTATTAAATACATTCTCAGTTTGTACAACCATACTTGTATGTATGTTTTCAGGAATGGCCATTTGGTATTGACTTTTTTCTTTTACCTTCTAATAAGTAGTCATTTGATTATACTCAATTTGGTGCCATGGTCTTTATAATATTTCTTTGGAAATCTTACAACTGAACTCTTTTATCTGTTTTATTTGAGATTTTAATTGTAATTTTCAACACTTATTGAGTCATCAGAAATTTACTTATTTTAGCAGGCAGTTTTAGTAATTCTTTGTAAATATTTTAAAACTTTTATCGATTTTATACAATATATTTTGATTCTATACTTTGCTCTCTTCCAAATCCTCCCATATGCTTCCAAGCTCATCACCCATTAAAACTCTTCCCTTTCTCTCTCTTAAAAAGAAAAAAAAAACAAAAGAAAAATAAGAAATGGAAATCAAAACACAAAAACTTAAATTAATATATAAAAATTGTAAAACTAAACAAAATTTTCTACACGTCTTGAATCCATTCATCCTATCTCTCCCAGCTCTTCTCAGGTCCACTCCTTTTCCTTCCCACATTACTTTGTATCCCTTCTTAACCCATCAAGGTCAATATCGGGTGCCCAAATATTTTGGAATACATTTTAAGGATGCTTTACATTTGCCTGTTGCAGTGTGTTGTGCAACATGTTTTACAAATATACACTGTGTTTTTATTTCAGTTTGTATATGGTGACCTGTGAGGTACAGCAGTTAATTTCTGTTGAAGTCTCTCACTATTAATGTGTGGAGTTGGATGTGTGATTTAAACTTCAGTAATGTTTCTTTTATGAATATGGATGCCTTTGCATTTGAGGAATAGGGTTGAGAATATTCAGGGTTGAGATGTCCTCTTGGTGAATTTTTCCCTTATGAGTAAGAAGTGTCCTTCCCTGTCTCTTTTCATTAATTTTGGTTGACAGTCTATTTTATTAGAAACTAGAATAGCTACTTCAACTTGCTCCTTGGGTTTGTTTGCTTGGAAAACCTTTTTTTTTGCCAGCCCTTTAATCTGATGTAATGTCCATCTTTATTACTGAGGTGTGTTTCTTCTATTCAGCACATTGATGGATCTTATTTTTGCATACACTCTGTCAGCCTGTGTCTTTTTATTGGGGAGTTGAGGCCATTGATGTTGAGAAATATTAATGACCAATGGTTGTTAGTTTTTGTTATTTTGATGTTGGTGGTGGTAGTGTGTGTGTGTGTGTGTGCTTCCTTTCTTTTGGTTTTGCTGATGTGGGGTTATTTATATCCTGTGTTTTCCTGAGTGCAGTTAGCTCCTTGGGTTGGAATTTTCCTTCTAGTATCTTCTGTGGAGCTACATTTGTGGTTAGGTACTATTTAAATTTGTTTTTGTCATGAAATAACTTGTTTTCTCCTTCTATGGTGAATACAAGTTTTGCTCAGTATAGTAGTTGGAGCTGACATATGTGGTCTTGAAGATGTCTGTCCAGTCCCTTCTGACTTTTAGAGTTTCTGGTGAGAAGTGAGGTTTAATTCACTTCTGATAGATTTGCCTTTATATGTGCCTTGGCCTTTTTCTCTTGCAGCTTTTAATATTCGTTCTTTGTTCTGTACATCTAGTGTTTTGATTATTATGTGGCAGGAAGATGTTCTTTAATATATTTGGTATTCTGTAAGCTTTGGTATGTTTATAGGTATCTATTTCTTTAGGTCAGGAAAGGTTTTCTTCTGTGATTTTGTTGAAAATATTTTCTGGGCCTTGTAGCTGGGAGTCTTCTTCTTATTCCTATTATTCTTAGGTTTGGTCTTTTCATAGTGTGTTAGATTTCTTGGATGTTTTGTGTCAGGAAATTTTTATATGTAACATTTTCTTTGTCTGATGTATCAATTTCTTCAATTGTATCTTCTACACCAGAGATTCTCTCTTCCATCTCTTGTATTCTGTTGCTGATGCTTATGTCTGTAGTTCCTGTTCTCTTCCCTGTGTTTTCTACCTGGGGGATTGCCTCAGAGTGAGGTCTATCTATCTATCTATCTATCTATCTATCTATCTATCTATCTATCTATCTATGGCTTCTAGTTCCATTCTTAGGTCTTGATAGTTTTATTCATTTCTTTTTCTTGTTTGGTTGTATTTTCCTATACTTCTTTAAGGGAGGTTGTCAGTTCTTTCACCTGTTTGATTATGTTTTTCTGCCTTTCTTTCAGGGATTTATTTTCCTCTTTTAGGGCCACTACCATTTTCATAACTTCTGATTTCAGCTCATTTTCTTGTACTTCAGGTGTCAGTATCTCTAGGGCTTGCTGTGGTAGAAGAGTTTGTTTGTGTTGCTGTTCTATGGCCCTGCATTTTCTTGCTTGTGTTCCAGCCCTCCAGCCATTTGGTTGTCCCTGGTGTTAGCAAACCTGGTGGAGTCTGATGGTAAATGGCCTCGAGGTTTGCAGGAGTAGCTGGTGGTCCCAGATGGCAGTAGATGCCCTTTCTGTGTGACAGCAAATCTTGAGGGATACAGGGAGAACTGGTAGTCTCTGATGGCTGCCAGTCTTTTGGATTGCAGGTGGGGTTGGGGACCAGGATATGGAGCACACCGGATGCTGTTGGTTCCTAATGAGTGTTATCCTCTGCTGCTGCCTGATGGTTGCTGCTGCTCCGTGATAGTTCTTATTTTTCGGTAATTTCTGCTGTTCCCTGGTTGTTGCTGGGCCCAGGAAATGGATTGGGCCCAGAAAATAGTGCTGGCAGCACGCTGCTGTTACCTGGTGAAATAATTAATTTCTATGAAGTCAAATCTACTTATTTTTTTTCTTCCATTGCTTGTGATTTGGGCAGCAAATATAAGAAGATGTGTGTTGTACTCTTCTGTTTGCACACTTGTTTACACGATATTCTACAGCGGTTTGATAAGCGTAACTTGATGATTGTGAAGGGAAACGCAATGATGATCAAGTTTCTCTTCAGTTGACTTTAAACCTTCATTTGTAAAGTTTTCAGTCTGTACCTGAAGCTTCTCTGCTGGAGAAAAATAGTCAAAATGTCAAATGTGTTCTGTGCATATGCACTGCCATGCGCGCCTGATCATCTCTTCCTGAGTGCCTTCCTTAGAAAACGTGAATGGTCCCTTAAGCTTTTTACTTGTTTAAAAATGTATAGATGAATGTGTGCTTATGCATCAGTACACAAGCATATTTTAATGTACACACAATTCTTTTTTTTTTTTTTTTTGGTCTGGATTCTTGAATTAAACTGACTTCTCTTGGAAGATGGAATAAAAGTTTTTAAGGAATTGGGTCATCCTTTTATAATAATCAGACTGTAAGCTATTTGGGAATATAAAAATAAATTCCAAGGGGTCATATTCGGTTTCCCTCATTAAGCAAGAACACACGTCCTTAACATGATAGGCAATCCCACGAAAGGAGTGAGTTCAGAGAAATCTAGCAAGTCGAAGTCTCTCAATGCTGATAGCTCCTTTCCTTCTCTGATAATCCCGCTCTCCAGATTCCCTGCGGCTGAAAATTCACGTTTGTGCTGGACCCTGCCCATTGTCTTCCATAGTCCCATGCGTAACCCTTACTTTTTCTGCCCTTCAGCTACCAACACTGTATTCTTGCTTTTTTTTTTTTTAATTTTAAATTTCAGTTTAGTAGTTGAATAGCCCCTTATTATCCTGATCATTTCATTAATGGTTTCCAGGAAGAGACAAGCCAAAAGCAGTCAGTTGAGTTAATGCACTAATCAGTCCCTTCTCATCTACCCATATTTAGGCTCAGTTCGCCAACTCTGACACTTAACAATAGACTCCCCATAGTGTGCTGTAATAATTGTCAGCACCTAACAGTAAAGAAATTTTTTTCACCAGCTTGCCAGCTAGTGACACAAGTTCAAAGCCCATTTTATAGCTTACTTTCAAAGACTAGCACTGCCACAAATTGTGTGAGGTTGGATGCCATGGAAACAGATTCTGAAGCAGCAATTTGGGTAGAGAATGTAATTGAGAACACTTTTTGAAACAGCGCTAAGAAGCAAGAGAATGGGATGTGATGTTAACTGCATCCCACAGCAAAGGCTCCAAATGTGCTTTGGGGACTTCTCTGTGTCTGAGGAGTCGCCTTAAGGTTGTCTGAAGTTTGGTGAGACCGCCAAACTATAGACAAAAACTGTTCATATCCCGTCATTTCCACTGTAAAGAAAAACTTGTAAACTACCACTTTCCTGCACATGGACCCTGGCATTTTCCCATTTTCTCCTTTATACTCCATTTCTTCAAAACAGATCATTAAAAACAAAACAAAAATAAAAAAACCTAAAGTGTGTCATATCTAAAATACTTGCAGTTCTTCTGCACTGCAGGCAGTATAACTAATGTTGTTCTGTTCATCATGATAACGCTAACAGCAGCTGACATTTTTGCAGCTCTGAGGCTGCATTGTACTCATTATCACACACAATCCCACAGCAGCTCTCTCAGGATCTTGCTGTTGACATTGTTTTTACTGAAAAAGGACTCATTCTTAGTGAGGTTAAACAACTAGAACAGGGGATACCACTGGGAAGAGAATTCTGGGTTTGAACCCAGAACCATGTGTTTCCAAAGCACTTCACAAAGCGTCCACTCCCATCATTAGCAAGTCTACCTATAGAGTTTTATTTTTTTTAATTTTAATTTTAATTTTTTTTCACAATTTATTCATTGTCTATCCTGATTGAAGCCCTCTCCCTCAACTCCCCTCATTTCCACCTTCCCTCCCTCTTCTCCCTATCCCCTATTCTAGTATTACTTTCTCTATAACATAGTGATTACCATATGGAATAGATACTTAGAAATTTTGTTTTAGAGATTCAGGTCACTGAGGGGTAGAAGAACTAGACATCTTATTCAAGGGTGCTGGTCTTTTAAGTGTAATTATTGGGACTCAAATCTTAGTCATCCCAGACATTTCAGACTTTATTCATGAGTCCATTAAGTTGTTTTAGCACTTTCTTCTAGCTGATGAACATAGTCAATTTCTCAATTTTTTTCCCAAACTGTTTCAGTAATCCAGTACTATGTATACAATAAACCATCACTACTCCTATGAAATTGTTTGCAGTATTAACTAAAGTAATATATTTGAAAGCACATTAAAAGATAATGTACTCTTCAAATGGAAGGTTATATTATCACATTGTATACAATGGTTAGTTACTCAAAGCAATGGCCCATTAAATGGTCAGCAATGAATGTATTTGGTATTCTAATCAAATGAACCACAGTAATAGGCTTTTTCTAGATGTTCTCTCATTAGTTCTTAGGATTCAGAAGCAAGTTGGTGCCTCTGAACACAGTTATTTGGAGATGCATAGCATATTTCTGGAGAAGGGAGGAACTGCTTTAATTGTTTGCACATGCAGGCATTGTCTCAAATATGATTTTGCTATTTCAGAGATTCCCTTGTCATAACTATCAAAATGACACAAGCAGTGCTTTTTCGTAATCTCCATATTTGACGCATGAAAGAAGACTTAATTCCTGTTTGAATAAACAACATAATAAGGTTACTGAGATTAGAGACCATTACTATATAAAATTATGTCTAAGTGGCAGATATAATTAACATTGGATTGTAATTACACTAATTACAAGTCACATTAAGACACTCCAGTAATGACAAAGTGAGAACCCTATAATTGAATGGAATAAGTAGGGAAACATGCTGCTCACACTAATTACCTAAACGAGCTAATACGTCTTCAGAGTGACAGTCATGTTCAATGTTATTACGCAGACAAGGCAGCTGAGTGAGGTATTTTTTTTTTAATTTTTTTTTTTTTTTGCTAATTTTCTTCTTTTATACTTTCCAGGATCTATTTCAAGTCATCAACAGCTTTGGAATTTTTCTCTTGAGCCAAAGAAAACAAAATCTGTAATTAGTGCTTTCTCTCAGCTGCTAAAGGCAAGCTTATCAGTGATCACAGAGCAGGTGAGGTTCCAGTTTTGGTGTCGGGAAGGTACCAAACAGTACTTACCTAGAACATCTTTGGACTTTTCCTGCTCTGGACTTTCAGCTTATCAAATCCAGCATCTCTAGAAACCGTGGAGTTTTCAGCATTGAAAATGAACATGTTGTGGGTTCTGAAGTTTCAAACATGTCTTGCAGCAGCCTGGCTCCAGCAGGCCCTAGAGAGCTATGGAAGCTGAATAATTCAAGATAATTAGGGAGAGCATCGTGCTGGAATACACATTTCAAATCTAGCTCTTAAGTGAGAATATAAACTACTAGTGGAGTATAAATCATGTAATCATGTACCTACAAAGACTGTTTGCTTTTTCTGTTTGTTGTTTCTTTCCCTTCCTTATATTACCTTTTCTTTGTCTCGGGGCACTGCTTGGGTGAGAAAGGAAATAACAGAACAGACTGCAGCTATTTAAAAACCTTTCCTCAAACAGAAGGGAGGTAAATCAGTATGTAGAAAACAGAACTGATGGTTGTAAGACGGTAAACAATGCTGAGAGCGGCTTTTCTCTCTTTTGTGTTGGTGAAGAATGTTAGTTAGCACAGCTGTGGAAGAGTTCGGCATATTCCCCTTTCTTCTTGGATTATGTAAATGGGATTTCCTTATCTTTGTCTAGAAACTATAATTTTGTATTTAAGAAATCTGGCATCTGGGTCCTAGTAAGAACAGGATACCAAATATGCAAGGTTCATTGATGAATGAACACTCTATCTTAAAGTGGCAAGGGGATCCTCCTGTTTATTTTTGGCATAAAACTCAAAAAATTATTACCTTGTTTTCATGAAGATCTCTACTTCCAGTGTTATGCAATTCCTGCAGTTAATCATATTTTCAGTCAAAATGGGCTTAATGTTGAATCTGAATTTGGGTTATACTCAATTAATTCTGTAGTTGTACAAACTCATAATCAAACATTTGGCACTTAACTAAGAAGACATTGATTGAAATAAATAGCATTAGAGGGCAGCCTCCTCCTAATGCCTATGCAAATCAGAGGCAAATGGAGCTTGGCTTGCCTATCAGTGATAAGGAGTGGGGCCGCTTGAATTTGTCCTTTGTACCATGCTAATGACTTACTGATGCTTTTGCAAGTTATTCATTACCTCTCCTTTGACATGATGGCAAGTGCAATGGTTACTTGCAACTTATTCCAAATCTTTGTTACTTAGGCAGGCTGAGAGCTCTGTTGTGTGTCACTACTTTCTGGCAAATTAGCCAACTTGGCAGAATTGTCAGATACCTCAGACCAGGGTTGGCAAACTTTTTGTGGAAACAGCCTGATAGTAAATATTTAAGATTTTCTGAATCACATTTGGTCCCTGCCATATATTTTTTGAAGCCCTGAAAAATGTAAAATACCCTTTCGTGTATATATATACACACACATCTGTAACACACTCATGCACACACACAAAGTGTACATATACAGTTAAAATACAAGGCTGCGTACTTTCAGGCCAGCGCAGAATTTGACTCACAAATAATTTTTTTTCTCACACTCTGAACTTCACCAATGTACCTGAACTTGTACCATAGAGAACCCACTTAACTCTGTTTAAAACACTTACAAATAAGACAAGGTTATAGTCATCTTTCCTCTATTTGCACTTGAATAGCTTTCTTTGCTATAGGTATCTAAGTTTGAGTGGAAAGTAGTCTCTTACTGTTGACTGCAAGGGCTTCCTGTGGTGAAGCTGGGTCTATAAAGGTAGAGAGCCTAGCTAGGTAAATGGAAAAGAGGGAGAGGGATTTCTGCTTAAAGACTGTTAATCAGTTAAATAATTATGCTAAAGATTTATCGCCCTTGATACCAAATAAGTGTTAAAAAAAAAAAGATCAAGCAGGAAATCCTGTACATTTCCAAGAATCTCAAGAGTGAACACGGAGCCCAGATCCTCACTTGTCAGTGTCACTTCTTCAGAAGAAACCGAGAACTCTTAAATAAATGATTTAAATACCAAGGCAAGAGACACCTGACCCCATATTCCCTGTTTGTCTGAGAAACCAACAGAAAGACTGAATAGAGAAAAGCTCCAGAAACCATTTTCAGAAAATAAGGGATGATGGGAAGAATGCAGACTTGGGTTAATTATTGTCTGCATAGGCTTGGAAAACCATAATTTGTCACAGGAAAGAAGTAACACATAGGAGAGTATGGAGAAAGCAATGTCTGCCACCGATGGGAAACATTTTGATTATGAAGATGTTTATATAAAGATTTTCCCTATGGGAATACTGCTTCACACTTCCACTTTCTTAGTTAACATTGAAGAGAAACCCTAGGATATACTTCCGAGTTACACTCCAACACACACACACACACACACACACACACTCACACACACACACATGTTTAGATCCAGACCTTCCAAGCATCCCTGCCTGCTTACGCCCTGTGGAAATTAGCATATGTAATTCTCTAAAAGACAGACCCAGGCTAAAACATGTTTAATTCCACGGGGTCACAAAGATAGGCCAGGGGAGGATTCTCCCTATTCAGACTATAACATAATACATAACAGTATATATAACACATATATTAACTATAATTCTCAGAGTCAAATTCTTAACACCTAGATTATTGTTTCCAAGTGTGAGAACTCTTTACCCTGTCAAAAAAAAAAGTTCCATTTCCTATTGAGTGGGTCTAGAATCAACATGCCCTGATGAGTAGTACATCAAGTTGTGATAGCTGGACTCCTTTGCTGACTGTCCAATACCTCACGGTTCCTATGATGAAAAATGTCCCAGGTGCAGTAATTTCCATTTTTTCCTTGCTCCACTTCACGACTCTTTCCCATCTCTACTTTGGCTCCATCCAAAACCTTGACTATTAGCTGTTGTTCCACTCTTCTTGTTGGGAAGTACAATTTTTCTTTTTAGTGCTATTTTCCAACCAAGGAAAGGTTTTTGACCTATACATAATCCCGATTGGTAGCTAGGACACTCACATTTGTGGAAATTTGTATAAAAATATGACTTCCTAGGGCTGTGGGTGTGTCTCATTTGGTAAGTGCTTGAATAGCATGCATGTGTCCCTGGGCACAAGCTTTGGTATCACAAGAACTCTGGTGGGCTGGGTCACACTCTCCCAGCACTTGGCAGGTAGAGTGAGGAAGATGAGGAGTTTAAGATCATTATTGGTTACCCAGGGAGCTTAAGGCAAAGATGGGCCACATGATATCTTGTCTCAAAAACAAAACAAATCGAACTTCTTTTCTAGCTATGAGAGTAAAATATTTTTGAAATGTAATAAAAGTGGCTATTTCTCTGGTGTTGGGCACGGAATTCTAGTCCTCTCGCCTCTTCTCAGTAGTTGACCTTTCTCATCAATCTTTAACTCTTATGACCATTTTTCTTCTGTCTTGACACCCAATGAGCTCAGTCCTGAGTGTTATTGACAACTATAGATCAGTCAGCACTCATATGCTTTCCACAGCCACAGCTCTTGATTTTAAGGTAGGTAACCATGAAAACTTTCATCTGCCAAGTATTGCTGGAAACAGACTTTCACCTGAAATGTGGACTATAAAATTTACTAAGATGCTTTTCCACATGCAGCTCCCTGCTAGTACTCCAAGTATAGTTAATAGCAGAGCGCTGGAGTTAAGTACGAACCTTGGTACCAATGCTGGGCAAGTCACTTAAGATCTCTGACTGTGGTTGGCATACTATGAGGTTAATGTGTAGATAACAGGAATAATAAACCGAACCTCCTAAGCTTGTTAAGCAATGGTTACAAAAGTGAGTTATCAAGTGACTGCATGTGGAATTGTGCTAAACAGTTTGATACATTGTTTTGAATTCTTCATATTCTATTATAAAGCTATTATATTGTTTTCTCTTACATGAGGAAATTGGGGATGGGATAGTTAAACACTTTATCTTCGATCATCACAGGAACAAGAGACAAAGTTGGAATTCAGTTGCAAGGTTTGGCTGACATGAAAACTCAAACATATTTCACTCTGTTCTGCTGGACACCTTTGATGAGAAATTTTTCTTCCAAAGAAACAAAGAGACACATTTTTCTGTGGCATTTCCTGTTTTCCTATTTTAAACATCTTTCTGCTTGCTGAAGAGTTGCCAGTATCAAAAACATAATTTATGTATTGAACTGCTGCAGGCTGGAAAGAAAAATACATTTTTATCACATTCCATTCTTTAACTCATTCAGTACTTAAGCATTCTGAGTAAGGGGACAACACAAGGGATTTAATGAAGAGGAACATGAAATACACTGGATATTGATGGGAAAGAGATATTTGTGCAAATCCTAAAACTTCCAGCATATTGTGTACTTTAGAAAAATCATGAAAGGGTAATTTATGTCTTCTCTATCCTGCAGAAAGGAAGCATGGCTGAAGTGCTGTTAATCTCCTTGGGTCATATTTCTTTCTGTTATCCCTAAATTTGATATTCTAAGTCAGCTTTATCTTAATCTTTTCTTTTGACCTATTGCCAACATCTTCTATACTCATAATTACTATATTTGCCTTTCTGCTTTCTATTTGCTTTGCTGTGAAGTAGGCTTCTAAAGTAAATAAATTAATAAATGGATGAAGAAAAAAAAAGAAGGCTAGGGCCATCTCACATGACATTTGGTCATGGTAAGTGTCAAATGAATATTGTTGGATGAATATGACAAAATGCTATGGAATATCCCTTCTTGCTTTGTAGAAATGGATCTCAGTGCTGCCACATAAAGTCTTTATGTCCATATAACATTTACCAGGCAAGATATTAATATATATGGATTTGTTTGCACCAAAATTTCATCTGTGTAATTATCAAAATTTGATATCCAAATTTGATATGCTGCATCTCACCCGTTAGAAGAGATATGGATGAAAACATGATTGTGAAGGGCTTAGATGATCAAGGTGGAGAAGTTGCCTCTGATACTGAAGAACAGGCAATTGAGGTACAGATCAAAAAAGTTGTGGGGCATTCAGAAGATGTTGTTTTTTTTTCATCCACTGCCATAATTTGAGACAGGTGTACGCTGTGTCTATAATACTAAAGGTCAGATAGAAGGTTTTGACCCAATTGTGGCTCAACCCAAAATGAGCCAAGACTGAATTTTCTAATATTTAAGAGCGCTGCTTGTGTGCCCTAATGGGTCAATGGCACAATCGCAGACATTAACTTGTCCTTTAAACCATATTTTAGGTTATGAGGAAAATATTCATAACAACTCATTGAGAAGTAAAAAGGGTTATAGTACCATCTGTACTATGTGAGGCAAAAACATCTTTGTATTTTTATCTTCAGCTATATATTCAGAGAAAGAGAACAGATTGTGTAGAAACGTATAAAAATGTTATTAGTGGTGATAGCCAGGTGGTAAAATCTCAGGTGATATGTAGTTTAATCTGGGTGTTTTTTTTAAGTTTTCTCTCATTATTATGAATTACAAAAAAGTAAATACTAAAAGGGAAATGGATTTACTTATCAAATAAATCAAATGATGTTGTTATCCATTCTTTTGTTTGTTTCTCACCCAGTGGCATGATATTTTAATTTTACTATAGACTTTCACAACTTTTCCTGGTTAGTCAAGACTATGACTGTCCTCAGAGGCCTTACTTTCCATATTCTTGACATAGAAGGGTTTTCCTCTTTACTGAGCACTCATTGGTGCTGGTCATAGGGTCCTGAGATATGGGCAAAGAATTCTAGGCAAGAAATGGAGGCAGATATCACAGAACATTTCCTTTTGCCCTATGCTAAAGCATGTACTACCTACCTCAAAATGAAACCAAAGGGCAGTTCCCTTGGCATTTACATGTGTGGTAAAGGGGTGTGTGGCTTTGGTGAAAATGTGAGAAGTCAAATCCTGAATATCTCGATTTGTTTCAAAGATTGAAATAGCTGCTTTAGAACTTGCAATGTGGCTAGGAAACCCAAGATAGAGTAACCCACCTCGCTCAAGCTCAGATCATCATGCCCATTGCCCCTACCTTCCCAACAGCATCTCTCCTTCTGATCACAGAAAAGCATCTTGTTTTCTTACTTTCCCATATAACTCTACATAAAAGTACTAGATTGGCCCTCCCCTATCAGTGGACAAGGGGAGGGGAGTATGAGAAGAGAAAGGGTGGGTGGGACTGGGAGGAGTTGGGGGGGTTACAGCCAGGATACAAAGTGATTAAATTATAAAATATAATTAATTATAAAATGTAGTAGATTTTATTCTGAAAGATAACTGGCTGGGCATTAAAAATAATCCAAACAGTGGTGTTGATAGCTGATAAGAACCAGATGTGGAAGACATGTTAATGTGTCTGCTGATAACGTTGACAATTCTCCAGGGCCTTTCCAGATTTTTCTAGTGTCCAGTAGTTGTGGAAGACATCTTGACCTATTACAAGTTTAAAGAGAATGTATGGGGGAAAGGTACTTTTAAAATTCGAGGTTACATATAAAAAACTACCTAATTGAGCACATCACCTGACCCGTTCTTATTTTCAGAAAAAAAAAAAAATCTCTGGAGCAAATAACAATTGCTTCTGGTTTAGGTGTTATACTGGGATTTAAATATTAAATGAAATAAATCTGATTGAGTTGTTGAGGTGACTTTTTATGATGAGTTACAAAGAAATGCATCAAGAGGAATCTTGTTCACATTCTCCCCTCAAACTGAAGAACAGAATGGAAGCTGGTGTGTTTAGTGCTGTTTCTTTTTCAAGTTAGTCAAGGAGAAAGAATATAAGTTGGTTAAAATATAGTCATAAAACTCATTGGCAACATTTCTGGTAAGTTCTCAAGGGTCAGTTGAAATGAGTTGATCCGAATTTACTATGAGTGTTCCTTACCCCTGACATGCTGCTATGCAGTGCCTTGGTCGGGATTCCGGAAAAAGTCATTATCAAAATTTTGATTAATTTTTTGGAGGAGTGATGTGTTAGAAAGAGAAAAAGTCTCCTAATTTTAAACTCCAGTCATTTAATTACTTTGTCTTTGATTTGCCTTAGTTGAACTAATTGTGTGTGTGTGGCTAGTGCATTTGTCAGTTTTTCTTGTTTTGTGATTTGAAACCACAACAGAACTAACAGTCTATGTTTATTTGAATATTTTTAGTATAGTAAATTTGAGTTTATGGAAGTATGTTTTTGATATCTTTAGAAGGCATAAAACTTCAAATAATGAGATAAGCTTTAAGTCCATGAAAATAGTTAAGACTAAGTGGGGTTACTTGGTTTGTTGGTGTTTAACTTCTTGAGTTCTCTATATATTCTTGATATTGGCCCTCTATCAGATGTAGGGTTGACAAAGATCTTTTCCCAGTCTGTAGGCTGTTGTTTTGTTCTGTTGATGTTGTCCTTTGCTTTACAGAAGCTTTTCAGTTTCATGAGGTCTCGTTTACTGATTGTTGATCTTAGAGCCTGTGCTGTTGGTGTTCTGTTCAGGAAATTGTCTCCTGTGCCAATGAGTTTGAGGCTCTTTCCCATTCTTTCTTCCAACAGATTTAATGTATCTGGTTTTATATTGAGGTCTTTGATCCACTTAGACTTTTGTTTTGTGCAGGGTGATTGATACAGATCTATTTGCATTTTCTACATGTTGCTATCCAGTTTGACCAGCACCATTTGTTGAATATGCTATCTTTTTTCCATTGTATGATTTTGGCTTCTTTGTCAAAAATCAAGTATCCATAGGTATGTGGGTTTATTTCTGGATCTTCAATTCGACCTGATAGGCTAGGGTCAGACAGAAAGGGAGGAGGTCCTCCCCTATCAGACTAGGGAGGAGAAGAGGGGAGAAGAGGGAGGAAGGGTGGGACTGGGAGGCGATGAGGGTTGCTACAGCCAGGATACAAAGCTAATAAATTGTAAATAATAATAATACTTAATTAATTAATTGACGAAAAAAGACTAAGTCTGGTGTCAAATGCCTTTAATACCAACATTCAGGAAACTGACAGATCTCTGTGAGTAGCCTGGTCTACATAGCAAATTCCACAGCATCCATGGCTGCACAGTGAGATCTTGACTCAGAAAGCAAGAAAGCAAGCAAGAAAGAAAACTATCCGCTATTTTACATTTCAAAAAGTAATTGTGAACTTTAGTTCACAATGAAATTAATTTTTTGAGATTCATAATATTGTACTTATATATGAAAAGATATTAAAGTTTTAAAGCAGAAATTAAAATTGCGTGTGTCTGTGTAAATGCGTGTGTGTTTACATATGCGTGCGTTTATGTTCCTGCATCTGGAAGTCAGAGGGCAACATCTGAGGGCTAGTTTTCCTTTTTTGACAGTATTTAAGCATGATCGATTAGTTTTACTAGTTCCGCCTCACTGGGTCCTCTAGTCTAGCAAGTCCCAAGATCCTGCCTTCTGTGCAGGAGTTACCAAAGGTGATCCTCACTCTCTGATTTGTACCTGGGCTTGAGCTCAGGTCATTAGGCCTTCTTGGAAACCGTTTGTACTCATTCAGCCATCTCTCAGGCCCTGAAATTGCAGGTTTTAAAGGTAAATGTTCCATAAACTATTTTCTTTAGATAATCTACAAAGATCATATATATATGTACGTATATATATATATACAGTTTTTATATTAATTATATATATATATATAATTACAGTTCTATGTTTATGTGTTTAGGAGTATTTTTTTCTTTAAAATGTTTTTGTTGCCTGGTGAGGCAACCCCATTAATCCCAACATTCAGGATTAATGAGGCAGAGGTAGATGAATCTCTCATTTCAAGACCAACCATTCTACATAGTGGTGAATTCCTGATCAGCCAGAACTACATAGTAAGATCTTTTCTCAAAAACTAACAAACAAACTAACTAACCGATTAATTATTTATTTTGCTTAAGGTAAAAATCTTCATTTTGATACCTGGTTGATGAGAATTCTAAATTTTAGCAATCTGAATAAAATATATAATTTTATGTTTATAAGGTAATGGTGAAAACTTTACATTATAGCTTATTAAAATTAAATATTATATGTTATGATGAGCTAGAAGCTATTCTGTTATGCCATAAAGTTATGACATGACAGAATATAATTTAAAGTATTGTTAGTCAAAAAAATTGTTCTTTCGTAAGATAAAATCCTTTACTAACATATGGCCATTCAGCAAAATACTGACAAAATATTCAGCATAAATTCAGTGACCAGGTTTGAGATTGTTTTTCTTGTGTGCTGCCTCAGTTGGTTTGTTAATACTAGTCAGGTTAGACTCTCTCTTTTTTTTTTTAAGTAAGGATCTTGTACAAGATAATCCCTGTATAGATTTTGAGATGAATAAAAATGAATGGATATGTGAAAATGTTTGTGCTTTGGAGTTTTAATTTTAAAAAATGAACAATTTCTGTTATAAACAGAAAACAAATTCATACTGGTAAATACATTGAAAACACTTTCAAAATTTTAAGCTAACGGAATTTAAACCAAATTTCTTGGCTGACACTTGCCCTGTAATAAATCTGTCATTCACCCTGAAATTTTGCAATTACGCGGAATGTTTGAGTCTGAGAATGGGACCACATTTGGACAGATACTTTCAAATGTTTGCCAGAGAACAAACAGGAAGCAAGTCTGAAAATAACGTGGAAAAGTCAGAAGAGACTCTTCTTCCAAGAATGTGACTCCCAGGCAGCGCTCTCTGCCCCCTGCAGCACTCACAAAGGGTTTTGTTTAAAGGAGTAAGTGTGAAAAATGTGAAATGGATCTCAACACCTTCAGGGCACCTCAAAACCACCCAGCTTCTCTCCCTCTCATCACCCCCCCTCCCAATCTTGTAAAGTGAAGGGTTGTGTATGTTGCACGAGAATACTTTATGGTTGCAAAGACAAAATGTTCTGTTCTTCAGCACATTTTAATCCACAGCTGGTGCACAGATTGGCAGCGAGTATATGTTAGTTTTAGCTGTGAATTTTTTCAAGTTGAGGTTGCCTATATTTAGCTCTCTGGAGTTTAGGATTGCAGAAAGTAAATGCTTGAATGAGAAGAAATATCGATGGGAGGAAAATACTGTTTATTAGATGTGTTAATTTTGACCACCCTAATAATACATTCATGCTGGATGAGCATATGTAATAGGAGAGATAAAACTGAGGTATTACTAAGAATGAACACTTAACCACTTACCATGCCCTAGAAATAAGCTATGATGTTAAAGAATGCTTGATTTCTTTGGAGAAAGAATGTTTATGAGGACTCATTTTGGAGGAGGAAGCACCGCCTTTCAGAAACAGAGCCACCAACATTCAACCTAATACACACTTTGTGGTTTTGTTTTAAAATTCATCTAACTTGTAGAAAAATTATTTCACTCCTGACTCAGACTACCTTCAAAACCAGGATCTTATTTCCATTTGAGCTGGCTTGAAATCCCTTCAGCAAACATTTAGTGAGCATTCAAGCGCCAGGCAATGTGTTAAGCACTAAGATGCGTGGATTTGACTTGGGTGTCTTTTCTGGTTGACTGGTAAAGATGCACCAGAAAATTATTTCACTCAGCTCGTATTATCTGCTTTCCTTACTAAAATATTATTGAAACGTCTTTCTTTGTAGGTTCATCTAACTGCTGAAATGGCAGTGACTGTATAAATTTTTCTCTGCTCCCACTTTTAAAAGTCTGGATGTGCAGAACATGGACTCAAATACAGCATAATTGACCCTATGAGACTAAACTATTACTTGCCTTCCCCAGCTTTGCCCACACACAGAGTAAGTTGAAAAGGTAAAATGTTATTCAAGTTGCAGAACAGGAGAAATGTGTTGAGTAGGGCTTACTATTTCAAAATCAACACAGCAAAACGCACCATTTTATTTAGGTGTGGGATATATATATTAATGAATATTTGAGATCAATCAATTTTAGATCTTCTTATTATGTGTTCTAAATTAATCTGCACGGGGAAAGGGTGAATTGATAATACATTAAAACAATTGAAATGTTTATTTCCTTAAAATGGAAAAAATGTCAGAATTAAGAATTAATTTATGTTCTTTAAGTGATCAAAGGTATAACCTTACATACATGAGGAAACTCACAGGTAGGCTGCTGTTAGCAGACATAATTGTATGTAAGCTAAATATATTCTGAAATATTTCTCAAAATATTTTGTTCTATAATTTGAAATTTACTATATGTGACTAATAAACTACTTTGTTGAAAATATAGCACAAATAGCTTACTGTTAAATTCCACCAAAGTTGATTATACTAAAATTGTGAATAAAATGCCTGGAGAAAATACAGCCTCTTCCACAAATAGTGAGGGAAATGTAGATATCTACACACAAAGAGAAAAAGGATTTTTTTTTATCATCTAACTCAAAACTCCTACTAAAAGTTTTCAACAACAACAACAACAAAAAGATTGGAAAACCTGAAACTGCCAGAGGAAAAAGTAGAAAATATACTATAAGACAATATACCTGCATTTTAAGGACATTCTAACTAGGACTCTGGCCATTATGGAAGTAAATAAAGCTGACTACTGATAAGTGCAACTTCATGAAGATAAAAAAGTTCTGCACAGAAAAGGAAACTTAAGTAAAGACGCAGAAAATATCATGAGAAAACATTTATCAGCTGTAAATCCAACATATGATTAATACCTTGAATATACAAACATACATAAGGAAACTAAACATCAAGAATAAATTTTCTTTTATATTGTGGCCCTGGTAGTTCAAGCCATGCACCAGTGGATGCTATACTCCTGAGAGTATCTGGGCAGCATGAATTAGATTTGGCAGGAAACAAACACAGAGAAACAAAATCGTGAAGGGAAGAGCTAAACGAGGAAGGTGAAAATGACCAAAATAAATTTTATGAAATTCCTAAAGGATTAATAAAATATATTTTACACTAAACATTAAGAAACATCTAATTGTTTAAAAAATGGGCTCTAGAACAGAAAAAGAGAGTTCAGAATTTAAATTATTAATATCTAACCAACACTTTAAGATGGTTAGAATCATTAACCATCATGGAAATGCAAATTGAACCTACTTTGGGATTTCATATCGTCCCAACAGAATGACTGTTGCTTACGGGTGGTGAGGTTGTAGGGAAAGTGAAACTTTTATTCTCTGTCAGTGTGAGTGCAGACTGGCACAGCTGCTGTGAAAATCAATGAGTTGAGTCCTCAAAAAAAACCCTAAAAATAGAATTATCATATGACACATATATACTACTCTTGGACATATACCCAAAGACTCTATATCCTACTACAGAGATACTTTTCCATCCATATTTATTATGGCTGTATCACAATAGTGAGGAAATGGATTCAGCAAAGTTGCCCATCAACAGTTAAATGGGTAATGAAAACACGGTACACTTACACAATGGAATTGGATTATGAAGTTTGCAGTAAATGGCTAGAAATGGAAAATATACTGAGTGGGAAAACCGAGGTACAGAAAAATAAGTATCTCATGATTTCTCTAGTATGTGGATCTTAGCTTTGAATGCTTATATTTGTGTGCTTAACTGTGGAAGCCAGGAAACTAAAACTGGGTCACTGAGTGGGAACATACCTTAAGATACAGTGGGTAGTAGAACATAAATGATACGGAAGCAGAAAAGAGGAATACCAGACTTGAAAAAGTTTAAACAGGTATAGACATGGGACAAGAGGACGGAGAAGCACAAGGTAAACCAAAACAAGGAAACTATGAAAAAGGCATATGGAATATATATGTTAAACATGGAATTAGAGGAGGGGTACCCTGCATGGCTGGAGAATGTTGCTCCTAAAATTCATTGTTTACATTACATAAATCCCAGTGCCAGATATAAGATACCTCCTTATGAGTTGTGTGTGAGGCCCCCAGAGAATCTCAAAGCAAAACAGTCTTGTGTGATTCTCCTTGGATACATCATAAAACTAGATGAGGAGACCTTTTGGTTAAGGCACTGCACACCTTCACAGTAAGATATGGAGAAATCAAACTGGAACTGAGCTGTGATCTTTTCCACCAACAGCTAGCTTCATACTGTTGAATTCTGTCCTGAAAACTTCTAGAAGGGGGAAAAACAAAACAAAACAAAACAAAACACCCCATCCATTGTCTTGCCATAGCTGTAGAACCCTGTGAACTATAATGCCAAACTGTAAGGCATGGTGTAGCACCTTGTGGAATTGTGGCAGGATTATTATGGTAGTAACCAGGGACTGTTGGGTTGGATTTGAGGCCTACTCCACAGGGGCAAACACATGTATGGTACAGTAAACCCAGTCAAAACCCCTTGGGTTGGGAGTTCAAAGCTCTGTAGGGGAGGTCACTGTTGTTTAGCTAAATGGTCATGTTTTCAGACTGCCTTCTTCTTATTAGTATTTGTACCCATGGAAAAATATTACTGCCACCCTTAATCAGAGAAGCTTCTCTTTACAGAGAATGTAGAGACTCCTGATTGTCCAAGGTGCTGACAATAATTGATTGTTTAGTTTGTACTCAGCCTTAAACAAGACCGTTATATCATCATCAGGGGACGTTTCAGAAGAGAAAGCATGTCTTAGTTCAATTATTTGTTTTATTTGTACTCCTCAAGGGCTCCAAAATAACAAAATTGATAGAAATTTGTGTGTGTGTGTACAAATGATGTGGTCTGAGAAGTTCAACAATGGCTGTCTCACAGTAGAAAGACTAATACAGAATGACAATATTGTTTAGTCTTCTACAGCACTAAAGATCTTTGTAGTCCCGATCTCCTAGAGGGTTCCTGGAGACCTGCTGATCTTCAGCCTACATTGGAATCTAAAATAAAAGTGAGTTCTAATACAAGAGGAAGAATACAGCAGCAACAGGAAGGATGAACTTGCCAGTTAGAGTGAGGGCAAGCAGGCACAGCAAAGTTTCCTTCTTCAGTGTTCTTTTCTGTAGGTTGACCAGATTTAGAGTGATCTTCCAGATACCCCACAGGAGTGCCCAATGTATTGGGTCTTAGTTTATTCTAGAAGTAACCAAGTTTGTAACCAAATACTCCGACCATAACAACTTAAGGGAGAAAGGGTTATTTTCACCTCATATTTCTAAGGTCAAGTCCACTAAAGTTGTGGAAGCTTGAGGAAGCATCTCCAGCTGGGAACAGAGAGCAAAGCATGCATCCATGATGGGAATCCCAATTCTCTTCACTCTCCTTCAGTCCGGGATCCACTACATAGCAAGTACGACTGCACACAATGGGTGGGCCTTCACACCTCAGGAAAATAAATATGATTCACAGAGGCCCATCCCCCGAGGAACTTCAGATTTTGTCTAGCTGACAATATTATTGTATCATTTCAATGTAACAGCTGGAAGAAAAATAGAGAGAAGGGTTATCAAATGCTATCTAAAGAGTATGTAAGCATTGAAAACATGGTCTCATAGAAACTGTGGTTGCCTGAACTAGACCTGCCTAAGGCTAAAACTACCAATACCCAATCATAGATCAGGGAGGTCCCTGAGGGGTCTATTTCCATCCCGATTCAGTTTTGGGCAATGAATAGATTCTTGTATGTCTCTAATCATTGGGCTATGACTTCCAAGTTCTTGCTAACAAAGACATATTCTTGCATACAAATGTCTTAGAACGACCATTAAGACTACCTAGAAATTGACCACAGCCAAAAGACATTCAGCAAAGTAGCAGGAGACAAATCAACAAGAAGAAATCGGCTGTCTTCCTAGATGCAATTGACAATCACACCCAGAAAGAAATAAGAAAAATAATGGATTTTTAACAATAGATTTTAAAAGACCTTGGAATAAATCTAACCAAGTAAGGGAAAAAACAAACTTGAACAATGAAAACATTAAGATTCTGAAAAAAAAATACTGAGTTAGAAATCAAAACATGAAAAGACCTGCTTTGATCATAGATTGGTAGGATTAATACGAAAATTGCCATCACACTAGTAATAGTTTATAGACTCAATGTAATCCTCATCAAACAAAAGTGGATGTATCATTATTCCAGCTGACCAATTCTAGTACACAGCTGTAGTAATAAACCAGTACTATACTACACTAGCATAAAAACAGAGACATTGGCTAATGAGTAAAATTGAAATCCACATGTAATTCGGCATTTCTACAGCCATTTGAATTTGGACAAGGGGGTCAATAACATACGTTAGAGAAAAGTTACAATCAGCAATAGATACTGGTCAGGACGGATAGCTACATGCAGAAGAATGAATCTCAGTCCTTATCTCCCATTGTGCGTAAAAGTTAACTCCCAAGTGAATCAATTACCTCAGCGTAAGATCTGATATCCTGAACCTGACAAAGGAGAACATAGGGAATCATTTTGATCTTACTGGTCCAGAAAACTCTTTCTTCTACTCAGTGACAGTGAATGAGCTTTTTTGTTTTTTGTTTTGTTTTGTTTCAGTACACTAAGTTTGTGACTCAATGAAGTTGATCATCTGTCCTGGAGCTGGTAGAGTATTCCTCAACACTGTGTTTGCCAAAGCTCCTGTCATTCGTGATTCAACCTCATGGACATTTTGATAACAATGTACCTTCCATGTTAAATTTGATAGACTCCTAAGTGTTTGTGGAAAGGCTGCATCTGAGAGCTGTCACAGTAATCAATATACCTTCCAATATGTGAGCAAATACTTCCTATGTGTTTTTGTTGAATGGTCATTTTAAAGACAACAACTTGAACATATATTAATATCTAATGACATATGATTTAAAATAAACTAAGTCTACTGTTCTGCTTTACTTTTGCCCTGATGATACCATTATTTTTATTATCCTAATGAAGCATCAACAGACAAACAATGCTTCTCTTAAGAAAATATGTTTTTCTGCTTCTGGGACAGCTCACTCAGGATGATCCTTTCCATTTCCCACCATTTACCTGCAAATTTCATGATTTCCTTATTTTTCATTGCTGAGTAATATTGCATTGTGTAGATATACCACAATTTCTGTATCCATTCTTCAGTTGAGGGGCATTTGAACAGCGGCATTTTCCAGCTTCTGGCTATTACAAATAAAGCTGCTACAAACATGGTTGAGCAAATGTCCTTATTGTGTACTCTTTTGGGTATATGCCTAGGAGTGGTATGGCTGGATCTTGAGGAAGCGCTATTCTTGGTTGTCTGAGAAAGTGCCAGATTGATTTCCAGAGTGGTTGTACAAGTTTACATTCCCACCAGCAGCGGAGGAGAGTTGCCCTTTCTCCACAACCTCTCCAGCATGTGCTGTCTCTTGAATTTTTGATCTTAGCCATTCTGATGGGTGTAAGGTGAAATCTCAGGGTCATTTTGATTTGCATTTCCCTGATGGCTAATGAGGTTGAGCATTTCTTTAAGTGTTTCTCTGCCATTCAATATTCCTGTATCAAGCATGGCAGTTCAGTGTCCAAGTGGGTAATGGGAAGAGGGACTGCCTCTGACATAAACGGATTGGCCTGCTATTTGATCATCTCCCCTGAGTGGGGGAGCAGCCTCACCAGGCCACAGAAGATGACAATGCAGCCACTCCTGATGTGATCTGTTAGACTAAGATCAGAAGGAAGGAGAGGAGGACCTCCCCTAACAGTGGACTTGGGGAGGGGCATGCGTGAAGAAAGGGGAGGGAAGGTGGGATCAGGATGGGAGGAGGGCAGGGTTTATGGGGGGATACAAGGTGAATAAAGTGTAATTAAAAAAGTTAAAAAAAGAAAATATGTTTTAGGAATGGGATATTTATTAACCTTTTGTGCTGTGGTTGAAATAAGTGTGATTTCCTGACCTTTCATTCAAAATTCATGTTTTTACAATCCAAACCATGTTGGTGCATATTTACTTACCTACAAATGGTAAAATTACTTTAGTTCAGAGAATGCTAGTAAAATATGAGGCATTAATAAAAAGATGTTAGTGTGATTTTAATACTTTTATAATTTAAAGAGATAAGTGGAAGGTAAATACTGTAAGCATAATATGACCCTTGGCTTGTTAAAATTGCTTACTCAGACATAATCAAATAGTTACCAGAATCAAAATAAGAAATATTAACAAAATGTGGATTTTCTAAATAAAGATATAATGGAGATGAGAAAATAAATCTTGTGATTATATGACTTTTTGATGGTGATTATTTTGTCTGTTTTTTTGAGACAGGATCTTCATATGTAGTACTAGTTGTTCTGGGACTCACTATGTAGACTAGGCTGGACTCAAACTTAGACATCTACTTGCAAAATTTTATGAATAGTTAGTAGGAAACTAAAAGTCTCTTTTTAATGCGGCCCTTTCATGCTGGTTCTCACTATAAGGCATTGAGATGATAAAAGATATCATCTCTCACACGGTGTCAGTTCAATTTGCCTTTAAGTGTGATTATTTGTATATGTATTAACTTATTAGTCACCTCAGCAATCACTGTGAACAGTCACCAACTTATGAATCCTGTTTTTCTCCCTATCATAAGTGACATTCTTTTATACACTGAACTGTGAGCTTAAATTTAACATGCTTGTGATATCAAGGGTCTTTTTCTGTGTTATGCCAGTATGTTGTTAGGAAGATCTAGGGAGATATGGTATGTGAAAGTGCTTTGTAATTTTTAAGAAATAATTTAATTGCCAGGTATAAATTTTATTTATTAGAGTACCTGGTGTGCTGGGCACTGATAAACTTTATAATCAGCATGATTTAAATTGATGCTAGGAAATCCCAACTGACATTATGGTTTTATTATTTTAGCCATCCAACCATGATTGCACACTTTCAAAATAAAGAAGCTGTTTTATTCACTGGCAGGGACTCATTAATTTAGTGAAGGAAAAACAATTTAAGTCCAACATATTTTATTATTTGCTATTCTCCAATGAAGACATTAATCTCTCTTTGGTCTTTATCCACAGTATATTTCAAATGATATTATTTGATCTAGTTCATGTGGTTATGGAAATATGCAATAATAATAAAGTTTTTATTGATAAGTGGGCTGTAAGTCATTTTAATATCAATTGTGAGTACTTATAGCTTATTTTTATAGCCCGGCCTCATGCTACCACCCAGACATTTGTGAGAGCACATTTCTTCACTGGCACTGTCCTCTTTCACTACCTTCCTTTGTTATTCCATTTGGTAGCTCTTCATTCCCTTGCCAATCACACTCATGCACGGTGGACGATTGCCTGATGATATCAGAGCTTGGTCTTTGAAATCAAACAACAGCATAACAGCATTTTACTTGCCCAAACTTCCAAATAGATTAGTACATTTCACTTCTTCTGTCAGTTACCTGAACTATCTTCAAATGTGGGCCGCAATTTTATGCCTGTAGAAAATAAACAAAGAAAGCAGTGGGATATTGTTTAACGTTGAGATGCTTCACTCTCTTTCCACTCTTGCCTCATCCCCAACCCCACTCCCCATGCAAAATAGACCAGTCTTACTCCCCATACAGCATCTGCCTGTAGAAACCAACTACATACACTAAGAGGAAGGTAATTATGCCTCTGTTTTGGTTTCCCTGAATCCCAGAATTCAAATAGGAATTGAACAACATGTGGACTTTTGTCGGCACACATTGGAGGGTCAGGTGTGAATAAGTAAGACCTAGTACAATTGCGAATTTACAATTCTAGTCCTGCTTTAAGGACTCAGACAAAGTTTCACGGGATCTGAGCCTGGCTCCGGTGAATCCTGTAGACACCCAGATTTTGACTTCTCTCAAGTGGGTGTGTATCGCCCCCTTCTGGCTCTTGCTCAGAGAGACGTTGACCACTGGATTGGAAATCTTGGCGAGGTTCTCATGCAGGGATTTGAATCCTTTTTACTACATAACAGAAAGAAGCTGAAGTTCAACTTTAGAGTATCCTGATATCACTGGTCTACCTAACTATGTCTCTGTGCCTGCTGTGTTACACAGCTCAGAAAGCAGCTAGGCCTCGTCTCAGTGTGAGAAGGGAAAACAAGAAAGCGTGAGTCTTCAGTGAGAGTAGTTTTGCTTTATGGATCTGTCTCATATCCTCCAGTACAGAACTATTCTTGGCTTTCTAACCTTGGAAGATTGTGTGGCACTTCCTTGTCCTCGCCCTATTTTATTATGCCTTTCTCCTTGATGATACCCACCCTCAGGATATTAATGACATAAAAAAAAAAAGAACACCAAGCATTTCAAGTGAACTGTTTTCTCCAAGTTGCTAACGTCTGTAAGGGCCAGAGAGCTGGTAATAATCGAAGAAAAACACGGCAAAGAATATTCACTTGAGGCAACCAGCAGGCCTTGAGAGATTATAAGTCTTTTGAACCAAAACAAGAGCCATGTATTCAGAAAAGCAATAATAATAATTTATTTTTTGAATCAGGGCAAGAATCTTGCATTTAGGAAAGCTACTGTAGTAGTAGAATCAAGAGGAGAAGGAGGAGGGGAAAGAGAAGGAATAGCAGCAGCAGTAAAATTATATAATAATTAAAATTATACGTGTGTCATCTTTCTTCTCCTCTAAGATGTAAAACACACTATGAAACATTTTTATAAAAGAAGTTCAGAGAATATTTTTGTACTTTAAAGAATAGTATGGAATTTATTCTGATAATACAAATAGATCAAAATATCAGCACAATTGTTAATGTCAGTTCTATTATACAGCAGTGAGAAAAAATGAATTGTATTATTTGACCTTTTAAAAATTATTTGTTTTTGTTTTGTTTATGTTGTTTTTAATATTAATTTTTTATTAATTACAATCTGTTCACTTTGTATCCCAGTTGTAGCTCCATCCTCGTCCCCTCCCAATTCCTCCCTCTCTCATCTGTAATTCCCTCCCTCCTCCCCTCCCTATCCCACCTCCCTCCTTCCCCAGCTGTGCCCCTTTCCCAGTCCACTGATAGTGGAGGACCTCCTCTCCTTCTATCTGACCCTAGCCTATCAGGTCACATCAGGATTTCTTTCATTGTCTTCCTCTGTGGCCTGGTAAGGCTGCTCTCCCCTCAGGGGTTGGTGATCAAAGAGAAGGCAAATGAGTTCATGTCAGAGACAGTCCCTGTTCCCCTTACTAGGGAGCCCATTTGGAGACTAAACTGCCACGGGCTACCTCTGTGCAGGGAGTCTAGGTTATCTCCAAGAATGCTCCTTGGTTGGAGTATCAGTCTCAGAAAAGACCCCTGGGCCCAGATTTTTTTTTCTGTTCTGTTGTTCTCCTTGTGGAGCTCCAGACCCTTCCAGGTCTTTCTATCTCCCCCTTCTTTCATAAGATTCCCTGAACTCTGTCCGAAGTTTGGCTATGAGTCTTACTATCTGCTTTGATACCGTGCTGGGAAGAGTCTTTCAAAGACCCTCTGTAGTAGGCTCCTATGCTGTTCCCTGTTTTCTCCCTCTTCTGATGTCTGTCCTATTTGCCTTTCTGAGTGAGGATTGATCATGTTACCCAGGGTCTTCTTTCTTGCTTAGCTTCTTTAGGTGTACAGATTTTAGTATTTTTATCCAATATTATATGTTTAATATCCACTTATAAGTGACTGCATACCATGTGTGTCTTTCTACTACTGGGATCCTCACTCAAGGTGATCTTTTCTGGATCCCACCATTTGCCTGTAAATTTCATAATTTCCTTGTTTTTAATTGCTGAGTCTTATTCCATTGTGTAGATGTACTACCATTTCTGTATCCATTCCTTAGTTGAGGAACATCTGAGTTGTTTCCAGATTCTGGCTATTACAAATAAAGCTGCTACAATCACGGCTGAGGAAATGTCCTTGTTATATATTTGAGTATATTTTGAATATATGCCTAGGAGTGATATACCTTGATCTTGATGTAGCACCATCCCTAATTGTCTGAGAAAGCACCAGATTGATTTCCAGAGTGGTTGTACAAGTTTACATGCCCACCAGCAATGCCGGTTGTGGTGGCATTATTTGACTTGTAAACACAGTGTGTTTTTACATACATAAGTGGAAGAAAATAATTGTAATTACCTCATGATTCTGGCAAGAATACTGTCTCTGGTGTAAAGTTGAGTTATTCAATTTAAGTAATATTTTTTGTGTGATATATGTGCTTGCCTCACCATTGATAAAATACATTAGTTACTTATTAATTTGTCCAGCAATAGCTTTTAATTCATTTTTATTTGCACTTATAGCCTGTAATTTATCACTGTGTTCCTTTTTAATTTTCCTCACTTCTATTTTTTCCATTGTGTAGTTTACCCTTCATCTACTATTTTGAATGCTTCCACAGTCTATTTTGTGGTATTTAATATAAATCTATTTTTATATCAATTATAAACCTTATAATAAAATTATTTATGGACATAAATTCATGTGAATATTAATAGAATTATAGCTTAATGTGTTAACATTTAATTTAATTGTTCATTATACATGAATTATGTATCATTGACTTCTTTAAAGAACAGGAAATATTTTATTTTGGGTGGATTAGTTATTAGTAAGCTATATTTATGTTTGTTATATTTAAAAATCATTTTTAATCATTTTCTTTTGTGAGTAAAAAGTTAACTCACAAGTATAAATTAAATTAAAACATATGCCTATTTTATTTCTATTTGTTTGACTACGCTTTCATTTAAAACCCTTTATTGTTACAGTTATTTCTATTTTGTGGTATAGCGTATTATAGACACAGAAAACAGAATGGCCAAATCGTGCTAATTGACATATGCATGACCACACGTAGTTTTTCAAGAGCCAATTTATGAAACTTCATTTTTAACTATTTGTTATCTTCTAAGATCATAATATAATTATTTTTAACTCTTCCTTTTTCTCCCTTCACATCCTCTCATACACAGCTCCTTCCTCAGCTCCAAATTCATGGTCTCTTTTTTTTCTGTTAGCTGTTGTGACATACATACAAGCATATTTAAATAAATGCCTCTTCATTAATTTTTTACACTAAGAATATTTAAAATATGTCTTTAACATTTTTGTACACAAAGCATTAACTTCAGTCACAGAAATGTGAAATAGGTCTGTTGAATCATTTCACTCTGTCCTAAATTTTAAATTTTTGATCAACATTTCCCAAATTTCCAGTCCCTCAGAATTTCTTTTTTTTATTTTATTTTATTTTATTTTATTTATTTATTTTTTCAATACAGTTTATTCAGGAACATTGAACAATCCTCGGACCCCGGGGAAAGCCAGCCCACAGCTTAAATAGCCTCTGGGTAGCCAACCCAGGCGTGCCACGGGGGCAATGCAGATAGGTCCACATACATGGAAGCAAGCCAGATCCTCGGCCTTAGCCAAATGTGGAGTTGTTCGTGACAGAGAGCACTCACCATCGGGAAGGTGGAAGGCGGAAACCAGCTCCATCTTTAAGGCATAGCATTCCGCAGCTCTCTACAGTTACCCCTTTTTGTTTTAGACGCATCAGGCAAGAGTAGAGGTCTGATCTCTGATATTAGAAATAAATTGGGACTTTGTACCGATGTTCATTTAGGTGTCATCCACCCAAAGAGCATCAGACCCGTCCGATACCTTTTTCTCAGAGGCGGGACCTGGGGCATCAACCCGCATGCAATCAGACATGCTCTTCTCTGGGTCCAAAGCGGCTGACCCTGAGTGCAGTGCTTAGCCTCGCATCCTGAGCGTATCATTTTAGCTTTTTATGGTATCCAACCATGCTTGGGGAGAATGTCCTGCTTCAATGGCTGTAAAGGCCTGAATGATCATGGCTGCATCACACTGTTGTGAGACTCTAATCTTGCATAAATACCACAGGCAAACCAAGGAGACCAACACCAGAAGGCCTGCTAACACTCCCATGCCCGCCCATTCCTTCAGATGATTCATGGCTGCAGCAATCTATGTTGATAATCCTGTGGCTAGTCCTGCGTCCACTCTGGTAGAATTTACTGTGACAATGGCCACTCTTAGCTGCTCCATCGTAGTATCGAATTCTCCAGTCCAATTACCTAAAATATAGCTCGACAATTGTTTAGACAGATTTGCAGCGCAGGAAAAATTCTCATGTTGTATGCTAGTGACACAAAGTCCAGCATACTTTCATTGACAGCCAGGTTGAGCGATTTGCCATAGGGTATCAATTTGCTCCTGCAAGAGGTCAATCCTCTGATTGAACACCATCAAGCTTCCTTTTACTTGAGCATTAATTCCTTTATGTACAACTAAGGCATGAGCTACATTGGCTAAATGATTATTCAGGGTCTGAGCAGTCTGCCCAGTATGACTCATGGCTAATGCCCTGGTGGTAGCTCCAACAGCCGTCAATGAGATGGTAGTAACAATGGTGGCTGTAGTTCCAAGATCCCTTTTCTGTCTGAAGAGAGTCATAGCATGAGGGGCATCAATGGGCATAGGCACCCAGTGAGGCATGCGAGTAACCAGGGCATACCTAACTTTACTAGCATTCCAGCATTGGGCAAAAAAGCAAGTATCATTACCACAATTACTTGGCTCTATCTGGCTAATAATGAATAAAAATGGGGGATAAAGACAAACAGGTGTGGGCTTATAGGAAATATTATGAGAAGCCTTAACCCCTCGTTGGAACATCCTGCGTCAGTTCTAGAACTAGCAGTGGTGGTGTCCGAGGTCTGAGTAGGTTCAGGAGACCATTGCCCCCAGGGGCGAGACGTGCTCTATGCCAATTGACTAACTCCATGTTTTCCTCCAATTTTGAAAGTCATTTAAGGTTCTTAAATTATTTTTTTCCCTTTTTTCTTAAATTTTTCATCAATTACACTTTATTCATTCTGCATCCCCCCATAAGCCCCTCCCTCCTCCCATCCCAATTCCACCCTCCCTCCTCCCTCTGCTTGAATGCCACTCCCCAAGTCCACTAATAGGGGAGGTTCTCCTCTCCTTTCTGATCTTAGTCTGTCAGTTCACATCAAAAGTGGCTGTATTGTCCTCTGCTGTGGCCTGGTAAGGCTGCTCCCCTCCCCCCCAAGAGGGAGGTGATCAAAGAGCAGGCCAATCAGATTATGTCAGAGGCAGTCCCTCTTCACATTACTATGTAACCCAATTGGACTCTGAACTGCCCTGGGCTACATCTGTGCAGGGGTTCTAGGTTATCTCCATGAATAGTCCTTGGTTGGAGTATGAGTCTCTGGGAAGTTCCCTATGTTCAAATTTTCTTGTTCTGTTGCTCTCCTTGTGGAGACCCTGTCCTCTCCAGCTCTTACTATTTCCCAGTTCTTACCTAAAATTCCGTTCACTCTGCCCAACAGTTGCCCATCAGGCTCAGCATCTGCTTTGATAGTCTGAAGGGCAGAGGCTTTCAGAGGCCCTCTGTGGTAGGTTCCTAGGTTGTTTCCTGTTTTCTTCTTCTTCTGATGTCCATCCTCTTTGCCTTTCTGGATGGGGTTTGGACGTTTTAGTTAGGGTCCTCTCTCTTGCTTAGTTTCTTTAGATGCACAGGTTTTAGTGGGTTTGTCCTATGTTGTATGTCTATATGAGTGAGTATATACCATGTGTGTCTTTTTCCTTCTGAGACAACTCACTCAGGATGATCCTTTCCAGATCCCACCATTTACCTGCAAATTTCATGATTTCCTTATTTTTCATTGCTGAGTAATATTCCATTGTGTAGATGTACCACAATTTCTGCATCCATTCTTCAGTTGAGGGGCATCTGGGTTGTTTCCAGCTTCTGGCTATTACAAATAAAGCTGCTACAAACATGGTTGAGCAAATGTCCTTTTTGTGTACTTGAGCCTCTTTTGGATATATGCCCAGTAGTGGTATGGCTGGATCTTGAGGAAGCGCTATTCCTAGTTGTCTGAGAAAGCGCCAGATTGATTTCCAGAGTGATGTACAAGTTTACATTCCCACCAGCAGTGGAGAAGGGTTCCCCTTTCTCCACAACCTCTCCCGCATGTGTTGTCACTTGAGTTTTTGATCTTGGCCATTCTCATGGGTGTAAGGTGAAATCTCAGGGTTGTTTTGATTTGCATTTCCCTAATGTCTAATGAGGTTGAGCATTTCTTTAAGTGCTTCTCTGCCATTCGGTATTCCTCTACAGAGAATTCTCTGTTTAGCTCTGTTCCCCATTTTTTAAGTGGATTACTTGGTTTGCTGCTTTTCAGCTTCTTTAGTTCTTTATATATACTGGATATGAGTCCTCTGTCAGATAAAGGGTTGGTGAAGATTCTTTCCCAATCTGTAGGTGGTCGCTTTGTTTTGATGACGGTGTCCTTTGCTTTACAGAAGCTTTTCAGTTTCATGAGGTCCCATTTATTGGTTGTTGCTCTTAGAGCCTGTGCTGTTGGTGTTCTGTTCAGGAAGTTTTCCCTTGTACCAATGAGTTCTAGGGTATTTCCCACTTTTTTTTCAAGCCGATTTAATGTGTCTGGTTTTATGTTGAGGTCTTTGATCCACTTGGACTTCAGTTTTGTGCAGGGTGACAAGTATGGATCTATTTTCATTTTTCTACATGTAGACATCCAGCTAGACCAGCACCATTTGTTGAAGATGCTATCTTTTTTCCATTGTATGGTTTTGGCGTCTTTGTCAAAGATCAGGTGTCCATAAGTGTGTGGGTTTATTTCTGGGTCCTCTGTTCGGTTCCATTGATCCACCATTCTGTTTCTATGCCAGTACCATGCTGTTTTTAAAACTGTTGCTCTATAGTACAACTTAAGATCAGGGATGGAGATACCTCCAGAAGATCTTTTATTGTAGAGGATTGTTTTAGCAATTCTGGGTTTCTTGTTATTCCATATGAAGTTGAGAATTTTCCTTTCCAGGTCTGTAAAGAATTGTGTTGGTAATTTGATGGGCATTGCATTGAATCTGTAGATTGCATTTGGTAAGATGGCCATTTTTACTATGTTAATCCTACCAAGCCATGAGCATGGGAGATCTTTCCATCTTTTCATATCTTCTTCTAATTCTTTCTTCAGAGATTTGAAATTTTTTTCATACAAGTCTTTGACTTCCTTGGTTAGGGTTACTCCGAGGTACCTTATGTCATTTGTGGCTATTGTGAAGGGTGTTGTTTCCTTAATTTCTTTCTCAGCCCTTTTGTCTTTTGTATATAGGAGGGCTACTGATTTTTTTGAGTTAATTTTGTATCCTGCCACTTTGCTGAAGGTGTTTATCAGCTGTAGGAGTTCCCTGGTAGAGTTTTTGGGGTCACTCACGTATACTATCATATCATCTGCAAATAGTGATAATTTGACTTCTTCCTTTCCAATTTGTATCCCCTTGATCTCCTTCAACTGTCTTATTGCTCTAGCAAGGACTTCCAACACTATGTTGAAGAGATATGGAGAGAGTGGGCAGCCTTGTCTTGTCCCTGATTTCAGTGGGATTGCTTTAAGTTTCTCTCCATTCAGTTTGATGTTGGCTATAGGCCTGCTGTATATCGACTTTACTATGTTTAGATATGTGCCTTGTATCCCTGATCTCTTCAATACTTTGAACATGAATGGATATTGGATTTTGTCAAAGGCTTTTTCAGCATCTAGGGAGATTATCATGTGGTTTTTTTCTTTCAGTTTGTTAATATGGTGGATCACATTGATGGATTTCCGTATATTGGACCACCCCTGCATACCTGGGATGAAGCCTACTTGGTCATAGTGGATAATATCTTTGATGTGTTCTTGGATTCGGTTTGCAAGTATTTTATTAAGTATTTTTGCATCAATGTTCATAAGGGAGATTGGCCGGAAATTCTCTTTCTTTGTTGAGTCTTTGTGAGGTTTAGGTACCAAGGTGACTGTGGCTTCATAGAATGAATTTGGTAATATTCCTTCTGTTTCTATTTTGTGGAATAGTTTGAAGAGAATTGGTGTTAGCTCTTCTTTGAAGGTCTGGTAGAATTCTGCGCTGAAGCCATCTGGTCCTGGGCTTTTTTTGGATGGGAGACTTTTGATGACCGCTTCTATTTCTTTGGGGGATATAGGTCTATTTAGTTGATTTACCTGGTCCTGGTTCAGCTTTGGTAAGTCAAATCGATCAAGAAAATTGTCCATTTCATTTAGATTTTCAAATTTTGTGGCATATAGACTTTTGAAGTAAGTCCTAATGATTGTTTGGATTTCCTCAGTGTCTGTAGTTATATCCCCCTTTTCATTTCTGATTTTGTTGATTTGGGTGGTGTCTCTCTGCCTTTTAGTTAGCCTGGCTAAGGGTTTGTCGATCTTGTTGATTTTCTTAAAGAACCAGCTCTTGGTTTCATTGATTCTTTGAATTGTTTTATTTGTTTCCAATTGATTGATTTCAGCCCTGAGTTTGATTATTTCCAGCCGTCTACTCCTTCTTGGTGTGTCTGCTTCTTCTTTTTCTAGGGTTTTTAAGTGAGCCATTAGGGTGCTTGAATGAGCTGTCTCAAATTTCTTCTTGAAGGCACTTAGTGCTATGAACTTTCCTCTTAGCACTGCTTTCATTGTGTCCCACAAGTTCGGGTATGTTGTGTCTTCATTTTCATTGATTTCTAGAAAGACTTTAATTTCTTTCTTTATTTCTTCCCTGACCCAGCTGTCATTTAGTAACAAGTTGTTCAGTTTCCATGTGTGTGTAGGCTTTTTGTTATTTCTGTTATTGTTGAGGTCCAGCTTTATTCCATGGTGATCAGACAAGATACATGGGATTATTTCAATCTTCTTGTATCTGTTGAGGCTTGCTTTGTGACCCACTATATGATCTATTTTGGAGAAGGTTCCATGAGGTGCTGAGAAGAAGGTAAATTCTTTTGTGTTTGGGTGTAAAGTTCTGTAAATGTCTGTTAGTTCCATTTGATTCATGACCTCTGTCAGAGACATTGTTTCTTTGTTTAATTTCTGTTTGGTTGACCTGTCCTTTGTTGAGAGTGGGGTGTTGAAGTCTCCCACTATTAATGTGTGTGGATCTATATGTGCTTTAAATTTTATCAATGTTTCTTTCACAAATGTGGGTGCCCTTGTATTTGGGGCATATATGTTCAGGATTGTGATGTCTTCCTGGTGGAATTTTCCCTTGATGAGTATGAAGTGTCCTTCCCCATCTCTTTTGATTAATTTTGGTTGAAAGTCTATTTTATCAGATATTAGAATGGCTACTCCTGCTTGCTTCTTGGGTCCGTTTGCTTGGAAAGTTGTCTTCCAACCCTTTACCCTCAGGTAATGTCTATCTTTGTGTCTTAGGTGTGTTTCGTGTATGCAACAGATTGCTGGGTTTTGTTTACGTATCCATTCTGTTATTCTGTGTCTTTTTATTGGAGAGTTGAGTCCATTGATGTTGAGAGAGATTAATGACCAGTGGCTGTTAGATCTCTTGATTTTGATGTTGGCTGTGGTCATCAGGTTGTGTGCTTGGTTGCTTTTTGTTTTACTGAAGTGAGGTTATTTATTTCCTGTGTTTTCTTGAATGTAGCTAGCTTTCTTGGGTTGTATTTTCCCTTCCAGTGTCTTCTGTAATGCTGGATTTGTTTGTAGGTATTGTTGAAATTTGTTTTTGTCATTGAATATCTTGTTTTCTCCATCTATGAGGACTGAGAGTTTTGCTGGGTATAGTAGCCTGGGCTGACATCTGTGTTCTCTTAGGGTCTGCATGATATCTGTCCAGGCCCTTCTGGCTTTCATAGTCTCTGTTGAAAAGTCAGGTGTGATTCTAATGGGTTTGCCATTATATGTTACTTGGCCTTTTTCCCTTGCAGCTTTTAGTATTTTTTCTTTGTTCTGTATACTTACTGTTTTGATTATTATGTGGCGGGAGGATTTTCTTTTCTGGTCAAATTTGCTGGGTGTTCTGTAGGTCTCATGTATTCTAATTGGCCTCTCCTTTAGCTTGGGGAAATTTTCTTCAATGATTTTGTTGAAAATATTTTCTGGGCCTTGGAGAAGGGAGTCTTCTTTTTCCTCTATACCTATTATTCTTAGGTTTTGTCTTTTCATATTGTCTTGCATTTCTTGGACGGTCTGTGTCACGAATTTTTCAGATTTAACATTTTCTTTGACAGATACATCGATTTCTTCCATTGTATCTTCTACACCTGAGATTCTTTCTTCCATCTCTTGTAGTCTGTTGGTTATGCTTACCTCTGTAGTTCCTGTTTTCTTCCCTAGATTCTTCCTTTCCATTATTTCTTCCATTTGTGTTTTCTTTAATTTTTCCAATTCTATCTTCAGGTCTTGAGTTGTTTTGTTTACTTCCTTCACCTGTCTGATTGTACTTTCCTGTTTTTCTTTTAGTTCCTTCAACTCTGTTTCTTTCATTTCATTCAGTGTTTTAAGCATTTCCTTTCTAAAGGCCATAAACTGTTTGGCTGCAGCTTCCTCTATTTCTTTACAGATGGCAATATTCTGTTTGAGTTTATCTTCCTCTATGTCTTTACGAATCTTATTTGTTTCCTCTGTTATCATCTTCATGAGCATACTTGTTAGGTCATCTTCTTGGATTTCAGTTATGGTGGGGTGTCCCGGGCTACTTGCCCCTGGGTAACTGGGTTCTGGAGATGCCATATTGCTCTGTCTTTTGTTGCTTGAGCTTTTACGCTGGCCTCTACCCATTGTGTTATCTTAGGAGTTTGGGGTTATTTTCTGGTGGTTCCTCGGGATCCTGTGGTGGAGAGAATCCCCTTTGCAGAAAGCTGGATTTTCCTGAAGGATGTCTTCTCAGCTTTTTGGGTATAGTCCCTGGATGGCTGGTGTTTTTTCAGGAGTTGCTCACCTCAGGGATATAGACCTGAGTGGTAACTGTGGTCTTTGTTAGTCGAGAGGGTTCTCCTCTCACCCAGGGAAGTCCTGAGGGCAGCTGCCCTGTTTCTGGGTTTCTTGTTGCAAATTTAATGATCAGCTGCTGTGACCCAGTTGGACATCAGGCGCGCCTCAACTGTTTGTGCTTGTGTCTGGAGCACAGCTGAGTGCTGGCGCCTCGGCCCCACTAGACTACTAGACTTTTTCTAGGGAAGGATTGGGTGATTTAGATCAGTACAGTTTCCTTCCTTCCCCGTGGATTCTCTGGAGACACGGACTCCTAGTGTCTTTTTTTGCCCTGGTGCACACTGCTCAGTGTCCGCCAGCTGGCTGGCCACAGAAATTTGCCTGTGCCTGGAGCACAGCTGTGTGATGGCGGCTCAGTCTCTGCCAGCTGTCTGGTGCGCAGAAACTGCCTGTGTCTGCCTTTGTGGCTTTTGGGAGTCTGAGTGGCTCCCTAAGCTGGGTAATTTTCCGGGGACCTTTTCAGGTTGGGGGTGAGCTGAGTGCTCTGAGATCAGACCCGCTGTTTCTATCTCTGGCGGCGAATCAGGCGCGCAGGCAGGCAGGGCTCTGTGCCGGAACCTGGGTCCCAGGCTCTGGCTCCGGGCTGGCTCCTGGGGTGCCCGTGGAACCCGCCTGAGTCTTTTCCAGGGGATGTCTGGGTGACCTAAGGCCGGTCCCAATCGTTTCCTGTACCCTGGGGTTATCTCTCGACTGAAAATTCCAGTCTCTGATAGTGTGGTGCCCAAGGTTCAGTCTGGGACCGTGACCAGAGACACTGGCTTGTGGCTCTGGGCTGGGGCTGGGGCTGGCGGCCGGCAGCCAAGCGTCTGGCGGAACCGGGATCTCTTCCGCGGTTTAGCCGGGTGAGTTAAAAGCTGATTGAATCCCCCACCGTGGGGTATCCTCTCACCTGGGAAACACAACGACTGTGTTTTATGGCCGAGAGTTCTGATTGCTGTTCACTGTGCTGATCCTGCTGTGCTGCTGCTCAGAATGAGAGTCCTCCCGGCGCCGCCATCTTGCCCCTCCCCCCTCAGAATTTCATAAGCACTGTTTTGCTGTTTTCTCAAGATGGACTCTTTCAGTCTTCACATGTAATTGAAATCACGTAATGCCTGTCTCTGGTTCTGTTCTATTTTACTTATCACAAGTTTTTGTGGTTTCTGTGCCATTTTACTATTTCCTTTTAACCGTATATTAGCCATAGATGCTTCCTTTTTTTTTTGCACAAAATAAAACTGTGATTCATTTGTTCTGGGTGCAGTTAAGTTTGCATTTTCAAATGGCAAAAAGGTCTTTTTTAAAATACATTAACAACTCTATAACTTTAGTTAATGTATTCTGATCATACTCATCAGTTTTTTTCTTTTTTTCTTTCTTTCTTTCTTTCTTTCTTTCTTTCTTTCTTTCTTTCTTCCCTCCTGCTCTCTTGAAGCTTTCTCCTCAACATGTTTCCTTCCCTCTGCCACGTCTTAAAAAAACATTGAACTAAAAGTCTTGCTTGTTTGCATATACATGAACATGTGGTCATACATGATAATGGACAAATAAACATTGACTATACCCCTGAAGAATGATGCCCATTCCCGGCACGTGTGCAGCAGTCATGCCATGTCTAAAGAACAGTGTTTCCTAGCACTGCTACCCATAGTCTGGATCTTTGCTCTTTCTGGTCCCTCTTCCGTGATAAGCTCTGGTCCTTGGAAGGGGAGATAATAGAGATAGTCCATTTATGGCTGAGCAGTCAGTGGTTACTTACACTCAAAACATTGTTCAGTTAGCTGTGGATGTATGCACTAAAAACTTCCCCCTACAACACAAAACAAAAGAAAACACCAAAAGAAATTCTCTAACAAATTGAAGAGAAGACCAGAACTATGGGTATAAACAAAAATATTTAAAAGACAGTTTGATAGTAGGCCCATCTAACAAAACCAGAGCAAAAGATTGTTCTCTTGGGCCTATGACTGCTATAACCATAGGCTTTTGTCCCAGCCCTATAATTTCCTTCCATGGAACAGTTCAAATCTAAGTAGAAAGTTACGCCTATAACATTCATGCCAGTAGTGCACCAGTTGCCACAATTTGCCAGCAGGTCGGTACTGTAGAGATCAAAGTCTACTACTAATAAAAGAATTACTTTTTCTCTGCTTGTAGTCTGTGTAAGAACTTCTGGCGCCATGAAAGCTAACTAAAGGGAGAAAATTTCTGGGTCAGTTGCAGCTTGCTTTCTCTATGTCTTCTAATGAAGCATGTTATATCTACAGCAACAAGGCCTTATTATCTAGCTCTGTTAGTCAACCAAATCAATGGTAGAAAACTGTATTATTTGGGGGTCTCTGGGCACACCCCAGATCAGTAGCTTATAGGGCGGTATCCTACACCAAACACTGTGATTTTCGTTTAACAACCAAAGGCTATTGCAAGCAGAATAATTCACCAATAAGGAGAGCTCTGTTCAAACTCCTTTTTTTTCATTCATTCTTAGATTTAGTTAACCTTTAGACAATTCCACCTGTCTTTCATTCACTTTTCCCCATTTAAACCCATCTACATCCAGTATCCTCCCATCTACTTTTATATAGATCTAAAAATTAAATCTATGGTCTGCTTGTGATATAGAACATTTAGTCTTTAACTTTCTGGTTCTATATTATTTTACTTATGATTTTACCCAGTTTACCTATTTTACTGTGAATTTAATTTTTTTACAGCTTAGTAAAATTCCATAGTCTATATATTCATGTTTTTATTATTTATGCCTCAGTTGATGAACACATGAGCTGATTCCACTCTATGTGACTATATATTTCCAAATATTACCTGAGCAGCCTGTATGCCACTTGTATGTATATTCACAGAGAAGACCATTTGGTATTGGAAAACCAATTGGAATGCTCTTTGCTGGAGAAGACTATCTCTCCTACACTCAGCATTCCTTAGTTTCCTGCAGTGTTTGAACAGAATTAAGGCCCCACGTTCTTTTCTTTGTCCACTTTGACATTTCTATTGTTGTCCTTGTTGAGCTCATGTTAGGGCAGCCATGCTCATGAGAATTTACAGATGTAGGTTCTGGCATCACCATGAGATGCAGTCTCACAGCAAACTCCCTGATTCTCTGATTCTTACAATCTCCCCAAAACCTTCTCTGCAATTTTCCCAGAGTGGTAGTGCAGGTGTTATTTTGTAGCTATTTTCTAATTCTATAACCTTTCCTTTTCTTGGGAAACATTTCTATGGAGAAGTACAATAGAAGCAACTAAAACTATCTTTTGACTCTCTATTTTATTTGAACATTTGACCACAAAAGATATTAATAGGTACTGAAAACATTCATTCATTTCATCCTACTTATCCACCTGAGCTACACTGCTTCTATGGACTCCATTTGTTATCATTACTAATACTTTGTGTAACAAAAGGCAATGTTCACTCTTTTTAATGCCTCGTGAGACACTATCCTGCAAATGCACGCAAGTCTCTTTATGACGTCACTGAAATCGGATAGCCAGAAGAGAATGGAATGAAATGTTTTCCATCCTGAAAATGATGGGGAAATGATCTCAAAATCATATGTATATGTCAACCAACTTTTGTGCTTGTCAGTTCTGTGGGTCTGAAACATTAAGACCAGAAAGCAGAGAATCTGTATCTTTGTTCTTGCCATCTATGAGTGTAGTTGGACTCCAAGTCTGTGCTATGTTATCTGAGCACTTATTCAGTCACATGGTTAGTAGTTGATGCTGTCAACTGAGTCCGCTGTTGGAGTGATTAGCTGAAGCATCCAGACTGCTCGGGTAGCATGAGCTTCAACGTACTATAACAAGCGCAATCCACTGCTAATTTTCCTAAAAGAAAATCAGATATTTTAGTGAGACTTGTGGCACATGTTTATAATGACAGCAAAACCCAATGAAGCGAACAAGAAAAACACCCTGAGAAAAGTACATTGCTTTTATGACCAATCTTTTGTTGCTAAAATCTAGTCATTAATTTTGAAAAACAATAAACAGTCATGCTACTCAGTGAAGGATTTTAACATCACACTATAGGAATAGCATGTGCTATGGAATATATCAGTGCAGACATTTCTTTAAAAACCTCCTCTAAAACCACTTATAGATTTAAATTTCCTTTTTTTGGCTCTGGTAATGCTTAATTATTTTTTTAAAAATTTATGTTTTTTCTTCACAATTTATTCATCTATCCCAATTAAAGCCCCCTCCCTGAACTACCCCAAGTCTCACCCTCCCTCCCTCTTCCCATCATCCTCTTTGCCTAGTCCACTAAAATAGGTAGTTATCCACTATTGCCATCTACACATAGCTTGTTAAATCTCATCAGGACTGCTTGGATCCTCTTCCTCTAATGCCTGCATCACCAGGGACAAGTGATCAGAGAGCAGTCAACTGAGACCATGATAGAGGCAGCCCCTGCTCCCCTTACTCAGAGATTCACATGGAGACTGAGCTGCAATTAACCATAAGTCTCTTTCTCTTATTTTTATCTTTTTTTTAAAAAAATATTTTCTTTTTATAAATTACAGTTTATTCACACTGTATCCACATTGTAATCCCCTCCCTCATTCTCACCCAATTCCACCCTCCCTCATCTCCTCCCATGCCCCTCCCCAAGTCCACTGATAGGGGAGGTCCTCCTCCCCTTCCCTCTTACTTTAGCCTATCATCAGGTCTCATCAGGAGTGGCTGCATTGTCTTCCTCTGTGTTCTGGTAGGGCTGCTCCTCCCTCAGTGGTTGGTGATCAAAGAGAAGGCCAATGAGTTCATGTCAGAGACAGTCCCTGTTCCCCTTAGTAGGTGAAACACTTGGAAACTGAGCTGCCTTGGGCTACATCTGTGCAGGGGTTCTAGGTTATTTCCATGCATGGTCCTTGGTTGGAATATCAGTCTCAGAAAAAACTCCTGGGCCCAGATTTTTTGGTGCTGTTGCTCTCCTTGTGGAGATCCTGCCCCATCCAGGTCTTCCTATATCCCCCTTCTTTCATAAGATTCCCTGAACTCTGTCCAAAGTTTGGCTATGTCCAAAGTCTCACCGTCTGCTTTGATACCGTGCTGGGTAGAGTCTTTCAAAGACCCTCTGTAGTAGGCTCCTGTCCTGTTCCCTGTTTTCTTCCTCTTCTGATGTCTGTCCTATTTGCCTTTCTGAGTGAGGACTGATCATCTTACCCAGGGTCCTCCATCCTGCTTAGTTTCTTTAGATGTACAGATTTTAATATTTTTTTCCTACATTGTATGTCTAATATCCACTTATAAGTGACTGTATACCATGTGTGTCTTTCTGCTTCTGGGATACCTCACTCAGGATGATCTTTTCTAGATCCCACAATTTGCCTGCAAATTTCATGATTTCCTTGTTTTTCATTGCTGAGTCATATTCCATTGTGTAAATGTGCCACAATTTCTGTATCCATTCCTCATTTGAGGGACATCTGAGTTGTTTCCAGATTCTGGCTATTACAAATAAAGCTGCTATGAACACGGTTGAGCAAATGTCCTTGTTGTATACTTCAGAATATTTGCAGAATGGAAATCAATCTGGTGCTTTCTCAGACAATGAGGAATAGTGCCTCTTCAAGATCTAACTATAGCACAAGTTTCCTTCTTAAGAGTTCTGAATTCTTCTTCGAGGCTAGAGAGATGGTTCAGTGGTTAAACACATTTACTGATCAGAGGACTGGAGTTATTGAGTTCCTAGAACCAACAGAAGGTAATTCACACCCCCTTATAACTCGTTTCAGGATACCTGGTGCTCTTTTCTGGACTGTGCAGGAATGTACATGCACACAGTCATGTACATACTTCAGCACATGTATAGACAAACATAGATATAATGAGACTGAAGAGATGGTTCAGGGGTTAAGACCATTTACTGCTCCTCCAGAGGACACAAGTGCAATAGTATTCACATGGTGGGTCAAAATGGCCTGCAGCTCTGGTTATGTGCATTACATGCATGCCCAGTCCCCGTGCAATACAGAAGAGAATGTTACAACTACTGGATCTGGAATTACAGACAGTTGTGAGTTCCCATGTTGAATCTGGGAGCCAAACTCCCTGGGTGTCAAACGCAAGTCCTCTGCAACAAGAGCCAAAGCTCTCAGCAGGCTGAGCTGTATCTTTGGCCCTACATTTTAAATATTTTAATTACTTGAATCTAGGGTAATATTTTCTATTCTTAGTCTCCATAGCCATGAAAAGTTGAACTGTGCCTAAATGTTAATTGGAGGCCTACTATATAGTACATCATGGTCTATATCAATGTAGAAGAAGTTTCTTTCAGTTAAGAAATTGCTCAACTATGTTTTAGTCAACTCACCTGCTAGAAACAGTTACTAGTGTATAATTGAATGTTAAAATGCATGCATTCGATATTTCCTTGTTGTGAAGACAATACTTGAAACAGTAGTCAGTGAGAATATGTTAATGTGTGTAAGGGACAAACTACAATTATTATAGGTTCCATTCTTTTATATATCTGAATAAAATTGCATTGTGTAAATATAGTTTTTTATATGTACTATGGATTATAATTAAGAAGCTATCAGTGGAAAAAATAAAACAAGTCTGGGAAAAATTCACAGAGCAGAGGGAAACTGAATGTCATAATTTAAATAAACTTTTCCAAGTTAATAACGTATAATAAGTTTCAGATCATTTGGGTATAGTAACATATTTAGTGTGAGGATAATAAATCTGGAGTACGCATCATTTAGGCCCTCTCAGACCAAAGACTTATGGAATGTTCCAACTGTGTAGAAATAATGTTGCAAACTAAAACTAGCTCTATGTGCCTTTCTGACAATTTACCTAAAGCAATAGCAAAGGTTTCCAGTTATTTATTGTGATTTGCTTCATTCAAATTAAATATTCATTTTTATGCATATTCTGTGTCCATATTTCTATGCCCCTTCTTAAAGTGTTCCCTAATTCACATAAATCAGATTTCACAAAGCTGGGTTCATCCTTGTTTCGCAGGCTGTCATTCATTCTGCGATGGGGAGCTTATTTCACATAGTTCCCTTGGAGCACGCCAAGGGACCTGACTCACAGCTGTTAGCAGCAGGGCCACGAGCAAACCTTAGACCTCGTCACTACAGCTCTGCACTCTGTTACACAGCAAATTTTGCATAGAAATCACTTTCAAGTATTCTCCAATTGGCTCATCCAATTCATCCAGATCTGATCTAATAAAATATGACAAGGAATTGTGTCATCGATAAAGCAAATGCTTACAATCTGCTGCATGAAATGGCTCTGGCAGCATCCACCTCTCCTCTGCAGAGACTAGTTTCTTAATTACTACACAGTTGAAGTGCCTGGTGATTAGATACTGGAATGAGTTCATATAAGCACTTACATTATCAGAAAATATAAATAGCTCATTTATTCATGGTAGCATTGCTGTGTTCCTAATATAGTTTTTATTGATGGACACTTGAACTGTATCAATCCACTTAAAATTCAAAACGGTTCTTTTGTGCATGACATTATGGCAAGAACAGTATAATTTAATTTAATATAATCTTTTAAAAACAATGATGTTTGTTTCATAAATGAATATTTTATATGTTGTGTTTAATTAAAATAAAACTATGCCACTGATCTCGAAAACACAAAACAGACTCGGGTTCATATTTATGAAGTGCAGCAATATTGGCAAGGCACAACTTATCTTGTTTATGAGACATGCTTGCTATTACTTGTACAGATTGCAGTCATTTTATTGCTGAGCTTAACATGGTTTACAACCCAACAAATGCAATGAAACTGTCAAGAGGAAAATAAGCCTATAAAATTTTTGTAAAAAAGAAGGTGGCACTCACAGATCAAAATGCAGTTTTTGCTGAAGCGCTGGAAGGTTTTGAACTGCTTCAGCCTTTTAGGCAGTAGATTTTCTGGATAGATTTCTAAACAAGAGGAAAAGGCTGAGATAAGGCTCTAGGCTATTTTTAGAGCCTTGGCTTTAAGAGCAATTCCTGGGAGACCTTGCTTTGATTCCAAGGCTCGTTTTCAGAATCATGGTAAATGCAGAAATACTTTTGTCAGAGAAACTATCTGGAAACCAGGAAATGTCAGCTCTTTGTTTAAAAGGAAGGGTGTAAAAAAAAAAAACATATCTCTTTATTTTAAACCCATAAACTGTCTCACAATTTTATTATTTATTCATGCCGTTATTTTGTGTACTTCTGTTCGTGTGCACGTATGCATATGTGGATATATGTTCATGTGCGTTGTTGGGCACACACATCTGTTTATACTCAGGCCAGAAGAAGCATCTGATTCTTCAGTATTGGACTTAGCGGGATGCCTGGCATGATAGGTGGGTGTTGAGATAGGTGGGTCTGGTCCTGTGGGTGTGCAGCAAGCACTCTTAACTGTCGAGCCATTATCGCTAGCTCCTCAAACTAGGTTTTCATTTGATTTGTATTTTTATAAATTGTCAGTGTTAGAGTGGAGCAGAGAAGAGCGATATAGTGTCTGAAGGCTGAGGTGATGAAAGCCCATCCCCGTCTGTCCTCACCTGCAGACACATGTCACAGGTTCTTATGCTCTCTGAGCCAATTTGCAGCACTTACAAATGTAGCTTCTGTCTGGACCCCGCACCAATGCATGTCTTCTTGCTTGTCTAACGTTTCAGTGCTCAATACACCAATATTTACCAGATGCTTTCTTTGAAAGGTTGGTACCAAGGAAGACAGTAGGCCAGCTGTATGATTTCCATGTTAGAGATCGAGTCCAGGTGACTCAATTGTCTACGTGACAGGATTTGATTCAGTTTGACAAAATCCGTTCTCTATGTGTCTTTTAGGTAAGTACCGGTTCTGAATGCCACTGTGCTAGGCCCGGCCATACTGCCTTGCTTATGCAAACTTTTTTTTTTTTTTTTTTTTTTTTTTTTATTCTGTGGAAGTACCTTGCTCTCATAATTGTTCTGCTCTCATACCTAGTTCTGTTTTCTCAACACAATCAGTACTACCAGCTGGCATTCTGCCAGGAATGAATGGCTTGTTCTGGACTTTGCTATAATGACTATAATGCCTCGACTATTTCACATTTCATTGTCCATCTGTTAGAATTTATTATGCTTCCCTGTCCACCTTGTACTGATTTCCACCTAGAAAGAATGATTCTCTAATATAATCTATACTGAAATTCAATCAACTACATGGTAGAGATTGGATTTATTTTTTGATTATTACAATTTATTCACTTTGTATCCCAGCTGTTGCCCCTTCCTCAGCCCCTCCCGATCCTACCCTCACTCTCTCTTCTCCTCCCATACCCCTCCCTAAGTCCACTGATAGGGGTGGTCCTCCTCCCCTTCCATATGACCCTAGCCTATCAGGTTGAGAAAATGTCCTTGTTGTATACTTGCTCACATATGCCTAGGAGTGGTACAGCTGGATCTTAAGGTAGCACTATTCCTAATTTTTTATTTCCAAAGTGGTTGTACAAGTTTACATTCCCACCAGCAATGGAGGGGGGTCCTCCTTTCTCCACATCCTCTCCAGCATGTATTGTCACTTGAGTTTTTGATCTTAGCCATTCTGATGTGTGTAAGGTGAAATTTCAGGGTCGTTTTGATTTGCATCTCCCTGACGACTAAGGACATTGAGCATTTCTTTAAGTGCTTCTCTGCCATTTGATATTCCTCTATTGAGAATTCTCTGTTTAGCTCTGTACCCATTTTTTTTTTTAAATTGGATTACTTGATTTGTGGCTGTTTAACTTCTTGAAGGTGAGATTGGGAGGGGAAGAAGGAGGGGGCTCCAGCTGGGATACAAAGTGAATAAATTATAATAAATAAAACTAAATTATAAAAAGAACAATAGTTTTAGCTTGTGTCTGAGAGGTGATATATTAAACACACTTTCTTTTAGTGTGAGTGCACAGAAAAGCTATAATTAGGGTTTTATCTTTCTATGTAGTGTTTATTTCTACTCTCTGGTTACATAGCTGCACATACATACATAGTTATGCGTTTGCTCTTTTGTAGTTGAAGGATTTATAATATCAAAAATTCCAAAGCTAGAGTTCCTATATTGCTTTCATCCATAGCTCCAAATTGATTGCAAAACAGTGAGTTTGTCCCATCAATTCTATTGTTTCTCTTACCGTAGTATAATCATACATTGTTCAGTCTACATGCAAATGTAAACAATCACAAATGTCACTGAATATTCAATCAGATGCAAAAACAGTATTTTAAGCTAGAGTTTTCTGAAATCAAAGATAGTTTTCTACTTAGTCATAGTAAAATATAAAATAATTACCATTATTTCACTGCTAATATAATCTTCAACTACATTCATTTTTCCTTATTTTTTACATATTCTTGTATGTGTTTCAGTCAATTTCTAAGACTTTCTACCCTTTTCATGACTATTGTGCAGCATTCTTCAGAGAAATGGAATATTAAGATATTTATGCAAAGATGAGATCAGTTCAGGCTGGTCAGGACTAAATGAGACCTTATCTCAAATAACAACAACAACAACAAAATGCCAGAAATGTATCACTCATTTTTGGAGCTTCTATGCAAACCCTAGAATCTAAATAACTTTAAGCAACAGATAGTCCCACGGCTTCTCTGTTTCTAAGAACCAGGTATTTCAGGTGGTATAATATAAGGGGACCGAAGTAAGCATGTCGGTTTTAGTCCAAATTTGAGAACATGAGAACAAGAAACACCCAGGTCAAGAAGTGGGTGATGTTACTCAGTTACCAAGAAGAGAGCAAATCAAAGGATTCTATTTTGTTTTCACTTTATCCCTCATCACATAACCTCCCATACTGGGCCAGGTTGGTAACATAATTTACCATCTTAAATGTTAATTTCTTCTTTACGTGCCCTCACAAATATACCCAGGTGTAATGTTTTCTCAAATTTTAGGGCATCTCATATTATAATTGAGCTGTCTCATAAACTCAGTCACTACAAAGACCTCAGCATTCTAGAAGAAAACAAACCAAGAATGTTTAGGATGATCATTATTTGAGTTATGTTTATATTTTCTAGGGACTTGTAAATTTATTTTTGGACATTTACATAAAAATATCATGTTATGTTTATCTCAGTATACCATACAGAATTGTATAATATTAATCTTATCTTTATGGGAAAATGTTATTTATTACAGATAGTGTTGAACATTATTGCATGGATATCCAATTTCCTGCTGGATTCTTCAATATATATTTAGTTAATAAAGATATATGCTGATTAACTAATAAACAAATACCTTGTAATAGACACCCTTTAGTTAGTCTTTTCTTCGTTACATATTTCTGTTAACCAGAGTTTTGGCTAAGAATCAAGACCATTGATATTATGGATATTTAATAAAGATTTACTAGAAGACATAATGCATTGATAAAAGCAAATTACAAAGTCTCCAAAGTCTTGGTTTCTTTCTTAGGACCAAGACTGGGGGTTTCACAAATAAGACTGTTAGGAAAAGGCAAAGGATGTAAAGTGATAGAGGCTAGGATCAATATAATCATCATCCAAGCCTCAGCTTAAATTTTAGAGTGTCCTGCACCAACTGCTATGTCCTTTCATTATGGATTAGGTAAATAAAAAGTCATGATTTTCATCCTCCTAACAATATATGTTAATAGTTAAGCATGGGTGCAAGAACACCTTTTGTCTTGTGTTATTCTTCTGAACACAACAAAAGAATGATGCCTACTCATTACTGTATAGTAAATATCATGCAAAAATACCAATTTTACCTCACACTAACTCCTAATTGTACAGAAAGGGAATTTTTGGAAAATGTAGTTAAAGATTACACAGATTAATGCAGTAGAAATTTACCAGGGTATGAATTTCTATTCAATTTAAAGAGTTATTAAACTATTACAATCATGTTTTCTTTAAATTAACAAAGAACTCTTTTATTCTGCCTTCTGTATTTTTTAAAGCATTTCCTCTGCATTGTTTTAAGTATTTTCTTATCTTCTAGGATAGAAAGATCCCTTGGCTCATCTTGTTTTCCTGTCATCTCCCAGAAACAACTCTTTCTCAATGAATTTTGTTGTTTCCAGTGTAGAATGACATTTGAAGACAAAAACTTTGGATTCATTTAGTTTATTGCTTGAGATCACTACTTCTAGGCCTTCAGAGAAGACAAAATTGGAACATACAGGACAAAGATAACAGGAGAAAGACTTATTTGCTTCTTTTCTTTTTTATTGATTTATTTACTTTATAAATTACAGTTTATTCACTTTGTATCCCCGCTGTAGCCCCCTCTTTCATCCCCTCCCAATCCTACCCTCCTTCCCTCATCTCTTCCCATGTCCTTCCCCAAGTCCACTGATAAGGGAGGTCCTCCTCTCCTTCCCTCTGACCCTAGCCTGTTAGGTCTCATCAGGACTGGCTGCATTGTCTTCTTTTGTGGTCTGGCAAGGTTGCTCCCCTGTCAGGGGAAGGTGGTCAAAGAGATAGACACTGAGTTCATGTCAGAGACAGTCCCTGTTCTCATTACAAGGCACTTTCTCACTATTAGGAATAGTGTTTCCTCAAGATCCATTTATACCATTCCTAGGCATATATTCAAAACACGCTCAAGTATACAACAAGGACATTTGCTCAACTATGGTTGTAATAGCTTTATTTGTAATAGCCAGAATCTGGAAACATCCCAAATGTCCCTTAACTGAGGACTGGATACAGAAATTGTGGTACAATTTACACAATGGGATACCATTCAGCAATTAAAAACAAGGAAATCATGAGGTATCCCTGAAGGAGAAAGACAAACATGGCATATACATACTAATAAGTGGATATTGGACATATAATATAGGATAAACATACTAAAATCTGTATGCCTAAGGAAGCTAAGCAAGAAGGAGAACCCTGGGTAAAATGATTAATCTTTATTCAGAAAGGCAAATGGGATGGACACTGGAAGAGGGCAAAAACAAGCATTAGGACAGGAGCCTGCCACAGAGAGGCTTTGAAAGACTCTACCCAGCAAGGTATCAAAGCAGACACTGAGACTCATAGCCAAACTGTGGACAGAGTGCAGGAAATCTTATGAAAGAAGGAGGAGATAGGAAGACCTGTAGGGGACAGGAGCTCTACAAGGAGAGCAACAGATCTAAAAAATCTGGGCAAAGGGGTCTTTTCTGAGACTGATACTCCAACCAAGGACTGTGCATGCAGATAACCTAGAACCCTTGTACAGATGTAGCCCATGGCAGCTAAGTCTCCAAATGGGTTCCTCCTTCTTCTTTTTTTTTTTTACATTTATTTTTCTTTTCTTTCTTTCTTTCTTTTTTTTTTTTAACTTATTTTACATCCCAAGGGAGCTGCCTCCCACCTCTCCTCCCAGTCCCCTGCCTTCCTGGAATCTTATCTTGGAATGAGTATTCGAAGCTCTTATTATAATGAGGAAATTAGACCTTTGCAAAGTGGAATACAAATATCTTTCCAAGAATATCATTTGTACCTAATGTTCTATGTTAATTGGTAAGCTTAATTTTCTGTCTCTCTTTGGAGTTTTTTATTAGTGTACATGAAATTTGTTCAGTCATACTGTATAGCAAGCAGGTGACACATGAAAATACTTGAAGAGAGAATGTTCTTTAAAATACATATGGGAAAGTCTGTGTCTACTTTCTTTATCTGAAAATAATATTTATAAGGCAGAGTATTTAACAGGTTGTGAAAATAAATTAAGTCTCATTTTCCTCAGCAGTGAACTGAAGGCATTCAGACTTAGATTCAGAAATCATTTTGCTGAAAGGTACTATCCAGCTTTTTCTTTTGATTTGAATCTTGATTTTCTTTCCTAAATTAACTTGTCATCTTTTAAGACTATTCTATGCAATGAACAGAAAACTCAGCCATATTTCAGAAATGTTGGGAAGGTAATTGAGATAACTAAGTCTATTGTGTTGCCAAAGCAAAGCTAAAGCCATGCAAACATTTAGAAGGTGATATCCTGACATCATGAATAACTGTTAGATAAGGTGATAGATCACTTGGCAAAGGACTTGCTTGGAAGCATGTGGGCATGAGTTCAAAACACAGAGCTGATTTAGAAAAGAATAAGCCAAGTGGCATTTGCCTGTAATACCATTACTGGGAAGGCATACAGGGGCTTTCTTGTTCAGTGGCCAGCCAGCTTGGCCTATTTGGCCAGTTCCAGGCCAATATGAGTCATTGTCCAAAACAAGTTAGACATCTGAGAAAAGACAACAGAGTTTATGCTCTACCCTCTGTACATACATACAAGCATGTACATATATGCATCCATACATGTACATATACAGAAAAATGAATAAATATACATTAAATATTGAGGCTGATTTCCTGTCTAAGTTTATATGAAACAGCACACCCAATTACTCCAAAGGCTTCTGATATTTCTTGTTATATGATACACACACACACACACACACACACACACACACACACATATATATATATATATATATATATATATACACCCATATATACATGTAAATCTCTGACTTTTGTGCTTCTGATTTTAGGTTATAAGAAAAAGATACAGTATTTAAAAATAGGTTGAGAATTCAACCTATTCAGGTAAGAATCCATTGAAGCCCACATATTCAATAAGTGGAAACTTATTGAGAAACTTTATCATAGTCCAAGTATCAGTGAAGACTGAAAGCTTTACTTCCTGAAAAAGTCTATCACCCATTAATTATTAATGACATTTTCTTTATTGTTATCAGCTCTCCTTTGTATTTCTATAATACCTTTGATAATGTATTTTACATGTGTGCTCTTATATTTAGTATTCTTCATGTGAGAAATTTACCAGGGGATAGGTATTATTTCTCATTTTTCTATTCACAGTGATGAGAACAGTGATGATGCTCAATCTATGTGTTTTTTTAAATTTTTTTTATTAATTACATTTTATTTACTTTTTATCTCCTCTGTAGTTCCCTTCCTCTTCTCCTCCCAATCTTTCCCTTCCTCCTTCTCCACACACGCCCCTCCCCAAGTCCACTGATAGGGGAGGTCTTCTTTTCCTTCCTTCTGATCCTAGTCTGTTAGGTCTCATCAGGAGTGGCTGTATTATCTTCCTCTTTGGCCTGGTAAGGCTGCTCCCCCTTATGGGGAGGTGATCAAAGAGCAGGCCAATCAGTTCATGTCAGATACAGTCCCTGTTCCCATTACTATGGGACCCACTAGGAGACTGAACTGTCATGGGCTACATCTGTGCAGGGGTTCTGGCTTATCTCCATGCCAGGTACTTGGTTGGAGTATGAGTCTCAGGAAAGACCCCTGTGCTCAGATTTTTTGGTTTTGTTGCTCTCCTTGTGGAGCTTCTGACCCCTCCAATCTATGTTTTAAGATGAACGAGTGATTGCATGACCATATTGACTTTCCATTTTCCTAATTATTTTTTCCAGTGAAACGAGAGCTCTGTTTCAACCTGTGTGTGTTAACTGTTTTCCTTAAGACAGCTACTAATGCCGTGATGACTAGCTTGTTCACTGCAGTCCTGTTGATGTAATATATTTGTTGGTGTGGAAAGGATGAGAGATGAGGTTCTGATGCTGTTTTTATGTCAACCATCAGTCACTTCTTGCCTCCTACCATGTACAGATACATTCTGCTCACCAGCTGATAATTTCTATTTGTTCTCATCAACCTCTTTCCTGAGCTAATGGTGATGCTGCTGCTATTGGCTACTTTTCCAATTCAAAATTCCTTACTGATAACTTACAGGGAAAAAAAAAAAAGCTTACACATGCGTGTTATGTATACACTAATGTAGGTTTCTATACCTTTCTGTGTACCGGCATTTGGATATGTGTGCATGTTTATGTGTGGCAAAAGCCTGATAATGTCTGTCTTTCTTGAATGCATTCCACATTATGTTTTGAACGGAGTCTCTACCGGAACCTGGAGATCACTGATTGGCTGGATTGCTTCGCCAGTGAGCTATAGGGATCTTCATGCCTCTGTGTTTTCCTTTCCCAGAATTAGGGTAGCCAAGTTTGACTTTTCAGAGTTTTGTTTATGTGCATGCTGTGGATGCAAATTCAGGCCATCATGTTTTCATGGCGACACTCTGCTGACTCAGCCATTTCCATAGTTTCAACTACATTCTGGTTTTGCCCTAATTATTCTGTTCTTTGATCTTCAGTAGGGAAAGAAAGGACGATCTTGCCAGTGTATATTTTTAAAATGTTTCCAGTTCTTGTAATTTAACCTCCAGTTTCTCTTCAAAGGTAATTTGGTGCTCTCATGACACTTCCAGAATTTGAAACTGTCGATAGTACTTGGGGCATATCAGAAAAGCTCTAGGGATTCTACTTTGCATAACGATAAGTATTGGGGTCACAAGATTTTAGCCTTAAGCCTCAAACAGTAAGTTAATCAACTAATTATTAATGGAAGCTACTTACTCACACTCTAACTTGCTGATAAGGAGAGCAAAACAGTCTAAAACTTTCAGTTTTGTTTGCTGTACTAGAAACAAATTTGTTTCTGACAGGTGGCTCCATCATTTTCACAGTACTTTCCTTCTCTGGAGTAATTAAACTGTTGCCTCACAAAGTCTACCTGTAGCTTCTACCACTTCGAGACATGTAAGCTTTGAATAGATATGATATCTGCCAGAATATTCTGTAGACTATGAGTCCTCTATCACCTCTAGAAGTGAAGAAAGGACAGGTTTCTACATTCTCCTTCGAAGTACTAGAATAACAAAATAAGCGTGGAGACGCTTTGATTTCATGTTCTCTGTATACCGTTTTAAGTAAAATCAGTCATTGCTGTCATCTGCCCTATGATGAGATATTCATCGAATCTTTTAAGTAATTAAATTTACTTAAAGCTCAGCAATCAGTAAGTACAAAGCTGTGGAGAGAAATAATATGATACATGCCCAAAAGACCTGTAGCTTCCAGGGAGAAGCCTCTATACAATCCAGAGGTTTTGACTGTTTTGTATTTCCTTTGAAACAGGGCCTCACTCTGTGACCCTGGCTGCACCAACAGGTCCACAATACAGGTAATGTGTGAACTGTTCAGCAGTTCACACATTACCTGTATTGGCACACTGAAGCATTTACCTCTTAGAGGACTTACACTCTTGTTCCTTAAAAGAATGCAATAAGCATCAGTCAGTAAATACTTAGACCCCTTTCTATGTTTTCCTATTTATGACTTAAAACTTCTGTAGCAGTCATGTTAGCATTTTGTACCTATATTAAACATAAGGACATGTCTCATTTGCCATTATCATAGGCAAGACAATCCCTTGCTGAGCTGTTGACATCATCATGTTGAGACTTGATAGATGAGTTACACAGCTCATCATCAGCAGATGAGCCATATCAAGAAAGTCATCTGCTTCTATAATCATCTTGATGCTATTTCCCATTTCAGGTACAGGTATCAGCTGTTTCATCTAATTTCATTCCAAGCCATGCCTCCCGCTTTTCATTTTTCCATCTAACCTGTATACAGCTCTTGCTTCTTGAATTTGCATTGAAATTATCTTTAATTTAGCATTGCAAAGCCAGCTGTTATCATTTTGATAATTTAATATTCACCTTACCAAAGTGACTTAACATTCATTGTCTAGTTTGAAAAGATCACTTTTTGTTTAAAATGCATAATGAACCAGATGTGATAGCATATGCCTATAATCCCAGCACTCAGATGTCTGAGGCAAGAGAATCATTGTTGACTCTAGCCAGGCTTTCTCACACACAGAAAAAGAAATACACATTGATAATAGAATTTAAAAATGTGCACCTGTAATTCTTCACAATTTACTGTCCTTGAGAAAAAAAATTCACTGTGTAGTTCTAGCTAGCTTTTAACTTGAAATCTTCCTGCATCTGCCTTCCTAATTCTAGGCTCATAGCTACTTGATATACTCAAGCAGATCTTCTAATCCTGTGCAATATTTTTTTTCAGAAGTAAGTCTGCCTACTAGCAAAGAAAGAATGTTCAGATTCTTTCAGCTCAAACTTTTCAAGGAAAATGACAGTAATCTTTTATTTTGAACATATGGAATAAAAGAACTTGTTACCTAACACTGTTTATCAAGGATGAGTTCTAGAAGCTAGAAATGAAAGAAACCAGGTAAATGGAGCTGGATCCATAAAATTAAGAGACCTGTAAGAAACACAGTGTCTATGGCTGTTCAAGCAGGCAATATGACCAGTTAAAGAAATAAAAGTGTCAGAATGAAGAGATGAAGGTCAGTTTAAAGGACAGCATTAATAAACATGCCAAAGGGACATGGAAAAGCCCATGAGGCCTTAATACTGCACAAAGAACAGCAGATAAGTAAGGAATACTAAGAGTGGCGAAGAGTGTGCCAATTTTAGTTACTCAGTATGAAATGATCAGCCCTGAAAACACACATACAAGTCATACAAGTAACATTATACAGACTGAACAGGTTATATTTAGGAATACATGTGCATGCATACAGTCATGCAATAACAAATAAAAAAAAGGCCATGAATTTGAAAGAGAACAAGGAGGGGTTTGTGGGAGAGTTTGGAGGTAACACACGGAAATAAGTGTGCAATTATACCAAGGACTATTCATGGAGATAACCCAGAACCCCTGCACAGATGTAGCCCAGGGCAGTTCAGAGTCCAATTGGGTTACATAGTAATGTGAAGAGGGACTGCCTCTGACATAATCTGATTGGCCTGCTCTTTGATCACCTCCCCCGGGGGGGGGGGGGGAGCAGCCTTACCAGGCCATAGTAGAGGACAATGCAGCCACTTTTGATGTGAACTGATAGACTAAGATCAGAAAGGAGAGGAGAACCTCCCCTATCAGTGGACTTGGGGAGTGGCATGCATGCAGAAACAGGAGGGAGGGTGGGATCGGGAGGGGAGGAGGGAAGGGCTTATGGGGGGATGCAGAGTGAATAAAGTGTAATTGATGAAAAATTTAAAAAAAGGGAAAATATTATTTAGAAAAATTTAAAAACAAAGAAAAAAAAGATCACTTGTGAAAAAGTCTCCCCAGAACATTATGTCAAGAGAGGCACCAAAACCTTAAGGATGTAGTAGTGACACACATATCTTGGTGGTAACCAACAGCTCTATATTTAAGATCTGCTCAACAAAAGGGAGACCATGCCTAGAATGTGGCTATTGGAGGAGAGTCTACAATCACTAATTGACTAAACCAGCATAATTCTTAACAACAGTCAATAAATATTCGTTCATATACCCACAAATAAGTGTAGTCTTCAGCCCACATCAAGAAAACTTCTCTGGAACCGATGGAGACCACTAGAGAAAATTACAACCAATCAAACTGCAAAATTGTAGCAGCCAGTCCTATCATATCCATGTATAAAATATTCCCATACCTAAGGGTCAGGGAACATTGCAAAAGCAGAGGTGGGAACTTTGTGAAAGCCAGAGGAATAGGCAGTTCTCTATGAAATTGTATCTCTTAGGAATGTGAGGAATCTTCACTCATGAAGTCTCACTAGCCTGACTGTCCAAATGTGACCTTAACAAAGATGACAGCAACGACGGTGTTAAAGTGCATGAAGAAAGGCTCTTGAGGCCTAACCTAACACACATAAAACAAACAAACGAAAAACAACAAAACAACAGTCAACTGAGGAAAGCTGGAGAGGGGAGAGATGGTCTTCCCCAAGGAAGACTATGCCAATTTGTTATTCAGTGCCAAGCAGTCAGGCCTTAAAAGATACATAGAAGTAACATATAGACCTAGCAGGTTATATTTAGGAATATATATGTATACGCATATATACATATATGAATACAACAATTAGTGAGAAAAGAGGCCATGAATTTGAAGGAGAGTGAGGTGAGGAAAATGAAAGGGTTTGGAGGTAGGAAAATGAAGGGTGAAATATTATATTTAAAGTACAATTTAAAATAAATAAACAAATAAATAGGATGATCTTTCCTAGATCCCACCATTTGCCCGCAAATTTCATGATTTCCTTGTTTTTAATTGCTGATTAGTGTCCCATTGTGTAAAAGTACCACAATTTCTGTATCCATTTCTCTGTTGATGGACATCTGGGTTGTTTTCATGTTCTGGCTATTACAAATAAAGCTGCTATGAACATGGTTGAGCAAATGGACAGGAGCCTACCACAGAGGGCCTCTGAAAGTCTCTCCCTAGCATTGTATCAAAGTAGATACTGAGACTCATAACCAAACTTTCAGCAGAGTACAGGGAATCATATAAAAGAAGGGGGAGTTAGTATGACCTGGACAGGACAGGAGCTCCACAAGGACAAAATATATCTGGACACAGGGGTCTTTTGTGAGACTGTATGTCCAACCAAGGACCATGTATGGATATAACCTGGAACCTCTGCTCGGATGTACCCTGTGGTAGCTCAGTATCCAAGTGAGCACCCTATTAAGAGGAAAAGGGACTATTTCTGACATGAACTCAATGGCTGGCTCTTTGACCTACCCCCAAACCCTAGGGAGGAGCAGCCCTGCTAGGCCACAAAGGACTTTACACTCAGACCTGAAGATACCTGATAAGCTAGGGTCAGACAAAAGGGGAGGAAGTATTCCCCTATCAGTGGACTTGGAGAAGGGGTAGGGAGAAGATGAGGGAGGGAGGGTGAGATTGTGAGGAAATGAGGGAGTGGGATACATCTGGGATACAATGTTAATAAACTGTAACTAATATTAAAAAAATTAAAATTTAAATAAAAAAGAATTTAATAGGTGGACTGGAGAAGGGGCATAGGTGGGGAAGAGGGAGGGCTGGTGGGATTTGGAGGGGAGGAGGGAGGGAGCTTCGGGGGATACAAAGTGAATAATCTATAAGTAATAAAAACAAAAATTAAAAAAGAATTTAATAGGAGCTATCACAGTGGAAGCTCAGAATTTACTCACTCATATGAATATTGTACATGAAATAAATTCTTATAACATTCAATGATACTGTAATTTTTGTTATTTTGGTAAGGAGCAAGGTGTTTCAAGAGAAATATGTATAAAGGAAGAGATGAAGAAAATGACAGATGGAAGAGAATTATTGATAATTGTGAATAGCTCCATTTGGGAAACCTGTACCGTAAGTAGAAAATGTGACTGTCATTGGTATTATTTCTTAGAAAATTAAGAATATTTGCTGTTTTACTACTATGTAGCAGTATCTTTCAAATGGTGATTTTAGGACAACTAGCTTCCACTAGATAAACTTGTTAGAAGTGAAAATCCTCAGCAGAACTACTGAATCAAAAATTTAGTGTGAGTTTTTAACAAGATGTCAATAGCAATTTTTAGGCTCTCTAAAGTTTAAAATTATTTAGTTAAAAAAAAGCAGATGGGCTAATACTGAGAAAGGAGATGACCTTAGTGAGGCATTCTTAAGAAACAAAATTAATAGAAATAAAAGAAAAAGAGTTAATTCTAAGAGACAGATATTTTCACTTAACACTCAACATTTCGATGATAAAACAAGGATTGAATGTTTTCATGTACAGTCTAGATATGCTTGTTATAGCCAGAAATCATGAGATTTCTGAGTGGAACCAAAGTGAAAAATCTGATAACGTTAAATTTTAACTCTTGATTTTTGTGTTTTGTAGAACAGTGTGATGGTTAATTTGAATTTTAACTTGATTAGACTTGGAATCGACTGAGAGTTATGCACAAAATCATCCATGGAAAGTATCTCCCCCGAACAAGGGTGGCCTTCGCCTGGCAGTTAATATGTAAAGAGGTCCAGAGCAAAAGCTGTGTTGCTTGGCTGTCTGCCTGTACATTTTGATGGTCGCTGTATGTATTGTTATCGTTGTACTGCTTTAATTTTTGACTGACATTAGAGCCCAGCTTCTTCAGCCTTCCAACGCAAGCTAAAAGCCTTCAGCACCAGGGAGAGACTGGTAATGCCTCTGGCTTCATAGACTGAACATCCCCATGGCTCTCCATCTTTCTATAACACAGACGGCACTTGTTGGACTACCTAACCTCTACAGTACACGAGATAAATGTCAGGCAGAGAGATTTAGTTCATAAATATCTACATTTGAGAACCAGAAAGTGACTGAAATAGAAGCACCTATGCCCCCTCCAGCCCCAAATGACAGCTGTAGTCTCTTCCCCATGGTCTGACTACAGAGGATAATCTTGCTAATGACTATAATTCATCACAGGTGATATTTTACTTCACAAAATGTAATATGATTGCATACTTTAGAGATTGATAATGACTGTTTGTTTATTTTTATTGCTCTCCTAGAGTATAAAGAGAATAGAAGTGCAAGAAAGAAAAAATCTATTTTTTCAGGAATATCATAACAGGCAAGGCAGCATGGCGTGAGAAACTTACACTTCTGGAAAAGACAATGTTCTTTCTCTTGCCAAATAACCTCTACTAATTTTATATAAAGGTAAGAGAGAGCTTACCTTTATATAAAGCTTCTAAACCTGATATTTAGGTTTGTCTATCTACACTTTGTTTTCAAAATGATTTTGAGAAAACTCGAGAACATGGTTACCAAAGGTGAGAAGTTGTTGGGACACCAACCATTCTTGTTACAAAAGCATTTTAAAATTTTCATGTTCCATCTTATACCCATTAGAATGGCTAAGATCAAAACTTCAAGTGACAACACATGCTGAAGGGGATGTGGAGAAAGGGGAACCCTCCTCCATTGCTTGTGGGAATGTAAATTTTACAACCACTCTGAAAATCAATATAGTGCTTTCTCAGACAATTAGGAATAGTGCTACCTCAAGACGCAGCTATACCAATCCTGGGCATGTATCCGAAAGATACTCTACCATTCTTCAAGGGCTTTTGTTCAACTATGTTTATAGCAGCTTTATTTGTAATAGCCAGAATCTGGAAACAACCTAGATGTCCCTCAACAGAGGAATGGATACAGAAATTGTGGAATATTTACACAATGAAGTACTAATCAGCAATTAAAAACAAGTAAATTGTGAAATTTGCAGGGAAATGGATGGAACTACAAAAGATCATGTTGAGTGAGGTAACCTAGGAGCCAAATGATATGAATGGTATACACTTACTTATAAGCTGATATTACCTTCATAGGGTAACCTGGCCAGCCCACAGAAGAAGAGGCTCCAGGCAGTTCTAGTGGCACCTGATAGGCTAGGGTCAGACAGTAGAGGTGGAGGACTTCCCATATCAGTGGATTAGAGGAGAGGGATAGGGGAAGGAGAGGGAGGGATGGTGGGACCAGGAGATGAGGGAGGGGGCTACAACTGGGATACAAAGTGAATAAATTGTAAACAATGATGATGATGATGATGGTAATAATAATAACAAATGTCCTGTACCACGGCTAGTGTTTTAGCCTTGGAGTATAACAGAGAATTATTTGCTTTATACTTTGCTGTGTGTGAGGGGGAGGTGGGTGAGTATATTAGTTTGCATAAACCAGGAGACAAGATACAGGAGGTTTTTTTTTCTTTTCTTCTATCATGTGGGTTTTTGAGGTCAGATTGGGAGTCTCAGTGTCATGCTCCATTCCCCACTGAGTGGTATCGTCAGCCTAAGAGTCTTTGGGGTCCCGAATTTGCAATGAGCACTTTCTTTTCAGTGAATGATAGAATAAAGGTTAAAGTCCACCTCTATATAAATGGCAGCAAGAAATTCTGTAATTCTGACATTAAGCAGAAGTCAGTTTCTCTTATTTGGGATGGTAAGATAATTTTATTCTCTTGAGCAAATAGTTGCATTTGAAGACTTTCAGATAACTCGTATCTTAGAAAACTGAAACCGATCTAACCATTACTTCTTTTATTTTTTTTCTAACGTCTCAAAATCAAAATTTATTTGGCAAAAATAGATATGTTCAAAACTTATCATTAAAAGAATCACAGAGCACAATAGTATTTACTCAAAAACTCCAGTGTATTAGAAGAATAAAGATTAAAGAAAATGTGAGAAGTTCACAATAAAGGACTAATAAAGAGAATAGAAACATCTGAAATAAACATATTTAAACAAAACTGATTTTTATGAAAAAATTAATGTACTGGGTCAATAAACCTAGGATAATCATGTAAAACTAATTTATCATTTTTTTAAAAAAATCTCAAGTCTAGCTTTATAATTCTTCCAAATGATAATTTACATACCCAAAATATATCAAGATTTTTAAAGTAAAAATGCAGCCTTTAAATAATAACAAAATAAAATAAATCTTAAAAAAACTAATTTGCTTAGACTCAAACTCAACAAAAATAATACACATATACTCATTCATGTACATGAACATACACACATGCACATATACATAATGGATATTATCTATCTATCTATCTCTCTATATATAATTTATTTCAACATTGTTTTCAACTTGTTGAAGATATATTTTTGTTCACATAATATTTCATAATTACAGTTTACCTTCCTTCTGTTCCTCCCTGCCCTCCCTACCTCCCCACCCAAACAGATTTACCCTCATTCTGCCCTTCTTTAGAAAACAAACATGATTTTTCTATGCAAATATAATGGGATATAATATCGAACACATCATATTTGAACAAAACAAATAGAAGGAAAAGAAATCAGAAGAAAGCACAAGAAATGGAGACCCACTGTTTTGCATATTTAGGAACCCTACAACAAATGCTAAATTGAAAACCATAATATATAATCAAAAGACCTGTGGGGTGAGAGGAGAAAACTATATATAAATAAAATTAAAATTTTTCTGCTTCTGGGATAGTTCACTCAGGATGATCTTTTCCAGATCCCACCATTTACCTGCAAATTTCATGATTTCCTTGTTTTTTTATTGCAGAATAATATTCCATTGTGTAGATATACCACAATTTGTGCATCCATTCTTCCACTGAGGGGCATCTGGGCTGTTTCCAGCTTCTGGCTATTACAAATAAGGCTGCTACAAACATGGTTGAGAAAATGTCCTTATTGTGTACTTGAGAATCTTTTGGATATATGCCTAGGAGTGGTATAGCTGGATCTTGAGGAAGCGCTATTCCTAGTTGTCTGAGAAAGCGCCAGATTGCTTTCCAGAGTGGTTGTACAAGTTTACATTCCCACCAGCAGTGGAGAAGGGTTCCCCTTTCTCCACAACCTCTCCAGCATGTGTTGTCTCTTGAGTTTTTTATCTTAGCCATTCTGATGGGTGTAAGGTGAAATCTTAGGGTCCTTTTGATTTGCATTTCCCTGATGGCTAATGAGGTTGAGCATTTATTTAAGTGTTTCTCTGCCATTCGATATTCCTCTGCAGAGAATTCTCTGTTTAGCTCTGTACCCCCCTTTTTTAATTGGATTACTTTATTTTTTGCTGTTTAACTTCTTTAGTTCTTTATATATACTGGATAGTAGCCCTCTGTCAGATATAGGGTTGGTGAAGATCTTTTCCCAATTTGTAGGTTGTTGTTTTGTTCTGATAACAGTGTCTTTTGCTTTACAGAAGCTTTTCAGTTTCATGAGGTCCCATTTATTGATTTTTGCTCTTAGAGCCTGTGCTGTTGGTGTTCTATTCAGGAAGTTGTCTTCTGTGCCAATGAGTTCAAGGCTCTTCCCCACTTTTTCTTCTAAGTGGTTTAGTGTGTCTGGTTTTATGTTGAGGTCTTTGATTCACTTGGACTTTATTTTTGTGCAGGGTGATAAGTATGGATCTATTTTCTATATGTAGACATCCAGTTAGACCAGTACCATTTGTTGAAGATGCTATCTATTTTCCATTGAATGGACTTGCCATCTTTGTCAAAAATCAGATGTCCATAAGTGTGTGGAATTTATATACTCACTCATATAGACATGTAATATAGGATAAACTTACTAAAATCTGTACACCTAAAGAAATTAATCAAGAGGACGGACTTGCTAAAATGCTCAATTCCTACCCAGAAAGGCAAAAGACTAGACATCAGAAGAAGGAGAAAAGAGGGAACAAGTCATGAGCCTGACACAGAGGACCTCTGAAAAGCTGTGCCCTCCAGACTATCAATGTAGATGCTGAGACTTATGGGCAACCTTTGGTCAGAGTGCAGGAAATCTTATGAAAGAAGTGGGAAACAGTAAGATCTGGAGAGGACGGGAACTCCACAAGGAGAGCAACAGAACCAAAAAATCTGAGCACAGGGGTCTTTCCTGAGACTGCTATTCCAACCAAGGACTATGCATGGAGATAACCTAAGACACCTGTACAGATGTAGCCCATGGCAGTTCAGTAACCAAGTGGATTCCATTGTAATAGGAACAGGGACTGTCTCTGACATGAACTGACTGGCCTGCTCTTTAATTACCTCCCCCTGAGTGGGAAGCAGCATTACCAGGCCACAGAAGAAGACAATGCAGCCACTCCTGATGAGACCTAATTGACTAGGATCAGAAGGAAGGAAAAGAAGACCTCCCCTATCAGTGGACTTGGGAAGGGTCATGCATGCAGAGGGTGGAGGAAGGGAGGGATTGGGATGGGAGGAGGGAGGAAACCACAGGGGGGATACAAAGTGAATAAAGTGTAATTAATAAAGAAAAAAATGAAAATAAAATAAAATTAAAATTAAAAAAGAGGGAGGGAGCTAACTATGGGACACATAGTGAATAAACTGAAATTAATAAAAATAATTTAAAAAAGAGAAAGAAAAAATAATAAGGTAAAATTAAAAAGAAACAGTGAAAGAGCCCTGCCATGATGTGAGAAAAATGACCTTTAGTGGTATTGTTGAGTTTGTTTTCTGTTGGCCCTCTACTGTTGGACATACAGACTACAATTTCCCTGGTGAGAGGCCCTTGGTGAAAACCAAAGTTTCATTTGAAAGTGTTGATCAACTGGAGACAGCTTCTGGGTTAGAGATGAGGACATGTGTCCCTTCTTTCAGCTCTAGGTCTCTATCTGGTACAGATGCATGCAGGCCTTCCCCGTGCTGCCTTAGTCTCTGAATTTATATGTGTCGCAAACATGATGATTTAGAGAGTCTTGTGTTCTTGGTAGACTCCATCCCCTCTTCCACTTTTTCTGTCTCCTCTTTCACAGTGTTATCTGAGCCGGGAAGGGATGTGAAAAAGACACCCTGAGAACTTCTCATTTTCAAAATAAGAAGTTTCCTCACATGTGACCTTTTTTTTTTTCCCTTCCATGTATATCGAAAGTTATCCAGTCTTAGAAATTGCCCTGCCCTGCGGGGTATCGAAGAAGATACTGAGACTCATAGCCAAACTTTGGGCAAAGTGTATGGAATCTTATGAAAGAAATGGAAGACAGTAAGACTGGGAGAGGACAGTAGCTCCATAAGGAGAGCAACAAAACCAAAAAGTCTGAGCACAGGGGTCTTTTCTGAGACTGATACTCCAACTAAGGACCACTCATGGAGATGGCCTGGAACCCTTGCACAGATGTAACCCATGGTAGTTCAGTGTCCAAGTGGGTTCCATAGAAATTGGGACAGAGACTGTCTCTGACAGGAACTGATTTATTATTCTTTGATCACCTCCCCCTGAGGGGGGAGCAGCCTTTCCACCACACAGAGGAAGACAATGCAGGCATTCCTGATGATACCTGATAGACTAGGTTCAGAGGGAGAGGGAAGGAGGACCTCCCCTATCAGTGGACTGGGGAAGGGGCACAGCTGGGGAAGAGGGAGGGAGGTGGGATCGGGAGAGGAGGAGGGAGGGAATTACAGGGGGGATACAAAGTGAATAAACTGTAATTATTAAAAATAAAAATAAATTTAAAAAAGAAATTGCCCTAAGAAATATAAGGAAGTGTCAGCAAAATTCTTACAAATTAATTGCCCTACACACAGACACAAAAAAAGGGGAAAAAAATTAACTGAAATATTTTGTCCCGATGACTGGAATGTTCACATTCAATTTGCCAAACAAATTTTTTAAATTTATTGTTAGAAATGATACAGGCTTTGCAAAGTCGCTTTCCACTGGCTGAATGTTAGTGCAGAACCAAATGTTTATTAATTCTCTCTGCCACAAAGCTAATGGAACTGTTCTTTTAATTCAACAAACAGAAGCCTGTGTTCCTTGGGTGATTATTTTATTTCCCATGGAGTCTGCAGGCTGTTGGCTGACAGTCACAATTGTTATGTATCTGTTTGGCTCTAGATAGCTCTTCTGAATTTTTTTAAAAAAATTGTTTTTGCAATAGTTCTGAAAATATATATTAAAAATTTTTGAGAAAGTTTCTGGAGATGTTTCTCTCTACTCCTAAAACACTTTTTTGGGGATTGGGGAGAGCAAAAATTGCTAAAACCACATGATGAAGAGCAGTTGCTTGGCAGACACATTTTTACTTGTTCCAAATACTTCTGCAGTTACATTTGAAGACTCTGGTGTTCCCATTGTCTACTTCTAATTATATGCAAAACAATAGCTGGATAAGCATTAAACTACCTGTTCCACACCTTTTTTCCCCATGCACACTGCACTCCACAGTCTTGTTTAAGGAGTATAAGATATGCCAAAAATCAAGGATACCTAGATATGAGAAATATAAAGTTGGTCAGGTATCTTGATGCTAAAGCCTTGCCACCAATGTTCAAATACCCTCTCAGCTCTGTATTCCATGTGATCTGGGCAAATCAGTTTCTCTATGCTTTATTCTCCTTCTTTATGAAATGAGAAAAATATCTGGTGACTCTTTGTAAGAGTGATAAATTAAGCCAATGCATCCAACACCATGGAAGCAGTGCTTATCAATTGTAAATACACCCAGAGAGTTGTTGGTACTACCCTTGCCCTTGATTGGTTCCAGTCAATGTATTTTCACCCTCACATTAATGTACCTCCTTTCCCTAGTAATTTAGTGTCACTTTTAGATCTCTAAATTTAAATACTTTAAGTTATTCTTATGGGCTCACTCTACATTCTTTAGTTCCTGCCTTTAATTTGAAAATATTTGTTTTCACTTACTGCTTCCTGCATCAGCTGGTACTAGAGTGTAGACCAATACACTCATAGGTCCTTCTGCAGAAACGGGGATATCTGTGAGAGCAGTATTAAGCATTAGGGTAGATCAGTAAGAAGGGAGGCCTGGGCAGAGCAGTGGGAATGCGGACTCAAAGGAGATGGTAGAAACACAGTCCTTTCGCTCTTTCTCCTCTTTGTGGTCATCATGATCTGAGCAGTCATCCTAACATATTCTTTCACTATAATAGCCAGGGGGCTCTAACCAATGAGCAACCCAACTTTGCATTTGATCCTCTAAGTTATGTAACCCCTTTGTCTTTATAAATTATTTAGTTTAGGTAGATAATTGTCCTCAGTGAACCTGATTAGCATAATTGGTTAACACAAAATTTTCTCATTTCATTCTGCCACAAACTGAGCCATCAGATTATTAACCCAGAGAGATATTAAAATGTTAGTGTACAGGATAAAGGGACAGAGTGAATACTATGTGCCCAGAATGAGAGATGTTGCAGAGTTTCCTTTGAGTGAAGCAAGTTCTCTTACCTCCTCAATTGTGAACTTGGTGTCTGCCTTCCAGAACCCTCTTCTGTCTTTAAAAACGAAGATGTTAGGTGAGTTACCATGGAAATATGGATGAGCTTATGGATTCAGGGTTTGCTCCATTCACAGAAATCCTGCTAGGCAGTTAAAAAAGAGAGAGAGGTGTAGTGAGGTACATGCAATATCTTTATAGGAGTGCAAGAGGGATATAGGTGTGTTCTTATACCCGATTCAAAGCTTCATTTAAAAGGTTTTGCCAACAGGCTCACTTCAAGAAAATTGAATTGATTCCAGAGGTTTCAGATCATAGTGCTATACCAGCAACAACTATGTTTTTAGAAATTAAACTTCTCTGTCCCACTTCAGATGCAGTGATTCAGAAACTCTGGGAATGAGGCCAGAACTCTGTGTTCTCAACATCTCTGCAGGTAATTTTGAGGCACTTGTGGGCTTTAGAGCCATTGATAAGAGTTTAATACTCATGCTGCTCAGGCCTAGCTACGTGTTACAATAATCTGAATATGCTCCCGTCCACAAATTCATAACTTGAAGGTAAACACAAATCACTTCAAGAAATCTTAGTGTAAACGGTGGCTGAGACCAACTTCTCTAGACTTATCTTAGCAGCAGAAAATAAATAACTCTTGATTTAAAAACTACCATTGTCAGGGTTATGCTATAGCCCTAATATGTGTGTCCTAGGGTTGATACATTGAAAAGCTATCCCAAATATAATGACACTAGGGAACACAGCCTTAGGAGATGATTAGGTCATGATGGATATGAACGATGAGAGCATTTCTGTTAAAAGAACGATGCCTGAAAGCTTGTGCATGAGGCTACAGCCCTGTGTAAGAACCTTATTTGATGCAATCTGCCGAAACTGTGTCTTGGAAATCCTAACTTCTGGATCTATGAGAAATAAACTTTATGGTATTTTTTGTTGTTGTTGTTATAGCAGACTAATAGAACTAAAACAGCCTCCATGATCCAAAATGACTTTCTTCTAGCCTCTGTGGGCTCTGAACTCTTACACACGAACCTACTGAGTTTGCTGTAGTGTACATGATATCTATTCTAATACAAATGTTATCCAGGAGAGTAAACATATGGACATGCATTCGTAAGTTCTCTCCTACTTTGGCAAGTCGTCTCAAACAACTAGGTGTATAGCACCAGAAATGATTTTTCTCCTGTTGAAGAGGAATTGCATACAAGTTGGTTATTGCAAAGACGTGAATGCCATGACTAGAACCTTAGGGTCTTTGTGGCATGTTTGCCATTATTGTAGCTCACAGGTATCTTGGTGATATCACTTGATTCTTTTCTTTGTTGTAAATTTGCAAAGCATCCTTTGCACCACAAAAGCTAATACACAGGGAAGTGTATTTCAGCTTAGATTGATTTCAGATCTTCTGAGTCCTTTTTCCAAAATGTGTGATTTTTTTTCCAGCAATAGGGATTGGCCTATAATCCCTGAGAGTCTACGAAGGCAAACAGTAATAGCCTATATATTTTTTTTAAATCTCTTGAACTCCTCTATCCAGCAATTTATAAGACACTTCTTATGCATGTCTACATGTTAATTCATATTTTAATTATACAATTCTCAGGACCACTTACACTTAGGAGAGACGATGTTTCTGACAGGGATTCTATTCTTTGTGTTAAAATTGATATGGGAGCAAAGAACACGGGAAGAGGTTACAGGGATGACTTCTAGGAAATGATAGCGAATGTACACATTGTTGTACTGCTGGAAATATCTCATGGGTTAGAGTCAAGAGTTATTATATCACAAAACATAGGTTTATTCTAAAAGTTATCATGGCATATCAAACTGTCATTATTTATTTATTTATTCATTTTTAAATGTCAGTTTAAAACACAGAATACATTTTAGTTAAAGATATTAGCAAGTTTGAGTAACATAATGAGCCTCTTGTATTCCTACATAGGTACAAGAACTGCTCTCCCAGCTGTTCTCATGTAATTATTTAGTGCAGTTAGTTTGAAGGTTACAAACAGGTCTGGGCTCCTAATAGACGTACCTGGAATGTTTGCCTTTGAGAAAATTCTGAAAACTCTTACAGATTTTAGTTATTGGAAGATTTTTTTTTAAATCCTGTCTCTTTGAGAAACTTTTGCTCTGTTAAAAATAACATCGCCAACTGCATCCCGTTAAGAAAGAACAGTCAGAAGATACTCATGTGTCTAGACATGTAAAGATGCCCATCAAACCATGGGCAGTCTCAGCTGTTGCTATCGGGGCAAGAACATAAAGAACTGTTTGATATCTTAAAGATACATGTACATAATGTAGGGTTCAGTGTTTTCACTTATGTAGAATGTTGCTCCACTAAAATGTAGACATGCTTGCAGAATGGCCTAGCTTCTGACAGATTTTCCCCTGAACATATTTCTTCACTTAATCAGTGAATTTTGTTAAAAGATGAACAATGGCAATAGGCATGGTATGGATTAGCTGCAAAGAGATGCTCTGTTAAATTCACCTCTCTAAAGTACATACCTATCTGACTGTGCATGCTTTATGTTGATTCGGTTTGGGAACTTTGTGTTTCACTATTTGCCATAAAGAAGCTGTACATTTACTCAGTCACCCTTGTTCTCATATTTAGTTCTTATATGCAACTTAGGCAACATGGAATAAGTCGTGGCCTATCAGAAAAAGGTGCTGAATTTCAGGGTCCCCAAAGAAATATGTTCAGTAGAACACTCTAGAATACTTCCTATTTTCTTGCTGTAAAACACTTAGTATTCAGCTCAGGCTGATAGGCGATGCCTACGTTCATGCCACACTAGGTGTTATGCTATAGAAGGCATAAAAATGCTTTAGCAGTATGTTTTTCTTCCTGGCATTTAAGAAGAACTGAACGTGGGGAGGTGTGAATGTCATTCTGGATTTGCTTGTTTTCTATAGCTGGGGGTTATTTGTTAAGTTCATGGATATACTTTTGTGAATGGTACCTTATAAAATAAAGGAATATTCTTACCTCTCATCCTGTTCCTGTTCCTTCCTTTCAGCAATAATATACTTGTGATCTTGGTATAAATGTCATATTGTGTGAATATGCAAACATCACATCCGCCTACATATGTTCTGTTGCTTAGTAATTCTTGGCACTACAGCACAGTGAATGCTGTGCTTAATAAATGAGATCCATCAGAATGAAAAATGAACTATACTGGTCTCTTGAATATGAAATCATTCTTTCATATTGTACGAAAGTAGGTCACATTATAATTCTTGGTAGTAAAGAAATTTCGAGGGGATTGGTTTCAGGACTAATATCTCCTCACATCTATTCAACAACAAACATGGCTATAATTTGCTGAAACATAGCTAATATTTTAGTGTACCTTTATAAAATACAGAAAAATAAATGAGGTTAATTAAAAGCATTTACAAGAATTTGCAATGAAGCTTCTTTAGTAGAAAATCGGTGTTACTTTAAAGATGAGTTCTGGAATTAGGCCTTGAAGATTAACAAATTGTCTTCATTTTACTATAATGACCACATTCATCTCTTTCAACTCTGAATTCATATTTTTTTCTCTCTCCTGGACTAACATTGTAAAAACATTCTATGCAATTCACGGCTCATCTTCATATAGATAAATATCAAGAGCAAGCCTTTAAGGATCTCTGTACAAGGTGGAATATTGGAAAAGTCAAGGATTACTGACTGCCAGCCATGACTGGCCACTCATCTGTGGAGCCTACCTTCAGCATCTTGTACATCAAAGGCTAAACTGACACAATTTTTTTCTGACCAAAAAGTTTTCCTCAATCTTATCCAGTTGCAAGATATAACAATTGGCTTGGCAAGTTATGCCCACTGATGTGATAATGGCATGAAGGTTGTAGGACTGACCAAGCAACCACTTGGTGCTATGATCTAAGGCCCACTTTGTTAGATGGAACTAACACCTGACACCATTAAAGAGGTCGAAAAGCTGTAGCTAGATGGACCATAAACCCTAAAAGAGGACTCAATATTATTCTGATAAGCAGACATAGTATTAAAATAATATACAATGACATTTCTATACCTGTAGATAAGAGCATCTCTCAACTATCACTGGAGAACCTTCTTGCAGTAGATGGCAATTCATATGGAGACTCAAGACTGCTCAACCTTCAGAGAATAAGCGACTGTGAAGTGCCCAGCCCTAAATGATACAACAAATGTCATTTCTCCCCATGAAGCTCATGGACATTCATGGTGGGGTGCACAGAAAGATTGTAAGAGCCAGAGTTGGTAGATAACATCAAGAAAAGAGTATTTTCTGGACACAACAAGGAAGTTGCACATATGAACTCACAGGATGCACAAGACCTGTACCAGCTCAAGCTTTCTAAAAAAAAAATACTAGCAGAAATGGTGGAAGAAAGTTGACACAACAGCTAACTACATACTGAGGAGCTAGTTGCAGGGGAAAGCTTTTGAGAGAGGGAGAGTCAGTTTTTTCTAAAGATGTGATCACTCGCAAGATGGTCCTCCTTATCAGGACCACAGCGAGACTGGTCCTTTGACCAATAGAAGCTCAACAATCCAAACTGGACTCCATGAGGAAAGAAGAAGAAATCTCAAAGTTAGATGTGAACAGATGAGAACATGGTTATGGTGAGAATGGAAGAGAATTGAAGAGGGGCATGAATACATTTAAAAAATACTGTATAAAATTCTGAAAATTTAATAAAAAGTTTGTTTAAGATGTTGTAAAACTTCTCTCTGGTTGGAGGAAGTGACTTCATCTGAGGATGTGATATCTCCAAGGATCATTTTTTAAAATACAAATGTTGACATACCAGTTGCACAAGTTAATGGTTTTTGGTGTGATCTTTCTTTCCTAATTTGGGTATAAAATGTCCCTAGTAAGTTCATGTATTTGAATATTTGGTTCAAAGGTGGTGGTATGCTGGAGGAGATTGTGGACCTTTAAGAGATGGGACCTATCTGAAGGAAGTTGGTCACTGGGAGCATTAAGGATTATACCCAAGACCACTTCCTCATGAGTCTTTTGCTTCCTTTTCTGCTTTCTGATTGGAGCAGGTAGCTCTTGCTCCTATTGCCATGAGATCAGTCACTATGATAAATTCCCTGCAATTCAGACTGTAGTTTTCAACATGAGCCAAAACAAATTCTTCCCCCTACACATTATTTCAGGAAGCTATTCCGTCAAGGAAACAAGAGAGGTAATACAATTTCTTCATGTGTTTATATCAGCTTTATACAAACCCACTCTTGTCATAACTCGTGCCTTCATTTGCCTTCCCTTCTTTCTTCAAAGTGATTCCTTTTCTCTCCAATAATACTTTCTCAAGTTCCTTTTTACATCACTTTGTATATGTGAGTGTTGTTGAGTCAAAATAGTAATTTCTGGTACCAATTTCCTGAAAATGAAACAATTTCATTCTTGCGATGCATGAATGTCATTGCATATGTGTGTGCACACATACACACATAAACCTCATAGTTACTTTGTCCATTTATCTATTGATAGGTACCTAGACTGGTTCCCAATCTCAACAGATATGAAAAGTGTCTAAAGAAAAATGGGTATTCATGTATCTCTGCTGTGTATTGACTTCATTGTCTTGAAACATTTAAAAATTTTTATTATTATCATTTATTACAACTTATTCAATTTATATCCAGGCTGTATCCTCCTCCCTCCTCTCCTCCCAGTCCCACCCTTCATCCCTTTTCTCCCCCTATGCCCTTCCCCTAGTTCACTGTAGGTGAGGCCTTCCTCCCCTTCCATTTGATCCTAGCCTATTAGTCCTCATCAGGACTGGCTGGTTGCATTGTCTTCCTCTGTGGCCTGGCAAAGCTGCACCTCTCAGGGGGAGGTGAACAGAGAACCTGTCACTGAGTTCATGTCAGAGAAAGCCCCGCTCCCCTTATTAGGGAACCCACTTGGAGAGCGTATCTTTGTACTACATCTGAGATAGGGTTTTAGATCCTCTCCATGCATGGTCCTTGGTTGGGGTATCAGTCTCTGCAGGGACCCCAGGCCCAGTTCATTCATTCATTCATTCATTCATTCATTCATTCATTCATCTATCTATCTATCTATCTATCTATCTATCTATCTATCATCTATCTATTTATTGTTGTTGTTCTGTTGCTCTCCTTGTGGAGCTCCTATCCCCTCCAGGTCTTTCTATCTCCCCCTTCTTTCCTAAGAATACCTGCAGTGTTTCCAGGTAATGCCCAAGTTTGGCTATGACTCTCAGCCTCTGCTTTGACACCATGATCAGAAGAGTCTTTCAGAGGCCCTCTATGGTCGCTCCTGTCCTGTTCCCTGTCTTCCTGTCTTCTCCTGCTTCCTACATCTCTCGCATATGTCTTGAAGCGTATTCTTGTTGCTTATGTCTTGTTGCTTATCTTGATTACGTTTTTTTTGTTTTGTTTGTTTTGTTTTTACGTTTTTTAAATCTTTAAAAGAAACTACTATATTGTTTTCCATAGTGGCTGTGCTAATTTGCATTTCCAACAACAATGTCTAAGCAGGCTTCTCTTTACATCTCCATCATATGTTGGTTTTTGCTATTGATATTTACTGTACAAAATTATGAAGTTTATATACATCTTATACATTTATATTATGTACCTTGATAGTAATTACTCCCGTTGTCCTTCCAAGTCTCCTCTCTTCTGTCCTACCATCTTCTTCTACTCTATTTTCACCACACTTGTGTGTAAAACAAGATGATTCATATGAAAATAACCATGTGACACTTACACTTGTTTTTCTGAGTCTAGCTTATTTTACTTAGCATTCATTATCTCGCCTATCATATAATTTCACTATAGATCACTGAATAAAAATGCCTTGTATGTGCATGTGTGTGTGTATGTGTGTGTGTGTGTGTGTACACAGCTCACAACTTCCTTATCCATTCAGCTGTTGATGAATAGATTCCATTACTTGGTTATTACAAACAGATGTTGCTCTTGTATGTTGACTTAGTTATTTTTTTTGGGGGGAGGGGATAAACATCTAAGAATACTATAAGGGGATAATATAGAAATTTTACTTTGAGTGTTCTGGGGAGAACTTCCAGATTGGTTGGGTAAAATGAATGTGCTTTATTTTAAAATGCATTTCTGAGACAAGTCAGTATGTTGTTGGACATATTAATGTATTTATTGTTCCATTTGAGTTCTTCCTTTGAGAACTTCTTATCCATCTACCAAAGCATTAATCATAATCACTCTCTGTTTACTCTAAATACTTTTTGAGTTGATTATATATTTTAAACATTAAATTCTGTCAGAATAATAGCTGACAAAGATTTCTTCCATTCTTTTGGCTGACTCTTCAATCTATTGATTGTTTTCTTTGTTGTACAAAGGCTTTAAATGTGCAATAATCACATTTTTCAATTTATGCTTTTCAATTCCTGATTTATTAGATTTCTACTTAGAAAATTGTTGTTTTGCCAATATTTTAAAGTGTTTACTCAGAATTATTCTCTAGTTGTTTGACAGATTTTAGTCTTGTATTTAGATGTTGACTCAGAGGCTGGGCATGCCTTTAATCTCAGTACTCAGGAGGCAAATATTGTAAATTAAACTCAGAAATTATATATATAATTATATATATATAATTATATATATATATAATTAGAGAAAAAATATATATAATTAGAGAAAAAATAGACAGTGGAAGAAAATAAAAAATACATCAAGTTACACCATAAATAAGAAAAATAAGAAAAACTTGTGAAGAAAACAGTAATAAAATAACAAAAGATGGAGTTGATTTGGAGACAAAGACAATTGTGTGAGTAGCCTTCCTGGCTGGGATATTTGGAGAAAAACAGTTTTTTTTCCCCCCCAAGCGTATGTACACTTTCTCCACCTTCTCAGACTTAGTCTTGGTGATATGGTCCATGCCTCGGTTGCAACAACCTCCTCCCCATCTCTGTCTGAGTGTCAGTATTTTAAGATGTGTGCCAGGCCAATAGAATACAAGCAATCTTGTGGGTTTCAGTCGGTGTGTCACGTATCCAGCATTCTTCCGTGAGGCTGGGTAATGGAGTTAAGCCACTGAGTTATAAACCGTGTGCTTAAGGCTAGGGCAGTGGAAGAACACAGGGAGTGGAAGATCACAGTGGTTTGCCACCTTCAAATTTGGTTTTCTTGTTAGACTCCGCTTTCTTCGTAATCCTCAGAGGAGTGATTGCTATCATCATAGAGGTCAGCATCACTCACCGCTTTGCTCTTTACCCTCCGACACATCTGGACTCTGCAACCTTCAAACCTCTCAGCATGTTCATGTCAGTTGCATAACTATTTTCTCGACAATCGATGTGGCAGGCTGTTTACAGGTACTTGAAAGATGATTGCTCGGTTTTCTGTTCCCTGGAGTATTTTTATCTCAACAGTAGGTATCTTTTCAAGATGTCTCTCATTAGGGCACTCTGAGAGTTTGCTGAGTGAAAAAGCGTTAAATGTTCTCTCTAAACTAGCTTTTCAGGCAGGAGGAGACACTCTTGGACCACAGCCCAAAACTGGATTGAAAGTTTGTGTGTGCAATAGATTTATTCTACAGTTAGGACTGTAGTCATCACTCATTATTAGTGTTGACTATATGCTTAGCCTACTTGTTACCTTTGTCATCTAGTTCTTTTATCAGGACATACAAGATGGATACAGTATCAATTCTCTGTCACTGCCTTTCAGATATCCACCTGTTTAGATTTCTTATCAATTGTTTACTGGTTTTTCAGAGATTTCTTTTTACTTTCTCCTCTAGAACTAGTTACTTCATTTTTGCCCTGTCTCTTTTCACTGGGGTGAAGGATAATTATTGTAATAATTGATACCTTAAATGAATTTGAGAAACGTTTCATTTGTCAATATAGCTAGGTATGCTTTTCTCTATTTCTGCCATAGAAATCCACTAGAGTCCACAAAGTCATATTGTATGATGTCATCTTCCTTGATAATCATTTGAATGGTACATTTTCTTAATCTTTCTGTCATGTAGCTATGAGATTTTCTCATATGAACTAAATTCGTGGTTACAGAAATTGTAGCCTCGTTTTCTGTTCTGGGCAGATACTTATTTTATGAATGGCTCATATCCTGGTGTAGGAGGTATTCATGGTCCAGACATTTTTCTGATCAATATAGTAATGCAGATAATAGTACTGGACTTGGTTTAAATCTGTTCTTGGTGGCAGAGTATTACGCACAATACTTTCATTCGTCTGTTATTATGATTTGTTTGATTGTGATACCCATGAATCAAATGACAATTACATTTATCTTCAACATCTCTAATCAATACCACTCTGGGGACATGTCCCAATGAACCTGCCTACCATCATATACCCAGAAGCCTTGGTGACATCATGATAAGCAAATAAGTAGTGGAGAGATGGAAGAGAAAGAGAATCAGAACAGTGTGCACAATGAAGGGAGAAGGAATTGAGGAGCTTAGGGTAGTGAGGAAAAGCCTGTGCTGCTCTGTGAGGCCATGGTGAGGTCCTGGCCTTTGTTGCTGTCAAGGATCATGCCTGTGTCCATGGCCCTGCAACAGCGGGGGTCTGGGTCAAGGTCTCTGCCCCATGTTATCCCCAAATGCCATGTGGATGACTCTAGTCTGGGCTGCTACCTGCAGTCACGTTGATGTCCAAGGGCTATGCAGAGCTGACTCCACCCCTCAGCTGTTGTAGCTCCTGGTAGAGCAGGCTCTGCACCTCTCCTAAGCACCACATGGTGATATGGGTGCAGGAGAGCAAGCACTGAAGATGTAGGTTCTGGATAACTAGCCCCACCCCTCAGGGCAGGGCTGGGCCCTGTCCTCATTGGCACGAATGCTGGAGAACTGGCAGGCTGGCAGACTCAGCTACCACTGAGTCCCAGATTTAAGGCTTTGAGTTGGCTCTCCCCAACATCTCCCCCATCCATGAACTCTGGAGAGCTTCTAGGAGCTGGTTCTGCAGAACCAAAGCTGCAAGATCTTCCTGACACAGAGTAACAACAGGATATGTTAGTAAGGAAAACCAACCAACCAACCAACCAACTAATAAACAAACAAGAAAACAAAACTGTGAAGAGGAAAATTCTTATTTTATGTGGTTTAAGTTTAACACTCAAGCTCTTTTCAATGTTAGCCATAAACAGTGCTAAGTTAAATGCACAAAATGAAAACATTTTATGATCTACTGAAAAAAAACCACAAAAGACAAACAAAAAATTGAAATTTGAAAAGAAGTCAACTGGCATTCTATATTCACTAAAAATGTCAATTATAAAACTCTTTATCTCAAGCTTTCACATTTGACTTTCTTTGTTCTACTGTGTTCAGCAACAAAAAGGCATTTAGAGCAATAGTGGAAACTGGTTCTGATTTTTCGAGGCTGGGCAGAAACCTAAAATACTTATACTTTGAAGGCTGGATCTAAGCAAGTCTTTCCTGACACTCAATGTTATTTGTGAAACTGAGGATACTTGATATAATTATCAAGTAAAAAATACATATTGTATTCATTTATTCATTTTGTGTGTATATGGGTAAGCATGTGCGATTATGTGTGTGTGGAAGTCGGAGAATAACTCGGAGGAACTGCGTTTTCATCTAGGAATGAAACTTAAATTGTATGATAATCATTCATCCACTAGTAACTGGGTAAATTCCCAGCTTTTATCAGGAAAGTCATACTCTGTCCAAATAGTTGTAAATGTTACCTAGTGAATCCATGTGCATATTGATAGCAGGTATATGCTTTTGGGTATTATTGAGTAACACCATATTTATTAAATTCAAAATTGGTAGATACCTCCATGTTCCGTAGCTGTGTGACAGTTCCAGTTTCTTAAGGGCATGCTATGATGTCCAATCTTCATTATCATCACGACTGGATGAAATTACTGGTTATTTTTGCTTCTTTTCCTGTGGATGTTATAAAACCATCACAACTCTACCCCTGACAACATATCCAGCATATCACTTTTAAGTCACAAGATTTTATCCCTTGTCCAGATGGCATATGGCCATGCTGTAATACAAAAATACACTCAGTCCTATTATAGTTTTAATTAAAAGTTTTTCAAATAATATATTTTTGATCATGTTTTTCTTCCCCCAACTTCTCCCAGATCCTCACCACTTCCCTATGCATCCAACACTTTTTCTTTCAAAACAATCAAATAAGCAAAAAACACACCCCTAGAAAACAAATCAAAACAAACAAGGAAAAGGCTAGTCAGATAAAAAAGAAAAGTCAACCTCTTTTCTCCCTCTTCTGATGTCTATCCCATTTGCCTTTCTGAATGAGGATTGATCATCTTACCCAGGGTCCTCCTTCTTGCTTAGCTTCTTTATGTATACAGATTTTAGTATGTTTATCCTGTATTATGTGCTTAATATCCACTTATGAGTGGGCATATACCATGAGTGTCTTTCTGCTTCTGGGATACCTCACTCAGGATGATCTTTTCTAGATCTCACTATTTGCCTGAAAATTTCATGATTTCCTTGTTTTTAATGGCTGAGTAGTATTGCATTGTGTAAATGAACCACAATTTCTGTATCCGTTCCTCAGTTAAGACTCTACCCAACAGGATATCAAAGCAGATGCTAAAATTCATAGCCAAACTTTGGACAGAGTGCAGGGAAGCTTATGAAAGAAGAGGGAGATGAAAGACCTGGAAGGGACAGGAACTCCATGAGGAGAGCAACATAACCAAAAAATCTGGGCCCAGGAGTCTTTTCTCAGACTGATACTCTAACCAAGGACCGTTAATGGAGATAACCTAGAACCTCTGTTCAGATGTAGCCCATGGCAGCTCATTCTGCAAGAACCAAGTAGGTTCTCTAGTAAGGGGAAGAGGAGCTGTCTCTGACATGAACTTAGTGGCTGGATCTTTAATCACCTCAGAGGAAGACAGTACACACAGTCCTAATGAGAGCTGATTGGCTAGGGTCAGATGGAAAGGGAGGAGAACCTCCCCTATCAGTGGACTGGCAGAGAGACATGGAAGGAGAAGAGGGAGGATGGTAAAATTGGGAAGGGACAAGGGATGGGGCTACAGCTGGGATACAAAGTGAATAAATTATAACATATATATTATATTACACACACACACACACACACACACACACACACACACATATATATATGTGTGTGTGAAAATAAAACAAGGCAAAAAGTCCACACAAGATTGCATGCACTCTCCCCAACAGTTGGCCATAAGTCTCAGCATCTGCTTTGATAGTCTGCAGGGCAGAGCCTTTCAGAGGCCCTCTGTGGGAGGTTCCTAACTTGTTTCCTGTTTTCTTTTTCTGATGTCCATCCTCTTTGTCTTTTGGGATGGTGATTGCGCATTTTAGCCAGAGTCCTCCCTCTTGATTAGTTTCTTTAGGTGTACAGATTTTAGTAGGTTTATCCTGTATTATATGTCTATATGAGTGAGTATACTCCATGTGTGTCTTTCTGCTTCTGGGATAGCTCAGTTAGGATGATCCTTTCCAGTTCCCACCATTTACCTGCAGACTATCAAAGCAGATTCTGAGACTTATGGTCAACCTTTGGGCAGAGTGCATGGAATCTTATGAAAGAATTGGGAAATAGCAAGATCTGGAGAGGACAGGAGCTCCACAAGGAGAGCAACAGAACCAAAAATTCTGAGCACAGGGGTCTTTCCTGAGACTCATACTCCAACCTAGTACAATGTATGGAGATAATCTAGAACCCCTATAGAACAGATGTAGCCCATGGCAGTTCAGTGTCCAAGTGGGTTCCATAGTAATGGGAACAGGGACTGTCTCTGACATGAACTGATTTCCTGCTCTTTGATCACTTCCCCCTGAGGGCGGGAGCAGCCTTACCAGGCCACAGAAGATGACAATGCAGCCATTCCTGATGAGATCTGATAGGCTAAGATCAGAAGGAAGGAGAGGAAGACCTCCCCTATCAGGTGACTTGGAGAGGCCATGCTTGGAGAAGGGGAAGGGAAGGTGGGATAAGGAGGGGAGAAGGGAGGGGTTTATGAGGGGGGATACAAAGTGAATAAAGTGTAATTAATAAGAATTTTAAAAAAGTAATAAAAAGTCCACACAAACACACAGAAAATAGAAAACAAATAAAAAATATTCAGTTTGGTTTGTGTTGACCACCTACTGCTGGGCACATGACTATGTGTATTAGTGTAACTGATATACCCAGTGACACCGTATCAGAGAAAACTGATTTTCCCACTGCTTGTGAGAATCGATTGCAGATAGCTTCTTCCCTAGGAGTGGGACCCATGTCCATCCCCTTATTAGTGCTGGGATCCTATCCAGCTTGAAATTGTGAAACACTGCATACTGCTATAGTTTCTGTGAGGTCATATGTGCATCAATATGTCCTGTCTAAAAGACACTTCTTTTGTTATTTTTTTTTGAGCCATCCATACACTCTAGCTCTCACAATATTTCTGACTTCTCTTCCCCATAGATCACTAAGCCTTGAAGCATGGGGGTTTGATGAAGATCTCCAATTTAGAACTGAGTTTTGAATGTCCCTCACTCTGCACATTACTTAGTTGTGAGATTCTGTGTTAATTCCCATCTATAGGAAGAAGCTCCTCTGATGTATGTTGATGTAAGCACTGGTCTATGAATATAGCAGCATGTCATTTTATTACTGTTTCTTAGCAGAACAGTGGAATTTCATTTTCTCCTAGGCCCATAATTTATCTAGTCCTAGAGTATTGACTTCTTTAGCTGTGTCTTGTATGAGGTCCATTTCACGGAATAGGACTTGAAAAAATCAGAAAGTGGTTGGTTATTCTCTTAAAAAATATAGCACTGTTGCATTACTATAACTTGAAGGTAGATTTGTTAATATAGTCAAATAATTACATTTATTGATTTCTCTAATAAAGATGTGTTTTTGTTGGTTTCTGATGTGTATTTATTTGTTAGTTTCTGATTTATTAATTCTTTATTTGTATTTCAATATGTCCTTATTTCAAATTTGTTTTCATTTCTGCCTCTTTCCCTTAAGATTATACATTTTTTGTGCTTATCTGTAACTAATGCATTTATGTATATATATTCTATGTGATGCTTAATTTTAATTTGTTTTAAATGAATTTAGCAATTTGATTTATGCTAGCATTGAAAAATACAAATTAAGTAACATACCATTTAATTTTTAAATCTCCTTGTCACTTCATAGTAGAAAATGTTTATAGGTCATCTGTCAACTTTATCAGCTGTTAGCTATTTACGGGCAGTTAGTAGTTGATATAATTAAGAAACTTAATTTTTACTCCTTTTAAAATTTAATTGATTTAGGCATAACCAGTCACAAGTACTAGCAGCTGATATAACAAAATAGTTGAAGCTTTCACATGGTCTCCTTTCTACATTTTTATATGAAAATAGAAGTCATTAGATTGAAAAAAAATGAAGGGGGGGTTTACAAGACCTGTGTTTTGAAATCCCTTCATCTAAGGCAAATGTGCAATAAATTCTGGATCACAAATAAAATTTTATTTTTGAGTCACATCTGAATTTGATGAATCCTCTGCCAGAACTTGCGTAGTTTATTGACTATTGAGTGACAATTTTGTAATCATTACTGATACAGGAAGTTTTTGTGATATTGTTCTAATATCATTTTTGTGATATTGTTCTCATTTTAAAACCTATAAAGTTTAAACATGGCACCTTGGTTCACAGAGACATATGAATTAAATTTTTTTCACCAGGAAATAACGACTAATATGTGCTTCAGAGCATTATCAATGATTCTTGTCCCTGCTTTTCAGATTACGCATCTATAAGAGGGATCATGTTTCATTTAGCTCTAGGAGAGAACTGTCCATAGTAATATTTCAGGAAATGTTTAAAAAGTACAAAACAAAGAAAAAATAGAGAAAGTTCAAAGATGAGTTAATAGATGAATCAATAAACAATTAGGTTTGTTCTCTGAAATTCTTTTTTTGTTTTGCTTATTTTGTTTTCTTTTTCTTTTTCTTTTTCAAGACAAGGTTCCTCTGTGTGCTCTTGGCTGTTTGCCAAGACTTTGTATGCCAAGCTGGTCTCATACTCACAGAGGTACCCTCCTTCTGTTTGTCCAAGTGCTGGGATTATAGGCATGAGCCACTGTGCCCAGCTATCCTCTGAAATTCTGATTGCATAGAAAATAGACTTCATTTACCATAGTAGAGAAAATGGTTATGATTCTTGTATGCCATAATATCAAGATTTCACTTATTCCTTGTTAAATATTTTAGTGACTTATCTCACACTTTATATAATACTGAATAAATAAATGATGTGCACTGATAAGGCCACCTGAAAAATAAACATCTTTCATGAAATCAGAGGTGGTCATAATTATTCACAGTCAAAACTCATAAAGAATTACCACTTTCTTTAAAAGACCCTCTAAGTTTTGAGATTTTGAGAATAGAACAAGATATTCCAGTTATTAACAAAAATCTTTAGGGATCCTGTGAACAATAGTTTCCAAAAATAAAACTCTTGTCTTCTGGTAATACATAAAGATACCAGCACAGTGATGGTTACAGTACAGATAAGATAATGAAGTGACTTTAAGAATATTTGTGAACATGGGGCCTATCATAATAAAAGTCCTTTAGGATGGTGTCACATTGGTAGACTACTAACATTATATTTCTTTTTTATTATTTCTTTATTTGTTACAATTTATTAACTTTATATGCCTGCTGCAGCCCCCTCCCTTTTCTCCTTCCAGTCCCACCCAGCCTCCCTCTTCTCCCTCTATGCACTTTCCCTAGTTCCCTGATAGGGGAAGACCTCCTTCCCTTCTATCTGACCTTAGCCTATCAGTTCTCATCAAGGCTGGCTGTGTCATCTTCATCTGTGGCCTGGCAGGCTGCACTCCCTAGGGGGAGGTGATCAAAGAGCCAGCCACTGAGTTCATGTCAGAGACAGCCCCTGTTCCCCTTATTAGGGAAACGACATGGAGACTGAGCTGCCATGCGCTTCCTCTGAACAGTGGGTCTAGGTCCTCTCTATGCATGGCCCTTGGTTGGAGTACTGGTCTCTGTAATACCCCTGACTCAGATTTTTTTTGGCTCTGTTGTTCTCCTTGTGGAGTTCCTGTGCCCTCCAGGAGAGATTAACTCTAGAAGTACATGATCAGAGAAATATTTCTACTGATTCAGGCTATTTGTTGAACTCCAAAAATGTGTCAAGAGTAACAAATCGATATGACATGTCCAGTCAAGGATCTTGCAGGGCACTGGTATACTTTAATTTTATTTTTGAACCACAGAAAAGATTCTTTGTTTGAAATCAGGATGAACACCTGTGTAATCCTTCAACATTTACAGACATGTCGTTAGAAGCTCAATGGTACAGTAAAGATGTAATCTATCAAAGAGGTATAAATAATGCAGACACAGCCTTAGGAGCCAATTCTTCCTACAGCAGGTATAAAAACATAACAGTAAGAATTACTTTGCTGGTTTTCACATATCTCACATAACACTTCCAGGAAGAGCAGAGGAGAGCAGCGTAATTCTGTGGATGCAACTTTGGTTTATTAATGATATGTTAGCATCTACAAGTTGAAAATAGGCTTCTGGAAAAGCACAATTATGCATTAAACCAAGATTCATATGATATCATGTTCTAATGTTGAATCTCATTTGAAAATTGTATAACTGAAAAGAGGATGGGTGATGTAAATATGATTTAGCAGTGTCTGCACATCTGCACTTCTCTGTCATGTTTTTGTAATCTAGTATGAAAATAGTTCAAGTTTTTTTTAACTCATCAAAACACCTCCTTTGGAATCCAACGTTCAATTGAAATTGTTAGGTAAATTCTTTAAAGTATGAAACATGATGTGCAAACATTATGGTAGCTACCCTAATAGATAGTGAGAATGGTGAGAGGTAGGTCTAATCTAATGTTTAATATATAGCAGGAAAGAAAAAGAGAAAATATTTGAAAGAGAATTGGTTGAGTTGTTCTGGGAGCTTTACTAGGTAAAATTTGATAAGGGCAAAGTTTGGCATACATAGGCTGCCATGATGGCAGAGAGTTGTTTTTAACAAGCATTAATGTAGAAATAGAAAAATACAGCAACACAAAGGAATCTATTTTAGTAGAAAGAATTAATTTATAGTAATAAAAAATAAATTTGGATATATTTATTATTATTATTTATTTGCTTTGTATCTCAGTGGATTATTATTATTATTATTATTATTAACATTATTATTTCGCTTTGTATCCTACATGTATGTGTCATTTGTTACCTCAACCATATGTTTATACATGTATATTCTGGTTATTAGTGGCATCTGTAATTCAGCTTGTCTTCAGCTAACATGAAGAAAATTTGAAACACCAAAACCTACTCAGCCTGGCTTTAATTTGTTGGAATTTTATTTTTTGCATAAGGTTTAGCCATGGAACAGATCATGCAGTAATTTAAGAGAAAGAAGAACAGAAATGTTCCACATTAGTTTTTTTTTTAATTTTATTTTCATATCTTTGGACATTTTTCTTTGTTTCGCTCTGTTCTGGAAATCTCCATCTGGACTTCATATCCTCTGTTCTGTATTCTGAAACATGTGACATTTCCTGGGAAATAGTTATTGCCTCTTAAATTCTTTTAATAAAATCAGAATGTAAAGATAAACTATAGTCCCAAAAACATTCTATCCTCTTTACTTTAATGTATTTAACATTAGGACATGCATTTTAGAAAAGCAATCTCAGCAACAACTTATGATACAGATAATTTCAAAAGTATTATACCATCTAATCTTTCTGACAACTATTAAGAGATATTCTATTTTATGTTTTTATTTCTGATGAAAGTGAAAATCATAAGCAAGCATCTTGCTCTTCCTGAGCAAGTCATTGCATGGTGGACAATGGAGCCGAGTGTCCCATCTCTAAATCTCAGAGTTTAGAAATCTTCTATTGTCTTCCTGTGTACAGAAGCATTGAGTCATTACTGTACAGCGTGTCCACCCTTGCCCAGATTAACTTCCTACCATGGTTCCAGAATGGATTGATGTAGGAAAGAAAAAAAAAACCTGGCTTGGAAATCTCTCTCTCTCTCTCTCTCTCTCTCTCTCTCTCTCTCTCTCTCTCTCTCTTTCTCTCTCTCTCTCTCTCTCTCTCTCTCTCTCTCTGTGTGTGTGTGTTTCTGTGCGTGTGTGTGATTGCAATGAGAGAAATTCTTATATTGGGGTTATTTTTATTATGAGAGTCACACTTTTACAAGCTGAAAACAATATAATTACCTTATATGAGTGCCAGGTTCTAAAACCAAAAGACGGTGAGGTAATAGCTTAAGTTTCATTGGAGAGGTGGGGCCAGAAAAATATCAATAATGTTTATGTATTTCAAGAAGGAATCCAGGCAAAAGAAATGTAGGTATTTTAACCTAAATTCAGTTGGAAGAAGTCAGTTTAGCTCTCCAAGTGGGGTTCCCTAATAAGGGGAACAGGGCCTGTCTCTGACATGAACTCAGTGGCTCACCTCCCCCTGAGGCGGTGAACAGGGCCTGTCTCTGACATGAACTCAGTGGCTCACCTCCCCCTGAGGCGGTGCAGCCTTACCAGGCCAAGAGGAAGGCAATGTGGCCAGTCCTGATGAGTCGTGATAGGCTAGGGTCAGGTGAAAGACAAGGGGGACCTCCCCTATCAGTGGACTAGGGAAGGATCTGAGGGGGAGAAGAAGGAGGGAAGGCGGGATTGGGAGGGGACGAGAAAGGGAGCTACAGCTCGGATACAAAGTAAGTAAATTGTAATTTAAAAATTAAAAAATAAAAAGGAGTCAGTCTGGTGGAATTAGACAGCAAAATGAATGTTTATTTCACTAAGAAGTGAATAAGGAGGAGAAACACGAGGAAGGAGTTTAAGGGGTTTAAATTATTTCATCTCCACAGTTCTGGATGGGTGCTGCTATGAAAGGTAACATGGCCAAAAGCCATTTGTGGTGGAAAGAATTTATTTGGCTCTGGTTATAGCCTATCATTGGGGGAAGTCAGGGCCAAAACTCGAAGCAGGTCCTGAAGGCATGAACAAAAGCAGAGACCATAGAGGAAGAACTTCTTCCTGGCTTGCCTTACAGGGCTCGTCGCTCCGTCTGCTTTATTAGTCAACCTGCAGTCACCTGCTGAGACTGGCACCAGCTGCACTGGGCCAGGACCTCCTACATCATAGATCATCAGTTATGCTACTGCCTTACAGACTCGTCTACCAGCCAGTCTTGTGGTGGTAATGAACTCACTGTGGGGCTCTCTTTCCAGATGCACCTAGCTGATGCCAAGCTGACAATAACCTAACCTCATAATGGATAACCTCAGGAACTTCTTACTCCAGCTGTCAGTTTCCTCATCTGTAAAATGGAGGTTATTTAACATCTTCCTCAGACTGCTTTTAGGTGAACAACGTGAGACTGTATAAATCATTCAGGGTAACAATTATAGATTAGTAACACATTGATAAATGGAGTGCTTATTTTTATTCTGACATTTCTCCTTCCTGTCTCATTACAGCCATGTTTGCTTCAGCAGTCCAAAAAATAATTATTTTTATTCAAATGAGTAGCTTAACATCTATGCTTAATGGTGTGTAGCACAACAGCTATTATGCATATTGTTAAATACATGTTTGATTGACTTTGTAATAATTTTAATTGCAACATAAAATTCCTTGGGTGCATACTCAATCATCAAAGCCTCTTGCTTACAACTGCTTTCAGGTTGAAAGGATTACAGGGAACATTGGTCAAATAAAGTATAACTAATGGGCCTGAGAGGAACAGGACATCAAAGAAAGACCATGAGATTAGGGGTCATTTTGATCAAGAATTGAAAGGTACTGTTCCATTACTACAACTTACTCAGTGTTACAAAAACATTCCTATATAGAACAAGGCTAGTAATAGCTACCATCAAGGCGTATGTGTGGAATAAAAACACAATAGAAAAAGATGATCAGTGGGGATCTGGGACTACACGCAAAGGAATGTAGTGGACAGCCAATTAAACTAGTTATTTCTATTTTCATAATCTGAACTTTAGTTTGAACAGAATTTCCAGAGATCTATGGCACTGGCCATTTCTGTTTCATTGGTAAAAAAAAAAAATGTTATAACCCCCTCTCCTTTAATTTTCTGCAAAGGCACATCACTACACAGCATCACAGTGTACCTGACATGAAGGAGAGCTGAGACAGAAGTAGGCAGCCCACCTCTTCTTTTACTTCTCATTTCATTCAGCCTTTTCTCATGGTTGGCAGAATATCCCCAAATACACATGTCTCTAGTATTAAGTCAGTGGCATGTTGTGCTTTCTCAGAGAGAGGAAGCACAGTGAAGTCAAGAGGAAATGGGATGGTCAAGTAGGAAGAGAATTCAAATAGACCACCATCCTGTATTGTACAGCAAATATGTCAAAGGCCACATTAGAAGGTTTCTTTGGGAATTTAATAGTTTGTGACAGTCTGTGCTACATTTCCAACAGGGAAACTGAGGTTCCTCCTAATTAGAACACATTTTTCTCCTGGCTTGCCTGTAAATTTTTCAAGATTGTGAGTGTTTTTCAAGATTTGTTGGGTCTGCATTTTCCTCATTGTACTCTATGTACAGACAGGTCTGAGATGTGCAGATGCTGGTCCAAACTGTCACCATGAGATAAGCTCCTCCCCCATGGTCTGTCTGATCTATCTGGGAGAAGTTACATGCTTCTCAAGAGCAGCAGGCTTCCGGTGGGCACCTTACTTAGAGCCTCTTTCTGTGTAAGTCATATTTGACATGCATGGTCCAGTTGCTCCATAAAAGGACAAACCTGCCACTTTGTCTCTCTCTTCCTCTCTTGCTCTCTCACTCTCTTGCTCTTCCCTTCTCTCTGTCAAAGTACTCCCTCCACTCACCATCTCTCTCTTTCTTTCTCTTTCTCCCTCTTTCTCTTTCACTCTCTCTTCATATCCATTCAATAAACCTCACTGGATTAAAAATAAAATAAAAAAGAAAAGTTGTGGTCTTCCTCGTGGTTTAGCTTCTTTAGGTCTATAGATTTTAGTATGTTTATACTATATAACATGACTAATATCCACTTATAAGTGAGTATATACCACGCCTGTCTCTCTGCTTCTGGAATACCTCACTAAGGAAGATTTTCAAGTTCTATCCACTTGCCTGCAAATTTCATGATTTCCTTGTTTTTAATTGCTGAATAGTATCCCATTGTGTAAACTTACCACAGTTTCTGTATTCTTTCTTTAGTTGAGAGACATCTAGGATGTTTCCAGATTCTGGCTATTGCTAATAAAGCTGCTATTAACATAGTTGAACAAATGTCCTTGTTGTATGGTTGATCATCTTATGGATATATGCCCAGGAGTAGTAGAGCTGGATCTTGAGGTAGCACTAGTCCTAGTTTCCTGAGAAAATACCAGATTGATTTCCAAAGTGGTTGTACAGGTTCACATTCCCACCAGCATGGATGAAGGTTTCCTTTTCTCCACATCCTCTCCAGCATGTTTTGTCACTTGAGTTTTTGATCTTAGCTATTCTGATCAGTTTGAGGTAGAATCTGAGAGTCATTTTGATTTGTCTTTACCTGATGATTAAGCATTGGGCAATTCTTTAAGCCTTTCTCCTACATTTAAAATTCCTCTGTTGAGGATTCTCTGTTTAGCTCAGAATCCCATTTTCAATTGGATTATTTTGTTTGTTGGTATTTAATTTCTTGAGTTCTTTATACATTCTGGAGGACCCTAGGGAAGATGCTTAACTCTCATTCAGAAGGGAAAACAGGATAGACATCCAAAATGGTAGAAGACAGAGAACAGGACTGAGTCCTACCACAGATGTCCTCTAAGGGATCAAAGCAGATGCAGAGATTCACAACAAAATTTTGGAAAGAACACAGGGAGTCTTTAGAAGAATGGGGATTTAAAGGAGCCATAGGGGACAGGAGACAAACAAGGAGACCAACAAAGCCAAAAATAAGCAAGGTCCAGGGGGCACTGCAGAGACTGATGCATCAACCAAAGATCATGCAGAGAGAGGGCCTAGAACCCTTGGTCAGATGTAGCCCATAGTCAACTCAGTCTCTATGTGTGTTCCCTAATAAGGGGAGAAGAGACAGTCTCTGACATGAACTCGGTTGCTTGCAATTTGATCACTTCTGCCTGGTGGAGCAACCTTGCCAGCCCACAGAGAAAGAGGATCCAGGCAGTCCTGATGGGACCTGATAGGCTAGGGTCAGACAGTAAGGGAGGAGGACCTCCCCTATCAGTGAGCTACAGAAGAGAGATAGGGAAGGAAGAGGGAGGGATGATGGGACCTGGAGGAGATGAGGGAGGAGGCTACAATTGGAATACAAGGTGAATAAATTGTAAATAATAACAATATTGATGATGATGATGATGATGAAAATAACCATTGAAAAAAACAAAGAAATTGTGGAAAAGAGTGAGTCTTCTCTTATGCATTCTATAACAGGTATAGAATTCCTCTGAATAGTTAGCAAAATTACCTTAGAAACACAGCAAACGGCTTAATAAAAGGGACAGAAATTTTAGTTTCAAATGATGACTTGATAATGAATTCAGACTATTCAAGAAGCAATTTAAAGGTAAATGTTTTTATTGTCACAATAAAATCTGGTTATTGCTTTTCTGGTTATACATGGATAGTTTAGAATATTAAAGACATTGGTGCAAGAAGAATTGTTTATCACTAGCTTAGATGATTCTGAGCAGTTTTGGGGTACTGGAAAATATAATCCTGTAAATGAAGTAGGGAATCTCATGCCTCTCAACGTTTCTTTTAAGATTCTGTGTAGAGGGCATGGAACTTTATGAAGGAAGGGGGAGATAGAAAGACCTAGATAGGACAGGATCTCCAAAAGGAGACCAACAGAGCAAAAACAAACAAACAAATGAACGAACAAAAAACTGCTACAGGGTCACTGCAGAGATTGTTACCCCAACCAAGGACCATGCATGGAGAGGACCTAAAACTGCTCCTCAGATGTAGCCTATAGACTCAGTCTCCAAGTAGGTTCCTCTAGCAAGCCTAGCAGAGGCTTTCTCTGGCATGAACTCAGTGGCAGGCTCTCAGATCACCTCTCCCTGGGGGAAAGGGGCAACCTTGCCAGGCCAAAGAGGAAGACAATGCAGCCAGTTTTTTTGAGACATGATGGTTAGGGTCAGACAGAAAGGGAGGCACACCTCCTCTATCAGTGGACTAGGGAGGGTCATAGGGGGAGATGAGGGAGGGAGGATGGGATTGAGAGGAGACTAGGGAGGGGCCACATCTGTGATACAAAGTGAATAACTAGTAATAAATAATAATAATTTAAAAAATCATATTAAAAAAGATTCTGTGTAGATACACGTTTAAATAACTCCAAACATTTTCTCTGTGTCCACTATAGAACAATATAAAAGTAGAACCAATTCTACTTTTATTTTTTAAAAAAGGGGAAATAGACATTTAATTCTCCAAATTGGAAGTTCTTAAGGATTGCATCTCTGCAAGCTTATCCCATATATATTCTTGTAACATATATGTCATTTATATCATTTACCGTAATGTCACTGAACCACAAACACTTTAAGAAAGGCACCCTGTAGACATGCTGCTGTGAGTCAGAATTGCTTCTTTGTGAGATTTATTGACCACAAGCCTGTTCATATATCATCTACATGGGATTAAATTCACTAGAACATGATTGTCATTTGTATTTACCTTTTTATGTTATCACTGAGGGCTGGTAAAAGCATATGGAAAAATTGTACCCTTCTTTATTATTGAATTGAGATGTAGGTGAATTCAGTTTACTATGAAAACAACTGAAAAGAAAAGTGATAAAGGTGCTAATGAGATATTTTTTTTTTAAATATTCATTCATTTTATCCATATGCGTATGTTCCTGTCTGTTTATGTGTATAATGTGGAAGAAGCAAGAAGAAGAGGCTAGGTCCCTGGAACTGGAATCACAGGGCGTTGTTATTTGCCAGATAATAGGTGGTAGAAACAGATCCTCTGCAAGAGACTGAAGCACTCTTAACCACCGATCCATCTTTCTAGCCCTGGCAATGGAATACTGACATCTTACATAGCTATGACACCTTTTACATAACAGTGTGGGAAAAGTTGCCAATGACCTCTGAATCTATTGCTTATGTATTTCCATAGTCTGTTTCTATTGTTATTGAACAGTGAGAGTTGATTTTCACAAAGAATACAGGTGTGTTTGGTTAGCTCACGTTTGAAGAGCACGTGGTCACATGATGTGAGGGTATAGTAAAATATTCCAGCATGCCGGAGATGCAGATAAGCAAATATATACATACCAAAGAGACAAAACATGAGTGGCTGATCCACTTTATAGCCAGATGTTCTCTGGAGAAATAAACCACACTCATAAAAAAAGATAATTTCTCTTAGAGACCAGAGCACTTCTTCAATGCTCAAACACTGAACTGTGCAGGAAAAGCAAACAAGTTAAACAAGTTTTGAAGGAAAAAAAAAAAAACACATTTATACCATGGGAGGCATTCTTGAACTATTGGACTGAAAGATTTAGGATTATAAGTAAGTAAAATTAATGTGAATATATATGTATATATTTATATTATATATGCATGTATATGCACACACATAGTGATATATGGTTTCTATTTCTGCTTTCCAGAAACTAGGGTAGTTTTATGTTTTTAAAATATTATGATTATCACATAGCTATCCAGATACAATTGCTATCATATGGATTATTTTTCCCCTCAGATTACATTAGAACTTTCGCAAATGTGTTTCTTCCCTTTATAGGTTATTTTCAGAAAGATGTAAGTTATGCTTGTGTCTCATTTCTCTTCATTTCCTGTATTCTGAGAAATCACCAAAGTTCACATTCTATTCAGCACAGTATATGCATGAGGGCGTAGTATACTGAGTTTGGTTGGGAACACATTCTATTATAGGAGAATACCCTCAGGAATACTGCCAAGATTGTCTTTACATCTTTTCCACAGACCATTATTAAGTACAGAAGAAATTCTACATTCCAGCTCTTCTATTTCTTTTTTTTAAGATGGAAAAAATTGGTCTCCATATTTATTTATTTCTTGGAATTACTGTCTGTCAGGCACCGAATCTGTGCTAATGTCATAAGTGTGAACAGAAGAAACATGACTCTGTGTTCAAGAACACGACTGTTCCTGAGACAGAAAGTGTTCCTTTGAGACCCTCAGGGTTTGCTCCAGTGACTTTCAACTAGTGGGAACCCGCTTAGGTAACTCAGAATAGCCTGCCTTGCCTAAAGTCAACCAAAGGAAAAATGCTTTTATTATACCAAGAAATTTCTTCACTGCACAAGTTTATTGGTATTTGTTCAAACAGGTGAACATTATAAAACAAAGGGATGTTTTCATTACAACAGTCTGAATATTATCAGTAGTTTCCTCACTGCTATAACTTATATTAATGCAAAGATAAGTCAACTTTTAAAAGAGTCTCTCAGAACAGAATACATTTAGAGATCTTGATATCCATGAGTTCTCTATAGGGGCCTCACAATTAGTTCATTGTATAGACATCAAACACTTAAGGAGATGGCCAGTGATCCCATGTGTTGATTGGTTATTTTTGGTAGCCTGAAATCAACTTGTTTTAATTATTTGTGTTACTTTCAAATATTATGTACAACATGGGCTCATATTCTGACACCTACAGGGAATTGAGCTGATTTGTAAGTGAATCACCTAATATACTGATGAACAGAAACTTCCTCAAAGACAAGAAAACACTGACTCAGAACAACTTACAGAAATTGATGTTAATAAAAATGACTTCAGTCAATATAACTAGAAATGGTGAAAGACTTGAAAAACACAGGTACCCTAAATAATTAAATTCAGGGCATTTAATGGAGAAAGAGCTTGACTAGCTCCCTTTAGAAGTACTTTTTAAGTGACCTAATTGTTTTTCTAGGTATTGGGTGATGCTATTTTTAGTAGCTCTTTAGGTCCTTACCTGTACTTGTCTGATAGAAATTATTCTATTTCAAGACTGTGTATATTTGGATTCTGTGTCCTCAACATTCTCAAGAGAAACAAATTAACAGTGCAGATGCATGTAAGCACATGTGATGAGAGTGGGAGAAGATGAGATTTCTAAGAGTTGGTTTACAAAGCTATGAAGTCTGATAAATCCAAAATCTATTAAGTAGGCCAAAATTCAGACCTAAAGAGTCTAAATTTCTATTCTTACTTGGGGATGTCCAATTTTGTTCTATGAAGATCTTCATCTAGTGGGAACAGCCACTCACATTTTTGTTGTTAGTTTCTTCAATTATAAACTTTACATCTTGACTGCAGGTTCCCCTCTCTTCTCTCCTCCAAGTACTTCCTCCCTACTCCAGGCCCTCACAATCCACTCTTCCTCCACTTCTTTTCAGAAAAGAGGAGGCCTCCCATAGTTATCAACCCGCCTTGCCATATCAAGTTGAAGACTAGGCCCATTTTCTCCTATTGAGACTAGGCAGGGCAGCCTAGTTAGAGTAAAGGGTCCCAAAGCCAGGCAACAGAGTCAGAGACAGCCCCTATTCCAGCTGTTAGGAATCCCACAGGAAGACAAAGCTTTACAAATGTTATCTATGGGCAGAGGGCTTAGGTCAGTCCCATGCATGCTCTCTGGCTGGGAATTCAGTCTCCGTGGGCCACTATGGGCCCAGATTAGTTGGTTATGTAGAATTTCTAGTGCTGTTCTTGATACCTCTGGCTCCTTCAGTCCTTCCCACTCCCTTCTCTAGTGGATTCCCCAAGCTCCACCTAATGTTTGGCTCTGGGTCTGTACATATGTTATCATCATCCGCTGGGTAAAGCCTTTCTAAAGACAGTTTTGCTAGGTCCTGTCTGCAAGCATAGCAGACTATCATTCACAGGGTCAGGAGTGGGCTTCCTCTTGTGGCATGTGTCTTAAGCTGGACCAGTCTTAAACTGGCCATTCCCTTTCTTTCTGCTCCATCTTTACCCCTGCACATCTTGTATATAGGGCAGATTTTATGTTGAAGGTTTTTGGCTGAGTTGGTGTCCCAATCCCTCCATTTTAAGTCTTGCCTAGTTACAGGAGATGGCCTGCTCAGGCTCCATGTCCTCCACTGCTAGAAGTCTTAGCTAGGGTCATCTTAACAGATTCCTGGGAGTTTCCATCGCCTTAGGTTTCTAGCTCATCCCAGAGATGGCCCCCCATTCCAGTTGTCTCTCCCGGTACCCTCTCCCTCTCTTCTATCTCATCTGATCCCTCTGGTTCCCATCCCCATTACCTTCCCCACTGAGTCCCCTCCCCATTCACCCAGGATGTCTATTCTATTTCCCCTTCCCAGTGAGATTCATGAGTCCCCTTGAACTCTCCTCATTACTCAGCTTCTTTGGGTCTGTGAATTGTAGCCTGATTATCCTGTAGTTTATGACGAATGTCCACTTCTAAGTGAGTACATACCTTGTTTCTGGGTCTGGGTTACTTCATTCAGTATGATCTTTTCGATTTCCACCCATTTGACTACAAATTTCATGTTTTTGTTGTTTTTAATTGCTCAGTAATATTCTATTGTGTATGTTCTTTATCAATTCTTCACTTAAAGGATATCTAGGTTGTTTCCAGTTTCTGGATGTTTATGAATAAAGCTGATATTAACAAAGCTGAGCAAGTGTCCTTGTGTATGGTAGAACATCCTTTGAGTACATGGCCAGGAGTGGTATAGCTGAGTCCTGAGGTAGATATATTTCCAGTTTTCTGAGAAATCGCCAAATTAATTTCCAAAGTGACTGTACAAGTTTGCACTCCCATCAGCAGTGGAGGAGTGCTCCCCTTGCTCCACATCCTCACCAGCATGAGCTGTTGCTTGAGTTTTTAATATTAGCCATTCTGAGGCCACTCACATTTTGAAGGACATTAAAGTCACTCTCATGAATAATAATAATAAAAAATCCCACAGAGTCTTGCAGAATAATGTTTGACGAATAGTGGGCATGGTGTCCTAGTCAAGTTGACCCATACAAATCAATTCTCTCAGACTTTTGACTGATTTAAACTGTGAGGTGAAGTAATTTATGCAATGCAATTGGGAGTCACTATCAAAGTGATGAGAGGATAAATATGAAGCTCTTCTGGGTTGGATAGTCATGTTTTGTTTTTCAAGAGCTTCTCAGATCTCTTAGGTACGACTGTAATTCTAATAATAACTACAATAAAAATGGCCATGTAAAAAGAAAATTACGCTAGAGCACCAGGACACCAGTGTCAGCTCAGGACACAATAGGTAATTCTCTTTGGCTGGTAAATTGCTGCTATTCTTCTCCTTGGTGATGGGGCCCCTTTGTCCTTCTTCTGCACCATTGAGTAGAGCTGTTGAATTATTTATAATGTCGGCTCATGACTGCTCCACACCTGCCCATTTTTGCTGACAATTCTAGGGTAAGATAGAAGTGGGGCTTCCTGTAGCTGCATGTTGGCAGTACCCCCTTTAGTAAGGGAGATGGTGAAAATCACTCTGCAGTTATTGTTTTACTCCCATGACTATTGTATGGAACATCCTGGCTCCATATTATGCAATTACACTGGCTGCAGTGTTGATGATGATGTTTGGACTCTTCTACCACTAACTAGAGTCCAAGCCATAACGGTAAAACAGTAAGTCTAAAAAGCAAAAGCAGTTGCTTACTCATCTGCCTTCCTGTGGTTCTGTACTTCCTCTCTCATCAACCAGAAACTGGAATGGGATATGATTTGGAGAAACTCTAGACTTCTGAATCTTTGAGAATTTAGAGAAAGGACATATGTTGAACACTTGCATTTCCTTCACTGCCATTTTCCCTACTCCTGACAGTTTAAATGTCCACATAGAGCAGATGAGACTGGAACTCATCTTACCACTGGACTGGTAGTTCCACCGTAGAATACTTGCTAAGAATGTTCAAGACTTTGATTCCAAACCAATCTCTGGACAATATGGGACAGTTACAGCACTTTTTAGGTTCTACTTATCAACATTTACAGAAAACTTCTACTCAGACAAATTAAGTTATTAATTTTGTCAACATATGCTCTGCATCAAAGAAAACGAACGTGGAATTAAATGTTACATCAAGGTCAACGAGCTTCTCCTCCTTATTTGAAAAAATGATTCAGTTAAATTTGAGAGATAATTCAATGATGTTTTAGCTCAACTTCTGCTTGCACTTCTTTAATGCCCTCCCATAAGCACTTTAGTGATAAGGAACATGCATACATTCTGTGCTATATAAAATTAATTAGCCAGCTAAATTTCCCAATAAAAAGTAGTTAATTTAACTAATGGATTCTTTTTTAACTAATGCACCAGAGCAGTCCTCTTTAATGTACTTACATTTATTCTCCTAGTTCCTAAGCTGATTGCATTTTAATCTCCTTTTTATCTCGCCAACTTCTATTAATGAGTATATTTAAATACACAAGACATTAAGCTAGGAAAAATATTACTACATATACCAGTTACACACAATTATCTAACCACAGTTTAACTAGCACTCTTTGTCTGTTTAACTGACTCTTTTGTTAATGGTGAGAATTTTTTTGCAAGGTAATCATGGATTCTTTTCCCCCACTAACAGACTTTTTATGTTGATGAAAGATTTGCACTCCCTTGTGTGTGAACGTGAGTGTCCGTTTGGGTAGTGTACTGTGTCAGTGCTTTTATATTCCAGTTGATAATGCAGATGAAGCCCTGAGGGAAGTTGATTCTGAAACACAGATTGGACTACAGATAATATCATGGAGACTCCGTGATGGTTTTGGAGTATACATGGGGAAGCAGCAAGACTACCAGTGAGTGGTGCTGTGGGGACTGAGGGCCCTGGTTACATTTTCTGAGATGTTCCTTTTCAGAGGCGAGGGCCTAAGTCTTAAATCCTACCCAGCCTAAGCCATGATGCCAGGCAGCACAGCTCTCTCCAACCCAGGGAGAGTTTAGTGATGATACACCGCTGAAAAATAACAGACAACCGCAGAAAAGAGTTTCAGGTATTAAAGTCTCCGTATCTTGAGTTTTCTTTTCTCATTATAGATTTTGTGCATACAAGAGTCTATTTGAATTCTTAGTGCCGTTTCCAATTTTCCTGCTTCATCCCTATTCTGGGTACTAAATTTAGGTAGCACTAATAGGGAGCTCATCCGAACACACTGAGAACCAAACCCCAACTTACTTAAGCAACAAAAATGAAGAAATAACATCCTGTGCAATTCTTAAATAATCTCCATGTGAGTATAACTCAACAACCTCGATTTTACACATATTTCTCTTCCAATGGATAAAAATACCTGCTATAACAACTGAGTAAAATTTATGATCTGTTTCACTAGGATTTATATGTTAAGCTATAATCTTGATACTTCTAAGTAATATATTAATTTTGAAGCATGATTTTATACCCTTTAATTAAAGATCAGGATGTAAAGTGAATAAATAAATAAATTTAAATTTTGAAAAATACGTAACTGTATCACCTTTTCCTTCACTTTCTTGTCTCCAGCCCCTCCGGGGCATGGTTGTAGTTCATAGTTATTGCAACTGAGTAGGCCTGAGAGTTGCTTCCATGGCAGAGTTCATAGTATTTTCTGGTATCATGGAAGTTAGGCTACATGAAAGAGAATTTTAGATTAGATCAAGTTTTGTTTCCAAATGTGTGATGTTTGCATCAAATTGTGTCTCACTTTTAATCTCTGACAGGCAACCAAATTTAGCAGTTGTTTGTCTAGTCTAAACTGTTTTGGGAGTCACTCAAAACCATTTGAAAAGAGGTTTATTGTGTCTGGTAATGAAGTTTTTGTAAGAGTATGGTTCTTTTGATTTGCATTTTCCTGATGGCTAATGACATTGAGCATTTCTTTAAGTGTTTCTCTGCCATTTGATATTTCTCTACAGAGAATTCTCTGTTTAGCTCTGTTCCCCATTTTTTAATTGGATTACTTGGTTTGATGCTTTTCAGCTTCTTTAGTTCTTTATATATACTGGATATTAGCCTTCTGTCAGATAAAGGGTTGGTGAATATTCTTTCCCAATCTGTAGGCAGTCGTTTTGTTTTGATGATGGTGGCCTTTGCTTTACAGAAGCTTTTTAGTTTTATGAGGTCCCATTTATTGATTGTTGCTCTTAGAGCCTGTGCTGTTGGTGTTCTGTTCAGGAAGTTATCTCTTGTACCAATGAGTTCTAGGGTCTTCCCCACTTTTTCCTCTAACTGATTTAATGTGTCACCCATTAGAATGGCCAAGAAGAAAAAAACATGCTGGAGAGGATGTGGAGAAAGGGGAACCCTCCTCCTCTGCTGGTGGGAATGTAAACTTGTACAACCACTCTGGAAAGCAATCTGGTGCTTTCTCAGACAACTAGGAATAGCACTTCCTCAAGATCCAGCCATACCACTCCTAGGCATATATCCCAAAGAGGCTCAAGTACACAATAAGGACATTTGCTTAACCATGTTTGTAGCAGCTTTATTTGTAACAGCCAGAAGCTGGAAACAGCCCAGATGCCCCTCAACTGAAGAATGGTTGGAGAAATTGTGGTACATCTACACAACGGAGTATTACTCTGCAATGAAAAATAAGGAAATCATGAAATTTGCAGGTAAATGGTGGGAAATGGAAAGGATCATCTTGTGTGAGCTGTCCCAGAAGCAGAAAGACACACACAGTATATACTCACTCATATAGACATATAACATAGGATAAACCTACTAAAATCTGTACATCTAAAGAAACTAAGCAAGAGAGAGGACCCTGACTAAAATGCTCAATCCCCATCCCAAAAGGCCTTTGAGGAAGGACACCAGAAGCAGAAGAAAACAGAAAACAAGCTAGAAACCCTCCAAGGAGGGCCTCTGAAAGGCTCTGCCCTGCAGACTATCAAAGCAGATGCTGAGACTTATGGCCAACTATTGGGCAGAGTGTGTGGAATCTTATGTAAGAAGTGGGAAATAGTAAGAGCTGGAGAGGACAGGAACTCGATAAAGAGAGCAACAGAACCAGAAATTTGAACACAGGGTTCTTCCCAGAGACTCATACTCCAACCAAGTACCAGGCATGGAGATAACCTAGAACCCCTGCACAGAAGTAGCCCATGGCAGTTTAGTGTCCAGGAAGGTTACATAGTAATGGGAAGAGGGACTGCCTCTGACATAATCTGATTGGCCTGCCCTTTGATCACCTCCCCCTGAAGGGGGAGCAGCCTTACCAGGCCACAGAAGATGACAATGCATCCACTCCTGATGAGATCTGATAGACTAAGATCAGAAGGAAGGAGAGGAGGACCTCCCTTATCAGTGGACTTGGGGAGCGGGATGGGTGAAGAAGGGGGTGGAAGGGTGGAATTGGGAGAGGAGGAGGGATGGGCTTATGGGGAATACAAAGTGAATAAAGTGTAATTAATAAAAATAAAAAGTAAAAAAAAAGCGCTTCCCCAAGATCCAGCCATACAACTCCTGGGCATATATCCAAAAGAGGCTCAAGTACACAAAAAGGACATTTGCTCAACCATGTTTGTAGCAGCTTTATTTGTAATAGCCAGAAGCTGGAAACAGCCCAGATGCCCCTCAACTGATAATGAGTACAATATATATATATATATATATATATATATATATATATATATATACAGAAACTGTGGTACATCTATACAATGGAGTATTACTCAGCAATGAAAAATAAGGAAATCATGAAATTTGCAGGTAAATGGTGGGACCTGGAAAGGATCATCCTGAGTGAGTTGTCCCAAAAGCAAAAAGACATACATGGTATATACTCACTCATATAGACATACAAAATAGGACAAACCCGCTAAAATCTGTGCATCTAAAGAAACTAAGCAAGAGAAAGGACCCTAACTAAAACGGTCAATCCCTATCCTGAAAGGCAAAGAGGGTGGACATCAGAAGAAGAAGAAAACAGGAAACAACCTAGGAACCTGCTACAGAGGGCTTCTGAAAGCCAGAAGAAGAAAACAGGAAACAAACTAGGAAGCTACCACAGAGGGTGTCTGAAAGCCTCTGCCCTACAGACTATCAAAGCAGATGCTGAGCCTGATGGTCAACTGTTGGGCAGAGTGAATGGAATTTTATGTAAGAAGTGGGAAATAGCAAGAGTTGGAGAGGACAGGGTCTCCACAAGGAGAGCAACAGAACAAGGAAATTTGAACACAGGGTACTTCCCAGAGACTCATACTCCAACCAAGGACTATTCATGGAGATAACCTAGAACCCCTGCACAGATGTAGCCCATGGCAGTTCAGTGTCCAAGTGGGTTACATAGTAATGTGAAGAGGGACTGCCTCTGACATAATCTGATTGGCCTGCTCTTTGATCACCTCCCCCTGTGGGGGGAGCAGCCTTACCAGGCCACAGTAGAGGACAATGCAACCACTTTTGATGTGAACTGATAGACTAAGATCAGAAAGGAGAGGAGAACCTCCCCTATCAGTGGACTTGGGGAGTGGCATGCATGCAGAAAGGGGAGGGAGGTTGGGATTGGGAGGGGAGGAGGGAGGGGCTTATGGGGGGATACAAAATGAATAAAGTGTAATTAATAAAAAAATTATAAAATAAATATTTAAAAAAGGGTATGGTTCTTGTGGGAGCATTGTCAACTTATTTGGCACAACTTCCTTTTGTGTGTGTGTGTGCACATGCCTATATATACACTTATATGTACTGTGTATAATTTTAGGTAAATATAAACTAATATAATTTATTCTGGCTCAATAAAAAAAAAACCTGATGCCTTTTGTGCTTCATTTCTCCTTCTGTTTTTCTATTGATTATTCTTATCTTCCCTAGTTTAAGTCCCATTCCCTATCATTCCATTTCCCACTTTATCTAATCTGTACCTAGCGATGCTTCTTTTATAGTACTCTGTTTTTAATGGTTACTCTATGCTGCATACTCACACATGGGATCATTTGTTCCTTTGGCTTTTGTTTCTTGATTTATTTAAATATATACTAGTATATATATATACTAGTATATATATATTATATTATGTAGTATAATATAATATATTATATTATATGTAATATAATATATAATATATATTATATGATATTATATATACTAGTATATATATTAGTATAATATAATATATTATGTATTATTATATATTTTATATTTTATATAACATACATATTTTATTATATATAATATATATATTAGTATGTACACATATATACATATACATATACATATCTATGTATCTATGTATCTATCTATCTATCTATCTATCTATCTATATATATATATATATATACATATCTGCCAGTACAGATTATTTTGTCTTTTGTGAGTTTCTTTACTTGATTGTTTCCTTAATGGCACAAAAGCATGTTAGTTCTATGAAATCCTGCTTATAGATTGTTGGCCTTAATTCCTTGAAAAATGGTGTCATGTTCAAAAATTCTTTTATTATACTTGTATCCTGTTGAGTACTCCCTATTTTTTTCCAGAAGTTTTAGTGTGTCAGGTATCAAATTGAGGTCTTTGATCCACTTGGATCTAGTTTTTCTGTGTGTGCAAGGTGATAGATAATGAGTACAATTTCAGTCTTACTTGGGTGTACATCTACTTTTCCCAGATTCATTTGTTGAAAATATTTTCTTCTCCAGTGAAATTTTTTGCACTTTTGTCAAAATCCAGGTGGGCCATAGTTACAATTACTCGTGTTTGTGTCCTTTATTTTGTTCCAACACTCTACATGCTTGTTTTTGTGCCAATACCGTGTTGTTTTCATTATAATATGTATATATGTCTCTCTCTCTATCTATATAATATCTTGAGGTCTAAAATAGCAATCCTTATAATATTAGTTTTTTTTCTTTAATGATTGCTTTGTTTGTTGGCGTCTTTTCTTAATTCGTATAAATTTTATGACTTTTTATGTTTTTATGAAGAATGTTGTGGATATTTTGAATGAATTTATGAATTGCTTCTGGAATCATGATCATTTTCACAATATTATTTCTACCAATCCATGAACTTTTTTTTTTCAATTTTCTAGTGTCTTTCTTATTCTTCTTCATCAGAGATTCAAAGTTTTCAGTGTAGATGTCTTTATCTTCTTGGATAAGTTTTTTCAAAGGTATTTTATTACGTTTGATGCTATTGTAAATGAGAGTGTGTCTGTGGCCTATTTTTCAGTCTGTTTGTTGTACAGGTATATAAAGGCTATTATTGATTTTATAAGTTGATTTTTGTATTCTGATACTTGGCTAATATTTTTAATTATTTCTAGAATGGTGAAATTTTAGTATGTCTTATGTACACTATCATATCATCTACAAGTAGAGAAAATTTGACATTTGTGTGTATATTACACACATATATGTAACATATATATGTAATTTTCTTCTCTTGACCAATTGCTCTTGTTAGTGCCTCTAGAACTGTACTGATAAAGAGGATAGAGTAGTGTATTATTCCAAGACTTTAATGTGATTGCTTCAAATTTTCTCCATGTTCACTATGGCTTTGCCATGTATAGGCTCTATTATTTTGAGGTATGTGTAGAAGGATTTTAATCCAGCAATTCGGCTGTTCTGGAAAGGAGTCACATCTACAGGTCTTCTTGGTGTTTGCTATCCACTGAAATGTTGACTCACGCTGGATTATAGTATGATATAGCTGGATTGCATATTGCCCTTAGTATACACCTTTAATCCCAAACAACCTAGGTAAGGTTTGTAGAAGGAAGCAGCCATTTTTTAAAAATGATTTCAAAGGGTCAGACAAAGTGATAAATCAGAGAAAAATCTGACAGAATAGGATATGCCCAATTCTCATGAGAACACAGAGGGAAAAAAAGAGGTAACTTAAGAGAGAGCAGCACAGAGGAAGAGAGAGAGAGGAGTTAATTTCACAAGACAGGTTAAAGAGATAACAATATAGACACAGAGGAGGAGCCAGAAGATTAGAACAGATTTCTAGAGTTAGTTTGAGGTCAAGCAGAACAATTCAGACAGAAGCTGAGTGAGGCCAGTTTTAATCAAGCAGCTTGGAGAGGTGTTTGAGCCAGAAGAGCTAAGCTGAACCAGCTATCCAGGCTTCTAAAAAAGCTAGAAAGAGTGAGCTAATTTAGCACTCTATGCCTAGATTAGTTTATACTGATGCTAGAAACTTCCAGGGCTTGGCTTAGGTTAGCAAATGAATGCAGTAAGTCTCCAAGACAACAATTATATCTGCCAAAAATAAAAAGTTACTTTTATAGATTTATTACCCCAAGTATCAAAAAATGTGTTGAATTTTGTTAAAGACTTTTTCTTCATCTATTTAGATAATCAGGTGTTTTTTTTTCTTTTAGTCAATTAATGTGATTAACAATATTTATTGACTTACATATGTTGAATCAACCATGCATATCTGAGATAAAACCAAACTTGATTGTGATAGATGATATTCTTCATATGTTCTGATATTCAGTTTTATAGTGTTTTAATTGAGGATTTTTGCATCTGCTTTCATCCTGGACATAAGTCTATAATTTTTGTTGTTATTGTGTACTTATTCTATGGGTTATTGGGGTAATATTGGAGTCATAGAATGAGTTTGGGGTGACTTTTTTCTTTTGTTTAAGGATTGGTTGCAATTCTTTGAAAGTTTGGTAGAGTTCTGATGTGAATCAATCTAGACCTAGAATTCTTTTTGTTGGAAAACATTTTATTTCTGTTTCAATCTCACTTATTATGGGTCTGTTTAGATTGATGGTCTTTTATTAGATTAATTTTGGTAACATGGATAAATTAAAAATTCTTTTATATTATCCAGCTTAGTGGAATACAATCTTTAAAACATTTCCTTATAATACTCTGCACCTTTTTGTATTCTGTTGTGATGGTTTCCTTGTCTGATTCTGATTCTGTTGACTTTGGGACCTTTTTTTCTTTTGATTAGTTGGTTTAAAGTTCTTTTTGATCTTTTTACCTTGACAAAAATAGCTTTTAGTTTCATTGATTCTTTATCTCTATTTTATTCATTTCTGCTTTTGATTTTCTTCTCAGTATACTGGGTTAGATTTGGTTTGTTATTTTTTTCCAAATATTTGAGTTAGGTCATTAATCCTTTTATTTGTTTTCATTGTGTTTTTATTTCTTTTTTAATAGAAAAATCAATGTTTTATTTGTGTAATAAAAAACTGACTTATTTTTTTACATTTTTGAGGTGATGTATTTCTTTTTTTAATTTTTTTATTAATTTCACTTTATTCATTTTGTATCCCCCCATAAGTCCCTCCCTCCTCCCCTCTTGATCCCACCTTCCCTCCCCTTTCTGCATGCATGCCACTCCCCAAGTCCACTGATAGGGGAGGTTCTCCTCTCCTTTCTGATCTTAGTCTAAGCTCATTGTGTTTTTTAATGTAGGGTCTTAGGGATATAAGCATAGCTCTTAGAACTATCTTTTATGTGTTCTAAAGGTTTGGTTGTGTTGCATTTTCATTTTTATTTAGTGTGAGACATTTGTTCATTCTTTTATAACTTTAGTTATCTTTGTTATTATTATTATTAATTTTCACTTGATTCACTTTGTATCTCCCCATAACCCCCTCCCTTCTCCCCTCCCAGTCTCACCCTCCTTCCCCCTTCTCTATGCATGCCCCTCCCCAAGTACAATGATAGGGGAGGTCTCCTTCCTTCTAATCCTAGTTATTAGGTCTCATCAGGAGTGGCTGCATTGTCTTCCTCTGTGGACTGGTAAGGCTGCTCCCCTTTCAGGGGGAGGTGATCAAAGAGCAGGACAATAGTTCATGTCAGAGACAGTCCCTGTTCCCATTACTATGGAACCCACTTGGACACTGAACTGTCATGGGCTACATCTGTGCAGGGGTTCTCCATTATCTCCATCAATGGTCCTTGGTTGGCTTATCAGGAGTCTCAGAAAAGATCCCTGTGCCCAGATTTTTTGATTCTGTTGCTCTCTTTGTGGAGCTCCTGTCCTCTCCAGGACTTACTATTTCTCAATCCCCATTCAGAAAGGCAAAGAGGATGGACATCAGAAGAAGGAGAAAACAAGAAACAGGACAAGAGCCTGCAACAGAGGGCCTCTGAAAGGCTGTACCCTGAAGGATATCAAAGCAGATGCTGAGACTAATGGCCAAACTTTGGGCAGAGTGCAGGGAATCTTATGAAAGAAGTGGGAAATAATAAGTCCTGTTCATTTCAGTCTTGACTAATTCTTCAACCCATTTATCATTCAGGAATGAGCTGGTGAATATCCACAGGTTTAGACACTTACATGAGTTTTGTTTTCTGTCTATTTTAAGTTTTATAACATGATTGTCAGGATACATAGATTATTTTTCTATATTTATAAAGATTTGATTTATTTTCTTGCATGCAGTATATTATAAAGAAGCTTCCGCATGCTGTTGCACAGAATGTGCATTCTTTGGCATTTGCACAGACTATTTAGTAGATATATGTTAGGTCCATTTGATATAAGATGTCAATTAATTCTAAGGTTTTTCTGTTTATTTTTCATCCAGATGACCTATCCACTAAAGAGAGTAAGACTTTGAAACCACATAAAATTATATAAAATTATGTTATATTTTATATTAAAAATTATATATATATTTTATATTATAAAATTATGTTAATCTTTCTCTTTTGTTTGTATGCTTTTGATGAGATTGAATGTAGTAGAGTTCATATACATTTAGTATTAGACCTTTTTTTTTTCTCATTAACTGATCCCTTGGTTAGTTAGAATGAAGTACCCTTCTTTGATTCTTCTGATTACTTTTAGTTTAAAATCTGGTTTGTCAGATATCAGGATGTTGATGCTTGTTAGCCTTCTGATCCCATTTGCACAGAATCCTTTTTCCATTCTCTCACTTTAAGGTGATGCCAGTATTTGAAGTTTAGGGTTATAGTAGACAACAGATAGATGGGTTTTATTTATTTATTCATTCAGTTAGCTTTCCTGCTTTGATTGAAATGTTGAGGGTATTATTACTTAGAGTAAGGGTTGAATGGCATGTGTATATTGCAGTCATTTTGCAGTCTTTTGCTAGCTTGTGTTCTTAGTTGTGCTTTGTATTTCATTTTTTTTTCTTTAGAATCTACTTGCTATGCTTATTTTTCTATTCAGTTTGAATACTGCTATCAGTATTCTGTCTAGTGTTTTCTTGTTGTTGTTTTTTATGCTGTTGTAGGATAAGAAGTGTTTTAGGCTGTTTGGATCATGGAAAGTTTTTTTTCTCTCCTTCAATTCCTGCATATAGTTTTGCTAACTCATTTCATTTGACAGTAATGGTCTTTTGGAGTTTGGAGTGTATTGTTCCAGGCTTTTCTCCTTCTCAGTTTCCATTAAGAAATCAGTTGTCCAGAAACACATAAAGAAATGCTCAATGTCCTTAGTCATCAGGGAAATGCAAATCGAAAAGACCCTGAGATTTCACCTTACACCCATCAGAATGGCTAAGATAAAAAACTCAAATGACAACACATGCTGGAGAGGATGTGGAGAAAGGGGAACCCTACTCCACTGCTGGTGGGAATGTAAACTTGTACAACCACTTTGGAAATCAATCTGGCACTTTCTCAGGCAATTAGGAATAGCACTTCCTCAAGATCCAGCTATACCACTCCTAGGCATACATCCAAAATATGCTCAAGCATACAACAAGGACATTTGCTCAACTATGTTTGTAGCAGCTTTCTTTGTAATAGCCAGAAGCTGGAAACAACCCAGATGTCCCTCAGTCGAGGAATGGATACAGAAATTGTGGTATATCTAAACAATGGAATATTACTTAGCAATAAAAACCAAGGAAATCATGAAATTTGCAGGCACATGGTGGGAACTGGAAAAGATCATCCTGAGTGAGGTATCCCAGAAGGAGAAAGACACACAGGGTATATACTCACTCATAAGTGGATATTAGATATATAATATAGGATAAACATACTAAAATCTGTACACCTAAAGAAACTAATCAAGAAGGAGGACACTGGCTAAGATGTTCAATCCTCATTCAAAAATGCAAAAGAATGGACATCAGAAGAGGGAGTAAACAGGGTACAAGATTGGAGCCTACCACAGAGGGCCTCTGAAAGGCTCTGCCCTGCAGGGTATCAAAGCAGAAAGTGAGACTTATAGGCAAACTTTGGGCAGAGTATGGGCAATCTTATGAAAGAAGGGGGAAATAGTAAGACCTGGAGAGGACAGGAGCTCCACAAAGAGAACAACAGAACCAAAAAATCTGGGCACAGGGATCTTTTCTGAGACTGATAAGCCAACCAAGGACCATTGATGGAGATAATCTAGAACCCCTGCACAGATGTAGCCCATGCAGTTCAGTGTCCAAGTGGATTCCATAGTAATGGGAACAAGGACTGTCTCTGACATAAACTCAGAGACTGGCTCTTTGATCACCTCTGCCTGAGGGGGGAGCAGTCTTACCAGGCCACAAAGGAAGACAATGTAGCAACTCCTGAAGAGACCTGATAAGCTAGGGTCAGAAGGAAGAGAGGAGGACCTCCCCTATCAGTGGACTTGGGAAGGGACATGGGTGGAGAAGGGAGAAGGAGGGTGAGATTGGGAGGTGAGGGGGGAGGGAGCTACAGGGGGGATACAAAGTAAATAAACTATAATTAATAAAAATAACAATTCATTAAAACATTTAAAAAGAAATCAATTGTCATTTTTGTGGAATTTCTCTTATGTAAGAGCTTTCTTTATATTTTTTCTTACAGCTTTGAATATTTTTTCTTTGTTTTATATAGTTTATGTTTTAACTATAATAGTACCTAGAGAGATTCTTTCTTTTATCTTACCTAATTGGGGTTTTCTGTACTTTTATTATGTATATGTGTAAGTCTTTCCTTAATTTGGTGACATTTTCTTCTATGATTTCATTAAATATATCTATGCCATTGACCCAAGATTTGTATCCTTCATCTATACCTCTATTTTGAAGATTTGCTCTTTTGTTGGTGTTCCACATTTCATTTCCTTTTTGCTCCATTCCTGTGCTCTAAACATTTTTTTTAATATTTGCTGTTTATTTCATCTAGATCTTCTACTTCCTCTTCAGATTTGATATTCTACCCAGTGCTTGGCTCATTCCTCTAGCACAGCATTCCTAAAGTTTCACATTTGGGATACCGACTTTTTCAATTCCATCTACATTTCATCTTCTACTTTCTTCAATATTTCTATCTCTTTAATGGATTCAGTTTTCAAATTCTAAATTATCTTCATCATTTTATTTGGCCATGTATTTCTATTTTATTGGAAGTCAATGAAATATTACTTGTTATCCTCTTTGAATTCAGTGAAGTGCTTATTCATGTCTTCTTTACATTCCTTTATATTCCTTGATGAAGTTATTACTGCATTACTGTTCTTTTTAAATTCTGTGTCCTAGGGTTTATATAGGAGGTTGTCATGAGAGAACACTTCTATAAGGCTAGTGGGTTTGATGAAAGCCATACTGTCTTGGCCATTCATGTTCATTTTGATTTTGTGATTTGACCTGGACACATGGATTTCTTTCTTTGCTTGTATGTAATGTGGTAATCTGCCTTTCCTTAGATTAAGCAAATGTAGGAAATGTGCATCCTGAGCTAGTCCAGATAAAGCTAGTAGATGAACTATTTAACTGGACCAAGGAAAGGCAGCTTCCAAACTACAGGTATAAAGCTATGAATGTGGATGATATGGCAACAGGGAAGAGTTGATTTAGAAAATTAAGATTCAAAAGACACAGGTCTGGAACTTGGCCTGTGGATGTGGAAATGGCTATAGGCATGGAAATTGTTGTTTGTTAGTGAGATTGGAAGGGGAAAGGAAGAAGAGACTTACCTAGCAAGCTCTCTCAGAAACAAAGAACGTTTGTGAGCAGCAGTCTAGAATAGGGTTGTGTGTCTACAGGTTGCAGAAGGTTTTAATAAATGGTTAAAATATGATTTTTATATTACAATCTAGAAATAATTAATGTCAGAACAAACAAGTCTGTAAGTAAAACAATGATCAAATAGTCTGTACTGATTAAAAAAATGACAGTGAATTTCTTTCTTTAAAAAAAACATTCTAGATCTTTTTGTAAACTACAATTCAATTCAAAATACAAAGTGTTATTTAAGAAGTCCTACTGGAAGCTTAGAAGTGGCAAAGACAGTGTTGGAAACATGCCTAGCAAACATCATACGTACACAATACAAAATCCCTTTTCTGTTACCTAGCGATGTGCATCAGAAATCTGGCAGGAGTTAGTTCGCATGTAGTTTCCTCTCAAAAACAAAACCCACCACAATAGACAGATGTAGGCCAGTCTCACTGGAACTAAGAGCACTGTAAAATATTATTAGTTGGTTACTCTCTGAAGCTTGGCAGCAACAGTGAATTGTTATTACCACAATCACCATTACTTTCAGCTAAGGGGGAGACAGAAAGACCTGGATGGGACAGGGCTCCAAAAGGAGACCAACAAAGCCGTAAAAAATGAGCCCTGGGGGCCCTGAAGAGAATGATACCCCAACCAAGGACAATGCATGGAGAGGAACTGGAACCCCTGCTCAGACATAGTCCATGGCAGCTCAGTATCCAATTGGGTGCCCTAGTAAGGGGAACAGGCACTGTCTTTGGCTTGAACTCAGTGGCTGGCTCTTTCATCACCTCCCTCTGAGGGGGGTGCAGCCTTACCAGGCCAAAAAGAAGAGAAACAACTAGTCCTGATGAGACTTGATAGACTAGGGTCAGAGAGAAGGAGAGGAGGTCCTCCTCTATCAGTGGACTACCGCAGGGGCACAGGGAGAGAAGAGGGAGGGAGGGTGGGATTGGGAGGAGATGAGGGGAGGGGCATAGCCAGGATAAAAATTGAATAAATTGTAATAAATGATGATAATAAAAATGTTAAAAAAAGAATATATGACAGGTGAGATACAGTGATAATATAAGCAGCTGACATTTGTAAGAATCTGCTGATTCCTGAACTCTCACAGATTTACCTAGCATGGATGTGGGGCTGTTTACATATGTTCTTTGACAGTGATGGGATTTGAGAAACTGTGACCCAGACAGTGAAATTTTAATTGGGCTCAGCATTCTTTCACATTTTCCTTAGCTGAGGAACATGAATTCAGTACTGTCATACTGTATAAGGTCAACCTCAGGATAACATGACCTTCAAGGATGGTGGAGAGGCCTGCCTAAGAAAGTACCCCAAGCCTGGCTTACACAGTGACTCTCATTTGATGTATGCTCGCTTTATCCCATTGGTTAAGTACTACATGCATGACTTTGTTGTGACTAGAGATCCTCAAATCTGGAACTCTTGTTGTTCTTAGCAAGCATCAGTCTTTGATGGCTGCTTTGAATTAAAGGTGGTGGTATTATGACCAGGTTACTGTAAGCAAATTGAGGCTGTGAGAACAAGCCTGAATGTTGCACTTGTCCTTTATGATGTCTAATAACTTTAGAACCTACATGTTGCTATGGTAACCTATCATGATAAAATTAACCTGGATCACTAAGCCAAGACAGAGAAGCTAGCTGCAGCAGAGAGCCACTGGGTACCTGATGGACTCTCATAGACCAAGGATTTGTATGAATTAAAACACAGACTTCCAGGTTTTGTATTATGAAACACCATAGATATTTATCTAACTTAAGAAATGTCCATCTGCTTTCCATATATTCTTATGCTACACAGGCTTGTTTATATCTTGTATGTGTACTTATAAATTAAATAAATAAAGACTTCAAAAAAGGAAGGAAATGATAGGCTATTGTTGATAATTATACATTCTTTACTGAGGTCCAGGCCATTTGTTTTTTCTGTCTCCTAGGTCGATGTATTTTTCCCCCCCAGAGGTCAGCTAAGCTTTTTCCTAGTCATGAGTGGGTGATGTGGTAGAAAGAGCACTTATTTAAGTAATGGTCTCTTAAAAGTAAGGGCCATTTCCTTTAGTGAAAGAACAAATTGGCCTTCAGAATATTTATGTGATAGTATTAGAAGTAATTATTTCTAGGTTTTCTGCTTTTATGGTTAGGAACATGTTACTGTGATTATCTATGCATGTAAACTAGGCATGCCTGCTTAAGGCTCCCAATTCTTCAAATTCTGACAACTGTTTTTTTTACTTTTTAATTTTAATTTATTAGTTATTACAATGTATTCACTTTGTATCCCTACTGTAGCCACCTCCTTCATTAACTCACAGTCTCACCCTCCTTCCCTCTTCTCCTTATATGCCCATCCTCTAGTCCACTGATAAGGGAGATCCTCCTCCCCTTCAATCTGACCCTAGTTTATCAGATCTCATCAGGACTAACTGCATGTCTTCCTCTGTGGCCTGGCAAGGCTGCATCCTCCAGAGGAAGGTGATCAAAGAGCCCACCACTGAGTTTATGTCAGAGATAACCCCTGCTCCTCTTACTAGGGAAGCCACTTGGAGACTGAGCTGCTATGGGCTACATCTGAGCAGAGGGTCCAGGTCCTCTCCATGTATATTCCTTGGTTGGAGTATCTTTACAAGGGGGACCTTAGTGAAGATGCTTAATCCTTATTCAGAAGGGCAAATAGATTGGACATTGGAAGTGGGAGAAGACAGGGAGCAGGACAGGAGCCTTCCACAGAGGGCCTCTGAAAGACATCCAGCAAGGTATTGAAGCAGATCCTGAGACTCATATCCAATCTTTGGGCAGAGTGCAGGGAATCTTATGGAAGAAGGGGGGGGGATAGAAAATCCTGGAAAGGACAGGATTTCCACAAGAAGACCAACAGAAATCTTGTCCCAGGGGAACTATTATTTTTTGTCGTTGTTTGTTTGTTTCTCTCTCTTAACCAACTTAAACTAAATGAAGTAGTGTAAAGTAGTTCAATGCCATAATTTTTATTCAAGTAATCAGGTCTGTCTGATGTTGCTGTACTTTTGGTACACTGCACAGTCCCTACGAATATTTCCTTGCCTGTATTCAACTTGGGCGCTCATGCTTAAACTTTGTTCCTACGTGTTGCTACTTAAGATGTTTCCTTCTCTTGGAAATTTCATCTCTTCTCTTAGTCAATTTATAAAATTGATTTCCTTGTCTACGTTTTATTTTGAGCTTTGTAGAAATATCCAATATCTTAAAATGTATGCTACAAAACTTTCATTAAAATCAGGGTTTGAGCATAACTTAAAGATCAGATTGTAGACTTATATGGATCAAAATTGTGTAGAATCTTTTTCTACGTGTCGATGCTGGAGATCACACTCAGGGACTCATGAGTGTGCCTCACACTTTTGACCAATAGAGCATTTCCTTCTCCCCAGAAGTTTTTATTCTAATCAGTTACTCTCGAGCTGTTATGTGAAGCCTTATTCTACCTTTGTTATTTCTTCTACTAATTTAGTAATTGTGGTTTTTGTCACTTAGATAATCCATTTGAAATTTAGCTAAGATTTTCTCAGCCATTAAAAAATTACTAAGCAATACTTGTTTGTCTAGATTTAATTTATTTCTTTAAAAAACAATCAATTGACTTTTAAATTAGAATATGTGGGTAGTAAATTATGTTTCCACTTAAAAATTTTTATTTTCCATTACTATTTGAGCTTTAGAATTAGTTCCGGGACGATCCAATTCTCTGTCCTGTCCTCAGGGCTGTGTTTGTCTGAGGTTATGTTTTCCTCACATTAAATCTGTCTTCAGAGCTTCCTCCTGGGGTTTGCTCTTCTGACTTCAAAGTCTGGGTATCTCTTTCATTTCTGCCTACACATATCAGTTTTATTGTTATCTTTTCTGGTCATCTGAAACCATCTCTACTTTGTAATATCTAAAACTTTAAAAAATTATTTTTATTAATTACAGTTTATTCACTTTGTATCCCCCCTGTACCTCCTTCCCTCCTACCTCCAAATCTCACCCTCCCTCCCTTTTCCCCACCTGGGGCCCCTCTCCCAGTCCACTGAAAAGGGAGGTCCTCCTTCCCTTCCCTCTGATCCTAGTCTATCAGGTCTCATCAGGACTGGCTGCATTGTCTTCCTCTGTTGTTCTGGCAAGGATGCTCCCCCCTCAGGGGGAGGTGATCAAAGAGCAAGCCAATCAGTTCTTGTCAGAGACTGTCTCTATCCCCATTACTCTGAATTCACGTGGACACTGAACTGCTATGGGGTACATCTGTGCAGGGGTTCCAGGCCATCTCCATGGGTTGTCCTTGGCTGCAGTATCAGTCTTAGAAAACACCCCTGTGCCCGGACTTTTTAATTGAAACTGAAAACTAATATTTCAACCTACCATGTTGAAATACTTCAGAATCACCATTTATCTATTCGTCTTATTCTTTTATGTTTTGCCTATTTAATAATATTATAAATACTTACTAACTTTTCTGTTAATAATCATTTTGGCATACATTAAAAAATGTTTTAGTTTCTTCCTTCATTTCCTGAACTTTGGATCTTTGTGGTTTTGTTTCTAAGACCTAGCATTGGGTAGTATATTAGGTTTTATTTTTGCTTTATTAAAACCTAGAACACAGATTTTTATTAAAAACAGAACACAGATTTACTAAAAACAGAACACAGATTTACTACATCTAATACAATGATGGTTTGCTAAGCGGTAGAGAATATAATATTTAAATTCCTTTTAAAATCAAAACAGTGTTTAATGGGTTTGGTGTCAACAAGTAAGGTCTAGTGCTAAAAATTATTATTATTATTAATCATTATCATTATTTACAATTTGCTCAATTTGTAGCCCCTCCCTCATCTCTTCTCTGTTCCATCCTCCACCCCTCCTCCTCCCCTATCCTTCTTCTCTAGTCCACTGATAGGGAAGTCCTCTTACCCTACTGTTTGACCCTAGCCCCTCAGGTCCCATCAGGATACCTGGATCCTCTTCCACTGTGGGCTGGCTAGATTGTTTTTAAAATACTAGTACTTATGTGAATGAGTTGTAATTGAGTGACTTTATGCCTGAAATTCTCTTCTTTGATGTTGAAATTTTGCTTAAACTTTGGTGCTAGCTGTGGTGGTCTCACATACAGAAATGAAATTCAGAGCACTAGACAGTTGAATTATAATGAGAAATCTTCCAGGCAGAAGGAATGGATTTTTTGATGCAGCTTGATAATTATATTTTCTATATATAGTTTAATGTGTGGAAAAATTAGTTAACCTTTATTACCTTTGAAACAAAATAAGAATTGGTGATTAACAACGTGTTAAGCATATACTGTCTCATTGCTCAGAATGTATGCAAGGTCCTTGCATAAGTACCTATGTGATTGACCTGCATTCACAGTCATAAAAAACTTGCTCTTATCCACTGTTACTGTAAGCAGTCACTTCTTGTATTTCCCCAGTGCCTTCTTGTGACTGTAATTCTCTTGCTAAATAACTTTGCTTGGTGTTTCCATTTACTCTTTTGAATTATGTTTTTATTACCAATTTGGCCATAGCTATGGTACATTGGCCTTGAAAGCATACACTTCTTTAAAAACAAAAACAAAATCTATGTGTATGGGTGTACAAGTGTCACAGCATGTGTAAGGAGGTCAGAGGCCAACCTGAAGAAGTCAGTTTATTCCTTCTACATTGTTGTTGTACTCCAGGATAGCACTAACATTGTCAGGCTTAGTGGCAAGTGCTTTTACCTTCTCCACAATTCTATTTACCTTTACTATGCTGGACTTTGAAATTTGCTACTATGTAGTTACATTTCTTGCAACATAAACAAGCTACTTAAGGCAAGTATGTCTTTCAGAGGCCTTCTGTGGTAGGCTCCTGTCCTGCTCCCTGTCTTCCCCTATTTCCGATGTCTATCCTCTTTGCCATTCTGAATGAGGTTTCAGCTTCTTCCCTAGGGTCCTCCTTGTTGTTTAGCCTCTTTAGGGCTATAGATTTTAGTATGTTTATTCTATATTATATGGCTAATATCCACTTATAAGTGAGTATATACCATGTATGTCTTTCTGCTTCTGGTTACCTAACTCTGGATCATCTTTTCTAGTTCCATCCATTTCTCTGCAAATTTCATGATTTTCTTGTTTTTAATTGCTGAGTAGTATTCCCTGATCAGATGAAGTCCATACGCTGCTCAGTTTCCAAGCAGGTTCCCTAGAAAGGGGAACAGAGACTGTCCCTGAAATGTACCCAGTGGTGGCTCTTTGATCACCTCTCCCTGTGGTGTTGCAGCCTTGCCAGGCTACAGAGGAAAATGATGTAGTCAGCCCTGATGAGACCTGACAGACTAGGGTCAGATGGAAAGGGAGGAGGTCCTCCCCTATCAGGGGACTAGGGAATGAGCATAGGGGGAGAAGAGGGTAGGTGGGTGGGACGGGAAAGAGATGAGGAAGGTGGCTACAGCCAGGATACAAAGTGATTCAGAATTTCTTAATATCAAGAACAATATATTGTCCAGATAATTTAAGAGGAGATTTTTTATTAATTATACTTTATTCACTTTGTATCCCCCATAAGCCCCTTCCTACTCCCCTCCCGATTCCACCTTCCCACTCTCTTCTTCAAGCATCCTCCTCCCCAAGTCCATTGATAGGGGAGGTCCTTCTCTCCTTCCTTCTGATCTTAGTCTATCAGTTCACATCAGGAGGCGATCAAAGAGCAGGCCAATCAGATTATGTCAGAGGAAGTCCCTCTTCCCATTACTATGTAACCCACTTGGACACTAAAATACTGTGGGCTGCATCTGTGCAGGGGTTCTAGGTTATCTCCATGCATGGTACTTGGTTGGAGTATGAGTCTCTGGGAAGACCCCTGTGTTATACTTCTATGGTAATCTCAATCCAAATTGATATTTTACTACCATACTGTACACTATAATAGGTAACACAACACTTAGCTATTTGATTTAATAAGTAAAAGGGATATATTTATTCAAGTGTTTAGCCATGAATCAGTTTCTGCCAGTAACTGGAACATGGGGTTATGAGTAGAGGTACATAAATAAATATTATGTTCACCTGTCATTTATATTCATATCAGTACATAGAAAAATATGTAATAGAGTGAGACAAAACAGGAAGATTCTGAAAATTACTGAGTGATATAAAGTTAACTTCTTCTTTATCAAAGACTGAAAAAGAAAAAAAGAAACCACTATAACACTGACACTTTTCCCAATGTTATCTCTTCTCTTCATAGTTTACTTCAGTGTTTTATCCTCTATGGAAAATCCAGTTGCTATAAAAATTTACAAAGCAAAAGCTTAGAATATCCTTTATTATCCACATACAACCTCAAAAGCAAGAGAAGTTCAACTTTCTATTCCTGAAGATGTTAACTACAGATGGATTCAAGCCCTCTGGATGCTAACACATCAAACCTTCCTTATGCAAATACTAATCATATGTTTCATGAAACTTCACAAAATCAGCTGTCCAAGATGTGTGGATGTGAGTGTGTATGTGTGGGTATATGCATGCTTTCTGTGTGTGTTTGAGTGAACACGTGTGTCAAACTCAGTAATGTACACTAGCTTTTGTTTTTATAACAGGCCATGAAACACATCTTTTGAAGCATAGTAAAAAAAAAAAAAAACATGAAGTGTGGTGGCGTAAAGGCTGTGAAAACCAGCAACCGTGAAATGAAGTTCTAGTACAGTCTTTCTTAGCTGGAAGAAAAAATAAAACAGCTGTTGCTTTGGGTAGTCTGGTCATCTTCTTCAACAAATATTTTGAAAACTTTATCTCTGTATAAGTTTGTTTTTTTTTTTTTTTTTTTTTTTGCAGTGAACTCTTGTGAGTGGTGAAAAATAAATGCCCCATCCCCATCAGTTCTGTACAAGCTGCTATCAAGGGAATAAAGAACACTTATCCACTGAATATATTTGCTAGCTTAACTGCCAATTGAGATGGATGAATAATTGATGCAGGCTGGATTTATGATCTTTTTTTGCAAATAACTTTGCACAATATACTAGATTATGTCTTCGGAAAGGAAGTGCCCATGAACCCTCATTTCAAAAGTTTATCCTGTCATCCCTTATTTCAAATCTTCATGTGTATTCCTTTCTTTTCTTTCTTTCTTTCTTTTTTTTTTTTTTTTATCCTCCCAACCTCATTTCCTCCCTGCCCCTTTCCAAGTCCAGTGATAGGGGTGGACCTCCTTCCCTTTCATCTGACCCTAGCTTATCAGGTATCTATTCCTTTTCAAAAGTTTAATTCAATCATGGAAATAAAAATGAAAAAACAAATCTATCTAAATTACCATTCCATTATTTGTTCTGAGAATATTCCAGTTTTCTGTTTAGAAATAAAAAAATCAAAATCAAATTCAATGAGTCAAATTACTTCTTTTTTTTAACTTATATTAATTACACTTTATTCACTTTGTATCCCCCCATAAGTCCCTCCCTATCCCCTCTTCTTCACTCATCCCCCTCCCCAAGTCCACTGATAAGAGAGGATCTCCTCTCCTTCCTTCTGATCTTAGTCTATCAGATCTCATCAGGAGTGGCTGCATTGTCATCTTCTGTGGCCTGGTAAGGCTACTCCCCCACTCAGGGGGAAGTGATCAAAGAGCAGGCCAATCAGATTATGCCAGAGCCAGTCCCTCTTCCCATTACTATGTAACCCACTTGGACACTAAACTTCTATGGGCTACATCTGTGCAGGGGTTCTAAGTTATCTCCATGCATGGTACTTGGTTGGAGTATGAGTCTCTGGGAAGAACCCTGTGTTCAAATTTTCTGGTTCTGTTGCTCTCCTTGTGGAGATCCTGTCCTCTCCAGATTTTATTTCCCACTCTTTTTGAGAAATGCTCAATGTCATTAGCCATTAGGGAAATGCAAATCAAAACAACCCTGAGATTTCACCTTACACCCATCAGAATGGCCAAGATCAAAAACTCAAGTGATAACACATGCTGGAGAAGATGTGGAGAAAGGGGAACCCTCCTCCACTGCTTGTGGGAATGTAAAGTTGTACGGCCACTCTGGAAATCAATCTGGCGCTTTCCCAGACAACTAGGAATAGCACTTCTCCAAGACTCAGCCATACTATTCCTAGGCATATATCCAAAAGAGGCTTAAGTACACAATAAGGACATTTGCTCAACCATGTTTGTAGCAGCTTTATTTGTAACAGCCAGAAGCTGGAAACAGCCCAGATGCCCCTCAACTGAAGAATGGTTGGAGAAATTGTGTGGTACATCTACACAATGGAGTATTACTCTGCAATGAAAAATAAGGAAATCATGAAATTTGCAGGTAAATGGTGGGAAATGGAAAGGATCATCCTGAATGAGCTGTCCCAGAAGCAGAAAGACACACACAGTATATACTCACTCATATAGACATGTAATATAGGATAAACCTACTAAAATCTGTACATCTAAAGAAACTAAGCAAGAGAGAGGACCCTGACTAAAATGCTCAATCCCCATCCCAAAAGGCAAAGAGGAAGGACATCAGAAGAAGAAGAAAATAGGAAACAAGCTAGAAACCTACCACGGAGGGCCACTGAAAGGCTCTGCCCTGCAGACTATCAAAGCAGATGCTAAGGCTTACAGCCAACTTTGGGCAGAGTGCATGGAATCTTATGAAAGAAGTCAAATTACTTCTTAATTAAAGCTAAGGAAAAAGTCTTTCTGATTATCTTTCATTCAACAAACTATTTTGACCCAAGTCTGTAATACTAGATGTGATCACTCAAGGAAATAATGTCATATTCTGGAGTCAATATGTTTTATATATACATATCTTAAAGGGTTTTCAAGAGCAACTCATTGTACAGGTATATTCTAATGCTTTACAGTCTGTTGGGATTTATCATTGATAGGCCTTGCACTATGTGAAATGATTCTTTTCAAGGAAAGTGAAGAATTTAGTCCTGAGATCTGTGTTTACTGGGAGAATACCAGAACAATTTCTGTTCCAAAGGTTGGGCATTTCACTGTCTGCATACCTCTAGGTACACAACAGTTCTTCCTGTTTTTTCATCACTTGTGTAAATATCCTCTGAATGGATTGCCTTTCTTCTTCATATCTTGCTGAGTTTTATTAGTGTTGCTTATTGAGTTATTTTTAATAAATTTTTGAAAATTATTTATATGACTGTGGTACTTATGCCTTCCCATTCCTTTCTTTCTTCCTCCACTAATTCCTCCAGAGTCCCCCACCACCTCTCTCTCATATTCATGACCACTTTTTCAATTACTTTTCATATACACATACAAATATACAAGTACATACAACCTGCTAAGAATATATATATATATATATTTTAAAGATTGGTTGCATGGAGTTTGATAACAAATAAGGCAGCTTGTTTCTGGAGAAGACTGGTTCTTAGGAGCTGTTAGTGTGCTGTAACTCTCATCTAAGTGTGTGGCTTTGGGAGCTTTCCTCCATCCATGTTGGAATGCCAACCAGGAAACTCTGGAAACAATATAGAGTATTGCCATTGTTCTAGTTACCGTTGAGATACTGAAACTGTGACTGTGAAACTGTTGCTGAAGATGATGTAATTTTGATGCAGACTTGGAGGAATTAAGCTGGAAAAGACTTGTAGGCCTTTTAACTGAGAAATAATTCTTATAGCACAAAGGAAGAAACACAACAAATAGTCTTAGTTGTAAAGTCTATGGGTTATTATGCTGCCAGATATCTCCAATAGTGAAATATTGGTACTTTAATGTCGGGTTAATAATCTAATAAGGTGAAAGACTAGGTAAACCTACCCAACTACCAATGCTTAATAATTCAACGGACCTGCAAAAACCTACTGATATTACTTCCCTAAAGTAGCAGAAAGTCTAACTGCACTTAAGTTCATTGTTTTATACCCACATATAAATATAGCTCTCACTTCTCATAAAAAGATTAATTTTATAGTAGATTAAAATTAGTTATAGAAATCTACCAGTGTCCAAAATACAGAGACAAAGAGAATATGTGTTATCTAATACCAACCAATACGTCTACAACTCAGTTCCTACGCTTAAGATTCAGGGTGCATTTTAGTAGAGGGGGAATGAAGAGTAAAATCCCAAAGGATCATCCTGAGTGAGTTGTCCCAGAAGCAAAAAGACACACATGGTATATACTCACTCATATAAACATACAACACAGGATAAACCCACTAAAATAAGTGCATCTAAACAAACTAAGCAAAAGAGAGGACCCTAACTAAAATGCTCAATCCCCATCCTGAAAGGCAAAGAGGATGGACATCAGAAGAAGAAGAAAACAGGAAACAACCTAGGAACCTGCTACAGAGGGCCTCTGAAAGCCAGAAGAAAACAGGAAACAACGTAGGAACCTGCCACAGAGGGCCTCTGAAAGCCAGAAGAAGAAAACAGGAAACAACCTAGGAACCTGCCACAGAAGGCCTCTGAAATCCTCTGCCCTGCAGACTATCAAAGCAGATGCTGAGCCTGATGGCCAACTGTTGGGCAGAGTGAATGGAATTTTATGTAAGAAGTGGGAAATAGCAAGAGCTGGAGAGGACAGGAACTCTACAAGGAGAGCAACAGAACAAGAAAATTTGAACACAGGGGAACTTCCCAGAGACTCATACTCCAACCAAGGACTATTCATGGAGATAACCGAGAACCCCTGCACAGATGTAGCTCACGGCAGTTCAGTGTCCAAGTGGGTTACATAGTAATGGGAAGAGGGACTGCCTCTGACACAATCTGATTGGCCTGCTCTTTGATCACCTCCCCCTGAGGGGAGAGCAGCCTTACCAGGCCACAGAAGATGACAATGCAGCCATTCCTGATGGGATCTGATAGATTAAGATCAGAAGGAAGGAGAGGAAGACCTCCCCTATCAGTGGACTTGGGGAGGGGCATGCATGCAGAAAGGGAAGGAAGGGTGGGATGGAGAGGGGAGGAGGGAGGGGCTTATGGGGGGATTCAAAAATGAATAAAGTGTAATTAATAGTAATAATAAAGAAAACACTTTAAAAAAACAAAAACAAAAACAAAAAAGTCACAAAACTAAATTTAAATGTCATTATTTTCATATTATTTCCACCTCTATATTTATGAATATCAAAGCCTCATGAGAATTATCATATGTAAATAAAAATTAAGAAAAATTATGTTTCTCTAGTGAAAATAAAATATATTCAATATTTCTGTACGGAAAAAAAAGAGTGTCATATGACAAGAAACCTGCGTCCACACAATCTCAACAGTATAGTTGCATAATCAAGACCTGCACCCTAAGGAATAAACAAAACAACAAGAGCAACAGACAGGAGGCAAGACTCTACATAATCTCTGAATTATGAATCTTCTTAACACGTTTAGAGTATTTTGATTTTGTTAACATATCTGGAATGACATACCTGTATATATATATATATATATATATTTTCTCCCTTTAACACAAAGATTAAAATAATCATATAGGGACTCTTGTGGAAATAACCAAATCGATAAGTTGAAAGAGGGGAACACAGAGGAGAATGGCAGTGGAGGGTCATGATGAGAAGTAGAAGAGTTTGTTGGGAGGAAAATCACATTATCAGAGTCCTGAGTACAGAAGCCCTGCAAGTTAGCCAGTATTTTAAAACCAGGGGAGGTAAAGTGTCTAATACAATGTGGAGACAAATTGTGTAGAGGAGGATCTGAAGTCTTCCCAAATTATTAATTTAGTATTTTTCTGGTTTTTTTTTAATTGATTTCTTGTTTTCCATAATAATTGTTATAATTGTTTTTTTTTTTTTTTTTGGAAATTTTGTTTGTCTTTGTTTTGTTTTGTTTTTGAAAGTGTCAGTTATAAACTACTGATAAAATAGCTTGAACTTGTCAGGCTCTGCCCTTAGGGAGGGAATTGGCAGTGACCAATAACACAGAGTCATAAACGACTGTTGTTGTTTATAGAAAGTAGAGAAGAATTTTCATTTCAGCACACACACACACACACACACACACACCCCACACACACAGTCATGCACACGCATACATGCAATCCTTTACAGAAGAATAATAAAAGGCATACACAGTTTTAACCCTACACTAGCAGTCAAGAAGAAAAACTCCAGACTGTATCTCTAAGCTCCATTAATTTGTAACTTTTAGTCCTGAGCCAATAGGACAGAGATAAGTAATCACTCAGATGTGTTTTTCATCTAATTTCACGTGCTGTTTATAAGGATGCCATCTTAAATCATTGTCATTTCCCTTTTTTATTTTAAGTGTTTTATCTTCAAGTATCTTATAGCCTGTTTAGGATAAATTAAAAGAAACCAGAAAACAAAGCTCATGTGGGAAATACAAACCTCTTCTTTGAAGAAGAAAAGGATACCTTATAGTAAACAGGAGGCATGGTTGCTTCACAGTAAAGGGTGGTGGGAATTCCCATCTTGGATTTTCGGTATGCAAGCCTTAGGAGGGTTTTGAATTTTTCTATGTGATAAAATTAGGGATCTTTGAAATGTGGTGAAGGCATTCCTTTTTTGTTTGGGGAAGTTTTACAGGCTAAATGCTGTTCATGTAAGGGAAAAAGAATTGAAAACATGAAGAATAAACATGGAGAGAAATTTAAAAGGTCTGGACACCTGGGGATGATGATGAGCTCATTTTTTGTAGGAAGAAGACAGGTGAGCACAGACTACAGATTTCCCACCGTGAGATGCCTGTGAGGGCCACAGTCTGCTGTGAGAAATAAGAGAGATGTTAATTACCCACCAGCAAGGACACCAATATTGACAAAATGAAAGGGATGTGGGTAACCCTTCCAAAAACTTGATTCATGTTCATTTAATTGATCGCTTTGTTCTCCAGTATGTTTTGTTTTTACATTTCTTTGCCCAGGGCTATACCACCCTGGATTGTGATCTTTTCAAGCTTTATACATTGAGCAAAGCTTAGTCCAAAGTTAGATTGTTTTGGAGAAAAGACCACCCAGGTGAACTGAGCGTGGATTCACTTACCACCAAAGTAACTGACATAATAAGAAAACCATGAAAAGTGTACAGTTCCCAAAGATGAAGCCCAAAGGCTGAGGAAGAAGGAAGTGGGGGAGGTGGGAGGGAGCAAGGGAGTGACAGATTGAGGGAGGGAGAGAGAAAAAGGTGGCAGATTTATGATCTTTGATGACTGTACTTGAATCATTATAGTTAACATACATGAATTGCTTATATGAAAAGAAAACACTTGGCTGGCAAATAAGTCATAATTATTGAAAGTCACTCAACTTATCACATGGTTATGAAGCTTTTACTGTTCTAGAATTTCTAACACATACAACCACCACCATAAACAACAACAAACAACAACAAATAAAGTGTGGATCAAGAATGCTAGTATAGGTAGAGAGACGACAATCAAGGAACTGGTCAAGAGGACCTATCTGATGAAGCAGTATTATGTTTAGTTACTGTTAGACTGTTAGGAATCTGTTGACTTTACAGAATGTTACAAGTTGTCTTTGAGGTAGTGTGTTGCTGGGAAGCCAGCATCTAGACAAAATGTGCTTTAAACATAATGTGGTACTCTGAAGAGATGAAGAGCGTAATTGCAAGAACATGAAGACCCCAGGATTTACGCCAGTCTTCACTTTATCTAAAATTCCTCCCACAATCATCAGGCCACCAGCTCTGACTGTGAGGGAAGGAGGATGCAGAGCTACAGGGAGTGGAGCTGTGCCATTAATCAGCTGTGATCTTCAAACTATCATAAATTTTAGTGATCAATGCGAAGTCTTGTTTGGATGACTTGGGGACTAAGCCCATGGATCAGCTTGACAGAGATAAATAAAAAGCTAAATAGGGAAGTCATCGTCTGTTCAGGGTGAGAGTGACTGTTAGATTTTCAGACGTGTCATTTGTAAAAGATGTTGGGTGAGATAAAATTCCTCATGTCCGTCATCCACTATTCATTCTGCTCCAAAGTGAAGTTTTGTGTCATTCCTTGTAGATTTTCATTTACTTTGGTTTGAAGCCCAAAATATTATCACACAAATAGTTATTATTCAAAGCATTTATTATAGCTGCCTGTTTCTAATGAGTTAGACTCAAGAGCATTATAAAATACACACAACTCATTTCTTATAACTTTTCAATTTTACCTAGACATTCAAAGATATGTTGAAAATGATTTGTTCGAATCACATTTTCTCATGACAACAAAATGCTTTTGATGATAGAAAGGTTAACATTTACTAATAATGCTAATTAAAAACATATTTACCTTTTAATTATCACTTTAATACACATTTTATGAATATTTAAGTAAATATTTAAAATGAACCTTTTTAATCACAGACTACAATCTATGGCATATATAATGTTCTCATGATGTTCAGTGTCATTCAGTGGTCAGCCAGCATTTGTTTTAGAACTTGGGAGCTCTTAAGCATGTCTAAGATGATACATAGGTTAAACTGAGTCCATTTATAAAAGGCTAAAATTATGAAAGACAGAGAATACCACGAACCTACAATCTTCAGAATGGAATATGTGGGGTTTTTATACTACCTTTGAAGCTGTTTTGGATCACAACTGCTTCTAGGCACCTCCAAATAATCATAGCTATGCTGTGATAAGTCATTTCTAAGAAGCCTTGAAAGCAATCCCAGAGCTTTAGAAATTGTTTAGTGGATATTATGTAGTTTATCCAGCGTTGCTTGAAGTTTTATATCTGATATGTATTCATTTGTCTGACTCAGACCAAACAATATTTTTTCTATTACCTTCCAAAAATCATATAACTGGCTACAAGTGATACAGTCTTAATGCTATAGCGCAAAGATGCTGCTGAATGCTATCCTCACTGTAGAGAGAAAACTACAGAGGGACTAGCAATGCCTGAAACAACTAATCCTGTACAGACTACCCATATTTATTTGTACCTTTATGGTAGTTTTAATTACTTAAAACCATTTTCACTTTAAATATTTTTAATTTATTGTTTATTTATTTATTTATTACAATGTATTCATTTTGTATCACAGCTGTAGCCCCCCCTCCTTCTTTCCCTCCTGGTCCCATCCTCCCTCCTCCTATGCCCTTCCCCTAATCCACTGGTAGGGGAGGTCCTCCTCCCCTTCCATCTGACCCTGCCCTATCAGGTCTCATCAGGACTGGCTGCATTGCCTTCCTCTGTGACCTGGTACGTTTATCATATTCTCTCTCTGCTTCCAAGATCTTCCATATCCTCTTCCTATCCAATCCAACCCAACTTTAAGTTATTTCTCAAAAACAAAACAAAACTCGATGCAATAAGAAACACTCCTGAAAACCAAGAAAATTAAACAAAACAATAACAACAACACAAACATTCTACAAACAACATAAACAACACAAACAAAACACATATTCTAACCAAATAAAAGCACACACACAAGAAAAACAAAACAAAACTGTGGAGTCTGTGACATGCTGGTTAACTACTCCCTAACATTGAGTCCTACCCTGGAGTGGTTAATATATCCCATGTCACTCCATTGAGGTAAACAGATTTTTTTTCCTCTTCCAGAATAAATGATAGTTCAGTTTTTAGGCTTTACCTTAATGGATAGGCTTTAATTAATTCACTTTAAACTTATAACAAAATAAAATATAACCAGATGAAACAAGAAATACCACATCAAAACTAGGCAAGACACAACAACAGAAAGGAAGGAGCCCAAGAGAAGGCACAAGAATCATAAATCAACTTGTTTGCACACTCAGGAATCCCATAAAAATATTAAACTGAAAGCCGTAACATATATGCTGAGATCCTGGTGCAGACCTGTACAGGACCTGTGCGTAGTGCTTCCATCCTCATTAGATCATATGAGCTTATCATATGTTGATTTAGAGTGCCTTGCTTTCCTGGTGTCCTCCATCCTCTCTGGCTCTTACACTCTTTCTGCTTCCTCTTCTGTGGGGTCCCTGAGTTCTGAGTGGAGGGATTTCATGAAGACATCCCATTTAGGGCTAAGTGTTACAAGGTCTCTCCCTGTCTGCATAATGTCTAGCTGAGAGTCTCTGTATTTGTTCTTATCTGCTGCAGAATGAAACTTCTCTGATGAGAGCTTACCAAGGCACTGATCTATGAGAACAATAGAATATCATTAGGAGTAATTTCATCACTACTTTTTTTAATTATTATTATTATTTAGAATAGTATTATTTGGTTTTATTCTAGGTCCCTGGGTTATTTAGTCACCCAAGTACTATCAGGTACAGGTTCCATCGTGTGGAATGGTCTTAAGTTAAATCAGTTATTGACTCTTTACTCCCACAACCTTTGTGCCACTATTGTCCTAGTGTATCTTACAGGCAGTATAGTATTCTAGGTTAAGGCTTGTGTCTAGCTTCATGTTTATGTTTCTCCTTTTCAATCTACCCAATTTTTTTTTAAATCTCAGCACTTTTACATTCGTTTTTTCAAGTCAAGCCTCTGACCCCCACTAGCAGTAATTCATACTTTTGACATTGTGTGTGTACAATTTATCTCAACACAGAATGGTAAAAGTTCTATCATGTATGTCAGCATGTCCATCTCAAGTCATATTTACATTATTCCTATACTTTAGAAATCTATTTTACATCACATGAGCTAAAGAGCAAATTAAAAACCTAAACTTATAAATACAATCTATGTGAGGAGACAGGGCAGAGAGTTGACTTTTTAAATCAGTCCTGATTAGGGAAAGTTCTATCTAGAGCTGAAGATGAAGTTTTATGCAGTTTCCAAATTTCTTGGACATTGATCTGGTAACTGAATGAACTGGTTCCTTCAGAGAAAGCCTTTGTATTTGTCTTCAGCAAGGAGATGTATTTCATGAAAGTCTAGTGACTCATCAAATTACCAGTTGATAGTTTGACTCTATTGTATTTTCATGTGAGGCTGGCCATGGCTTTTCTGTCCTGATATTCACAGAGGCGATGTGAGCAGTCAGTTACTAGGCACATCCTTTGCATTGGCCTAAGTGTTTGTGGGCCCAGGCACTTACAAGTCTTGTGTATTGAATTTTATTTAATAAAATTGGAATGTGTCACTTAGTGTTGGGAGTAAAGGATAAAAGTTCTTGAGCCTATGGATCTCCAGGAAAATGGGGAATATTAAGAATTATCCCTTCAAAGGAATGGTCAAAACAAAACAACTCTGTTCTTTGTTCCAGGAATCTGGGAATTGGAAGTGATAAATAGCTGGCCATCTGTGTTATCTGGTGGGAAAGGACATGTACAGTTCCTACAACTAGAATCAGAGATGGCTAGTCATCTAAATGACTCATATATAACCAGTAGCCAGTAGCCAGGGACTCCTCTAGATCACCACAACCAAGACTGCAGATACCTAATAGTCTACATGATTCTATATTAACTGTATACCCAGAGGCAACCCTAGCTCCCACAATCAGGGCTAGGCCTAACTGCCCAAACGACCGTTATACTATCTGTATGACCGAGACCAGGTCAGATCCTTCCTTAGGCCCTTAAGCTAATACAGGTAGCTTATCTCTAGAACCCATCTTCATGGAAGAAAAAATGATGTGTACCCTGAATTGAGTTTCTATGTAATTAAACTTTCTTGTGCACAGGGGATAAGATTATACCAGGACACATTTCCAAATCACATGCTGTTTAAATATACTAGCAACAAGTCCCCTGACATCAGATTCTCCGGAAGTTTTGATCCAGGCTGACAAAGTCAACCTGAACTGAATTTTCATTCTCATCTCTTGGTGATTTATTTCCTTGCATATACCTGCAGGGTCCCCCTCAACCTAAAATTAGCACTGGCTTTGCTGGGAAGGTACACTGCTGTAAACTACATGGAAGACTGATTAAAATAGTCTCAGTTCTTCTTCTTCTTCTTTTTCTTCTTCTCCTTTTTCTTCTTCTTCTTCTTCTTCATTAGTATAGTTCTCATTAGAGAACTATATTTCTTATTTAATTTTTAATTACACTTTATTTACTTTGTATCTCCCCTCTAGTTTCCTCCTTTCTCCCCTACCAATCCCTTCCTTCCTCCTCCTTCTCCACACATGCCCTTCCCCAAGTCCCCTGGTAGGGAGAGTTTCTTTTTCTTCCTTCTGATCCTAGTCTGTTAGGTCTCATCAGGAGTGACTGCATTGTCTTCCTCTGTGTCCTGGTAAGGCTTCTCCCCCCTCAGGGGGAGGTGATCAAAGAGCAGGCCAATCAGATTATGTCAGAGGTAGTCCCTCTTCCCATTACTATGGAACCCACTTGGACACTGAACTGCCATGGGCTACATCTGTGCAGAGGTTCTAGGTTATCACACATGGTCCTTGGTTGGAGTATGAGTCTAAGGAAAGACACCTGTGCTCAAATTTTTTGGTTCTGTTGCTCTTCTTGTGGACCTCCTGTCCTCTCCAGATCTTACTATTATTTCCCACTTCTTTCATAAGATTCCTTGCATTCTGCCCAAAGTTTGGCCATAAGTCTCAACATCTGCTTTGATAGTCTGCAGGGCAGAGCCTTTCAGAGACCCTCTGTGGGAGGCTCCTAACTTGTTTCCTGTTTTCTTCTTCTGATCTCCATCCTCTTTGCCTTTCGGAGTGGGGATTGAGCATTTTAGCCAGAGTCCTCCCTCTTGATTAGTTTCTTTAGGTGTACAGATTTAGTAGGTTTATCCTATATTATATGTCTATATGAGTGAATATATACTGTTTCTTATTATTATTGCAATTAATTCATTGTATATCCCAGTTATAGCCCCCTCCTTCAGCTCATCCCAGTCCCATCCTTCCTTGCTCTTTCCCCCTATCTCCTTCCCTAGTCCAATGAAAGGAAGAATTCTCTTCCCCTGCCATCTGCCCATAGCTATGTTCTCTGCTTTTTACTTACATTTTGAATTCCAATTACACACTATATGCAGTGAATATTATAACTACCTAATAAATTTATAATGAGATTTAATCAATGTGTCCAGAATGAAGGTTACTCAATTTACAAGTTATTTACAATATCTATCCTTATTAATTTTACACACATAGTTCTTTTGAGTCACAGACAGATTTAATTGTTTATTATTTAACACAAAACAATGAGCACACAACATGACTGCCTTGCTTAGATGGTTATTACCAGGTATATGTGGTGAGGGCCAGTGGGAATGCTTGTTACATGAATCGTTTCATACCAAATAGGCAGTATGTGAAGATGATTTTATATGCTAATGAAGGGATAAGATAAAGTTGTCCCCTGAACTCCAAAAATAATTAGCTTGAAATTTAACAAGATAACAGTTCTAATTTTCATTTGACATTGTTTCTGACAAATGCTTAGAAAGCATATTTCCTTTCCAAGTCCACTGATAGGGGGGACCTCCTCCCCATTCATCTGATCCTGTTTTATCAGTTATCTTCAGGACTGGCTGCAGAGATGAAGGAGGGAGGGAGGGACTGGGAGGGAATGAGGGATCGGGACACGGCTGGGATACAGAGTTAATAAAATGTAACTGATAAAAAAAAATTTAAAAAAAGTGGCAAAAAAAAGAAAGCATATTTCCATTTTAGTTGGGTATGTGTTTTTTTTTTTTTTTTCAGAGAAAAGTGTGTCTGGTTTTCCTAATATTTTCAACTAATAAATAGAAATATTTTCATCATCTGAGTCTCCTGTACAGTTTTTCCCTTCTTACTATCCTGTTAATCTGGGTTTTTGCAAAATTTAAAGGAAAGCTTCCGTAGCTGACTGCAATTGGGAGTTATGTTTATCCCTAACCCAGGGCAGCCTTGCAAGGAGTTTTCCTTTGAAGATAGCTAGAAAGACACAAAGCATGAAAACTTCTTTCTAGACAATGAAATCCAGTGGAAGTAAACAAACAAGGAAATCCTTCCAATTACTGGCCTCCTTAAGTATCAGCGAACCAAGAGCATCAGCCAGAAGACTAGTCTTTCTGGTTATCTCTAAACTGGAAATGGCAACTTGTTTTCTTCCTCACATAATAGTTCACTAAACAAATGTCTTTTTCTGATGTTTGCTACTATATTGAGGATTTGATTGCTTCTTTGTGAAGAACGTGCAGTTGTGAGCTAACTCCCTAACCAGAAGGCAAGATTAAGCTTAAGCTATGACGTGATGAAATCCTGACACGTTTTAACACTTTCCTTCACTGTGATTGCTGTCTCCAGAAGTGTCATAAATCATAGGTGTGAGCCATCTCAGAGAACTCTGGATTATCATAGTATAGGATATGTCTTTGCTTCCTGAAAAATCTCACAGTCCTTTGATGTTTTCTTCTTTGACAGGATCTCATGATATAACCCTGGAGAGCCTAGATTCATTCACTATATAAACTACATTGTCCTCAACCTTGCTGCAATCCTCCTGCCTCTGCCTTCTGGCTTATAGATGTATGCCACCACATCTGGCTCTAATTTTTGATATTATTTTATCATAAATTATATCTTAAAATATTGAATAGGGATTAAAGATTAAAAATGTTCATTATTAGGCAATTCAAACAACCAGCTTACTTTTTTTACACAGTTTTTATAACAATGCATTTTTTAATATTAAAATAGAGCAATGAGAAAAAAATTACTTTATTTAAGACAGCAAATAAAATTGAAAGTAACAACCAAAAATACCGGCTGCTTCATGAAAATATGAACTAAATCGAACATTTGAAAAGTACATTTGTTACAATTAGAAGACAGTAGACTAATATGCCCCAAAGCATCCTGGTTCAGTGTGGGTTCATATGATCTTTGCTTAGTTAGTTGAGTTAGAAAGCCTCCATCCACTCTGATTCTTATACTCTTTCAGCCTCCTTTTCTGCTGCATTCCGCGAGCTCTGAGAGGAGTGGTTTGTTGGAGATATCACATTTAGAACTCTGTGTGTCTGTCTCTGTCTCTCTCTGTGTCTCTTTTTCTCTCTCTTTTTCCCTCCCTCCCTCCCTTTCTCCTTCTACTTCTCCTACCTTCCTGTAACGTTTGGATGTGGGTCTCTGTATAATAATGTATCTATTAGCTTCAGACAATTGTCAAGGTTCTTTCTTAGGAAACTTTGATATTGAAATAATAGTAAGTTTTTTGTTTTGTTAAATGAGTATCTCCAATTAAGACTTTTTAAACTTTTTTAGGAAGAAATAACTCTTTTAAGTTTTGACAGAGAAATGTTTGTGAGCTGTAAGAGAGACAAAAAATTCAAGTAATTTTCACCAAATGTCTTTATAATAATTTCCTTGCATTTATTTATTCAACTTTATATTTACAGTTTTTGATTTTTCAAAATGTGTATTATATATTTATTTATTTATTGTATGAGTAGTTTTGTTTTTTTGTTTTTATTATTTTTATTTATATTTTTAATTTTTTAAAAAATTATTTTTATTTATTCACAATTTATTCATTATATATCCTGATTGAAGCCCCCTCCCTCAACTCCTCCCAGTCCCATCCTTCCTCCCTCTTCGTCCCACCCCCTTCCCATAGTCCCCTGGAAGGGGGAGTTTTTCATGTGTGTATGCCTGTGCACCACATGAACGTAGTGCTTACAGAGGAAAAAAGAAGGTATTGGATTTCCTGAGACTAGAGTCATAGACAGTTGTCAGCTGTGCCATGTGAGTGCTAAAAACTGAGCCTAGTTCATTTTTTTTAAATTTATTTAGTTTTTTTTTATTAATTACAGTTTATTCACTTTGTATCCCAGCTGGAGTCCCCTCTCTAGGTCCCTCCCAATCCCATCCTCCCTCCCTCATCTCCTCCCATGCCCCAGTTCTTCAGGAAGAACAGAGAGCACTCGGACCTGCTCAGCCCCCGCTCTAGCTTTTGGTCCGACTTCTAACAGTGGTTAGCAGCTGTTATCGTCTTTGTTTATGGTTACGTTGTGAAAATCATTATTATGGAATTTAATCAAAGCGTCATGAGCATGATTCAGGATAGAACTGAATCATTTATAATTCTCTAAGAATGTAAGTCTTTCATATTTTTTATGTAATAAATGTTGTTCAAAAGGTCTGCATTCTAAATAGTCTCATAAGTCAAAGATAAGTCAAAGATGAACTTTGGTAGATTTTCATAGTAATAATACTTCATCCTTTAGTAATAATAACCTATATGATATTTTGACAAAATGAAAATATAAAAAGTAAAATTGTAACAAAATACTAACAATAATCTTGACATCTCTTTATGTAACAGGCAAGGTCTACTACATAAGTTCAATTACCTAAGGGTGTGTTTTAAATTTTTGTTTGTTTGTTTGTTTGTTTTTTCTGATAATTGAGACAAGGTACCTGTGAATGCTATTATTGATCTACTTCCCAGGTATCAATATCTTTTAAAATAAAAATTACAGAAGCCTATATCCAATAAATGTGAGTGTAGTAAATGTTATTTTTTGTGAAAGGCAGTTGAGGCAAAGAAACTACAAGGGTAAATTAAATGAATTTACATACTTTGTCAAATTCTTACACCTATGTATGTGCTTTAATATGAACAGCTACTGAAAATGTTTTTAGTTTCTTCATCATTAACAAAAATTCCTTGTTTAAAAACTCTTAGCAATTTCACTCTGGATTGATCACAATGGCATTGGTCTGGGCATTGTTCATACGGAAATGTGCTTCTATGTAAAATTTTAAATGCTGTTTATTTCTTTTTCATTCTTGGTGGGGAGTGTCATGTGCTAATTTTTTTTTCTTTTTTCAATTTGTTTTTTATTTATTTTACATCCTAGTTGCCCCCTTCTCCTCACTGTACTTACCGCTCTCCCTTCTTTTCCTATTTCCCCCCTTCCCTAGCCCTTTAAGCTAGGGAAGGCACTTTAAGCTGATTGTCTGGGATTTAGGATTCTGGGAATAAGGAACATACCAAGATATTGTGATCTTTAACTCAAGCAGAACATGCATTTATCATTGATTTTTTTTTTTTTTTTTTTGTATTCTAAGCAGCAAAGAGAACGGAAGCCCCCACCCACCCGGAGAGCCACCACCTACCCACTCACCCTAGCACATCAAATTGCATCAGTACTGAGCCCATTCCCTTCTCTGTGACCTGACAAGGTAGACCCCAAAGAGCAAAGTGATTAAAAAGAAAAGCAGGCAGCAAAGCCCATGTCCAAGACAGCCTCCACTCCCCTTACTAGAGAGCCTATATGAGGACGAAGCTGCCAGTCAGCTACATCTGTGTAGATGGCCTAAGTCCAGTTGATGCATGGTCCTTGGTTGGTGCTTCAGTCTTTACAGACCACCCTGGGCCTTGGTTAGTTGGCTCTGTTGTTCTTCCTGTGGAGCCCCTGTACCCTCTGGGTCCTTATATCTTTAACCCCATTCTTCCGGGAGGCTCCCTGTGCTCCACACAATGTTTAGTTGTAGATGTCTATATCTGTTTCCATCAGGTGCTGCGTGGACCCACTCAGAGGACAGCTATGCTTAGCTCCCATGTGCAAGCATAGCATAGTTTTGTAAATTCTCTCAGGGGTTAGCTTTCTTCTATGGAACCAGTATTTGGTTGGGACATTCACTGGTTGGATGTTTCCTCACTCTCTGCTCTATTTTGTCCCTGAATATCTTGTGGGCAGAATAAATTTGGGATTTTTTTTTTCAGAGTGATGGAATTTTATTGAATGCTAAACAAAAACCCCGTGGTCAGGGCCATAATCTGGGCTCTGAAGCCAGACTATGATGCTGGTCTGTTTCTAAGGCAGGTTTTTATTATTATTATTATTGTTATTAAAAAAACAAAACAAAACCATAACCATAACCAAGCAACAACCAGGCAACCAGATGTAGGTGTTGGGGGTCGGAGTGCAGCATTACATAATTTTGACTAGCTAAACATAATCTATTTTGTTCCAAGTGTATTGTGTTGTATCTAGGTAGCTAGACAAAGCACTTTAAGCTGATTGTCTGGGATTTAGGATTCTGGGAATAAGGAACATACCAAGATGTTGTGATCTTTAACTCAAGCAGAACATGCATTTATCATTGATTTTTTTTTTGTATTCTAAGCAGCAAGTATTGAACTATTGAATTGTATCCTGGTCTCAGGCATTTAGGCCTGAGAACTTGAACTTAATTTCACTTTATGTTCAAAATGGAGACTTGAAGGCAAAATGGCTTCTGGTATGCTAAAGGGTACAACAGGTGTTAACAGAGAAGCTACAATTATGCTAAGAACTTGTTTTATGTTTTTGTGGGTGAGTTGGTGTTCCCCTTCCTCCTCTAGGGGTCCTGTCTAGTTAGAGGGTGGCCTCTTCATTCTCCATGACTTCTGTTACTAGGAGTCTCAGCTAGAGTCACCTCATATCCCAAGAGCCTACCCTGTCATAGGTCTCCAGCTTGCCACAGAGAAGCCTCCACCCAAGGTTTCTGTTCCCTCTTGCAAGCTCTCTGTCTTTCCACCCATGCTCTCTTCCAGGTCTGATCTCCACCCTCATTTCTCTCCATGCTCTTTCCCTAACCCCAATCTCTCTCTTCAACCATTTCCACTGTCTATTCTATTTCTACTTCTGTGTGAGAGTTAAGCATCCTCGACTTCTCCTTGTTATTTACCTTCTTTGGATCGGTGAGTTATATGACTGTCCTGTACTATTTGGCAAAAATCCAAGTGAGTACACATGTGTGTCTTTCTAGGTCTAGGTTACTAACAACAATTTTCACAATAGCCACAAATGATATAAAGTATCTCGGTGTAACTCTGACCAAGCAAGTCAAAGACCTGTAGGACAATAACTTCAAGTCTCTGAAGAAAGAAATTGAAGAAGATATCAGAAGATGGATGCTCATGGACAGACAGAATTAACATCATAAAAGAGGTCATCTTGCCAAAAGCAATCTACAGATTTAATTCAATTCCCATCAAAATACCAAACCACTACTCTACAGACCTTGAAAGAACCATTCCCAACTTCATGTGAAAAAATAAAAAACACAGAGGAGATAAAACAGTTCTGTACAACAAAGATTTTCTGGAGGTATCATCATCCCTGATTGCAAGCTCTACTACTATGGAGCAATCGTAATAAAAGCTGCATGGTACTGGCATAGAAACAGACTAGTTAAACAACACAATCAAATCAGAGACCCAGAAATAAGCCCACACACCTATCAATACTTGATTTTTGACAGAGAAGCCAAAACCATACAATGGAAAAAATAAAACATCTTCAACAAATGGTGCTGGTCGAACTGGATGTCTACATGTAGAAAAATGCAAATAGAGCCATACATATCACCCTGCACAAAAGTAAAGTCCAAGTGGATCAAGAACTTCAACACAAAACCAAACACACTAAATCACTTAGAAGAAAAAGTGGGGAAGAGCCTTGAAATCATTGGCACAGGAGACAACTTTCTGAGCAGAACACCAACAGCACAGGCTCTAAGATCAGCAATCAATAAATGGAACCTCATGAAATTGAAAAGCTTCTTTTTTTCTTTTTGAACTGTACACATATAATCAGAAAATAGGAAAAGGGTATTATACGTTTAGTATTATGATTGTGTTCAGTGGCATTGCCAAGAGGGTCTGTAGAGAAGCAATAATTTAAGACTCTTGCTATTTTCTCATCTTTAATTTTTAGAGGGATCTTAATGAGGAACCCCAGGGAGATAAAGGCCAGGTATTGCTCTTTGACAACATACTTCATCTTACTCTGGAGATGAGAGTGCTCATCAAAAGTTAAACACAAGTTAGATTTAGAACTTGACAAATCTGGAGTAAAAGCTAGACACTCCTAGACACTCGGGATTATTAAAAATGGGAGAATTGCATTTCTTCACTTGCCTGGATTTTTCTTTTGCCTCTGGTCCTATTTTGGAATACGAGCACATTCATCAAACTTACTATATTTTTCCTTTAAATGAGAGACTGTCTAACAAAATACCTATATTAAGTAGAGAGATGAACATATAGGCTTATGGGAAGTCTGTGGCACTTAGTAAGATAAACCTTTTTAGGTTTAGTTTATAAAAACAGAAATCATTAGACTGGTGGAAAAACATGACTATTTTGAAACTAGCATGGTAAGATTATAAGTGACTCCATTAGAAATCAGCATTTGTACTAAAGAGCATCACAGTTGCTTAGAGATGTTTTCAGTGTTCCAATGTCACACTCAGGTAAGTTGTGTGACCTCTGAAAGATGCCATGTTTTCCATTGACTCCTTACCTCTGCTCTGGGTAAACAGAAGTCTCCTTGTTACCAGGCATCATAAAATGATTTGACCAATTTTTTTCATTCTAGCAATTCATTTAAGATTCATAAGGGTTTTGTCTATTATAATAGATTGAACTTCTTCAGATATCATGTCAACATCAATTAAAACGACATGAAAAAAGTAAACATTCCTGTTCTTTGTCAAATCAAGTATAATGAAATTTAATTATTTAACAGTTGAAGTGGAATTGTGTTAAGAACTAAAGTATTCCCAAAGTTTAATAACAATGAGTGAAACACAAAACGCAAAACTACATCGTTTTTACTTGGTAATAATTAATAAATGCTTTAATTTACCTTACAGACTGGTCACATTTTAATGAGTTAATGAACAGGTTTTTGAAAAATATCCACATGAATATATAATAAGTTCACTAATAAGCAGGATTCTCTAGAGAAACAAAATTTTGTGCATGTGTGTGTGTTTATTAAGTTAGCTTATGTTAAAATAGCAACAATATTCTGCTCTGAAACTGTCTGGCACTGAGCTCTTTTTGGATGGGAGAGTTTTGGTGACAGCTTCTATTTCCTTAGGGGATATAGGACTATTTAATTTGTTTACCTTATCTTGATACAGGTTTGGTAAAGGGAATCTATCAAGAATACTGTTCATTTCATTTACATTTTCAAATTTTGTGGCATATAAGCTTATGAAGTAAGACCTAATGATTTTTTTGGACTTCCTCAATATCTGTTGTTATGCCCCCTTTTCATTTCTGATTTTGTTGATTTGGACAGTGTCCCTCTGCCTTTCAGTTACTTTGGCTAAGGGTTTGTCTATCTTGTTGATTTTCTCAAAGAACCAGTTCTTGAGGTAGCACTATTCCTAATTTTCTGAGGAAGTGTCAGATTGATTTTCAACGTGGTTGTACAAGGTTGCATTCCCAGCAGCAATGGAGGAGGTTTCCCCTTTCTCCACATCCTCTCCAGCATGCATCATCCCTTGCGTTTTTGATCTTAGCCAATCTGATGGGTGTGAGGTGAAATCTCATGGACATTTTGATTTGCATTTCCCAAATGACTAAAGATGTTGAGCATTTCTTAAAGTGTTTCTCTGCCATTTGATATTCCTCTATTGAGAATTCTCTGTTTAGCTCTGTATCCCATTTTTTAATTGGATTACTTGGTTTGTTGGTGTTGAACTTAGTGAGTTCTTTATATATTTTGTATATTAACCCTCTGTCAGATGTAAAGTTGATGAAGATCTTTTCCCAGTCTGTAGGCTCTCATTTTGTTCTGATGACAGTGTTCTTTGCTTTAAAGAAGCAAAGTGCCAGACTCCTTATGGAAGAAGAAGGAGGTAGAAGGACCTGGAGGGGACAGGAACCCCACAAGGAGAACAACAGAGTCAAAATACCTGTTCCCAGGGTGCCTTGCACAGACCAATACTCAAATTAAGGACCATGCATGGAGAGGACCTAGAATTCCTGTTCAAAGGAAGCCCATTGGTTGCTCAGGTTCCTAGTAGGTTTCTTGGTATGGGGTACAGGGGTTGTCTCTGACATGAACTCAGTGGCTGGCTTTCTGATCACCTCTACCTGAGGGTGGCAGCCTTGCTAGACCAGGGAGGAGGAGAAGACAGCCAGCCTTGATGAGACCTGAGAAGCTAGGGTCAGATAGAAGGGGAAGAGTTCCTCCACATCAGGGAACTAGGGAAATGGAATAGAGGGAGGGGAGGAAGGGTAGGTGGGACTGGAAGGAGACAAGGGAGGGGGCTGCAGAGCAGATACAAACTGAATAAATTGTAATAAATAAATATTAAAAACAGTTCTTGGTTTTGTTGATTCTTTGAATTGTTCTCTTTGTTTCCAATTTATTGATTTCAGCCCTGAGTTTGATTATTTCTAGTACTCTCTGGTGTGCCATTAAGTTGCCTGTATGAGATGCCTCTAATTTCTTTATGAAGACACTTAGTGCTATGCAATTTCCTCTTAACAGTGCTTTCATTGTGTCCCATATGTTAGGAAAAGTTGTACCTTTATTTTCATTAAGTTCTAAGAAGTCTTCAATGTCTTTATTTCCTCCCTGACCCAGTTGTCATTGAGTAGAGAGTTGTTCAGTTTCCATGTGTGTGTAGGCTTTCTTTTTTTTAATTTCTGTTATTGTTGAGGTCTAGTTTTAGACCATGGTGGTCTGATATGATACAAGGGATTATTTCAATATTCTTGTAGCTGTTGAGGCTTGCTTTGTGCCCGACTATATGGTCAATTTTGGAGAAGGTTCCGTGAGGTGCTAAGAGGAAGATATACTCTTTTATGTTTGGGTGAAAGGTTCTGTAGATATGTATTAGAGTGAGGTAACCCAGAAGGTGAAAGACTCATGGTATAAACTCACTTTTAAGTGGATATTAGCCATGCAATATAGGATAAACACAATAAAATCTATAATCTTAAAGAAGTTAAACAACGAGGACCCTAGGGAAGATGTTTAATTCTTATTCAGGATGGGGGGCCAAGATGGTGGTGCCAGGAGAACACTCTCCATGCAGTGACCAGGAGACTGAACTCTGGGCCCTAAAACTACAGCGATCGTGTTTCCCAGGTGAGGCGAGGCTCCCACAGCGAGGGAATCTGTTGGGTCCACTCTCGGCTGCCCAGCCAGAACCCGGAAGAAATCCCGGGTAATGCGGGCTTTGGGTCTCCGGGCTGGAGCCACAAGCCTGCGTGTCCGGATCACTTTCCCAGGCTGATTGGTGGGCACAAGCGTGCCTGAGACTGGGAGTCCCAGTCGCAAGAAAACCCCACAGGGAAGCAAAGTTGCGAGACTGATCACGGGTCACCCAGTCTTTCCCCGGAAGGTCTCACTGACTGCAGGTACCCACCACCATCACAACTGAGCTCCAGTCGCGCACTGAGAGTGGCTGCGCACCCAGATCAAAATCCCTACTCCCTCTTGGGAGGAGGCAGGAGGCGTCCAGCAGAATCTGCCACAGACCACATTGTCTGTACCCCAACCTGAGATCGGGGCTGAGAAAACCCAATCCTTTCGGGCACTTCCACAAATGCCGCCATAACACTGCCGTGGAGGAGTGGAAGGATAAAGAGGTGCACAGGGGCTTCACAGTGCTGGAACTCCAGAGCTGCCGGCGGCTCCTAGCAGACAAACTTTAGCTCGGGATCTGGGACTGTGGTCATTCAACATGTCCTGAGACTCTCCTGGGTCCAGCGCAATAAGGTCTAGCACCAAGTCCTAGCACCAGCGGCCCCCAACCCCTGGCAGAGAAACCCCGGCTCAGGATCGGGACTGAGAAGTCCCAACCCCTTCTGGCACGTCCCTGAGAGCACCGCCATAAGCTTGCTCTAGCAGAGGGGAAGGTCAGAGGGGAAGGACAGAGAGGCAGCCTGCCACAGGACACAGCACCACCTCTCCAGCTCACCCAGCGGCCCCTGGCAGAAAAACCCAAGCTCTGGATCTGAGGACACTCAACCCTACCTAGTACTCTCTCGGGATTAGCAAACATAGGTTCTACCACCAGGCTGCTTCTGGCAGAGAGATCTGGGCCCAGGATCTGGGATTGAGAACACTCAACCTAACTCTTTCCCGTGCTACCCCGGGACCAGTCAACATAACCCCTCCTGGCAGAGGGAAAAGACAGGCAGCACACAGGAAAGATGGACACCGAGTCCTGCGGCCACAGTGTCACAGAGCTGTCTGTTAGCCTACCCGTGCATTTTCCGCAGCAGGACCAAATCAGAGAGTAGAGAGCAAGGGGAACCCCTGTGGATTCCAACTGGTCCTACAAGAGAGTGAGTGAGCCTTCTAGGGAGAGTTTGCCCCAGACCCAGGGCCTCTCCACAGAAGCAACCAGACCAGATCCCTGCCACCCACACCCCTACTGTGGGCATCATAGGGATTCTTGGGATAGTGACCCCAACGTTGAAGCCTCTGCCTTGTGGGTCCACCAGTGTAATCCAGGCAAACAATCCCTGGACCTCAGACAGAACTGCATAATAGTGGCCTGAAGGCCACTGCAATAGTCAAAGAATCCCTCATGCACACTGAGCCCACTAAAAGCACATGTGAATAGCGCCAGCGTCACATTCCTTAGTTAGGCAAAACTGAAACCACAACACACACTCCCAAACCAGTGAACCTCTCTCATCTTCCTGAAAAAAACAGTCCAGAAAACAGAAAGAGATGATCATAGCCCGAACCAAAAACTCGAGGAATGAACAGTGAGGGTTATAAATAACCAGATGGCTAGAGGCAGACGTAAGAACACACCCAACAAAAATCAGGACATAATGACCTCACCAGCAACCCCAAAAACCAATGGACACTTCAATTCACTAGATATACAAGAAAACGACTTCAAAACTATGTTTCTCCAGCTATTAGAGGCCCATAAAGATGAAATGAACAAAGCCCTCAGAGAAATAGCCAAAGAAATTGAGACGAACCAAGAGGAAACAAATCGTGCTCTCAGAGAAATGAACATGAAAATTGAGGCAAACAAAGAAGAAATGCACAAAGCTCTCAAAGAAATGTCCACACAAATGAAGGCAAATAAAGAAGAAATAAACAAAGCTCTCATAGAAATACAGGCAATTATACCCAAAGAAGGAGAGGTACAATTAGTGATACATAGAGAGGAAACGGACAAAAAAATAGAAGCTGTCAATGAAAAGCAGGAATCCACATTCAAACAGATGAAGGAAATGGTGCAAGACATGAAACAGAATTAGAATCAATAAAGAAAACACAAATAGAGAAAAACCAGGAGCTGGAGAACATAGAGAAAAGATTGGGAACTACAAAGGTAAGCATCACCAACAGAATACAAGAGATGGAAGAAAGAATCTCAGGAGCCGAAGATACACTTGCATAAATTGACACGTCTCTCAAAGAAAAAATAAAATCAGAGAAGTTCCAAACACAAAACATCCAAGAAATCAAGGACACCATGAAAGGACAAAACCTAAGAATAATAGGAGTAGAAGAAAAAGAAGACATCAGGTTCAAAGGTCCAGAAAATATTTTCAAGAAAATTACAGAAGAAAACTTTCCCAACTTAAAGAAGGAGATGGCCATAACCATACAAGAGGCCTACAGAACACCAAGTAGACTAGACCAGAAAAGAAATTCTTCACGTCATGTCATAGTCAAAACACTGAACCTACAGAACAAAGAAAAAATTCTAAAAGCAGCAAGGGAAAAAGTCCAAGTAACATATGAAGGTAGACCTATCAGAATCACACCAGATTTCTCAACAGAAACTATGAAAGCCAGAAGGGCCTGGACAGAAATCATACAGTCCTTAAGGGACCACAGACTCCAACCCAGACTACTATATCCAGCAAAACTTTCAATCAACATAGATGGAGAATTCAAAATATTCCAAGACAAAACCAAATTTAAACAGTATCTACATAGTAACCCAGTTCTACAGAAGTTGCTAGAAGGAAAACTCCAAACCAAAGAAAACAACTACATCTAAGGAAACAGAGGAAATAGATAACTACACAACAACAACAACAACAACAAAAAAAAAACAAAAGAATACAAGCAATGAAACTCAGTGACACCACCAACCCCACATCTAAAGTAAGTAATAATTGTTGGTCACTAGTTTCTATCAACATCAACGGACTCAACTCCCCAATAAAAAGACACAGACTAACAGAATGGTTGCAGAAACAGGATCCATCATTCTGTTGCATCCAAGAAACACACCTATGCAACAAAGATAAACACTACCTCAGAGTAAAGGACTGAAAAAATGTCTTTCAAGCAAATGGTTCCAGAAAACAAGCGAGAGTAGCCATACTAATATCTAATAAAATAGACTTTCAACCCAAGTTAATAAAAAAAGATAAGGAGGGCCACTATATTCTCATCAAAGGAAAAATCCACCAAGAGGACATCACAATTTTGAATATCTATGCCCCAAATACAAGAGCACCTACACTCGTAAATGAAACAATATTAAAGCTTAAATCACACATTGATCCTAATACCCTAATAGTGGGAGACTTCAACACTCCACTCTCACCGAGGGACAGATCAACTAGACAGAAAACAAATAGGGAAATAAAAACACTTACTGAGACCCTAAATCAAATGGACCTAATAGATGTCTACAGATCTTTTCATCCAAACTCAAAAGAGTATACCTTCTTTTCAGCACCACATGGAACCTTCTCCAAAATAGACCATATAGTTGGTCATAAAGCAAGCCTAAACAGATACAAAAAGATTGAAATAATCCCTTGTATTCTATCTGACCACCATGGACTAAAGCTGGACCTCAACAACAACAGAAATAACAAACAGCCTACACGCACATGGAAACTGAACAACTTGTTACTCAATGACAGCTGGGTTAAGGAAGAAATAAAGAAAGAAATTAAAGACTTCCTAGAATTCAATGAAAATGAAGGCACAACATACCTAAATTTATGGGACACATTGAAAGCAGTGCTCAGGGGAAAATTTATAGCACTAAATGCCTGCAAGAAGAAATTCGTAACATCACATATAAACAACTTAATGGCCCAACTGAAAACCCTAGAAAAAAAAAAGAAGCAGATACACCCAAGAGGAGCAGACAGCTGGAAATAATCAAACTCAGGGCTGAAATCAATCAATTAGAAACAAATAAAACTATTCAAAGAATCAATGAAACCAAAAGCTGGTTCTTTGAGAAAATCAACAAGATAGAAAAAACCTTAGCCAAACTAACTAAAAAGCAGAGAGAATCTATTCAAATCAGCAAAATCAGAAATGAAAAGGGTGACATAACTGAGGAAATTCAAACAATCATTAGATCATACTACAAAAGCCTATATGCCACAAAATTTGAAAATCTAAATGAAATGGACAATTTTCTTGATAGATTCCATCTTCCAACATTAAGTCAAGATCAGGTAGAAAGGCTGAATAACCCTATAACCCCCAAGGAAATTGAAGTAGTCATTCACAGTCTCCCCTCCAAAAAAAGCCCTGGGCCAGATGGTTTCAGTGCGGAATTCTACCAGACCTTCAAAGAAGTGCTAACACCAATTCTCCTCAAAGTATTCCACAAAATAGAAACAGAAGGTAGATTACCAAACTCATTCTATGAAGTGACAGTCACCCTAATACCTAAACCACACAAAGACCCAACAAAAAAAGAGAACTTCAGGCCTATCTCTCTTATGAACATTGACTCAAAAATACTTGCAAATCGAATCCAAGAACACATCAAAGATATCATCCACCATGACCAAGTAGGCTTCATCCCAGGCATGCAAGGGTGGTTCAACATACGGAAATCTATCAATGTAGTCCACCACATAAACAAACTGAAGGAGAAAAACCACATGATCATCTTCTTAGATGCTGAAAAAGCATTTGACAAAGTCCAACACCCATTCATGTTTAAAGTCTTGGAGAAATCAGGGATACAAGGCACATATCTAAACATAGTAAAGGCAATATATAGCAAGCCTATACCCAACATCAAACTCAACGGAGAGAAACTTAAATCAATCCCACTGAAATCAGGGACAAGACAAGGCTGCCCACTCTCTCCACACCTCTTCAATATAGTACTTGAAGTCCTAGCCAGAGCAATAAGAAAACTAAAGGAGATCAAGGGGATACAAATCAGAAAGGAAGAGGTCAAAGTGTCACTATTTGCAGATGATATGATAGTATATATGAGCGACCCCAAAAATTCAGCCAGAGAACTACTCCAGCTGATAAACACCTTCAGCAAAGTGGCAGGATACAAAATCAACTCAAAAAAATCAGAAGCCCTCCTGTATACCAAAGACAAAAGGGCCGAGAAAGAAATTAGGGAAATAACACCCTTCACAATAGCCACTAATAACATAAAGTACGTTGGGGTGACTGACACTAAACAAACAAGTGAAAGACCTGTTTGAGAAAAACTTCAAGTCTCTGAAGAAAGAAATTGAAGAAGATATCATAAGATGGAAAGATCTCCCGTGCTAATGGATTGGTAGGATTAACATTGTGAAAATGGCCATCCTGCCAAAAACAATCTACATATTCAATGCAATTCCCATCAAAATACCAACTCAATTCTTTACAGACCTTGAAAAAAAGATTCTCAGCTTCATATGGAGAAACAAAAACCCCAGAATCTCCAAAACAATCCTGTACAACAACAGATCATCTGGAGGTATCTCCATCCCCGATCTCAAGTTGTGCTACAGAGCAATAGTAATAAAAACTGCATGGTATTGGCATAAAAACAGAAAGGAGGATCAATGGAACCACATAGAAGACCCAGAAATAAACCCACACACCTATGAATACTCGATTTTTGACAATGAAGCCAAAACCACTCAATGGACAAAAGACAGCATCTTCAACAAATGGTGCTTGTCCAACTGGATGTCTACATGCAGAAAAATGAAAATAGATGCATATTTATCACCCTGCACAAAACTAAGTCCAAGTGGATCAAAGACCTCAACATAAAACCAGATACTCTAAATCTGTTAGAACAAAAAGTGGGGAACAGCCTGTAACCCCTTGGCACAGGAGACAACTTTCTGAACAGAACACCAACAGCACAGGCTCTAAGAGCAACGATCAATAAATTGGACCTCATGAAACTGAAAAGCTTCTGTAAAGCAAAGTACACTGTCATCAAAACAAAACAACTGCCTACAGATTGGTAAAGAATCTTCACTAACCCTTTATCAGACAGAGGACTAATATCCAGTATATACAAAGAACTAAAGAAGATGAAAAGCAGCAAACCAAGCAATCCAATTAAAAAATGGGGAACAGAGCTAAACAGAGAATTCTCTACAGAGGAATATCAAATGGCAGAGAAGCACTTAAAGAAATGCTCAACCTCATTAGCCATCAGGGAAATGCAAATCAAAACGACCCTGAGATATCACCTTACACCCATCAGAATGGCCAAGATGAAAAACTCAAGTGACAACACATGCTGGAGAGGTTGTGGAGAAAGGGGAACCCTCCTCCACTGCTGGTGGGAATGTAAACTAGTACAACCACTCTGGAAATCTATCTGGCGCTTTCTCAGACAATTAGGAATAGTGCTTCCTCAAGACCCAGCTATACCACTGCTAGGTATATACCCAAACTTTGCTCAAGTACACAAAAGGGATACTTGCTCAACCATGTTTATAGCAGCTTTATTTGTAATAGCCAGAACCTGCAAACAACCCAGATGTCCCTCAACAGAGGAATGGGTACAGAAATTGTGGTATTTTTACACAATGGAATATTACTCAGCAACCAAAAAGGAGGAAATCATGAAATTTGCAGGCAAATGGTGGGATCTAGAAAAGATCCTTCTGAGTGAAATATCCCAGAAGGAGAAAGACAAACACGGTATATCCTCACTTATATAGACCTATATGATATGACAAACATAATGAAATCTATACACCTAAAAAAGATAATCAAGAGAGCGGACATGGGGTAAGATGATCAATCCTCGTTTAGAAAGACAGATGAGATGTGCATTGAACATATGACAGGAGTCTACTGAGCACATCTGAAAGACTCTAACTAGCAGTGTTTTCAAAGCAAATACAAAGACTCATGACCAAACCTTCGGTAGAGTGCAGGGAATCATAGGAAGGAAGGGGAGTTATTATGATGGGGAAAGGATAGGAGCTCCACAAGGACCAAATATATCTGGGCACAGGGTCTTTTCTGAGACTGACATTCAACCAAGGACCATGTATGGATATAACCTAGAACCTCTGCTCAGATGTAGTCTGTGGTAGCTCAGTAACCAATTGGTTTTCCATAGTAAGAGGAACAAGGACTATCTATTTCTAACAGGAACTCAATGACTGGCTCTTTGACCTCCCCACCCCCCAAGGGAGGAGCAGTCCTGGTAGGCCACAGAGGAGGGCTTTGCAGCCAGTCCTGAAGATACCTTGATAAAACAAGATTGGATGAATGGGAATGAGGTCCCCCCCATCAGTGGACTTGGAAAGGGGCAGGGTGGAGATGAGGGAGGGAGAGAGGGACTGGGAGGGAATGAGGGAGCAGGATACAGCTGGGATACAGAGTTAATAAAATGTAACTGATAAGAAAAAAATAAAATTAAAAAAATTCTCATTCAGAAGGAAAAACAGGATATAAATCAGAAGTAGGAGAAAACAAGGAACTGGACAGGAGTCTTCCACAGAGGACCTCTGAAAGACTCTACCCACCAGGATATAGAAGGAGATACTGAGACTCATAGCCAAACTTTGGACAGAGTGCTGGAAACTTTATGGAAGTAGAAGGAGATTAAAAGACCTGGAGGAGACAGAAACTCCATAAGAACAACAGAGCCAAAAAACCTGGGCCCAGGCGACCCCACAGAGACAAGGACCGTACATGGAGAGGACCTAGACCAGTTGTTCAGAGGAAGCCCATAGGCTACTTAATTTCCAAGTGGGTTCCCTAGTAAGGTGTACAGGGGCTGTCTCTGGCATGAACTCAGTGGCTGGCCCTTTGATCACCTCCCCCTGGGGGGTGAAGCCTTGCCGGATCACAGAGGAAGATGATGCAGCCAGCCTTGATGAGACCTGACATGCCTAGGTCAGATAGAAGTGGAGGAGGTCCTCCCCTATCAGAGGACTAGGGAATGTCCTAAGGGGGAGAAAATGGAGGGTGGGTAGGATGGGGAAGAGAGGAGGTAGGGGGCTACAGCAGGGATACAAAGTGAATAAACTGAAATAAATACATAAAATAGCAACAGCAGTGTAATCACACCCCAGACCAAGAACCGAACAGAATCCAAGAAAGAGAGTACCTCAATAGTCAAAATCTGAAGCTTAAATACTAGGAGGTTCCTGGAGACAACTGATGCTCAGTATACAATAGAAACCTGGAAACATCCTGGTATCAGGAAAATAATCATTAGCAGCAACAGCAGGGTAAAATAACTTAGCTTCAAGACAAAAGACCAAGAAAGCAAATTATGAGTGATCTTCTCTTTCTGATCATGTCACTTTTTATCTGGAATGCTACCAGAAAGTGCTGCTCAAAGTCCCAGTGGAAATACCCTCTTTCTAATAATTAAGGCAATTAGGACATATCTTCTGTTGAAGTTTCCTATTAGTTGATTCCAATTTGTTTTTTTTTTCTTTATTAATTACACTTTATTCACTTTATATCTCCCCCCCACCATGGTTTCCTCCCTCCTCCCATGCCCTCCCTCCCTTCCTCCACCCTCTGCATGCATGTCCCTCCCCAAGTCCACTGATAGGGGAGGTCTTCTTTTCCTTCCTTCTGATCCTAGTCAATTAGGTCTCTTCTGTGGCCTGGTAATGCTACTTCCCCCTCAGGGGAAGGTAATTAAAGAGCAGGCCAATCAGTTCATGTCAGAGACACTCCCTGTTCCTATTACAATGGAACCCACTTGGATACTGAACTGCCATGGACTATATCTATGCAGGGGTCTTAGGTTATCTCCATGCATGGTCCTTGGTTGGAGTATGAGTCTCAGGAAAGACCCCTGTGCTCAGATATTTTGGTTCTGTTGCTCTCCTTATGGAGTTCCTGTCCTCTCCAGATCTTACTGTTTCCCACTTCTTACGTAAGATTCCATGCACTCTGCCCAAAGGTTGCCCATAAGTCTCAGCATCTACATTGATATTCTGCAGGGCAGAGCTTTTCAATTTGTAACAAGCTGAAATTAAAAGCAACCAAAGGAATCACCTCTTGACAACATGACACACAAAAAAGAGACTTAAAAAAGTATGCAGTTCCAGGTTTGATGACCCACACCTGTAATAGCAGCACTAAGAGATGCAGGAACAGGCAGATCTCTGTGAGTTTGAGACCAGCCTGGTCTACAGAGGGAGTCTAGGACAGCCAAGCCTACACAGAGAAATTCTGTCTTGAAGACAAAACAAAACAAAAAATGTGCTAGCACACAGTAACACATTAATTTAATAAATAAATAAATAAATGAACGAATAAATGAATGTCAATAAATTTGACTGGCTCAAAGAAGGTATCGTAAAATCCTTAATCTCGTCCTTTGGATGGCATTTTTATTTTATAATGTGAAAATAATCCACCTCAAATAGTCCATAATGCATCCTATGTTTATTCTCCAAGTCTCAAGATATGTGATTGGGATTGGTATCTTTAGAGCTTAGCAAAATCCCCACCTTGGCTTCCTGATTTACTCAGTGAGGGCTATAATTATTGGACAGACAAAATGAAAACCATTTTTTTTTTTTGTTGTCCTTATCAGAGAAAATAGTGAGCCAAGAAAAATGCTATGTTCCTGGAAGGATTACAGATATTAATGCCACCATTAAGGAGGGGAAAGATGCTGTGGTGCTGGTTCCGACCACATCGTTCTTTAACTCTCCTATTTGGAATGTGTAGAAGACAGATTGATCATGGAGAATTACAGTTGAGTACTGAAAACTTAATCAAGTAGTGACTCTGATTGCAACTGCAGAGCCAGACATAGTGTGCCTACTTGAACATATTAATGCATCTCAAAGTAGCAGATATGCAGCAATTGATCTGGGAAGTGCATTTTTCTTTATGCCTGTCCGTAAGGACCACTGGAAACAACTTGCTTTAAGTTGGCAAGGTCATCATTGTACCTTAATAGTTAAACCTCAAGGGTAGACTAATTCTCTAACCCTGTGTTATAACTTAGTTTGAAGGAATCTTAACTGTTCGGCTCTTCCCCAAGATGTTACAGTAGTTCTCTATATTATTGACAGAAAGGTAATTGGGTCAAATAAACAAAAACTAGCAATTGCTTTAGACTTCCTGGTGAAATATATGCAGAGAAATAAATCTAACCAAACTGCAAGGGGCTTTTACCTCACTGAAATTTCTAACATTGCCTAATTTCTTTTTTAATTTAAATTTTAATTTTTTATATTACAGTTTATTCACTTTATATCCCACCTGTAGCCCCTTCTCTCATTCCCTCTCAATCCCATCCTCCTTCCCTCTTTTCCTCCCATGCCCCTCTCCAAGTCCAGTGATAGGGGAGGTCCTTCTCCCCTTCCATCTGACCCTAGCCTATCAGGTCTCATTAGGCCTGGCTGCATTGTCTTCCTCTGTGGCCTCATGAGGCTGCCTTCCCTCCGCCCTCAAGGGGAGGTGATCAAAGAGCCAGCCGCTATGTTCATGTCAGAGAAAGTCCCTGTTCCCCTTACTAGGGTACCCACTTGGATATTGAGGTGCCATGGGCTACATCTGAGCAGGGGTTCTAGGTTTGATCTTATTCCTGTACCTTGTCTTTGAGACATGATATTCTTTTTCTTAATTTTTTATTTAACTTTTATTAATTTTTATTAACTTTTATTTAACTTTATTTTTTATTTAAAACTTTATTCACTTTGTATCCCCCATAAGCCTCTCCCTCCTTCCCTCCCAATGTCACCCTCCCTCCCCCTTCTTCACGCATGCCTCTCCCAAAGTCCATTGATAGGGGAGGTCCTCCTCTCCTTCTTTCTGATCTTAGTCTATCAGTTCTCATCAGAAGTGGCTGCATTGTCAGGGGTTCTGGGTTATCTCTATGAATAGTCCTTGGTTGGAGTATGAGTCTCTGGGAAGTTCCCTGTGTTCAAATTTTCTTGTTCTATTGCTCTTCTTGTGGAGTTCCTGTCCTCTCCAGCTCTTACTATTTCCCACTTCTTACATAAGATTCCATTCCATTCTGCCCAACAGTTGCCCATCAGGCTCAGCAGAGACATGATATTCTTTCACCTACTTGATTCAATTTATTGGCTAGGATTTCCTCTGAGCTTTTTGTTTGACATCTTGAATTTTTCATGCTAATATTTATTTTAGTTTGGCTTTTCTTAGGATCTTACATTTCTTTATTAAGTTTTATTTTCATATCTTGAATTGTTTTCATTACATTATTCAACTCTTACTGTTTGTGTTATGTAGTATATATTCAGGCATTTATGCATCATCTTCTTTGAGATCCTTGAACATATTCATAACTGCTATTTTGAAAATATTGCCTTGTACATGAACTAATTTGTTTTTGTCAGGGACTAGCATGATAAGCACACTATTTCTTGGGAGACATACTGTCTTTGTTATTCATATTAGTATTATTGTGGTTGGACTTAGGCATCTGGAGTTAGATTATTGGTAGTGTAATGTCTGTTAGTGTGGATATTTCTGCTTTTGTTTGCTGTTATGTCAACGTGTCAGGTGGTCAACCAGCTGAAAAGGGTTTGCTGCTCAATCTTGAAGGTATTCTTTCTTCATGTGAGAATGGGTTACTAAAAGTGTTAATGTCTCAACTAGGGATAAAACATGATAAACATGTGGTTTATTAGTTTTAGATAGTTAAGCAGATCGGACCCAGAGGTTTCTACCTAATTTTCAGGACTCCCCCATTTTTAACTTTCCTGATTGCCTAGATTTGGTTAAGAATTACTAAGAAACTTTTTTGTAAGTGATCAACAATATCAACTCTGAATGAATTAATTGGGCAATTAACAAAAAATATTAACTCAGTCTTCCAAAGGAAGTGCCTTAATTTTATGATTGCTGAATCATCTTCTGTTAAACTGCATTCCAATTCTGCAGGTAGTTGGTGATAACTTTATGATCATCCTTAAAATTCTTGCTCTCTTATCAGTCAACCTATATATCATCTATTCATTCTTCTAAAGCACTCTTTGGTCTTGGCCAAGTATTATTGTTCATTTTTCTTGAATACCATTTTTCTTGGTCAATCTATGAGTTCTCCACTTCATTCTTTTGTCTCTATCAAGTTATTTCCTGTAATCTTCATTCTTTTTCTTCAGAACCCATTTTGGTATAAGAAACTGGTTACTGTCTTGGCCTGAAATATGAATATGTAAACTAACATTTTCTGCCTTATTATTTTCTAGTTAAACTCTACTTCTCAATAACATTCCAATTATCTAATTCGGAACACACAAAAAAACCTTCTACCACATTTCAAAACTGTTAATGTGAAAACTCAAAAAATACTTAGGGACAATAAAAATTCTACTGTTGTTCATAGATAAATAGTTGCGGGGAAAGAAACATATTTAGCTTTTAATTGAGATAAAGGTATCAAATATATAAATCTCCTAACTTTATCATGAAATAATTGATATACTTATCTTCTAATTATGGTCTAGAAAACTTGTTTTTCTATAACTACATAAGTACAATTGAACAGAGGCAATGTTGGAATTAGAGATGTCTCTAGAAATTCTCCACTTTTATAAGAGAGACTCAGCCTTTACATAGAATCACAGAATCTAACTAGGTAGATAAAGTCAACCAACATGTTACAAATTTTGAGTTGCAGTGATGCATTTTAAATGCCCTAGATTTCCTGTCCAAGGGACAGAACAATAAAGTGCAGTATTCTACCAGCAGTCAATGGAAACCATACCTTGGTTTTGGAGTTTGATGTGATGTGATGATATTGAAAGGTAGTGAGCATAGTGGAAAGCTAAGATTCTCGACAGGCACAAAATCAAAAGAAGCGATTGTCTTGAGTGTGAAATGTTCCTAAAGCTGATGGTAGCTGGTGGTAACCATTAGGTTAAAGAGATATGATGCATTTTCATATACTTTTCAGCAGAAGACTTATTTTGATATAACACAGCCATAGTAAAGGGGCATTTATGTACAGGAGTATGCCCTGCAGTGCAAACTCTGTGTCTATTTGGAAAGCTCCAAGAAGAGGCATTTTTAAATCAAAAGTTTCATACATCTTGCCTCAGATGACCTTTAAATTTAATATTGTTTTTCTTTTAAAGTTATCTGACCCATTTTGGGCATTCTTTCTTTTCTTTCTTTTTTTTTTTTTTTTCTTTCTTTTTTAAGGCTTATTTTTATTTATGTATATGTGCGGGTAAGTGCATGTTCACGTGCCGTTACCACGGGGGCCAGAAGAGGGCGCTGGATCCCTGGAGCTTCCTCTGTGAGAACATCAAGCCCTATTGACTGCGGAGCCATTCCTCCAGCTTTGAGTTCACAGTTTTGTGGGGGTAGGATGGACAGTCTTGACTGTCAACCTGACAGGAATTAGAGTTACCCAAAAGGCTTATCTTTGGATGTGTTTGAGGGAATTTTCAGAGAGGTTTGGAGAAAGAGGAAACTCACCCTGCTTGCCCTATCCATCAAATAGATTAACAAAATGGCAAATCTTTACAATGCAAACACAATTCAATTATCTCATTATGGTAGTAAAAGAAAACTTTCACTCAGATGAAACAAAATTGCTTAGAAGACGGCTGTCCTTTGGAGATTCAGAGGAGTCTCAGATCATGCCAGTAGCCCAGTCTGCCCTGTGTTAGTCTTTAAAGCAGGGATGTACTCATCTCAGATATGACACAAACTATCACGTTATTTGGCAAAATTTAAACCTGTATGTGACTAGAGCTTTGGCTCTATAACAGAATTCCTTAGAAATGCCACAATGCTACTTCATCTGGGATCTAATGATCATTCCTAGACATAGTTGCTGTTTTATCTTTTTTCCACACAAGTACTATGAGTTGTAAACATTTGAGAAACTGGAGAAAAGGGAAGAGAGAAATGTAATTATATGATAATCACAATAAATAAATAAAAAAAATTTTGAGACCAAAAACATTGTTACTGTACTCACAGTTACAGTTTATTATAGAGAAAGAAACCAGATTAAAATCGCAAAGGATGAAAGGCTAATAAGATATCTAAATAAAATAAAATAAAATAAATTACAATTTCTAATTGGCATCTCACAGCAGAGGCCCCACATATAACACTGAGTTTGTTCCAGCAACAGTCTCTGTAACACATACAGAGTGTTGTCAAAAAGGGAAACTCACTTGAGTTTTAGAACCCAGACATTTTTAGAGATTCATCTCATAACATAGAGCACCCATGGATCCGACTTTAGTCCTTCACAGGCTACGCTGCTGGTGGGTAAATGAATACCATGTGGTTGTTTTCCTCTGCATAACATAAGTCACACCATCATTAGAAACATCTGGCGTGGTAGTGTATGACTGTATTCCCAGCAGATAGAGGCAAGAGGAAGAAGGTCATGAGCTTACGGCCACATGGGGATGCAGAGCATGCTCCAGACCAGCCAAAGCTACACAGGAAGACTGTAACTCCAAAAGTCAAGAATAATCAAACCCCCAAAATGCCTGTAAAGTAATATAGTTGAAGTTCTTGGGAGCTCATGTGAGCCAATTGAAGACCAAACTCCCTTTTGCAAAGTTTAAATACCCTAAACCTGCTCAGTCAAGGTCTCTTTTAATGAACACTCAAAAGTAGATGTGTGTGATTCACATAAGACCTGTCTCCTCATATTTCTCTGGAATAATAGCTTAAGTTTAAGATTATATTTTATGGCCACAGGTGACCAGTTTGCTATCTCTACTTCCTCTTGAAAATCATTTTTCTTCTGAAAACCTCGGTGAGATTAGAGCAAATTTTACACTATGAAAGGTTTGTTACTGTTTTATCATTCTACATTTGACTCTCAAATCAGACATTGCTATGTAGCATGCAAATGCAACCACTTTTTTAATTCATTCAGCTAAATACTACAAGTCATAAGGACATCCAATACATGGGGCTAAGAGTCATCTGTCTCTGAGATAACTATGGGGTCAACTTTATAATGTACTACAATCTAACAGCTGCAATTTTCAAATTCCTATCTTCTTTTTTGTCTTTCTTATTTCAGGATTATGAAGATTATCTTGTGGGTGGCAGTTCTATAATTCAATCATTCGTGTGAAGTCTAGACAAAATTTACCAGAATGGGTTGGTTTTACTTTCTTTTTAGTTTTTCCTCCTGGGGGCGTGACAAATCCAGCAGTGGTGAGCCATGCCCTGTCTCCTGGGCACTCCATCTCCTGGACAAGAGCCCTCCCTGCATTCTTAGAAGCCTGCAGCCATTAGAGATCACCATGTAAGACTTACCACTGCCCCTCCTACTAGTTCACCTAAAACACTCCCAACAGAGGTAAACTGCACCTGTTCCCTAAAGTTCCATTTTCTGGGTCACAACATGACCCACATTACTAGTGGCCTGCCAATACCAGAGAGAACCAGATAGTTAAGAGCAGCATAAGAATACAATTAACAAGACCAGAGCAATATGGCAACACTAGAATCCAGCTATCATACCACAATAAGTCCAGGATATCCTAACAGAGCTGAAGCACAAGAAAATGACCTTGAGTCCAATCTTCTGAAGATGATAGAAGACTTTAAGGGAAAAATGAATAATCCCTCTTCCACATAATAACCAAAATGATAAATATACAGAGAAAGCTACAAGGAAAAAAGGTCAAGTAACATATAAAGACAGGCTTATCAGAATTAAACCAGATTTCTCAACCAAGACTTTAAAAACAAAAGGGCCTAGACAGATGAATTGCACTGAGAGACCACAGATGCCAGCCCAGGTTACTATACCCAGCAAAACTTTCAATAAACATAGATAGAGAAAACAAGATATTCCATGAAAAATCCAAATTTAAACAATATCTTTCCATAAATCCAGCTATACAGAAGAAGCTAGAAGAAAAACCCTAACACAAGAAAGTTAACTATTGCTAAGAAAACACAGGAAATACATAATTTCATAGCAGCAAAACCAAAAGGGACGCACACAAAAAAATACAAACATGTACTACCACTACCAACATTAAAATAACAGGAATTAACAATCATTGGTCATTAATATCTCTCAACCTCAATGGACTCAATTCCCCAAAAAGACACAGGCTAACAGAGTGGGTACAAAAACAGGATACTTCATTATCAAAAGACACAGGATAACAGAATGGATGCAAAAAAAAAAAAAGACACATTATTCTGCTGCATAAAAGAAACACACCTCAGCAACAAACATAAACACTATCTCAGAGATAAGGGTAGGAAAAAGATTTTTCAAGTAAGGAGATCCAGCAAACAAGATGGAGGAACCATTCTAATATCTCACAAAATAGACTTTCAAACAAAATTAATCAGTCTAACTGGGTGTCTACATGTAGAAAAATGCAAATAAATCCATAACTATCACCCTGCATAAAACTCATTTCCAAGTGGATCAAATACATCAACATAAAAACAGAAACACTAAATCAATTAGATGAGAAAGTAGAGAAGAGCCTTGAACTCCTTGGCACTGGAAACAACTTCCTGAACAGAACACCAAAAGCTCAGTCTCTAAGATCAACAATTAACAAATGGATCCTTATGAAACCGACAATCTTCTGTAAAGCAAGGGGCACTGTCAACAGAACAAAATGGTAGCCTACAGATTGGGAAAAGATCTTCACCAACCAGACATCTGACAAAGGGCTAATATCCAAAATATATAAAGAATTCAAGAAATTAAACACCAACACACCAAACAATACAATTAAAAAATGGAGTAGAAAGCTAAATAGAGAATTCTCAACAGAGGAAATGCAATTTGAAACTATTCTCAGATTCCATCTTACACCAGGCAGAATGGCTAAGATCAAAAACTCACTGGCAGCTCATTTTGGCAAGGATATGGAGGAAGGGAAATACTTCTCTATTGTTGGTGGGAGTGCAAACTTGTACAACCACTTTGGAAATCAACTTGGTGCTTTCTCAGAAAACTGGGACTAGCTCTACCTCAAGACCCAGCTATACCCCTCCTAGGCATATACCCAAAAGATGATTCACCATACCACAGGGACATTTGATCAACTATGTTCATAGCAGCTTTATTTGTAATAGCCAGAAACTGGAAACAACCAATATGTCTCTCAACTGAAGAATAGATAAAGAAACTGTGATACATTATACAATGGAATACTACTTGGCTATTTAAAACAAGGACATCATGAAATTTGCAGGCAAATGGATGGAACTAGAAAAGATCATCCTGAGTGTGGTAACACAGACCCAGAAAGACAAAAAAGGTATGTATTCACTGCAGCCAGTCCTGAAGATACCTGATAAAACAGGGTCAGATGAAAGGAGAGGAGGTTCTCCCCAATCAGTGGACTTGGAAAGGGGCAGGGAGGAGATGAGGGAGGGAGAGAAGTTTGGGAGGGAATAAGGGAGCAGGATACAGCTGGGATACAGAGTTAATAAAATGTAACTAATAAAAAATAAAAAAGAAAGATAACAAAAAAGTGGATATTAGCCATAAAGTACAGGATAACCATGCTATAATTTACAGTGCCACAGAAGCTAAGTAACAAGGAGGACCATAAGGAGGATGCCTGAATCTCACTTGGAGGCGGAAATAGAATAGACACATGAAGTAGATGGAGGGAGGGAACCAGGTGAGAGAGCGGGTGGAAAGAGGAACAGATGTGAGGATCAGGTGTGGGGAAAGTGGGAAAGGGCTGAGATAGAGAATTGAAAATCGGCGAGGGTCATCTGTGGGATGGGCGAGGCTCCCAGGAGTCTAGAGTGATGACTCTATCTGAGACTCCAAGAGGGTGTGGAACCTGAAGTGGTAAATTAGTGTAGCCATGCAGGACTTGCAGTAGAAGAAGGGGTCACTAATCCACACTCAAAACCTTTTACCCAGCCAATCAAGGGCTGGCCTAACTTGAGTCAGATGTTATGAGAGAGAAAGCCCACCACTGGCAGTATTAATAATATTCGGCTATACTTGCAGAAGGAAGCTAACAAAGCAGTCAACTGAGAGGATTCATCCAGCAGCTAATGAGAAGAGATGCAGGTAGAACTCAGGAAATCTTATGGAAAAGTTGAGAAGAGGGATTGAAAGAGTCAGAGATGTCAAGGACACCACAAGAAAACTTAGAAAATCAACTAACCTGGACCTATAGGGGTTCACTGAGTCTGAACTCCCAATCAGAGAGCATCCAGGGGACCCTTTTAGCACCCCACCCCCATATGTAACAAATGTACAGCTTGGTGCCCATGTGTGATCTCTAGCAGCAGGAGCAGGAGCTGCCTCTGACTCTTGCCTGCCTTTGGATCCCTTTTCCCTACCTGGACAGCCTTGTCTACCTTCAATGGAAGACAATCCCAGTCCTACTTGATATGCTAAGGCAGGTTAATATCCATGGACAGTCTCCCCTTCTCTGAGAAACAAGGGAAGAGAAACAGGGAAGAGAGAGGAGGTGGAGAGAGGGACTTGGAGGAGAGGTGAGAGGAAAAGACTAGAAGGAGAGGAGGGAGGGAGAAGAGAGAAGAGAAAGGAGCAGGACTTCCTACCAGTATGTAAAGTAATTAATTAATGGAGGGAAAAAAAAAGGAAGAAACCATCTGAACCTATTTCCTCATCACAGCAAGTAATATCCTCGAGGCCTTTACACAATTTGAGTAAAATCAGAGAAAAATTATTAAGTTTAGGTTGATGGCAATTTTTTATTTGCAAATTTCTCCAAATCATTGTGAATTTAGGCTAACTTTGTGTCACCTCATAATTGTTTTTAAGTCATGATATCTGTTTAAAATTCCTGTTATTGATTTATGGTTGAGCTTCTCAATGCCCACACTCTTAGGAACCAGAAAAGCTATTTTTTTAATATTTGAGATAGTTTATTATACATATAATTTATTATTTTTGATCTTTAAACAAAAGCTTGCATAGCTGTAATCTCAAGTGATCATTTTCCTCAGTTCTCATCTCTTACATAGACAATTTTTTGTGACTAGAAATACTAAAGATGAGAAACAACTTTATTTTCCCACCCAGAAAATTCTGTACCCTCTGTATTCTCTCAAAATTCTCTTTGCAAGCTGGCCAATTCTTTATTTAGAACATTTCTTTCTTCTTATACCTATATGTAGCTAGGACCAACCATCTGACATTTTAAAATTCTGGATAGGTCTCTTAAGTCAAAATCAAAAGGTCATTATGTAGATTGTTTTTTTTCATATTTTTGTAGGCATCATGGTTGCTACTTGTTTTATTCTAACACACACACACACACACACACACACACACACACATACACACACACACAGCACCATTACCACCATTTCCCAACCTCCAAAAACAATTTACTTTATTTTCTCCTAGCATTTGTAAAGACTTTGTTTGCCGTTTTTCATCCTCTGCTCCAAGCATACTGCCGATGGAACTTATTTTAGATTTTTTTTGTTATGGCAGCACCTCAATTCTGGAAACCAATTATTTCTGCATCAGTTAGCTTTTGCCACATAAAAAGAAAACCATCAAATTTACAATCTTAAAACATGACAATTTATTTTACATGTTAATGTCTGATCCTCTTGGACATTAATATACGCTGGGCTCAGCTGCACTGTTTGCTGTCAGCAGTCCATTCAGCTGGGGAGTAGCTGGTTCATAAAGGCCTCGACTGGGGCCGTACCTCTTGGTTCTGTGTTTGTTATCATCCTGCAAGTTTTGTTCTCATGGTGATTCACTAGGTTTCCAAGAGAATGAGCAGAGGCGGACTAATCTTTCTGAGGACTAACTAGACTTGGAACTGGCAGCTCATCACTGTTGTACTTTATGGATTAAATAAGTTATAACAAGACAGATGTTTTAAGAAGGGAAAATGGACTAGCAATAGTGTTTTAAGGTCCTTGAAATTCAAAAAGCAAACATAAAATGGCATACAAAGATAGAGTAGAGAAAGATGAGGGCAGCTTTTCAACAACCATATGGCACTTCCTATCAGCATTCTTGCCATAACTACTATTTCCTTAAGAAACATGACAAAATAGTATCTTTCAAAAGGTATGAGTGTGGCCTCATCTTATTTGTTTGTTTCCCTTGAGATCTATGCTGACTCTTGGCCATTTAACTCTTTGTTTTCTGTTTTCTATTTTTAATTGTCTTCATTGATTTTTTGTCTTTGCAGCCAGAGTCAAGTCTGTCTTCTCCATTCCCTGACTCTTTCTTTCCATGAGTTAGATGGGTCTAGCCATTGAATATACTTGTATCTGACTGACATTTATGTTTCAATTAACCTATGCTCTTTGTGATAGCTTACCTTGATTGTCAACTTGACTTCATCTAGAATCAACTAAAACCCATGGTGCTTGGCACAATTTTGAAGGATTTTCTTAATCAGATTATTTGAAGAAGGAAGATTCACCTTAATCTGTGTGACACTTTCCAGTGGCCATCCACATAAGAATATGCAGTGAAGGAAACTTTGCTTTTTTGTCTATTTGCCTTTGGGTTCACTCTCAGCAGCAAGTTTGTAACTGTTGTTTTTATTTCCCCTTATTGAGAAGGGATCTTTTACACAAAGTGAGAGCCTCTATTTTCTTGAATTCCCCAGTTCACTCTACCCCAAGCTCCTCAGCAGCCCCTTCCTTCTTTTTATTAGCCACCCAATGTCCTGGATCCAACATTCCATTTCCTTTGCCAGCCTACCAGGTAGACCCCAAATCTCAGATACCCAAATCCCTCTGATATCAAACTTAATTCCACCTTTGTCATTCAATTACAGGACCCTACCCAGTGCATCATCCAAGCTCTAGATCCTCAAAGACCTTAAATCTATCATCTTTGACCTCCCAAGGAAAGAAAGAACTACTTTGCCTGTATCTTCCCCCTTCGACATCTCTGTACTTGCAGTTAAAAAGTACAATGTGGCCTACCACCCATTTTAAGATTCCAGCATGTCACCTTTTCCGTGGTTGCCCTGCACCCTTGCAGTTGTTCCTAACACTTACCTCCTTCTTTCCATTATCCTCTTATAAACCTCAGAGTTTTCAATTCTGAAGACACCTTCTTCTCCCTCAACAAAAATAAAACATCTTTGCCTTCACCAGAAATGACCCTGATACCTACCCATCTACCCAACTCACATAGATTGTCCTACCACACTGATTCAAGACAACCCATACCTATTTGTTCAAGCCCTTGCCTCTGATCTACTCTTCTTGTTTTTTTTCCTAGATCTAAGTTTATGCAATATGTAGATGACTTCCTCTGCAGCCTGTCCCTACAAATTAGCCAAACATCTTTGCTCTTCTAAGTTTCTTGTTCAGGTGGGGCTGTAGAATCTCACTGTCCAAGGTCCAACTGTCAAGTCCTCAGCTCACCTATTAGGGACTAACCATTATCCCAACTCATAAGGCCATTTTCTTGGATAGAACACACCTAATCCACTCCCTCTTGTCCATTTCTATCAGAGAAGAGATTTTATTATTCCTAGAAATAGCTGGCTTCTTATACTTCTGGATCCCTTTCTTTTTCTTCCTTGCCCATCCTCTATATGAGAACTCAGATGAACCCTTTCTCAAGCCCTTTCAGGAGCTGCACAAGCCCTCCTCTGGTTCTGACATTATACCACCCAGATCTAACATTTCTTTTCTCCATCTATGTAACAGAAAAAGAGGAATATGTACACAGGGTTTTAGGGTCCTCCAAGTAGAATCATCTTTTGCACACATGGCATACCTGTCACTAAAATTACACCTTGCCACTCAGAGATGGGCACCCTGCAAATGCACTTTAGTAGGTGACCAGTTCCTTATTCCTACACCCAAAAAAGTAACTTTTGGGTCACTTACCAATATCTTTCCCTCCAACAACATGCCTTACCTCCTAATTTTGTAAAAGCTTAGAAATTTTACCTACTTCTTAGGTTCTCTGGCTCCAGGTGGCACTGCTAGAAAATGCCACACTCACTTTCAAATCATGCCCATCCTGCAACATCTCAAATCTTCACCAACCAAACACAAACCACTCCCCAGTTCATTCTTGCATTGAAAATTTAGAAGAATATTGTCCCACTTCTTGCACATATAGAAAGGCACATTGCTTCAGGCCATATACACCTATTATACAGATGGCAGCTCCTTTTACATGAGGGGACACAAAAAGAGAGCTCAGCCATACTGTCAGATATAGAGGTGGTTGAGGCATTGGTTTTCCTTGCCCAAACTACTCATCAACAGGCTGAACTAGTAGCCCTCACCAGTGCATTTTAATTGGCCCAAGGATATTCCCTATAATGCTACACAGGCTCGAAATATTCTTTCCACACCTTTCTGTCTGACACTGCCATCTGGAAAGAGCATGGAGTACTTAAAACAAAAGGAAGATCAGTAACCAGCTCAGATCAAATGATGGCCATGCTAAAGGCCTCCACAGCTATAGGAATAATCCACTGTTGGTCTCACCAGACTGAACTTCCATAATCTCTAAGGGAAATAATCCAGCCAATGAGGTGGCCAGAGCAGTAGCAGTTGGAGATCAGGATCCATCTCATCCATTGCAGGACATTTGTTTTACAACCAATATTCTCACTGACACTCCCAACACTAGCAAAAATTCTGTCATAACTGGACCAGGTCTTTCATTCTAATAGTTAAGATTTAGCTCACTTTATTAAGGCCCATCTACAGGCAACCGCTGAGGTTTTGTCTTTCTTAAAGGTTGTTACTGCCATGCGTAAAATCTGTCAAATATCAGGCCCCCAACTCCAGATAACCCAGTACATTTTTTCCTAGTCGCCAGGCCAGAGGCTTTTTCCCCAGAAGTGGCTGGCAACTTGATATTACCCACATGTCCACAGTCAAACATGTCTGGTAGCTTCTGATTTTGGAGGACACCTTCTCAAGTGGTGTTCACTACTAAAAAAAGCTTAGACAGCCTCAGACCTCCTCCTCTGGAATGGATCCTTCCCCACTTTGCAAACCTCCCCCCTTTTTTTCTGGGCCCTTGAGAACTCATTATAGAATTGGATACAGGCCTTCCTGACCCGCTTTGTTCCTGTTTTCCTAATAGTACCCTGTATTTATCAATTTCTTCTCTACATTTCTTCAATGATAGATTCCAAAAATTTCTAATCAATTAATCAGTTATTAAGTACCAACCCTTGCCACAGAGCCAGAGACTTATGACTATCGACTATGTCCTCATGGTGAGGATCAACAGTGCCCCTAAAATGAGGATGGCCCAGACAACAGGAAGTCGTCTATAAAACACAGGTGTCCTCATTTCTACTCTACCAGTCACTACTAACTATTTCCTTACCTTTTATAATAAACAAAAGGGATGTATGTTGGTCAGATGAGAACTGCCTACATTCCAGAGTCAAGTATTCCCCTAACCCCCAACCCTCTTTCAGTGACTCAAAGCCAGTGGCTTTGTTGTTGTGGGCAGTCAATGCAACACGTGTCCACTGTCTTCATGGTTACATGTTTTCCCATTGTACACATTCCAAATCCTCTGTAAGGTACACACCATCACAACCTATTACCTCTTTTTTTTTTCTTTCCTGGACAGAGGTAAACATTTGTACCTTCTTCCTCCTCCAGTAAATCTTTTATACGAGGTCTGTTGCATGGTGTAATTTTGAACACTGCCTGGCTCTCCAATTGTCAAAGATATGCTGTGTTTATGTGTAGTTCTCCATGATTTTTACAATAAACTCTGCTTTAGATTCCTATGACCAGCGTGGTACATACCTTCCAAAATATAGATATATAATATGAGAAAATATTGAATGTGGAATAAATTTGCTGAGGTTATGTGTTTAAAAAAATTATAAGGAACTGGAGGATCATATTGCTCTTGCCAAGTAATCAAATTTCCAGCACGCAATTCAAGCAGCTCAAAATGACCTATAAGTTCCAAGGGATCAAAACCCATCCTCTAGCCTCAGCAGTTATGAGTGCATGTGAATATACACACCAGCGCACTCATACACAGGATTAAAAAAAAAATCTATGACAGAGAGGAATAGAGCACTGGTTAGTTCAACGTGATAACTCCATAAGTTTCAGAGGAAATACGGTATATTGGATAAAATGTTGGACTTATATAGAAAACCTGCCAACTAGACTTTTCCTTATTTGATAGAAACAAAAGAATTCTCAACTGAGCAATTTTGGGTGAAACATACAGGTTTAGGCACAAAATGTTTGTGGAATGATATAGTAATAGCATCTACTTTCCCTGCCCTTTGTCACAGTGCTAAAATAATTTATTGCATTTCTAGACTGGGAAGAGCTATATCTTTTATTTTTATTTTTTCACAGTGATGAAAATATAAAGGAGGAAGAGAAGGAAATGTGTCTGACATGTCAGTGCTCTCCAGTTGGGAGCAGTCAGGCTGTCTCCAGTCTATTATCTGGCATCACTGAATGCAAAGAGCTTGGTCTCTCACATGCCCTGGGGTAGAAATGTCAAAATCTCCTTGGTACCTTTCATAGGCTCGAAGGCTTCCATATAGTGAAGAAGATAGTGGATTGAACGTTTCAACAAGAAGGCAAGTTTGCAGTGATGGCTGTGGAAAGCAGGAGAGTACAAAGCAAAAGTAGGATGGCAGTTAGGAAAATGTATGGATAAAATTAAGGGCTGTGGATTTTAAACTTTAATGAATTGGGGAATCTATAGCAGGCCCACAGCAAGGAAGGCAGGGATCCAATTTCTGCTGATTTCAGGATGAGAATTCCAGAGTTTGTATATGTCTAGACCCCACTCTTGCTCCAGACTGGCTTCCCAGTCCCCAGGTTCCCTGGCTCCTCACTGTTCAAACTGGATAGCTATATGTAGAAGAATTAAACTAGATCCTCATCTCTAACCTGGCACAGACTTCAACTCCAAATTGATAAAGGACTTTAACATAAAATCTGATACCCTGAATCTGTTATCAGAACAAGTAGGTAACATATTCATCAATTCATAAATACATGAAAGCACTTTTTGAACAGGACCAAGATGGCACAGACATCAAAGCCAACAACTGACAAATGGGAGCTCATGAGACGAAGAAGCTCTGTGCAACAAAGCTCACTGTTATTCAAGTGAAAAGTTGGCCTACAGAATGGGGGAAGAAAATTCTTTAGCAGCTAAGTATCTGACAGATGGCTGGTGTCTAGAATATACAAAAACCTCAAAACAAAAATCCACAAAAAAAACCCTCAAAATAATTAAAAATTGGGGCATGTAACTATAAATAAACAGAAGGTTCTCAGAAGAAGACATACAAGACCACAGTCTTGTTTATGCAGCCTATTGTTGAATTCGAGACAGAATCCATACCCCAAATCACCCTGTCAGGCCCAAGCTGGAAGGACAACTGGATCTCTGTTAGTGATTCCAACGGACTTCCTTCTTCCCATGTCTCTAGTCCAGGCTCAAGCCAAGCAGGGATCCACATTGCACTCTTTCTGTGCTGATACAGGATCTTCACAACATAACATTCTTCAGTCTGCGCCCAGTCTCAAGTTGGAGTCACGTATTTGATTTTTGTCGGTGAGTCTGACCCAGTATTCTCCCATACTACTCTCACTCATGCCTAGGCCCATACAGGAATCTCATGTCTGTGTTCCTTACTAAGTTTAATCCAGAGCCTTTTCACGTGTCATCCCTCTACGTGTTTTCTTTCCGGGTCAACCTAGAATGTCATCCCACATGGCCCATTCATATAGCCCCTTCTGGCCAAGGCCAATCTGGAGACATGTACATTGACCCTACATACCCAGGTTCTGAAAGGAGCTGGTTATATGGACTAAAACCTCATGGCTGGCTGAGTCATCCACCCTCAGAGAATACTTAATACTATTATTCTATCAAATGGATATAACAACAATTTATCTCCTAACATTTTTTGTCTTTATAACTATAGTTGAGAAACAGTATAGTTTCCTAACCATCATAAACAAAGTTTCTTTTTGCAGTAGATGGTGATTAACACAGAATCTATAACTGGTCAACATGTTTTAAGTGGAATATCTAAATCATAATATCATACCTCTTCCCCACAAGACTCAGAGACTGTCTTGGAAGAGGGTGTGTAAAATTGTTAAGAGCCAGAAATAGTGGGCTTTTGCCCCAAAGCAATATTTAATAGATATGGCATGGCCATTGCACACATGAACTCACAGTGTCTAAGACTTTATTAATAGGAACTGTGCAAGATGAAGCTAGCTAAATCCCAACATGGACTGGGGAGGAGCTAATGAAATCCTACCCCTTGCTGAGGAGATATGGGTAAATGATTGTTGCAAAGAGAGGGAGAATCAGGTTTTTTCAAGGCTACGTTCATTTAGAGACAGCCCTTGCTCCAATAGATGACGCTGTACCCATGCTCACAGAGGAAGCACTGAGTGGAATCAGAGGCTTTAAAAAAAAAAAGACCATATAAATTTGGGAGGAAAAAGTGTTGGTGGAGATAGGGGATAAACAAAAATTGTGTATTTGATCAAAACATTATATGTGTGTGAATGTATACATATATATGTATACATAATTTCATATGTGATCTATGAAACAACAGAAGTTTTTAAAGTATATTAAAAATGAAAGTAAGAGTTTTAAAATTTTCAAGTTTTCTCAAAATTTTGTTTTAAAAATTTCTATATGAAAAGATTCTCTAGCCATGCACAACCAATGGCACTTTATCAAAATTCACCAGAAGACATTATAACAAACCACTTGATGCAATAAAGAACAGAGAAACTGAACTTGAGCTCATGTAAAAGTTCAGAAATTCTTATAAGTTTATTACAGAGCTAAAGTTGGCTTATTTTGTGATTCATTTCTTTGCTTTATTGTTCACTTTTTCTGTATTTTGGTGGCCAGTTGTTTCAAAAGGGAAATACTAAATACACCTGAGAGTTTATATCACTTAAATTTACTTATTTAAATTCAGTGAGGAAGATACAAAATTATACAAAAGGCCACTTGGTCATTAGAGTGTAGAAGAAAAGAACATGTTTCCTATCATTTGTTTTTAAAATTACAATTTATATTTATTTATGAATAATTCCTTTTACTGTGATTTTAGGCTAATGATTTTAGATGACATAAACATATTCAAAGTAAAAATATAACAATTCCTCGTAGGATTCAGATGTACAAATAAATACACTGGTACACATTCATGCCTCTTTTTAATTCATGTTTGTTGTCATACTCTGTTGATGAGAAATAGAACATCCATTTTCATTGTGCTGCAGCTTCTCTACTTTTACTTGAGTTTTACTTTCAAAAGAAGAGCAGACACACACGTATTTCTTGACCTCACTTTATATCAACTAGAAAGTAGTTTTATTTTGATGTGATTAATTGAATCAAATTTTATGCTAGCAAACCCATAAATAATTGCATTTATAAAATTCAGAAATCAGTGCTCAACATAGTACATTCATCTTTTGCTTCTATGTGTGAGAATTTTATCAGCCTATGTATGTATGTATGTGTACTTCATAAGTGCCTGCTGCCAACAGACACCAGAAGATGGTGCAGACACCGTGGAACTGAAGTTTCAGGCAGGCGGTAAGCTCCTATGTGGTTGCTAGAAACAAAGCCCAGGTCCTCTGTCAGAACATCAGGGGCTCTTAAACACCAGGCCCCTCTCCAATCTCCAGATTATATTCTTCTTGTTCTCATGCAACCTTTGCAACTCAATATTTATTTTTGGGTTAGTGATAACACAATTAGTGTTTCTTTGGAATGTGTTTACATACATAACTTATGGAAATTACCTGTCATGCTAATGTACCTGCTTCAACATTAACTCTACTGCAAGAATCAACATTTAGAAAATGCAAATGGGAAACATTTACTAAAGCATTTTGAAAACTCTCTATGATATTATAAAACTATCTTTTTGTCAGTAATCTATTTAGAGAGAGCATTTTATTTTTTTTCTAGAATAAACTACATATAGCCTTAAAAAAAGTTGCATCTGATTAAAAGTACTTGTTCATTTATTCATGTCCTTTAGCCATAATTTACATTAAATAAAATAACAGTGTGAAGTTAAAATCTGAAGAACCACCCAGTCATAAAGCAAAAATAAATGTGAACTTCTTTAACCCCATGAAACGTTTAATTTTATACATATTCATGCAAAGATCTTCCTTCTTCAGTCTGTAATTTACAGGTAAGTAAAAATCTAAATATTCATTTCCAGAATGGAAGCTTGGATGCTGACTATGATGAGAATGTGAGAAGACACTTAGGAAGTAGACAGCTCTTCACACCTCTGACCAAACTGTCTTTTGATGGGGCGTCAGGGTGCTGTCTGCTGAAAATAATAATAACAACACTATTTTCTTCTAATAAGTTTGCCTCAGAAGTCAATATTTCCTCCAATATTTTGCCTATAAAAAAGTGTGAGGTCAGAATAATTAGAATTCTCATTGTCATCCCAAATGCCTGGAAGCCAGAACAAAGTTATTTTCAAGTGTTTGCCAATGTTATACAGATGTTAATCTAGTTCTAGTATTTTGGAGAATAAGGGACAAGGAGAATGCTGTATTCCAGAGAGGGCCACACCACCATTTTGAAAATTATGAAAGTGTCTTTACCAACCCTATACCTGCCAGAGGAATAATATCCAGAATATATAAAGAACTCAAGAAGTTAAAAAGCAACAAATCAAGTAATCCAATTAAAAAGTGGGGTACAGTGCTAAACAGATAATCCTCAATAGAGGATTATCGAATGGCAGAGAAACACTTACGGAAGTGTTCAACGTTCTTAGTCATCCGGAAAATGCAAATCAAAACGACCCTGAGATTTCACCTTACACCCATCAGAATGGCTAAGATCAAAAAATCAAGTGACAATACATTTTGGAGAGGATGTGGAGAAAAGGGAACTCTCCTCTAGTGCTGTACAAAGTGTACAACCACTTTGGAAATCAATCTGGCGCTTTTTCAGAAAATTAGGAATAGTGCTACCTCAAGATCCAACTATACTACTCCTAGGCATAGATCCAAAAATGCTCAAGTACAGAACAAAGATGTTTGTTCAACCATGTTCATAGCAGCTTTATTCAAAATAGCCCGAACCTGGAAACAACCCAGATGTCTCTCACCTGAGGAATGGATACAGAAATTGTGGTACACAATGGAATACTACTCAGCAATTAAAAACAAGGAAATCAAAGAGCAAGCCAATCAGTTCATGTCAGAGATAGGCCCTGTTCCCATTACTAACAAACAGAGTTGGAGAAAGTCTTCCTTCTAACTGTCCTTTTGGATGAGAACTCCGAGACATCAGTCTTTTGGTCCCCTAGTTCTTTTGTTACAGCACATTCTCTATCTGGAGGTGTCTAATGGTCTGTTTTCCTGGAAGAGTAGCATGCATTGCCCATGGCTTTCATATTGGCAGGGTTGGAATGAATATCATCTTACACAGTTTTTTCAATATCTATTTGTAGAAGACTGGCTTGCTCTATACTTCTTGTCATTGAAGAGAGTGACAATATTGCAGAAAATATAAATAGAGTAGGTGTACTTCCTTTCCAATAACTCATTTCTCTAAACTTTCTTGTTTAATTGCAAACTTTTGGATTCATTTTAACTATCTCTTTTTTTCTCTGATATCTAAATTAAACTAACAGGAGGTAAACTAACATTTTGCCTCAAGGTATGTATTTCAGTTAAAATGTAATATTTAATACAAATCAGAAGTTCCAATTTTATGAGTTGGTCTTGATACAGATTGCCCTGAAATGGCTAAATTGTGAGCCACTATTAAAAGCTTTTTTTTTTTTTTTTCACTTAAAATAATAGTAATTTATTTTCACACGGCTATAGAGGCAGGAAGTCAGAAATCAGAAACACTGTGCTGTAGGGACCATGTTAGCAGGGCTACTGTCACTCCGAAGGCTTGAGAGATGACTGTCTTCCCCGCCCCCTCTGGCTTCTGGTGGATGTTGGCAGTCCTCAGCTGAGGACTATCATCTTTAAGGCCAGCATCGTCACATCCACTCTGTCTTTATGGCCCTTGATCTCCCCCTTTTGAAACCTTTAGGTGAGTTACATTTGCCAGGATCTTTTCTCCAAATTAAACAAACAAACAAAACCATTTACAGGTTCAAGGTAGTAGAACCTGCTGCCTTTGGGTGCTGTGGTTTGGCCTAGCAGATCATAAAATTCAGTGTTACCAAAAGAATGGAGCAGGCTGCAGCGAGTGCGGGAAGTGTCACAACGGCTCCAGCAGTATGAAGGAGTTTGTTGTACAGATACAGGCTGTTTCTGTATGATGCCTGCAGGTACATGCACAGCATTGTTAGCATAATGATTGAGCCAAAAGCTTTTCTTATAATTAATTTTCCTGCTAATTTTCAACTAGTAAAAAGAAGATTCCAAGAGTTATCTATACATATAAAATTTATGCAAAACTTTAGCATTTATTGATGTAGTTAGATTGGTTGTTTTTATCTAATGCAAATATAGATAATAATACATTTTTTATCTCTGTCCCAAGACTCTAGATGTCATTAACCGTTTCTCTAAACAAGAATGTTCATATGTTTGGATACTTTTAGTTATGTTATAACTGAATTATAACATAAATTGAAGCATTCTAACAAGATCCCTAAGATAAAAGGTATTTGAGGGATTTTCCTGGACCTTAAGCATCAAGCATATCCAATCATAGCTTAAAAGGAATACTGTCCATTTCTCCCCAAAAAAGGCAGTTCTTAAACTTTCTCCTCTTTCTTTCCTCCTTCCTTTCTCCCTCTTCCTCTTTATTCTCTAAATTAAGAGCACAATCACTTTTTAAAAACTCTAAACTGCATATGTTTTCTTTCCTCCCTAAATCACAAAAGAGAGGACAATTTAGATATCTATTGTTTACCTATAAAATTATTTATTCTACTCTGCAAATTTTGGAACCTTCTGGGTGTGAGCCTAGCCCTTAATGGCTGATCCATCTCTCCAGCCCTTATATTTTGGAACTTTTATAATTTATTCTTGTTTTGTTTTGGAGACATGGTCACACAATATAGTTTTGGTTAGCCTGGAGATTATATGTAGAAGCTGAAATTGAACTCACAGAATTTTGCCTGTCTCTGCCTTTCTTGTGTTGGGTTAATTGCAGGGCCATCAAGGCCTTGAAAAAATGTTTTTTGTTATTTTGTTTGTTTGTTTTTTTATATAAAAATGAGAACATTCAAATTCGTAACATCAAGTATATTGATTTAACACATTTTAGCCTTGATGATTGAGTGGAATATTTATGCTTTGAGGAAAGGGTCATTCAATCATGAATCATATTTGCAGCTGTTTTATGCTCTTGTGAATGTCATTTCCCAAGAGATGTGTAGAGTTTGTCTTAATGATACTTTCATATTTATATAGTCTTCTTACATGAGAATTGCTTAACTGTAATGATTGCAATAGAATTTTCGTAGTATTTTTCACAACCACTAGAATTTAGATCTCTATTGTTTACCTATAAAATTATTTATTCTACTCTGCATATTTTGGAACCTTCTGGTTTATTTTATGCCAACTTTCCATAAGCTAGGTGAAGCAAGTTAGGAAATGTACCTGCTCTATCAGCCTACAGACAGTGTGTGGCACATTTTCTTCCTTGATGATTGGTGCCAGCAGGCTCATCTCGCTGTGAAGGGTGCTAACCCTAATGGTACAGAGTGCTATAAGAAAGCAGTCTCCACAAGTCATGAGGAGCAAGTCAGTAAGAAGCATTCCTCCATGTCTTCTGAATCAGATACTGTGTTCAAGGTTTTTTCTCTGTTTGAGTTCTTACAGTGGTTTTGCTGGATGATGGACTGTAAACGGTAAGATGAAATAAGCCCTTTCCTCTCTGAGGTGCTTTTAGTCATGGTTTTACACCAGAAGAAAAGCTTATTGAATATATGTAGAAGACACAGTGACAGACCTGCATGTTAAAATATGGTGTCCTGACAGATGGACTCAAAGACCTGATTCTAGGGGGGGGGATGTGAAAAAATTCTCAGGAGAAGTGAGGAGCTGAAATTACTAGATGAGCAGCAGAGATTTTTTGTTAGAATTTTTTTTTAAGAATGTGTAAAACTAAAAAAAAGAGGTGCTACTATGAGCTGATGTGCTCAACTGGATTCCAACATCCTACTATTGAACATGCTCTTCCCCTAAGGTGCTGATAACTTCGCAAAATTGTACTTCCTGGTATTCTCCCACTTGTGTAACATGCCCAGTGACTGGCTTTCCACCAATATGAAAGGGAAAAGGAGGTGGCATTTCCCCTTGGAGCAGCTTCCAGATTAAGGGCTAAGATAGACAATGGAAAGATTCTTCTCACAAGCTTTGATGAAGCAACTTGTGTTTGGGGAGAGGCAACATGGCAAGATGAAGATTCTGTCTCATAGACTACCAAGAACTGTGGTTCTGAATACTAGAGCAAGTGAGGTGCTGAAAGGCTCTTCAACCTCAAGAAAGTGAGCTCTGAAATGGAGTAGTTACACCCTAATCTTCAGGTGGATCCCCAGCTCCAAGTAACAAATTGCATTCCTTGTGCAAAACCCCAAAGCAGAGGATCAAACCAACCGAGATGTGCTCAAACTCCTGAACCACAGGAATCTTAAGTAACATTTTTTTTTTATGCTGCTGAGTTTGTGGCTCTTTGTTATACAACAGTCGATGACTGTTAACAGATTTATTAATACTGTTATCAATTTTGTGTTTGGTCTCTTCAGTGTGACATGGATCAAATATGTTATACCTATTTGCATATTTAAGAAAATCTCAGTCTTACTAATGCCACCTGCTGCTCCCAGCCTTAAAGATTCAGATAGAGTAACTTTTGGTTAGTTCATGAGATTTCATACTTCTAAAAAGTTCCCAACTGTATTACTTTACTGTTGCTGCTATGAGAAATTGCCACAAACGCCATGATTTAAACAGCACACTTTCACATTGCCTTACAATCCTGGAAATAGAACTGTGTGAGTGAAAACAAGTATCATCTTGGAGACTGTGATGATGATCACATGATATCTCATTTTTTTGCCTCTCTTCCAGGCTGTCTGCTTTTGTAAATGGTGGCTTATTCTGCCTTTAGAGCTAGCACTGTGCATCATCAAATCTCTTTCTGACTGTAATTTCTTATTATTCTCTTTCTCTCTTTCAAGTGTAAAGACCTTTGTGATTATATTTGGCCCATTTGAACTATCCAGCATTGTAGAGGAATAGCAACAGTGCTGCTCTGGAAAGAGATCACATCCAAAATGCTAGGTCTGTGATTCCATTGCAATACAGACATAAACTTAGTGTACACCTTTAATCCATCTGGCTGGAATACAGACACACCTTTAGTGTACACCTTTAATCCCAAACACTAATGTCTAATTGAGGGACAGACAAAGCTATGAATCAGAAAGATTTGACCGAATAAGTCAGTCAGTAGTTCTCTTAAGAGGACAGGAAATGGAAGCTACTTAAGAGCAGTGCAGAGAGAGTAGAGATGAACACAGTATAGTACAAGAATGCAGTAGAGTTCGTGCAGTCAGTACAACATTGTTCAGTGCTGCCCAGTTGAGTTTAGTGCAGGCATTTCGAAGCAGTTCAGTTTATAGAGTTCAGAGGCAGTTTTTCCAAGCAAAGTAATGTAGTGAGAAGCAGAGAGAAGCCAGTTTGAATCATTGAGCTAGGGCAGGAGTTTTGAGCCAGAACAGCTGAACTGAAGCAACCATCCAGAGTTCAGAAGAAACTAGAAAGGGTGAGTTTATTCAGCAGTAAGTCTTGAAGCTGAAAACATCCTAGGCCTAGTTTAGCAGAAGAGGTTGGAAGCTGAAGCCTTCAGGGTCCAAGCTTGCAGATGATTAGACTGTATGGAGGCTATAAGTTTCCAGGCCTAGCCCTAGAGGTGTTTAGATAGAAAAGCTCTGTGCTCAGTTCAAACCACGTATTAGTAAAGCTTGGGTATGGCTCTCATTTCATTCCATTATCTGAGGAAATAAAAACAACATTTACATAACATACTAATCTTACAGTAACCTTAACTTTGTAACAACCACAAAAAACTTTTGCCATGACATTATTCTGCCTAACATATCAGGTAATGCTCATGTTTCCCAACCAGAACATCTCACCAAATACAAATATTTATAAGAACCAAGTTCCTTCTTTGAATTCTCTCTGCCCTATCAGATCTGTCATTCAGATCCATGTCTAAGGATATGATGGCAGGGGTTGTTCTCGTGGTGACTGAAAGTGCTTTTTCAAGCATGCACACCAATAGCTTGTAGAAATTTCACTAGAATGTACAGTGGTTTATGCTGCTGTTGTTTGTTTCATTTGTTCTATATTTATGACAGTTTAAAGATTCTTCTGTTAGAAAACTTTAAATTCTTTTGAATGTCTTACTGCAGCAAAAAAAATGTTTTTCTTTGGTTGTATTGTACCCTGATTTCTGTGAATTAGCCAAATTCACAAAGAGACTTTGAAATTATTTAGAGCATTTCCCAGAAACTAAATGAAAGAATGTTAAAGCCCATAACATTCTCACAGGAAGGGTAATATGTCAGATTTCTCTACCATAAAGAATGATTTCATATTTTCAACTCTTTTTTCCTGAAAACTATTTTTCTTAGTGTACACACACACATGCATACACATTTGCTCATGCACATACATATATGTATATGTATGTATAGTATTTCTGTCATTCAAAACTATATAAACATGGGGTTGAGAGATGCTTCGGTGGTTAATTGTAGTATCTCCTCTGCTGTAGACTAGTTTGAGTCCCAGCATCAGTTCTAATTCATAACTGCCTGCAACTCTTGTCCAGGATCTGATTCCTTCTTCTGGTCCCCCTGGGAACTTACATCCAAGTTCTTGCACACTTATGTGTTTGTTGGAGAAGGGGGGCACAAATAAAAAAAAAGAACAAAACAGAATATATGAATGATAAAAAGTAAAATAATTCCCACTGCTAACTATAAGGGACATACATTTGTTAATTAGTTAAGCAAGTTAGTATTGAGTTTTTAAAAATGTCATCTGTTTTAGTCTATCACCTTGTATAATGACACAGCTTTGAGAATGTACAGGAAATGTGTGCCTATTTCTATTTCAAACCTTTCCCTGGCCTTAAAGAGCAGGGAATGCCCTCTAATTTGACATTTGCCTCTGTTCTCTTATCACATGACTCAGAGACTATTAGATTTGAACCCTTTTTTCTTTTTTTTAACTTTTATTAATTACACTTTATTCACTTTGTATCCCCCTATAAACCCCTTCCTCCTCTCCTCCTAATCTTACCCTCCCTCCCCCTTCTTCACGCATGCCCCTCCCCAAGTCCACTGATAGGGGAGGTCCCCCTCTCCCCTCTCCTTCTTTCTGATCTTAGTCTATCAGATCTCATCAGGAGTGGCTGCATTGTCATCTTCCTGTGGCCTGGTAAGGCTGCTCCCCCCTCAGGGGGAGGTGATCAAAGAGCAGGCCAATCAGTTCATGTCAGAGACAGTCCCTATGTCTATGGAACCCACTTGGACACTGAACTGCCATGGGCTACATCTGTGCAGGGGTTCTAGGTTATCTCCATGCATGGTACTTGGTTGGAGTATGAGTCTCTGAAAAGACCCCTGTGTTCAAATTTTCTGGTTCTGTTGCTCTCCTTGTAGAGTTCCTGTCCTCTCCTGATCTTACTATTTCCCACTTCTTATATAAGATTCCACACACTCTGCCCAAAAGTTGGCCATAAGTCTCAGTGTCTGCTTTGATAGTCTGCAGGGCAGAGCCTTACAGAGGCCCTCTGTGGCAGGTTCCTAACTTATTTCCTGTTTTCTTCTTCTGATGTCCATCCTCTTTGCCTTTTGGGATGGGGATTGAACATTTTAGTCAGGGTTCTCTCTCTTGATTAGTTTCTTTAGATATACAGATTTTAGTAGGTTTATCCTGTATTATATGTCTGTATTAATGAGTATATACATACAGTGTGTGTCTTTCTGCTTCTGGGACAACTCACTCAGGATGAAGGTGAACCCTCCTCCACTGCTGGTGGGAATGTAAACTTGTACAACCCCTCTGAAAATCAATCTGGCTCTTTCTCAGACAACTAGGAATAGCGCTTCCTCAAGATCTAGCCCTACCATTCCTAAGCATATATCCAAAGAAGCTCAAGTACACAATAAGGACATTTGCTCAACAATGTTTGTAGCAGCTTTATTTGTAATAGCCAGAAGCGGGGAACAGCCCAGGTGCCCCTCAACTGAAGAATGGATGGAATATTACTCAGCAATAAAAAATAAGGAAATCATGAAATTTGCAGGTAAATGGTGGGAACTGGATTTGAACACTTTTAGGAAGTGTGCATTTAGCAACTGATTCACAGTGTTATTCAAACTTCCAGGGTATTTTGCAAATTCTATCTGAAACTATTGTGGATATTAAATGTATCAAATCAGATGCTAAGACTCATATCCAAACTTTGAGCAGAGTGCAGGGAATCTTATGAAAGAAGGGGAAGATAGAAAGACCTGGAGGAGACAGGAGCTCCACAAGGAGAACAACAGAATCAAGAATTCTGGGCCCAGGGGTCTTTTCTGAGACTGATACTCCACCCAAGGTCTATGCATGGAGATAACCTAGAACCCTTGCACAGATCTAGCCCATGGCAGCTTAGTCCCTAAGTGGGTACCCTAGTAAGTGGAACAGAGACTATCTCTGACATGAACTCAGTGTCTGGCTCTTTGATTATCTCCCCCTGAAGGGGAAACAGCCTTACTAGGCCACATAGGAAGATAATGCAGCCAGTCCTGATGAGACCTGATACGCTAGGATCAGATAGAAAGGGAGGAGGATCTCCCATATCAGTGGACTTAGAAAGGGGCATGGGACGAGAAGAGGGAGGGAAGGTGGGAGGGTATGAGAGAGGGGGCTACAGCTGGGATACAAAGTGAATAAATTGTAATTAATATAAAAAATTTTAAAAGCAAAAAAAAAATAGGTCTTAAAATCTTCTATGTACCACCACATTTTTTTGCTTAAGAATAAGTATGATGGCTATTATTAATTTCCAACTGGACAGAATCTAGAGGCACTTAGGAGACCGAATGGAAAGCACCAGCACCCTATGGGTGGGGACCCTGAACTGAACTGACAAGCAAGCAAGCTGAGCACTGTCGTTCCTTTCTCCCTGCCTCCTGACTGTTCTGCACCGTGCCCTCCACTTCGTTCTCCTGCCACCAAGCCTGCCTTCTGCATCAAGATGGACACGCCCTCAATGTCAGCCAAAGCGAGCATCTCCTTCCTTAGCTGCTTCTTAACAGGAAGGAAAGAAACTACTGCCATTAGTTACTTACAGATGAAGAAGTTAAGATCCATGCTTTGTTGAGAGTGGCCCTTTATTAATCTGCCAGTCTTTGGGCTCCAGAATATTTAGAATTTAGGTAATTTTGAGTTTTTGTCTCTGATATTTTTCTGTTTGAATGGTGGGCCCGTTTGTATTACTACTTTCAACTCAGTAGTCATGTCTATCTATTAAAAAAAAAATATCGATGGCCACATTTTAATTCCTAAACTGCACCAAAAATTTGGATTTTTCTGTTTGGTTTCTGATTATTTAATTTGTGGCATGAAAACGTGGAAGAGATAAAATAGTGTCTTTTCATTTTATTTCAAATAAGAAACAAATTAGACTTAGAAGTTCATGTGTCACTAAATGTTTCAGTTGTTTCCAGATACTAAAAGTTAGAACCTAAGTAGGCACACAAGAAGAATACAAACCAAAATCAGGTCTGAATTCCTTTGGAGAGTCAAGATTCAAAACTCAAAGACATTTCAAGAATGTTGTCTACATATAAAACCATTTGGTGGATGTAGCTTTGTCATGTCAACACTAAAAATAGATTCAGCTTTAGAGGATATATTATGCATATTAAATATTATTCTGATTATTAGGTAAATATGTCTGCTTAATTTGGTTATGTTGCCCTTTTAATGTATTAACTCTCCTGCTCTTTGCCCAAAGAAAAATCACTAAACATGATACTCAAGGAACTTTTTACAATATCATTTATGTTTCATGAAACTTTCCTAGATTGTGAACTTCAAACTATAATATCAGGAAGTTGACATTTTCTGATACTAGCACTCATATGATCAATAACTTTTATTTAAGAACATAATTTTTAAATTAAAAAATATGCAAGTGCTTATGTACTGAAACACTAGTAAAAAGTAATCTGCTAAGACACAGTTAAAAGCGTCTTTTTATTACACCTTAAGTAGTTATTTTCTGAAGAAAAAAAATAGAGTTATAAACACATGATGATACGGTATTATTTTAGTCCATCTCCAGGTATTTTTTCTTATTTCTGATTTATTGTATTTAAGGAATTTTTGTGCTCTAAAAAAAGGAGAAATGGCATGTGTCAGATTTGTGGTAAAGTATGAGTAAGTCACCATGCTACAGGCATAGCATGGAGCTTCATAGAAAAGTGGCCTTATGATTATCACCAAAAACCTATTTAGAGTTGATGAGATTTGTTTCTTGTCTGACGTGAAGCTTTTGTCTCTTGGTATATTTCTGTATAAAAGTTAGTTTCTCATTCTCCTTGTCATTCATTGAATACTCTTTAAGCACAGACTGTGAATATAATTTTATGTTAGGTATACACAGGGTGAATGTTTTTCAGCACCATAGAGATTAGAATTATTGCTGAATGAAGAATTATGCATACAAGAAAATTCTAAGGAAGGAGTATATTACATAATATGGTTTAAATCGGATACTTAAAATTATTTCAGAAAGGAATCACAAATTGAATGTAATATAATATTATAAGGAAACTGGCCATTTCCCTTAACAGTGTGGATATTAGTTCATAGCATATTTTAGTCATTATGTATATAAATTGACACATATTCTTTTTTTTTTCAATGCAGTTTATTCAGAAACCTTGAACAATCATCTGACCCTGGGGAAAGCCAGCCCACAGCTTAAATAGCCTCTGGGTAGCCAACCCAGGCATGCCACGTGGGCAATGCAGATAGGTCCACATACATGGAAGCAAGCCAGATCCTCAGCCTTAGCCAAATGTGGAATTGTTCCTGACAAAGAGCACTCACCATCGGGAAGGTGGAAGGCAGAAACCAGCTCCATCTTTAAGGCATAGCATTCCGCAGCTCTCTACAGTTCCCCTGTTTGTTTTAGATGCATCAGGCAAGAGTAGAGGTCTGATCTCTGATATTAGAAATAAATTGGGATTTGTACCGATGTTCGTTTAGGTGTCATCCACCCAAAGAGCATCAGACCCGTCCGATACCTTTTTCTCAGAGGCGGGACCTGGGGCATCAACCCGCATGCAACCAGACGTGCTCTTCTCTGGGTCCAAAGCGGCTGACCCTGAGTGCAGTGCTTAGCCTCGTTTCCTGAGCGTAACATTTTAGCTTTTTATGGTATCCAACCATGCTTGGGGAGAATGTCCTGCTTCAATGGCTGTAAAGGCCTGAATGATCAAGGCTGCATCACACTGTTGTGAGACTCTAATCTTGCATATATACCACAGGCAAACCAAGGAGACCAACACCAGAAGGCCTGCTAACGCTCCCATGCCCGCCCATTCCTTCAGATGATTCATGGCTGCAGCAATCCATGATGATAATCCTGTGGCTAGTCCTGCGTCCACTCTGGTAGAATTTACTGTGACAATGGCCACTCTCAGCTGCTCCATCGTAGTATCGAATTCTCCAGTCCAATTACCTAAAATATAGCTCGACAATTGTTTAGACAGATTTGCAGCACAGGAAAAATTCTCATGTTATATGCTAGTGACTCAAAGTCCAGCATATTTTCATTGACAGCCAATTTGAGCGATTTGCCATAGGGTATCAATTTGCTCCTGCACGAGGTCAATCCTCTGATTGAACACCATCAAGCTTCCTTTTACTTGAGCATTAATTCCTTTATGTACAACTAAGGCATGAGCTACATTGGCTAAATGATTGTTCAGGGTTTGAGCAGTCTGCCCAGTATGACTCATGGCTAATGCCCTGGTGGTAGCTCCAACAGCCGCCAATGAGATGGTAGTAACAATGGTGGCTGTAGTTCCAAGATCCCTTTTCTGTCTGAAGAGAGTCATAGCGTGAGGGCCATCAACAGGCACAGGCACGCAGTGAGGCATGCGAGTAACCAGGGCATACCTAAATTTACTAGCATTCCAGCATTGGGCAAAAAAGCAAGTATCATCACCACAATTACTTGGCTCTATCTGGCTAATAATGAATAAAAATGGGGGATATAGACAAACAGGTGTGGGCTTATAGGAAATATTATGAGAAGCCTTAACCCCTTGTTGGAACATCCTGCGTCAGTTCTAGAACTAGCAGTGGTGGTGTCCGAGGTCTGAGTAGGTTCAGGAGAACATTGCCACCAGGGGCGAGATGTGCTCCATGCCAATTGACTAACTCCATGTTTTCCTCCACTTTTGAAAGTCATTTAATGTTCTTAAATTATTTTTTCGCTTTTTTTTTAAATTTTTCATCAATTACACTTTATTCATTCTGCATCCCCCCATAAGCCCCTCCCTCCTCCCCTCCCAATCCCACCCTCCCTCCTCCCTCTGCTTGCATGCCACTCCCCAAGTCCACTAATAGGGGAGGTTCTCCTCTCCTTTCTGATCTTAGTCTGTCAGTTCACATCAAAAGTGGCTGCCTTGTCCTCTACTATGGCCTGGTAAGGCTGCTACCCCCCAGAGGGAGGTGGTCAAAGAGCAGGCCAATCAGATTATGTCAGAGGCAGTCCCTCTTCACATTACTATGTAACCCAATTGGACTCTGAACTGCCCTGGGCTACATCTGTGCAGGGGTTCTGGGTTATCTCCATGAATAGTCCTTGGTTGGAGTATGAGTCTCTGGGAAGTTCCCTGTGTTCAAATTTTCCTGTTCTGTTGCTCTCCTTGTGGAGACCCTGTCCTCTCCAGCTCTTACTATTTCCCAGTTCTTACTTAAAATTCCATTCACTCTGCCCAACAGTTGCCCATCAGGCTCAGCATCTGCTTTGATAGTCTGAAGGGCAGAGGCTTTCAGAGGCCCTCTGTGATAGGTTCCTAGGTTGTTTCCTGTTTTCTTCTTCTTCTGATGTCCATCCTCTTTGCCTTTCCGGATGGGGATTGGACATTTTAGTTAGGGTCCTCTCTCTTGCTTAGTTTCTTTAGATGCACAGGTTTTAGTGGGTTTGTCCTATGTTGTATGTCTATATGAGTGAGTATATACCATGTGTGTCTCTTTGCTTCTGGGACAACTCACTCAGGATGATCCTTTCCAGATCCCACCATTTACCTGCAAATTTCATGATTTCCTTATTTTTCATTGCTGAGTAACATTCCATTGTGTAGATGTACCACAATTTCTGCATCCATTCTTCAGTTGAGGGGCATCTGGGTTGTTTCCAGCTTCTGGCTATTACAAATAAAGCTGCTACAAACATGGTTGAGCAAATGTCCTTTTTGTGTACTTGAGCCTCTTTTGGATATATGCCCAGTAGTGGTATGGCTGGATCTTGAGGAAGCGCTATTCCTAGTTGTCTGAGAAAGCGCCAGATTGATTTCCAGAGTGGTTGTACCAGTTTACATTCCCACCAGCAGTGGAGAAGGGTTCCCCTTTCTCCACAATCTCTCCAGCATGTGTTGTCACTTGAGTTTTTGATCTTGGCCATTCTCATGGGTGTAAGGTGAAATCTCAGGGTTGTTTTGATTTGCATTTCCCTAATGGCTAGTGAGGTTGAGCATTTCTTTAAGTGCTTCTCTGCCATTCGGTATTCCTCTACAGAGAATTCTCTGTTTAGCTCTGTTCCCCATTTTTTAAGTGGATTACTTGGTTTGCTGCTTTTCAGCTTCTTTAGTTCTTTATATATACTGGATATGAGTCCTCTGTCAGATAAAGGGTTGGTGAAGATTCTTTCCCAATCTGTAGTTGGTCGCTTTGTTTTGATGACGGTGAACTTTGCTTTGCAGAAGCTTTTCAGTTTCATGAAGTCCCATTTATTGACTGTTGCTCTTAGAGCCTGTGCTGTTGGTGTTCTGTTCAGGAAGTTTTCCCCTGTACCAATGAGTTCTAGGGTATTTCCCACTTTTTTTTCAAGCCGATTTAATGTGTCTGGTTTTATGTTGAGGTCTTTGATCCACTTGGACTTCAGTTTTGTGCAGGGTGATAAGTATGGATCTATTTGCATTTTTCTACATGTAGACATCCAGTTAGACCAGCACCATTTGTTGAAGATGCTATCTTTTTTCCATTTATGGTTTTGGCATCTTTGTCAAAGATCAGGTGTCCATAAGTGTGTGGGTTTATTTCTGGGTCCTCTGTTCGGTTCCATTGATCCACCATTCTGTTTCTATGCCAGTACCATGCAGTTTTTAAAACTGTTGCTCTATAGTACAACTTAAGATCAGGGATGGAGATACCTCCGGAAGATCTTTTATTGTAGAGGATTGTTTTAGCAATTCTGGGTTTCTTGTTATTCCAGATGAAGTTGAGAATTTTTCTTTCCAGGTCTGTAAAGAATTGTGTTGGTAATTTGATGGGCATTGCATTGAATCTGTAGATTGCTTTTGGTAAGATGGCCATTTTTAATATGTTAATCTTGCCAAGCCATGAGCATGGGAGATCTTTCCATCTTCTCATATCTTCTTCTAATTCTTTCTTCAGAGATTTGAAATTTTTTCATACAAGTCTTTGACTTCCTTGGTTAGGGTTACTCCGAGGTACCTTATGTCATTTGTGGCTATTGTGAAGGGTGTTGTTTCCCTAATTTCTTTCTCAGCCCTTTTGTCTTTTGTATACAGGAGGGCTACTGATTTTTTTGAGTTAATTTTGTATCCGGCCACTTTGCTGAAGGTGTTTATCAGCTGTAGGAGTTCCCTGGTAGAGTTTTTGGGGTCACTCACATATACTATCATATCATCTGCAAATAGTGATAATTTGACTTCTTCCTTTCCAATTTGTATCCCCTTGATCTCCTTCAGCTGGCTTATTGCTCTAGCAAGGACTTCCAGTAGTATGTTGAAGAGATATGGAGAGAGTGGGCAACCTTGTCTTGTCCCTGATTTCAGTGGGATTGCTTTAAGTTTCTCTCCGTTCAGTTTGATGTTGGCTATAGGCTTGCTGTATATCGCCTTTACTATGTTTAGATATGTGCCTTGTATCCCTGATCTCTCCAATACTTTGAACATGAATGGATGTTGGATTTTGTCAAAGGCTTTTTCAGCATCTAGGGAGATTATCATGTGGTTTTTTTCTTTCAGTTTGTTAATATGGTGGGTCCCATTGTTCGATGTCCGTATATTGAACCACCCCTGCATACCTGGGATGAAGCCTACTTGGTCATAGTGGATAATATCTTTGATGTGTTCTTGGATTCGGTTTGCAAGTATTTTATTAAGTATTTTTGCATCAATGTTCATAAGGGAGATTGGCCGGAAATTCTCTTTCTTTGTTGAGTCTTTGTGAGGTTTAGGTACCAAGGTGACTGTGGCTTCATAGAATGAATTTGGTAATATTCCTTCTGTTTCTATTTTGTGGAATAGTTTGAAGAGAATTGGTGTTAGCTCTTCTTTGAAGGTCTGGTAGAATTCTGCGCTGAAGCCATCTGGTCCTGGGCTTTTTTTGGATGGGAGACTTTTGATGACCGCTTCTATTTCTTTGGGGGATATAGGACTATTTAGTTGATTTACCTGGTCCTGATTCAGCTTTGGTAAGTGAAATCGATCAAGAAAATTGTCCATTTCATTTAGATTTTCAAATTTCGTGGCATATAGACTTTTGAAGTAAGTCCTAATGATTGTTTGGATTTCCTCAGTGTCTGTAGTTATATCCCCCTTTTCATTTCTGATTTTGTTGATTTGGGTGGTGTCTCTCTGCCTTTTAGTTAGCCTGGCTAAGGGTTTGTCGATCTTGTTGATTTTCTCAAAGAACCAGCTCTTGATTTCATTGATTCTTTGAATTGTTTTATTTGTTTCCAATTGATTGATTTCATCCCTGAGTTTGATTATTTCCAGCCGTCTACTCCTTCTTGGTGTGTCTGCTTCTTCTTTTTCTAGGGTTTTTAAGTGAGCCATTAGGGTGCTTGAATGAGCTGTCTCAAATTTTTTCTTGAAGGCACTTAGTGCTATGAACTTTCCTCTTAGCACTGCTTTCATTGTGTCCCACAAGTTCGGGTATGTTGCATCTTCATTTTCATTGATTTCTAGAAAGACTTTAATTTCTTTCTTTATTTCTTCCCTGACCCAGCTGTCATTTAGTAACAAGTTGTTTAGTTTCCATGTGTGTGTAGGCTTTTTGTTATTTCTGTTATTGTTGAGGTCCAGCTTTACTCCATGGTGATCAGACAAGATACATGGGATTATTTCAATCTTCTTGTATGTGTTGAGGCTTGCTTTGTGACCCACTATATGGTCTATTTTGGAGAAGGTTCCATGAGGTGCTGAGAAGAAGGTAAATTCTTTTGTGTTTGGGTGTAAAGTTCTGTAAATGTCTGTTAGGTCCATTTGATTCATGACCTCTGTCAGAGACATTGTTTCTTTGTTTAGTTTCTGTTTTGTTGACCTGTCCTTTGTTGAGAGTGGGGTGTTGAAGTCTCCCACTATTACTGTGTGGGGATCTATATGTGCTTTAAATTTTATCAATGTTTCTTTCACAAATGTGGGTGCCCTTGTATTTGGGGCATAGATGTTCAGGATTGTGATGTCTTCCTGGTGGAATTTTCCCTTGATGAGTATGAAGTGTCCTTCCCCATCTCTTTTGATTAATTTTGGTTGAAAGTCTATTTTATCAGATATTAGAATGGCTACTCCTGCTTGCTTCTTGGGTCCGTTTGCTTGGAAAGTCGTCTTCCAACCCTTTACCCTCAGGTAATGTCTATCTTTGTGTCTTAGGTGTGTTTCTTGTATGCAACAGATTGCTGGGTTTAGTTTACGTATCCATTCTGTTAATCTGTGTCTTTTTATTGGAGAGTTGAGTCCATTTATGTTGAGAGAGATTAATGACCAGTGGCTGTTAGATCTCTTGATTTTGATGTTGGCTGTGGTCATACTGTTGTGTGCTTGGTTGCTTTTTGTTTTACTGAAGTGAGGTTATTTATTTCCTGTGTTTTCTTGAATGTAGCTAGCTTTCTTGGGTTGTATTTTCCCTTCCAGTGTCTTCTGTAATGCTGGATTTGTTTGTAGGTATTGTTGAAATTTGTTTTTGTCATTGAATATCTTGTTTTCTCCATCTACGAGGACTGAGAGTTTTGCGGGGTATAGTAGCCTTGGCTGACATCTGTGTTCTCTTAGGGTCTGCATGATATCCGTCCAGGCCCTTCTGGCTTTCATAGTCTCTTTTGAAAAGTCAGGTGTGATTCTAATGGGTTTGCCATTATATGTTACTTCGCCTTTTTCCCTTGCAGCTTTTAGTATTTTTTCTTTGTTCTGTATACTTACTGTTTTGATTATTATGTGGCGGGAGGATTTTCTTTTCTGGTCAAATTTGTTGGGTGTTCTGTAGGCCTCATGCATTCTAATTGGCCTCTCCTTTAGCTTGGGGAAATTTTCTTCAATGATTTTGTTGAAAATATTTTCTGGGCCTTGGAGAAGGGAGTCTTCTTTTTCCTCTATACCTATTATTCTTAGGTTTTGTCTTTGCATATTGTCTTGCATTTCTTGGACGGTCTGTGTCAGGAATTTTTCGGATTTAACATTTTCTTTGACAGATACATCGATTTCTTCCATTGTATCTTCTACACCTGAGATTCTTTCTTTCATCTCTTGTAGTCTGTTGGTTATGCTTATCTCTGTAGTTCCTGTTTTCTTCCCTAGATTCTTCCTTTCCATTATTTCTTCCATTTGTGTTTTCTTTAATTTTTCCAATTCTATCTTCAGGTCTTGAGTTGTTTTGTTTACTTCCTTCACCTGTCTGATTGTACTTTCCTGTTTTTCTTTTAGTTCCTTCAACTCTGTTTCTATCATTTCATTCAGTGTTTTAAGCATTTCCTTTCTAAAGGCCATAAACTGTTTGGTTGCAGCTTCCTCTATTTCTTTACGGATGGCAATATTCTGTTTGAGTTTATCTTCCTCTATGTCTTTACGAATCTTATTTGTTTCCTCTGTTATCATCTTCATGAGCATACTTGTTAGGTCATCTTCTTGGATTTCAGTTATGGTGGGGTGTCCAGGGCTACTTGCCCCTGGGTAACTGGGTTCTGGAGATGCCATATTGCTCTGTCTTTTGTTGCTTGAGCTTTTACGCTGGCCTCTACCCATTGTGTTATCTTAGGTGTTTGGGGTTATTTTCTGGTGGTTCCTGGGGATCCTGTGGTGGAGAGAATCCCCTTTGCAGAAAGCTGGTTTTTCCTGAAAGATGTCTTCTCACCTTTTTGGGTATAGTCCCTGGATGGCTGGTGTTTTTTCAGGAGTTGCTCACCTCAGGGATATAGACCTGAGTGGTAACTGTGGTCTTTGTTAGTCGAGAGGGTTCTCCTCTCACCCAGGGAAGTACTGAGGGCAGCTGCCCTGTTTCTGGATTTTTTGTTGTAAATTTAATGATCAGCTGCTGTGACCCAGTTGGACATCAGGCGCGCCTCAACTGTTTGTGCCTGTGTCTGGAGCACAGCTGAGTGCTGGCGCCTCGGCCCCACTAGACTGCTAGACTTTTTCTAGGGAAGGATTGGGTGATTTAGGTCAGTAGTTTCCTTCCTTCCCCGTGGATTCTCTGGAGACATGGACTCCCAGTGTCTTTTTTTGCCCTGGTGCACACTGCTCAGTGTCCGCCAGCTGGCTGGCCGCAGTAACTGCCTGTGCCTTGAGCACAGCTGTGTGATGGCGGCTCAGTCTCTGCCAGCTGTCTGGTGTGCAGAAACTGCCTGTGTCTGCCTTTGCGGCTTTTGGGAGCCTGAGTGCCTCCCTCAGATGGGTAATTTTCCGGGGACCTTTTCAGGTTGGGGGTGAGCTGAGTGCTCTGAGATCAGACCCGCCGTTTCTATGTCCGGCGGCGAATCAGGCGTGCAGGCAGGCAGGGCTCTGTGCTGGAACCTGGGTCCCTGGCTCTGGCTCAGGCCTGGCTCCTGGGGTGCCCGTGGAACCCACCCGAGTCTTTTCCAGGGGATGTCTGGGTGACCTAAGGCCAGTCCCAATCCTTTCCTGTTCCCTGGGGTTATCTCTCAACTGAAAATTCCAATCTCTGATAGTGTGGTGCACACGGTTCAGTCTGGGACCGTGACCAGAGACACTGGCTTGTGGCTCTGGGCTGGGGCTGGGGCTGGCAGCAGGCAGCCAAGCGTCTGGTGTAACCGGGATCTCTTCCTTGGTTTAGCCGGGTGAGTAAAAAGCTGATTGAATCCTCCACCGTGGGGTATCCTCTCACCTGGGAAACACAATGACTGTGTTTTATGGCCGAGAGTTCTGATTGCTGGTCACTGTGCTGATCCTGCTGTGCTGCTGCTCAGAATGAGAGTCCTCCCAGCGCTTCCATCTTGCCCCTTCCCCTGACACATATTCTTTTAAATATTATTATTATTAATGTACTATTTTAAAAATATGAAAACAGATAATAGGAAAGCCTTACGAGACAGGGTGAAAATCAAATTAGTAGAAAGTAAATATGTAAGGAAAAAACCAAATCTTTATGAGTGGTTTATTTTTTTATTTTATTTTTATTTTTTCATAAAAACAGGCCCAAACATGTTTACCTGTGAATTGGTTTCAGATTGTTAACTGGATATCCTGAGTTCTACAAAAAATCACAGTGCCTAGATAATGCTTATGTGGTAGGTAGAGAGATGAAGGGAGAGGGAGAACTGATAGTGTCAGTGATAAGAGCTTGCTGCTGCTGACCCCAAATGCTAACTGTCAGTGTGTCATTTTGTGGTTGAACCTGGGAAATTTGTTTCTGACATAAATCCACACACTTATGGACACCTGATTTTTGACAAAGATACCAAATCCATTCAATGGAAAAAAGACAGCATCTTCAACAAATGGTGCTGGTCTAGCTGGAAGTCTACATGTAGAAAAATGCAAATAGATCCATACTTATCACCCTGCACAAAACTAAAGTCCAAGTGAATCAAAGACCTCAACATAAAACTAGACATACTAAACTGCTTAGAAAAAAAAGTGGGGAACACCCTTGAAGTCATTGGCACAGGAGACAACTTCCTTAACAGAACACCAACTGCACAGGCTCTAAGAGCAACAATTAATAAATGGGACTTCATGAAACTGAAAAGCTTCTGTAAAGCAAAGGATACTGTCCTCAGAACAAAAAGTCTACAGATTGGGAAAAGATCTTCACCAACCCTATATCTGACAGAGGCCTAATATACAGCATATGAAAAGAACTAAAGAAGTTAAACAGCAAAAATCAAGTAATCCAGTTAAAAAATGGGGTACAGAGCTAAACAGAGAATTCTCTTCAGAGGAATATCGAATGGCAGAGAAACACTTAAAGAAATTCTCAGCCTCATTAACCGTCAGGGAAATGCAAATCAAAACAACCCTAAGATTTCACTTTACACCCATCAGAATGGCTAAGATCAAAAACTTGAGAGACAACACATGCTGGAGAGGTTGTGGAGAAAGGGGAACCCTCCTCCACTGCTGGTGCGAATGTAAACTTGTACAACCACTCTGGAAATCAATCTAGCACTTCCTCAGACAACTAGGAATAGCACTTCCTCAAGATCCAGCTATACCACTCCTAGGCATATATCCAAAAGATTCTCAAGTACACAACAAGGACATTTGCTCAACCATGTTTGTAGCAGCTTTATTTGTAATAGCCAGAAGCTGGAAACAGCCCAGTAATTTGTCAATTAAAATTAGTTACCTGTTTTCCCCAATAAAGCATGCTTGTGTATAGCACTTGGTATTTTCAGCTAAAATAGGGAAAACTTATCTGCTTTCAGTTGGTGTTTAATGTAACTAATGGGAATCCCCAGACTATATAAAATTTAATAAAAACTGCTGTCGGCTGCCATGGCTACCCTGCCGTGGCAGTATGCTTTTGTTGATGGTGAGTTCAGTGTTGTGGTGGTGGTATCCTAGGGGCCTTTGTTCTACTTCAGCTGTTCCTTCCCCTCCCCACTTAACACTCTGACAATTTATTGTCTGACATTTAAACAAAGTTACAAGTCTACATATTAATTCTACAACCACTGATACTGGGTACTTTGTGGGAAGAGTTTACTGGAGAGTTGGTCAGGGATCCAAACTGAAATTAAGTCCAGTGGAAATTCACAATCCAAAATTTGCCCACTTGTCAAATGAAAATTATTCAAGAGTAAAATGCTGAGTTATGCCATTAAACTTTCAAAATCACCCTAAACAGTGAGAGGCTTAAACTTTTTCCTAAACACAGATTGTACCTGATGTTATTTTTGTGGGAAGTGAGACACAGTGGTGGGAGGGTGGACTTGGGAGGAATGGGAAGCAAGTTTTATCGGAATGTGTTGTATCACATTCCTCAAAAACCAATAAGAATACTATGTTGAAAATAAAATGAGATAAGGTCTAATTTCCATGCTCCTCTTTCAAATGGCTGAGAGCACCCATAAGTGAAAAATTAGGTGAATAAATAATTATAAAAATTTTGAAATTAGTTAAGTTGTCCTTATTTGAAGACAAATGAATCTTTTACACAAAAGCCCAAAAGATTCCAATAAAATGAAGTCAGAACTGGCAAACAAATTCAGTAAATTAAAAAAAAAAAATTCAAAATCACCGTACAAAAATCTGTGGCATTTCTAAACATAGACAACAGACTGCCTGAAAGATAAGTCAATAAAATGATTCTGTTCAAAATGATTCCATTTTTTTGTCAACAATGGCAGTGATAAAAGAAAATTGGAAGTATCTGAGTTTGATGAACACTTTCTTGGGTCTTGGTAAACTCAGAGCTACAGGGTCTCAAAAGCTGGAAAGCTACTAATTCATAAGATGCTAGTTTTTGTAGTTGTGGCTTATGAATTTGCAAAATAGTATTTAAGAACCATAGAGTTCGAGTTTTGGAGAGATGTCTATTATGGATCCACAGGTGGGCACGTTAGAGATGAGTCAGTTAGAGAGGAGTCTAAAAGAAGACTCGCCAGGTTCTCAGGGATGGAGTACAGCGAGGTAGTAGTCTGGGCTTTCTTCGTGTGTATGTCTGTGCATCTGTTTTTTACTTTCTACAGATTCTTTGTGAATTACACATCATGAACTCCAATCCTACTTATTTTCTCATTCCCCCCCCCCCCCGTACCTACTCTCTGCCTTTGCAACCCCTACCCCAAAGGAAACAAACAAACAACTCTCCTTATGGAAGCTGTACTGTGCCATGGTGTCTCCACAGTACATCCTTTCGTGTATGTTTCTTTGATGGCAAATACCCATTGCAATGCATCATCGGTCTGGTTTGAGGCCTCCGGCTTCTGCTACACTATCAATTCTGGATCCTCATTGGAACTCCTGAATACCCTGTTGTTGCGCTCAGTCATGAAGATCCTGCAGCTTTGGATCTGTAGGACAGGCCCCTTCACTTCCTCCAGGAGTTCAGCCATGAGGTCGGTGTTCTTAAGATTTGTGGTAAGAAACTGAGGTGAGAAGATGAATTGCCACGGTGCTGTTGGCTGGATCCAGAACCAAAGAGCCAGTTTGAGAGCTTCTCCTCAAAACCAAAACCAAAAAGAATTAACATTCTCCCAAAGAGGAGGCAGGAGTGTCTTCTCCACCTTGGGCCCGGGAAACCAAAACCAAGAAAGTAGACACTATAAACAAGAACACAGACACAGAGAAACACAAAACATAAAACAGCATCTCTGAGACAAAGACAGACAGGGATTGACACAGACAGACATGAACACAGTGTTCACGCTCATTTACCACCTGGTGTCCAGCTCCACGTGCCGGGGGGGTGTCCTTCCGGGGGGATTGGGGATCCTGGATGTTATGCCCAGATCTTAAGGTCCCCAAAGACCACCAGGAGCCTGACCACGTATGCAAGTGCAAAGAGCTTTATTCAAGTTTAAGCTTGGTTCCTCCATCTTCAGCAGTGCAGTGGATCACAGAGGAGCACTTAGAGCAGCTGCAGGGTAGGGTTTATTTATTTACTTACTTATTCATTTACTTACAATTTATTCACTTTGTAGTCCAGCTGTAGCCTCCACCATCATCCATCCCCTCCCTGTCAGGCCCTCCCGCCTTCTTCTCTTCCCATGTCCCTCCCCCAGTCCACTGATAGGGGAGATCCTCCAATGCAGACAGTCCTGATGAGACCTGATAGGCTAGGATCAGATGGCAGGGTTTTTATTGGAGTTTGAGGAAGGACAAGGAATTTCAGGTTTAACAGTTACGTGACTGGGTGGCATTCAGCAAGGGCAAGCTTGTTACAAAGTGATTGGTATAACTAAAATTGGGCAAGCTATCTGTAGACCTCTGGAATGTTAGGTCAGTGGGCTGCCCAGTACAGATGCCCCACCCTGAGATAAGATACCTTCCCATTCTTGAGGTTATCCTCAGGGTGTTCCTTTGGGTAGGGAATCTCCTGACCTTGTTACTGGAATTGGTGACCTGTGGCCTAGTTCCTGGTGACCTTTTGGGGTGTCAGGCCTGGTTCTCTCAAGGAGATCTATATCACAGAGAATCAACTAAGCAAGGCTCATAGGGGCTCACAGAGACTAAACCAACAGCCACAGAGTAGTGGGGGTGTCTCTGACTCTTTTGCCTGCTCCTGGGACTTTTTTCCTCCTACTGTGTTGTTCTGTTCACCCTGATAAAAGGATTTGTGCCTAGTCTTATTGTGTCCAGATCTCACTGGGAGGCCTATTTTTTCCTGAAGGGAAACTGAGGATCAGTGGATATGGGAGATAAGAGAGGCAAGTGGAGAGCGGGGAGAAGGGAGGGAGGGCAGATTGTGGTCAGGGTGTATTGTATGAGAGAAAAATAAATAAAAACTAAATCTCTCCTAACAGCTTTGCATATATATGTAATGTACTCAGATCACCTTAATTGAGTGTTACTACAGATTTTTAAACGGATTCTCTGCTTAATTTATTTTGCAGTTGCCTCCCCTATCTGCCAATGGCACCACACTGGATGTAACAGGTTTTAGACACTAAAATTTGCTATTTAAAGCAAGTTCCTAAAATTGTGTTTTGCCTAAAGATAGACACATTTTGCCAGTCTTTTGTGTAAGAATAGGGTACGCCTGAAACAGTTACACACACATGCTTGACATCTTGTGTGTGTGAGGGAGGACACTCTATAGCCTGAGATAACATGGATTGCAGCTTTAAAGTTGTGTGCCCTACGAAGGCTGGTCTTCATGTAGTTCATTGATGGCAGCTGATATTGATCACAGAAGAGCATAACTGTCTTATTGTACTATCCAGATTGTTGTAAACTTTATTGCTTTTTTTTCTGATTCCTCTTGCCATCACCTATCACTTTTACTTCTGAGGCATGCACAACACTTCAATGGTTTGATGTCATTCCTTGCCTTTTAGTTTAAACATATCGACCCAGGCTCCAAGCTTTTCATGGTTTTAGTGATCTCTCTTATCTTTATGAGAGGAAAAGTGCATAGTCCTACACGTCACCCAACAGTTTAGGGAAGTCACTGGAAAGGATACTATCTAGGAAATTATGTTGGTCATTATAAGTTTATCTCATTGTTTTTTTTTTTTTTTGCTACTGCTGTTAGTAAAAATTTAATTTTATAATTTTCAGTTAAATATAACCCAGAGACTTCCATTTTTATTTCCCCTTAGAACTTAGTTCAGTATTTATCTTTGTCCTGATAAACATTCAGAATAATTTCATTTAAAAAATGAAATAAATTATTTGAAATACTCCACCTAGCAGGAGATTGAAGCAGATTCTGAGACTCACAGCCAAACTTTGGGCAGAGCATGAGGAGTTTTATGGAAGAAGGGAAAGGGTGGGGGATAGAAGGATCAGAAGGGGACAAAAGTTCCACAAGGACACCAAGAAGCCAAAAGTTCTGGGTCCAGGGAGGCCTTCAGGGACTGATGCAATAACCCAGGACCATGCATAGAGAGGACCCAGACCTCCTGCTCATATGTACCACATAGGCAGCTCAGTCTCCATGTGGGTTCCCTAGTAAGAGGAGGAGGGGTTATCTCTGACATAAATGAGCTTGTCTAATCTTTGATCACTTCCCCCTGGTGGGGCAGCCTTTCCAAGCCATAGAGGAAGAGGATTCAGGCAGTACTGATCATACTTGATAGGCTAAAGTCAGATGGTAGGGTAGGGTGACTTTCCCTTTCAGTGTTCTAGGGGAGGTAAAGGTGGGGAAAGAAGGAAGGAATGTGAGACTGGGAAGAGATGAGGGAGGGGGATAACAATCAGGATATAAAGTGAATAAATAATAGAAATTAATTAAAAGAAAAGAAAAATGATTATAAAACACTCTTAGTTTGTCATTTCCAATATAAACCATTGCCCACTGAACAGGGTTTGCAGTCATTTAGAGATTTTGATATGCTATGAATTTTTATTTTATTTTATTTTATTTTATTTTTTTCTTTACGACATTCCTTTTCTTCTCCTTTCACTCTTGCTGCAGACCTAACTTCTTATAGCCATGTGGCTTGAACCTCAACCACTGCTCATGTTTTTCTGAAACATTTCCTTTTGATGTCATGATGAGCTTGAGCAAGAGAATCATTTGAGAGACAGTTCTGGGGATGTTGTAGAAGCAAGATAGATGTACCTATGGCTAAAGGGACTCTGCGCAGCCACTTTCTGTGGCTTAAGGTGCTTTGGTAAGGAGGGTTTCTGCACAGCCACTTATTATGCTCTGTACGCATAGGAAAACTCTACAGTATCATTCATTTGCATATTTACAACTGATCAGAGATTAAGCACTCAGTCGTAAAAAAATATTTGTGGTTTAGTTTAACACATATTTTTAGGACTATGGAGAAAAATGTTGGTGGAGCTTTTTTTTTATCACAGTTTAAATACCTGTTAATTATTATTACTGTTTTATAGCTCTTTATTCTACTCAGTATTTTTTTTACTGTGTCTTATACATTTTAATAGCTATGTTTCTTATTTATTTTGTGTTCTTTTTGCTATTTTTTTCCCAGTCATCCCTCAGATCTCTGGCATTTGATGGCAATAAACCTTGCAATAAATTGATTGGCACAGTGGGTGCTATGCTGATTAGAAAATAATTTCTATTTTTGTTAGCCACAAGCAACGAGTTTTATTGTCACGTTTTACATGTGAATATTTTATATATTTGATTACATTAACTCCTATTGCCTTCTTTTATAGCCTTTCCATGTATTTATTTTCATAATTTCAACAATCTCTACTTTCAGGAGATTTTTTAAAAAATATCTAAGATCCTCATGTAAAAGAAAAAGTTACTCATGTATTTCTGAATTTTTAAATAATATATGTACATATACAATTAACATTAATCTAACAACTATCTCCATGTTTTTCTGCAAATGACATGGTTTTGATCTTCTTCGTACCTGAATAAAACTCTCCTGTATGTTTGCACTGTATTTTCATTATTCACTTCCCCATTGTTGAGAATATGCCATTCTGTGTCCCTCACTGTGAATAGTGCTAGAATTTTGAGGAGAAAAAAAGAATATTGCCTTCAACTATGTACATGACAGAAAAGGAAAAGTCTTGTAAGGACCAGTCTCATGATTCATCAGAAGATATCAAGTGCAGATGCTGTGTTTCCTAAAGATCATGCTTCTTACTGCAAGTGAAAAGTTGGGATGCTGAAGTTTGCACATAATGATTGGTCAGCCAGGCAACTTGGCTTTTGTATTGCTTCCAAGAGCAAACAGTAAGTTTTGCTATGCCCTTTCAAATCCTCATAAAATTGACAGTTCAATTGGAGTTTCTAAGCAAGTCTCTTATAAGATAGTTTGGGACTGGGATATTGGCAAAACCCGCTGAAATGTTCCTGAACATTTAAAGCTCAAGCATCGACATTTATCAAACCATTGGATTTGACTTAGGACAACATGAATACTGTGATAAGAGTTAAAGGAAGAGAGAAAAGGAATACCGTATGTTCAGCCAGAATGCAAATTGTACATTTAAAATAGCATATATTTGGAAGTAATAAAAAGTGTTCATCTAGCCTAAGCACAATACTTTGTTTTATAATCCAAAACCATTAGATAATTATGTCTGGGTTTTTAAATCCCACACTCATCATTTGTACAAAATAAATATAAACATTATGATAAATTCTTCAGTGTGATAAAACAAGGAACTAGTGAGAACTCTATCACTTGAATACTGGAAAAAGCTTTGAAGCAATAAAACAGAAAAATCACTTTGGATTCAACCTTTCATTGTCCAGGGAACTGAAAGCTGGTCAACTTAGAAGAGATATATTTTGAAGAGGAGATTGTCTGATCAGAATTCTGAAAAGGCTGTGAGATCAGCTGTACTTTAGGATGGACCAAAATACAGATGAACAGTGGGAAGCAGTACAATGAATCGAAGAGGTATGAAAAGTGAACTGCTGTTACAGATGTGTTTCCCTGCCAATGTTACCTAACTGACTAAAGGGAATGAACTTTTGTGGAGAGTGTCACTTGTGCTTCAGAACTGAGGAAAAGAGAAGGATATTCTGATGTAAGAATTGGTGATGCTCCCCAAACCAGGAGCCACTTAATGCCCCAGTAAAGATTTAACAATAAAATGTGCTAACTCCTGGTCAAAGGAGATTTTGATTTGTATTAACAAGACCACACAAGCTGTCATTCTAGACCAGGGGTTTGTAGCTTCCGCAAGTCTTTGAATCATTTGGAAAGAAATTAATGTGTAGGAGTCTGGACACCACTCACAAATATTCTAATTTAATTGCTTTGGAATGATGTCCAAGCACTGGCTTGTGTTTTTTTTTTTTTTTTTTTTTTTTTTTTCTTTTTTCTTTTCTTCTTTAGTTTTTTAAGCTTTGTAAACAAGGACAGAAGTTTAGCTGTTGTCACGGCAGAATAAGTGACCAAACCTCCTGTCAAAAGCAGTGATTAATACTGGCCAAACATAAAAGATGTGTAGTTTAAGGCAGCCAAATAAGAAGGCACAAACAAGAAAAGAGAAGTATTATCCTTGAAGGAATGGATCTGATAAGTTAGTTCCTCATGGACTAGGCTTTCTCCTGGGGTGGGGGACAACATTAGGATCCTCAGAATGGAGATGACCCATGCATGAGCATTAGGCTTTGTGGACAGAAGAAACAAAGATAACGGGAAGATTTTGCAAGTGGAGATAAAATTATGAAGAGTCTGGGGAAGTCACACAGCATGCAGTACCCAAATTTGCACTAAATTCTCTTTGGTTAGCTGGCTTCCAAGCTGAAAGAACAGAGGCTCACATGCTTCAGAACCCAAGAGAAAGCAACAGCTTAGAAGATGGGTCATCATGCCAATATCACAGAGACCAGAGATGGAGGAAATAGTTTAGAGTTCAATTTCCCCTAACAAATTAAAGTGTCTTGGTAAAATTCCAAGATTTCTTTTGAAATCACAAAAGTATCATGAGTTAGGGCAATAGAAAAAAACAAAATAGCTCAACATAAATCAAGTTTAAACTCCATGTTTCAGAATGCAAGTTAATATACTGCTATCATTTCTTCTTGCAGAGTTTACATATGGAGGAATCTATTTCACCACAGATTCTGTTTTCTTATACATGTCAAATATTTATAGAAAACCAAGGGAAAAGGCTTAGTCTGATAAGATTGGAACAATATAGAATGAGATTTGTTTTATCACTTAAGACAACAAACCATCTGAGCAAAACACAGAGCTAATACACTAAAAACATGATATTACAAAAAAAAAAAAAAGATGGATATAACCCAAGAGGAAAATAGCAAAAGATGGAGACAGGTGAGCCCACTTACTGACCAAAGAAATGTTCCAAAAATATTCAAGGGTTCCAAGATGGGGGTGAATAGAGAGCACTGTTTTGGAGAGGCAGAGGACATGAATCTCCAAAATTTGTGAGGGGAGAGACAATCGAAACTATAATTTGGACTTTTGGGCTTTCTAAAAGGGAGGGGACACCATAGAAGCGTGGAGTACTTGTAGATTTAGATCAGGCAAGGACTTCTCTGGGAAGGAAATAGGGCACTTCCCCTGTCCCGGCCTCCCTCGGGGAAACCTGCACACAGGCAGCTGAACACAAAGCTCACAGCTGGGGGATTAAGACAGCAGAGATAGTGCTCCAGGCCCCTTACCGCAGCAGATGGCTGTAACCACCCCCTGAACAACACCCTTTGGACACACGTCCAAGGAGCCCACACCCCAGCCCCCTCTCAGGGCCCTCTTTCAAAGCTCCTTAACCTACGGAGTAGTGTCCCCTCCCCCCCATCCCGCAGACACGATCCTGCCACAAGAAGTGCAGTGGAGCTCACATCCTTCCAGAAATCCCATTCAGCCCAAGTGCACACACCAAAAGAAATCTCGCCTTGTGGTAGCGCACACACCTCCAGAAACCCTACCACACTGGAGGAGCGCACCCACTGCCAGTGCCAGAGCGCAGGCCCAACCACAGAGTGCCAACCACTTAGACTCAGTTCCGCAATACAATCCTTCCTGGATCCCAAACCCGCAAAGCTCAGTGCCTGGGACCTAAGAGGGCAGAGGCAGGGCTTCAGGCACCTCAGCCGCAGGGGAGAGCTGTAACCACCAGCTGAACGCCACCCCTCAGAGCACACATGTGAGGAGCTCACACCCTGCCTAGTGCCCTCTTGCCGAGCTCTGGACCCTCGGAGCACACTCCCCACCACCATCACCACTGGGTCCCGCAGGAGTGCATGCACTGCTGGAAACTTCACTCCGCCAGAGCGCATGCCCAAAGAGTGCCAGCCACAGAGACTCAGACACGCAGTACAATCCTTCCCAGATCCCAAGTCTGCAAGTGGCAGTACTGACTACACAGGGCTGCCCTGCCAGTGATTGTATGGGCCATCCAACCCCTCAGTGGCAGATAACCAGCTGAATAGCCACCAAAGTCCAGCAGACTTGCCAAAACTATACATGCCTGCAATCTTCAACAGTGCTTGCGATCCCTTAAGTGCCTGCAACACCTTCAGTGCCTGCAAAGCACTCCTCTCACACACTGAAGGACTCTTTATTCTCCAACACCCTGTCCCTTAGGACACACCTACAAGCACAGCTCAATCACATGCTACCCTGCATTTGCCCTTCTGTGCCTGCGAACTTTCCTTCTACAGGTATAGCTGAATCACCAACGCACACACTGAAACCACTGGACTCCTCCATTTTCCTGAAGAATTCTCCAGACACCAGAGAAAGACCAGTCTGATCTGCAGAATCCAAGAAGAAACAGTGAATACTACAGATAACCATATGGCCAGGGGTCGGCGAAAGAGCACAACCAATGTAAATCAAGATATCATGACTTCACCGGCAATGCCCAAATTATTGGACACTCCAATTCATCAGAAGCACAAGAAAATGATTTTAAAGCTATGGTTATCCAGTTATTTGAGGCACATAAAGAGGAAACCAACAAATCTCTCAGAGAAATAGCCTTACAGATTCAAACAGTTAAAGTGGAAACAAATAAATCTCTCAAAGATTTGGCCTCCCAAATGGAAACAAAGAAAAATGAAGTGAACGAAGCTCTTAAAGAAACACAGGCAAATATAGCTAAACAAATGGAGGCAGAAAGTAGTGGCACTAAGAGAGGAAACAAACAAAAAAATAGAGACTATCTTGGAGACACAGGAATCCACATTCAAACAGATGAAGGAAATGTTGCAAGGCATGAAAGCAGAATTAGAATCAATAAAGAAAACACAAACTGAGAAAACCCTGGAACTGGAGAACTTAGAGAAAAGAGAAGGAACCACAAAGGTAAGCATCACTAATAGAATACGAGAGATGGAAGAGAGAATCTCGGGTGCTGAAGATACAGTTACATAAATTGATACTTCTCTCAAAGAAAAAGTAAAATCAGAAAAATCCCAAACACAAAACATCCAAGAAATCAAGGACAGCATGAAAAGGCAAAATCTAAGAATAGTAGGAATTGATGAAGAAGACGATTCCAGGCTCCAAGGTCCAGAAAATATTTTCAAGAAAATCATAGAAAAAATTTTCCCAACCTAATGAAAGAGATGTCAAACATACAAGAAGCCTACAGAACGCCAAACAGACTAGACCAGAAAAGAAACTCCTCACACCACATCATAGTCAAAACACTTAATCTACAGAACAAAGAAAAGATACTAAAAGCAGCAAGAAAAAAAGGCCAAGTAACATATACAGGTAGACTTATCAGAATCACACCGGACTTCTCATCAGAAACTATGAAAGCCAGAAGGGCTTGGGGAGATATCATGCAGGCTCTAAGGGACCACAGATGCCAACCTAGACTACTACACCCAGCAAAGCTTTCAATCAACATAGATGGAGAAAACAAAATAGTCCACGACAAAACTAAATTTAAGCAATATTTGAACAGCAAACCAGCCCTACAGAAGATACAAGAAGGAAAATCCCAATCCAACGAAAACAACTACACCCAAGAAAACACACGTTATAGATAATCTTCCCAACAAAAATAAAAAAAAAATCAAGCAATGAATCATAGTAATACCATCAACTCCACAATGATAAGAAATGACATTCAATCGTCATTATTATCTATCAACATCAATGGACTCAATTCTCCAATAAAAAGACACAGACTAACAAAATGGGTGCAGCAACAGGATCCAACATTCTGCTGCATTCCAAGAAACACACCTACGCAACAAAGATAAACACTACCTCAGAGTAAAAGGCTGTAAAACTGCTTTTCAAGCAAATGGACCCCAAAACCAAAAAGGAGTGGCTATCCTAATATCTAATAAAATAGACTTTCAACCAAAACTAATCGAAAAAGACAGAGGGGCACTATATTGTCATCAAAGAAAAAAAATCCATCAAGAAGGCATCACAATTCTGAACATCTGCAACGCTCAATAAATGGGACCTCTTATATTTATGGTTGTGAGCCTAGCCTTTAAGGGCTGAGCCATCTCTCCAGCCCCCAAGCATGGTTGGCTACCATAAAAAGCTAAAATATTATGCTCAGGATGTGAGGATAAGCACTGCACTCAGGGTCAGCCGCTTTGGACCCAGAGAAGAGCATGTCTGATTGCATGTGGGTTGATGCCCCAGGTCCTGCCTCTGAGATAAAGGTATCAGACGGATCTGATGCTCTTTGGGTGGATGACACCTAAATGAACATCGGTACAAAGTCTCAATTTATTTCTAATATCAGAGATCAGACCTCTACTCTTGCCTGATGCATCTAAAACAAAAAGGGAACTGTAGAGAGCTGCGTAATGCCGCACCTTAAAGATGGAGCTGGTTTCCGACCTTCCACCTTCCCGATGGTGACTGTTCTCTGTCACAAACAACTCCATATTTGGCTAAGGCTGAGGATCTGTCTTGCTTCCGTGTATGTGGACCTATCTGCATTGCCCACGAGGCACGCTGGGGTTGGCTACCCAGAGGCTATTTAAGCTGTGGGCTGGCTTTCCCCAGGGTCAAAAAATTGTTCAAGGTTCCTGAATAAACTGCATTGAGAGGAACAAAAAAAAAAAAAAAAAAAAAAGATCAGAAAGAAGGAGAGGAGGACCTCCCCTATCAGTGGACTTGGGGAGAGGCATGCATGCAGAAAGGGGGGGAGGGGGGGACTGGGAGGGGAGGAGGGAGGGGCTTATGAGGAGATACAAAAGGAATAAAGTGTAATTAATAAAATTTAAATAAAAAATTAAAAAAATAAATGGGACCTCATGAAACTGAAAAGCTTCTGTAAAGCAAAAGACACTGTCGTTAGAACAAAACTACAGCCTACAGATTGGGAAAGGGGTCTTCACCAACCCAACATCTGACAGAGGGCTGATATACAGTATATATAAAGAACTAAAGAAGTTAAAACAGAATAATCCAAGTAACCCAATTAAAAAATGGGGCATAGAGCTAAACAGATAATTTTCTGTAGAAGAATATAGAATGGCAGAGAAACATAAGATGTTCTACATACATCCCTAGCCATCAGAGAGATGCAAATCAAAATGTCCTTGAGATTTCACCTTACACCCACCAGAATGGCTAAGATCAAAAACTCAAGAGATAACACATGCTAGAGAGGATGTGGAGAAAGGGGGACCCTCCTCCATTGCTGGTGGGAATGTCAACTGGTAAAACCAGTATGGAAATCAATCTGGTGCTTTCTCAAACAATTAGGAATAGTGCTACCTCAAGATCCAGCTCTACCACTCCTAGGCATATATCCAAAAGGTGCTCAAGTACACAACAAGGACGTTTGCTCAACCATGTTTGTAGCAGCCTTATTTGTAATAGCCAGAACCTGGAAACAACCCAGATGTCCATCAGTGGAGGAGTGGATACAGAAATTGTGGTACTTTTACACAATGGAATACTACTTGGCAATTAAAAACAAGGAAATCATGAATTTTCCAGGCAAATGGTGGGATCTAGAAAAAATCATCCTGAGTGCGGTATCCCAAAAGTAGAAGGACACACATGGTATATACTTTCTTATATAGCCCTATAAGATAGGATAAACATACTAAAATATGTACAACTAAAGAAGATAAACAAGAAAGAGGTCCAGGGGTAAGATGATCGATCCTCTTCTAGAAAGACAAAGGGGATGGACATTGGAAAAAGGAGAAAACAAATAACAGGACAGTAGCCTACCACAGAAGGCACCTGAAAGACTCTACCTAGCAATGTATCAAAGCAGATGCTGAGACCCATAACCAAGCCTTCAGCAAAGTGTAGGGAATCATATGAAGGAAGGAGGAATTACTATATCCTAGAGGGGACAGGGAGCCCCACAAGGTCCAAATATATCTGAGCACAGGGGTCTTCTATGAGACTGTTTATCCAACCAAGGACCATACATGGATATAACCTACAACCCCTGCTCAGACATAGCCCATGGTAGCTCAGTATCCAAGTGGGTTCCCTAGTAAGGGGGACAGGAACTGTTTCTGACATGAACTCATGAGCCTCCCCTCCCCTCTGAGGGAGGAGCAGCCTTGCTAGGCCACAGATGAGGACATTGCAACCATCCTGAAGATACCTTATAAGCTAGGGCCAGAGGGAAGGAGAGGAAGAAATCCCCTCTCAGTGGACTCGGGAGGGGGCAGGGAGAAGATGAGGGAGAGAGGGGAGGATTGGGAGAGAAAGAGGGAGTGGGCTACAGCTGGGATGCAAATGAGTATATAAAATTGTTTAAAAATAAAAAAATTAATAAAAAACAAATATTCAAGCCAAGGAATAGGAAATGTTATTGGCATTTTTTAAATGACTGTGCATTGTAAGTCTAGAGAAGCTAGGAAAGCAAGTTTATAGTGAGTAACAGAGGCAGAAAAGGTCTGTAGAAGAGATAACTCCCAACAATTCAGAGAGTCTGAGTGTATAAAGTGAAGGCTTGACCAGAGCTTGGTAATTTTTAGTCAAGTCTAGGAGAATGAACTGTAGTTGAAGATCTTAGAGGTGAGACATAGCGCTCCTTCCAGATTGGTGGATTGCTGCACAGTGCAGGAAACTGATTCCAGTACCAACAATAGGAGTGTTTCAATCCCATAGAAAAGTTAGCCTAAAGGAGCTACCCTGCTCCTGCATATGTAAGCTGAAAAGCAAGACACAAACCCATCATACTATTTCTAGGTCATTTTATTTCCCACAAGAACAAAGTCCATAGTCATTATACAAACGCAAATGAAAATATCTCCTAGGTTGTAAAGTGCACAACCTTCAGCATAGAATCAAAATAATCATTGTACAAACTGTAGAAATATGTAATCATCATAAAATTTCAAAGAATCCAGTGAAATTGGCCCACAAATGATACAGATAATTAAATTAAAATTGTCTTACCTATATGTATGATTGTGGATGTGTAGATATCTGTGGGATATTTTGTAATATATGTACATGTATATTTAGGTTATATCATTTTGTATATTAAATATATATTTTATATAGTAAGATATCTGAGATGGTGAATAGAGTGACTGAGTTTGATAAAGAAATTTTAAATCACAAAATTAATGACTAGTGAGGGCAGTGGAGGTGGTTAAAACTATGCATCCCTAAGCCAGGCAGCCTGAAGCTCTGAGAACTGGAAAAAGCAAGGAAGAGTCTTACCATCTAGTTTTCCCAGCCTGATGATAGCTTGATTCAGGAGTTTTGATTTCTACAATGATGGGACATATGGAGAGTGGAGAACAGAGAATGTGATGGCTGAATGTATAATGCTTCCCTGAAGTCAACATGTTGAAGGCTTTATCTTCCTCCAGTGGCACTATTGGGAGGTCACCAACTTCTCAAATTTTGGCAATAGAGCCTTGTTGAAGGAAGTGGCCTTTAAAAGCAGACAGAGGTTTCCTCTCTTTCATACTACCATTCATTTCCTCTATTCTTTCTACCATCTGATCATAACATTGTGTCTTGTAGAGGCAAAGACCCCAAGGTGGTACCAAGAAAAGACTATGAAATAAAATCTCCAAATCTCTGTGTAAATAAACCTACCCTCCATTCTACTGGATTGGCTAAAGTAATTGTTGCTGTATCTTAACTTTGTGACCTCATTTTGCTGTGACTTAAAATTGTTGCTGTGTTGAATACAGAGGAGAAGAAGAAAGAGGACAAGGAGAAGGAGGACAAAGTGAATAACTGGACAAGAAGAAAGAGAAGAAGCCTGTAACAAATAGTGTTGGAGAAACTCTGTTTTAAGTTGCAGTCAAGCTCTTCTGAAAAAAAGAAAAAGGATAAAGGAGGAATAAATACAATTTCAGGAAATAATAGCTAAAATGTTTAAGAACTTGATTTAAGTCATACATTTATTTTATTAGTTTCCTTTGGGATCTAATTAAAATTCATACAAATTTGGTAGATTTTTAGAACACAAATAGTTCTTATATTTTCTAAAATCAAGAAGATCTAAGTTCTGAGGTCAGCAAGACACTGCTCCTTGCAGATTTTTGATGGGAAATTCCTCCCCTCCCTTTTCCAGTTCTCAGTGTTCCAGGCAGGCATGTGGCTGAATAACTTCAACCACATCATTGTCCTTGATGTTCTGTTCTTTTGTATGTCTCGAAGAATCTTCTACTTTCTCCTATAAGGACATTTATCACTAGATTTAGGAACCACTTAAATAATCTAGGATGATCTCATCTTGAGATCCTTAACTTAATTGCATTTGTGAGGATTCTTTATCTAAATAAGGTCATTGCACAGTTCTAAAGGTTGACATGACTGCAGTTCACTATATTCATAGGTATCAAAACTTCACCAACTACTTTAATAAAGTGTTTTATTGTATTTTGTGTCGCTGTGAGAAAAACATCGATAAAAAGCAACTTGGACAAGGAAATCATGAAATTTGCAGGGAAATGGTGGTATCTAGAAAAGATCATCCCGAGTGAGGTATCTCAGAAGCAGAAAGACACACAGGGTATATACTCACTTGGAAGTGGATACTAGACCTATAAGATAGGACAAACATACTAAAATCTGCACACACAAAGAAGCTAAACAAGAAGAGGTTCCAGGGTAGAATAATCAATCCTCACTTAGAAAGACAAATGGGATGGACATTGGAAGTAGGAGAAAACAAGTAACAGGTCAGGAGCTACCACAGAGGGCCTCTGAATGACTCTACCTAGCAGTGTATTAAAGCAGATACTGAGACTCATAACCAAACCTTGGGCAAATGGTTCAGGGAATCCTATGAAAGAAGGGGGTGTTAGTAAGACCTGGAGAGGACAGGAGTGCCACAAGGACCAAATATATCTGAACACAGGGGTCTTTTCTGAGACTGTTTCTCCAACCAAGGACCATGCATGGATATAAACTAGAACCCCTGCTCAGACGTAGCCCATGGCAGCTCAGTATTCAAGTGGGTTTCCCTAGTAAAGGGAACAGGGCCTGTCTCAGGCATGAACTCAGTGGCTTGCTCTTTGTCCTCCTTCCCCTCCCCAGAGGCAGGAACAGCCTTGCTATGCCACAGAGGAGGACATTGCAACCAGTCCTGATGAGAACTGATAAATTAGGGTTAGACGGAAGGGGAGGAGGAACTCCCCTATCAGTGGACTGTGAAAGCGGCAGGGAGGAGTTGAGGGAGATTGAGTGTGATTGGAAGGGAATGAGTCATGGGGATACAGCTGGGATACAAAGTAAATAATCTATAATTAATATAAAAAATAAAATTATATAAAAAAACAACTTGGGAGAAAAGGGCTTCACCACAGAAGTTAAATTCTGGAGACAAGTAAGCTGATGGCAGACCCTCACTTCTCTTTCTGTTCCTCCAGATCTAACACTCTGGGTCTCATGCCCAGCTCTGTAGCAGAAAACCTGCTGTGGTCTCCCTTTCTTATCTAACCCCATCACCAAAGGATCACAGAGATCTTCTCCTCAACATTCATTCATCCAACTCATCCTTTGTTCCAGCCTCCTACACCAGCAGACAGGCACTGGGCTAGGAAACAGCCAACAGAAGACCTTCACTCCCTCCATTCCCTCCTCCCCTCTAAGTCTAATCCCCCAATCTCATCTCTAGCCCTGAAAAAGAACAGCAGCTGCAGCCTTCCTCTACCCTCTGCTCACATCTCCCCTGAATCCCATAGACCATCCCTTCCTCACCTCCTTCCCACAAATCCTCATACTATCTCAAACCCCAGCTCTAGTAGGGGCATCCTGCTAGCTCAGAGGCTATGACTGCCAGAAAACCAGGTAAGCTGACTGGACATTGTGTCTCCCTCCCTGTGTTTTCCTGGTTCCAACCTCCCTGTCTGAAGCCCAGCTCTGCAGCAGAACATCTGTGGCAGCCTTCGCTCAGCTGCCATTCTGTTCTCCAGTGGATCCCAAATATCCCCCCTTCTAACCTCTCTCCTCCAACTGATTGCTTTGTCCCAGTGCCTAACCCCAGCATGCACCCACTGCTAGCCCAATGGCAACTCCTGCTGAATAAACAGGTAGACTGACAGGGATTCACACCTTTCCTTCTGCGTTTCCAGATCCCCTGTTCTCATCTCCAGCTCTGTAGCAGGAAACCTGCTGCAATTTTCCTTTCCTGTCTGACCCCATATCAAAAGGATTACAAAGATCTTCTCCCCTAAACTTCCTTCCTTAAACTCATCCCATTATTCTAACGTTCAGCACCAGTAGGCATATCCTGGATACACAGAAGCTGATCAGGCAAGGGAAATAGGTCCACAGAAAACCCTGCCAGTCAGGAGAAGGTATAGACTGTTACGGGAAGCCAGAGCAAGAGCTCAAGACCAGAACAGAAGCAGAGGCCATGGAGAAACACTACTTACTGGCCTGCTCTCTAGTGATTACTCAGCCTGTTTTCTTATACAATCCAGCACCACATGCTCAAGGATGGCACCACCCACACTGGGCTGCACCCTTCTGCACCAATCATTAAAATTAATAAAATGTTATACATTACAAGCCAATCTGGTGGAAGCAATTCTTTGAGATTCCTTCCTTTTATGTAATCCTAGTTTGTATCAGGTTCACACAAACTAACCACACAAAGAATATAAAAACAGTTGTGCTAATATAGAGATTGCTTAAAATTCGTGACAAAACACATGGAGTCCATATTATAAAATGTTTTACATATTCAAGAAAAAAGATGAAATTTTTTCTTGTCAAAATAGGATAAATCAGGGAATACTGAAACAACAAATTTAAAGTCTAGAAGTCGAACTGACCACAGTGATGAACATCTTTAATCCTAGAACTCAGGAGGCCAGTTGGGATACACAGAAAAACCCTGGTTAAATAAACAAATAATCAATCAACTAGGCTATGGAAAAAATTACCTAGTGAAAATATTTTTAAACAATGAACACAAAAAGTCATTCTTAAGCATCAAGTGAATAAAGAATGAATCACTATCAGACTAGAGACTGCAAAAACAGTAAAGAAAATCCTTCAAGAGATGAAATATCATAACCAATGAGAACTGACACTAAGGGATACAGAGTCCTTGATTTATGGTTGCTCAATTTATAACTCTGAATTTACATCATGCAAGACAGATATTCAGTAAAAGTGACATTTTGAATTTTGATTTATTTTTTTGGCCTAACGGTATGTTGTGTTTTGAGTCTCTGTCATAATGATGGGCAGCAGAGAGCTGCGTCTTTCCCAGACCCACCATGTGTGACAATCAATATTTTATTTAAAAATAGGCTTTGTGTTGGATGATTTTCAGAGCATGTTTATACTAGGCTGCACTGAGCTAAACTATGCTTTTAGCAGGTTGGGATGTATAATATCTGAATTTGTCATATCTTTGATACAGCAAATTTGTCAGGATATATCTTCATCAGAAGATGGAAAGCAACTTTACTGTAAATAGCAACCATAGTGGTAAAAATACAAGTGTGTGTTAATTTTATACCAACTTTTCTTTTTAATGACTCTTGATTTTAACATAATATAAAGAGTTCCCTTGTACTATAAATTTTTTCTCCTGTGGTTGACATTTTATGTTACCACATTACTATGCTCTACTCGGTATAATCATTAAGTTGTTATCTTAATAATTATATTAAGCAGGGGTCTTCAGTTTTCCTGTCTATGGGGCTTTCTGTAATTGAGACTATTATTCTGATTTTTTTTTTGTCCAAGAACTGTGGAAATCTTGAGGGGTACTAGCTATTTTTTGTAGAATTTCTTTTACTTGAGTTTATCTAGGGCTTTTCTCATGATTAGGCATAGAGAGGAAGGCCACAGAACTAAATTCCTATACTTGCTGCATTCTGTGGTGACATCAACACATCTCTTCACTGAGAGCATAAAAGTAAGCAACCTAGCAAGGCAAGAGTTTGCTGGAACTCATCATCATGACGTTTCATACATCACTTTACACATTTGAGCCATCAAAGGTGATCCACTAAGTGAAGCCCACATTCCAGAGCAGGAGAGAATGGCATAAAACAATTTTCTGTAAGGGGAAGTACACACACAAAATATGCACCGCTCTTCTGTAACAATATATTGCATTATTATGCCCTGTATACACACTCACCCAAACACACATTACTGGTAGCAGAGAAACATGGTCTTCAAAGTTAAAGAAAAATTCCTAGAGTTAAAGTTGTTTATGACATAACAGATTCAAATGAAACTGTGGTTGTAAGAACTTCAAAATAACTTTCCTAGTGAAATAATATTGAAACATTCACAGTTGCAGTTTCTAGAAGTAGTCAAATAAAGGCAGACATCATTATATATTTCAATGGTAAAAAGAGTTCGAGAGAAATGTGTTTGTAAATCTTCTTTCTGTGCTCATTTCAAGAGCACTGCCATGTTTCTGCTTCTTCACACTCCTCATCTCCTTTCCTGTCTGCACCACTGATTGTCCAGTTTCTAGAAGAGTGACTTATGCAATGTTCTCTCTGTAACTGCATATTAAATGTGTGTTTACGAAAAACAAGAATAAAATACAACTGCTAGTTTATGTCCTCTTAAATTCCTTAATGTGCATTGTATCTGTACGGGAGGAATTCACATCCTGCAATTTTCAAAGTAAATTCTTATGCAAATGTTCTAACACCTTGTCTAAAAACTGACATCATGAATGCAAGTGTTCAAAGATGCTCTAGAAAATACAAATCCTTTTCTCCAGTGAAAATGCAGAGGTTTCATAGGAAATTCCACTTCTTGTGTTTAGGAAAATGTCTTTCACTTAAAGAATAACTTCCGTTTTACAGTGGGAAAAGGTAAGTTGCTGTTTTATTGTCATCATGTGCTCTGTTAGTAATAGTCAATTTCCCCTACCTTAGAAGTTGGGAATATACAGCTAGGTGAAGGCTAAAAAAAACTTAAAAGTTACTTCATGATTTTAAGTTACTAAATAAACAAACTGAAAAAAAAAACACATGATCATCTCTTTAGATGCTGAAAAGACATTTGACAAAATCCAACATCCATTCATGTTTAAAGTCTTGGAGAGATCAGGGATACATGGCACATACCTGAACATAGTAAAGGCAATATACAGAAAGCCTATAGCCAATATCAAACTCAATGGAGAGAAACTTAAATCAGTTTCACTGAAATCAGGGACAAGGCAAGGCTAACTACTCCATATCTCTTCAACATTGTTCTTGAAGTCCTAGCTAGAGAAATAAGTCAATTGAAGGAGATCAAGGGGATACAAATTGGAAAGGAAGAAGTCAAAATATCACTGTTTGCAGATAATATGATAGTGTACCTGAGTGACCCCAAAAATTCTACCAGGGAACACCTACAGCTGATTAATACCTTCAACAAAGTGGCTGGATACAAAATTAACTAAAAAAAAAAAATCAGTAGCCCTCCTGTATACAAAAGGCAAAAGGGCTGAGAAAGAAATTAGGGAAGCAACATCCTTCACGATAGCCACAAATGACATAAAGTACCTTGGTGTGAACCCAATCAAGCAAGATAAAGATTTGCATGAAAAAAATTTCCAGTCCCTGAAAAAAGAATTAGAAGAAGATATCAGAAGATGGAAAGATCTCCCATGCTCATGGCTCGGCAAGATTAACATAGTAAAAATGGCCATCTTACCAAAAGCAATCTACAGATTCATTGCAATTCCCATCAAATCACCAACACAATTCTTTACAGACCTGGAAAGAAAAATTCTCAACTTCATATGGAATAACAAGGAACCCAGAATTGCTAAAACAATCCTTTACAATAAAAGATCTTCTGGAGGTATCTCCATCCCTGATCTTAAACTGTACTATAGAGCAACAATCTAAAAACTTCACGGTACTGGCATAGAAACAGACTGGTGGATTAATGGTCCCGAACAGAAGACCCAGAAATAAACCCACACACTTATGGACACCTGATTTTTGAAAAAGATGTCAAAACCATACAATGGAAAGAAGTTAGCATCTTCAACAAATGGTGCTAGTCTAACTGGATGTCTAAATGTAGAAAAATGCAAATAGATCCATAATTATCACCCTTCACAAAAGTAAAGTCTACGTGGATCAAAGACCTCAACATAAAACCAGACACATTAAATCGGTTAGAAGAAAAAAAATGGGGAAGACCCTAAAACTTATTGGCACAGGAGACAACTTGCTGAACAGAACACCAACAGCACAGGCTCTAAGAGCAACAATCAATAAATGGGACCTCATGAAACTGAAAAGCTTCTGTAAAGCAAAGGACACCATCATCAAAATAAAACGACTGCCTACAGATTGGGAAAGAATCTTCACCAACCCTTTCTCTGACAGAGGGGTAATATCCAGTATATATAAAGAACTAAAGAAGCTGAAAAGCAGCCAACCAGGTAATCCAATTAAAAAATGGGGAACAGAGCTAAACAGAGAATTCTCTGTAGAGGAATATAAAACGGCAGAGAAACACTTAAAGAAATACTCAACCTCATTAGCCATCAGGGAAATGCAAATCAAAACGACCCTGAGATTTCACCTTACACCCATCAGAATGGCCAAGATGGAAAACTCGAGTGACAACACATGATGGAGAGGTTGTGGAGAAAGGGGAACCCTCCTCCACTTCTGGTGGGAATGTAAATTTGTACAACTCTGGAAATCAACCTGGTGCTTTCTCAGAAAACTAGGAATAGTGCTTCCTCAAGATCCAGCCATACCACTCCTAGGCATATATCCAAAAGAGTCTCAAGTACACAAAAAGGACATTTGCTCAACCATGTTTGTAGCATCTTTCTTTGTAATAGCCAGAAGCTGGAAACAACCCAGATGCCCCTCAACTGAAGAATGGATGCAGAAATTGTGGTACATCTACAGAATGGAGTATTACTCAGCAATGAAAAATAAGGAAATCATGAAATTTGCAGGTAAATGGTGGGACCTGGAAAGGATCATCCTGAGTGAGCTGTCCCAGAAGACACAAAGGGTATGTACTCACTCATATAGACATGTAATATAGGATAAACCCACTAAAATCTGTACATCCAAAAAAAAAAACTAATCAAGAGAGAGGACCCTGATTAAAATGCTCAACCCCCTTCTGAAAGGCAAAGAGGAAGGACATCAGAAGAAGAAGAAAACAGGAAACAACCTAGAAACCAGCCACGGAGTGCTTCTGAAAGCCTCTGCCCTGCAGACTATCAAAGCAAATGCTGAGACTTGTGGGCAACTGTTGGGCAGTGTACATGGAATCTTATGTAAGAAGTGGGAAATAGTAAGATCTAGAGAGGACAGGAAATCCACAAGGAGAGCAACAGAACCAGAAATTTGAAAACAGCAATCTTCCCAGAGACTCATACTCCAACCAAGTACCATGCAACCTAGAACCCCTTCACAGATGTAGCCCATGGCAGTTTAGTGTCCAAGTGAGTTCCATAGTAATGGGAAGAGGAACTCCCTCTAACATAATCTGATTGGCCTGCTCTTTGATCACTTCCCTTTGGGGAGGGCAGCCTTACCAGGACACAGAAGATGAGAGTGCAGCCACTCCTGATGAGATCTGATAGACTAAGATCAGAAGGAAGGAGAGAAGGACCTCCCCTATCAGTGGACTTTGGGAGGGGCATGCATGAAGACAGGGGTGGGAAGGTGGGATTGGGAGGGGAGGAAGGAGAGGCTTATGGGGGGATACAAAGTGAATAAAGTGTAATTAATTTAAAAAATACACTAAAAAATTCTCACGTTCATATGGAACAACAAGACACTCAGAATTGCTAAAACAATTCTCAACAGTAAAAGATCTTCTGGAGGTATCTCCATCCCTGATCTCAACCTGTACTATAGAGCAACAATACTAAAACCTGCATGGTACTGGCATAGAAACAGATTGGTAGATCAATGGAATTGAATAGAAGACCCTGACATAAATCCACATACTTATGGACACCTGATTTTTGACAAAGATGTGAAAACCATTCAATGGAAAAAAGACAGCATCTTCAACAAATGGTGCTGGTCTAACTGGATGTCTACATGTAGAAAAAAAGCACATAGATCCATACTTATCACCCTGCACAAAATTAAAAGTTGATCCAAGTTGATCCAAGTTGATCAAGGACTTCAACATAAAGCCAGACACACTAGACTGTTTAGAAGAAAGTGGTGCTGGTTTTTTTTTTTTTTTTTTTTTTTTTTAATGTGTTAGAAAACACACTGTTGAAGACTGAAAATAAACAAACAAAAAACCTTTTTGGGATTCTGAAGAGAATGCTCACTCTTTTTTTAATGCTTTACTTCCTTTTTAAAATATTATTATTGTTATTATTATTTACACTTTATTTGCTTTGTATCCCAGTTGTAGCCCCCTTCCACATCTTCTTCTGGTCCCACTTTCCCTCATTCTTCTTCTCCCATCTCTTTCCCCTACTCTATCCACAAGGGAAATCCTCCTCCCCTACTGTCTGAACCTAGCCTTGTGGTCCCATTAGGACTGGAAGGTTTACTCTTTGGAGATACTTGCCATACTTGCAGAAAGCCTATCGTTCCCATAACCCATATGTGTTCTAAATTTCTGTAATTGGGTGCTGGAGAAATGGCTCAGAGTTTAAGAGTGCTGGCTTCTCTTCCAGAGATCCTGAGTTCAATTCCCAGCAACCACATGGTGGCTCACAACCATCTATGATGAGATCCCATGCCCTCTTCTGACCTGTAGATGTACATGCAGTCAGAACATTGTATACATATAAACTTCTGTAATTCTCATTCTAGTGTGTCCAACTTCTTCTGTCCTCCACAGGCACCAAGCAAATGTATAGTGTCCATACATAAATTTAGGCAAAATACTCATGTACATTTCTCAATCATTAAAGTAGATAAGTCTTGAAAAGAAACAAAACAAAACAAAAACTTTCTTTTGAACCAGACTTCACTGATATTAAATAACAGTGATAAAACTAATGGAGACTGTAAAATATTTTTGGTATAGTAACTATCACTGTTAAGAATGAATAATACTCTTTTGAATTTGGGTGAAAAGGTCTGTAGACATCTATTAGATCCATTTGATTTAGGACCTCTATGTCATTATTTCCCTATTTAGCTTCTGTGTAGATGATCTGTCCATTGGTGAGAGTGGAGTGTTGAAGTCTCCCACTATTAATGTGTTGGGGTCGATGTGTGATTTAAGCTTTAGTAATGTTTCATTTACAAATGTAAGTGCTCTTGTATTTGGAGAATAGATGTTCAGAATTGTGATGTCCTCCTGGTGGATTTTTCCTTTGATGATGATGTAGTTTCCCTCTTACTCTTTTTTGATTAATTTTGGTTGAAAGTCTATTTTATTAGTTATTAAGACAGCTACCCCACCTTTTTTTTCTGGTTCCATTTGTTGAAACACATTTTTTCAGACCTTTACTCTTAGGTAGTGTATATCTTTGTTGCAGAGGTGTGTTTCTTGGATGCAGAAGAATGTTGGATCCTGTTTCCACAATCATTCTGTTAGTCTGAGTTCTTTCATTCTCGAGATGTGAGATGAGTCCATTGATGTTGATAGATAATAATGACCAATGAATGTTAGTTCCTTTTGTTGTTGAGTTGGTGGTGTTACTGTGTTTCAATGCTTGTTTTCTTTTAATTTTTTTTTTTTTTTGTTGTTGTTGTGACGTTACCTATATCCTGTGTTTTCTCGGGTTTAGTTGTTTTCATTAGATTGGAGTTTTCCTTCTAGTATCTTCTGTAGTGCTGGGTTGCTGTGTAGATATTGTTTTAGCTTATTTTTTGTCATGGAATATTTTGTTTTCTCCATCTATGCTTATTGAAAGCTTTGCTGGGTATAGTACTCTGGGTTGTCATCTGTGGTCCCTTAGAGTCTGCATGACATCTTCTGAGGCACTTCTGGCTTTCATACTTTCTGTTGAGAAGTCTGAATATGTAAATAAGCTAAGCAAGACAGAGAACCCTGGGTAAAATGCAAAATTGTCACTCTTCTGAAATAGGACAGAAATAGGATAAGTGGAAAAACAGAGAAGAAGACAGGAGCCTACCACAGAGGGCCTCTGAAAGACTTTAACCATTACTGTATCAAAACAGATGCTGAGGCTCACAACCAAACTTTGGGCAGAGTGCAGGGAAACTTATGAAAGAAGAGGGAAATAGAAAGACCTGGAGGGGACAGGAGCTCTACAAGGAGAGCAACAGAACCAAGGGCCCAGGGGTCTTTTCTGAGACTGATACTCCAACCAAGGGCCATGCATGGAGTTAACTTAGAACTCCTGCACAGATGAAGCCCATGGCAGCTCAGTTTCCAACTGGGTTTCCTTAGTAAGGGGAACAGGAACTGTCTCTGACATGAACTCAGTGGCTGTCTCTTTGATCACCTTACCCTTAAGGGGGAGCAGAATTACCAGGCCACAGAGGAAGACAATGCAGCAAGTCCTGATGAGACATGATAGGCTAGGGTCAGAGGGAAGAGGAGGAGAACCTCCCTTATCAGTGGACTTAGAGAGTGGCATAGGAGGAGACGAGGGAGGGAGAGTGGGATTGGGAGGGAATGATGGAAGGGGCTACAGCTGGGATACAAAATGAATAAACTGCAATTAATATAAAAAATAAAAATAATGAATAAATAATTCATTTCTAAAATGTTTATAATTTTAGAAAGTTAAATCTAAACAATAGGAAAGAATCCAAAAGTTGAAAGCAAAGTGTTAGGTCCTAAACACATGGAAATCTTGGATGAGGTAAAAACATTTACCTATATGTAACTGGAATCCAGTCTGACTGTAATGATTGTAAATCAGGTTAACAAACTAGGTTCTCTAATTGAAGAAAGGCAGATGTAATTCAAAGCTCATGGGTTCAGTCTGTTGCAGTAGGGAGGAGAAGTTGGGAGGAACTTCAAGCAGTTCTTCCCATTCCAATGGCAGTGAGGGGAGAGGGAGTGGGGGAATACCAGTGCTCAGTTCATTTCATCCTTTTACAGTAATTCTGTTTCCAGCCCACTGGATGTTGCCACCCATATTTAGCAAGAGTCTTCACACCTTAATCTAAGTATTCTAGACACTCCATACACACTTGCCCAAAAGGCTTGTCTTTTAGGAGACTCAAAATCCTCTCAAGTTGATAAACAGTATTGACCATCACAGGCATGGAGGACTGTTTCTCTTAAGGGAATGTACTAAGGCTGCTAAAGTTATGCCCTGAAGAAATTTCAATATTTCGTAGAACAGAGGTAGGGTATCAGCCAGGAACATAGGAAGAAAGCAATAATCTCTACAGAAGGAGGGATATCTTAGAAAAAATGTACTAAAATGTTTTCAGTGTTGAGAGTGTAGTTCAATGCTAGTGTGCTTACCTCACCTGACAGAGGCCCTCAGTTTGATCTCTAGCAACATAAATATATTCTGGTATAATATACAGTGTCATATTATTCTAGAATGGTCAGTGACTTCTCCATTAAATGGACAAATCTCAAAATGATCATCCTAAGAGAAAGAAACAAGTCTTAAAAGAATAAATACTCCAGTATTTGGACTTACATAAAATTCTATATATACAAACTAATTTAGGGCAGAAAACATATAAACATATGAGGGAATTCTTTTGCCCAAATTAGGAAAAAAGGACATTTTAGGAAGAGGCTGTTGGGAGAGGTTGTGAAAAAGCACAAGTGAATGAATGTGTGGAGATGGTGAGAATTAGCTCTCTTTGAAGAGCATGGAGAAAGAATGTTGTTACCAATAGATGATGCAAGAGCAAACGGATGGTTATGTATGAAACAAATTTTCACCGTCTCTTACTTCAAATGGGGAAATAGATTCTAAATAAATTGTGCTATCAATTATGAAAGGTAAGGGAGATAAGACATTGTATCAATTGTTTTTTAACAGTAAAAATTTCTTTTGTTTGCAAGTCCTTCACAAATACCTACAATCGATTCACTCTGACAATATACCATTACTTAATTATCACAATAATCTCATAATAAAAATATATACTCCCTTTTATACAGGCAAGGAAATGAAAACAAAGCCAGTTTAATCTTGGCTCACTTCTTCACTTTTTCCTCTTGTGTCTCAAATGTTCTAAAGTAGAATTTTAAAGGAATCAAAAATGTTAAATCCCAACTTGCACTTACTTCTTTATTTCTGTGATAACAGATTTTAGATGTATAATCTTTCCAAGCCTCAGTTTCTTCACATTCAAATAAGTGCAATATATTTGGCTGATATTAATTTAAGGAGTTGTAAAGGTCAAATGTAGCAAGCTGTGTGAAAGAGATCTCAACACTATTTTGCCACTAATAATAGAAGACATTCCCAAGGCAGAAACATAGTATCCAGCTAGAAGCCCACCAAGGATTTGAATCTCACCTGCTTCCCTTTCTAAGGAGAGGATTTTGGCAAATTACCTGGTATATTTCATGTCAGTGTCTGCCAGCCATAACTGTATGCCAGAAACTCTTTCCTTTATGTGTATCAACTCGGTTAACTATTCCAAAGCACTACAGACACACTCAAATCACACCGTAAATCTTCAGAATTAAAGTAGAAATATTCTACATTATGTCTGAGGTCCTAGTGTTAATAGCTGTCAGTGCCAGGACTTTAAAATAAGACAATCAGGCACAAAGACCACTATTATTTCAATTGTCTATTGTGAAAAATATAGATAATGCCCATATGAAAAGTAACTATGATACCCAAATACAATATAAACAATATATCATGTCTATAGTTGTTGCTTTAATCAACCAAGAATTTATATTTCAAGGATGAGTAGAGGCAATAACCATGTGGGTTAATGCAGAACATGAACTGGAAATGACAAAAACAAACGAACTTGTTTAAATGTGAATAACCAAAAAGCGTTAGTTTAGGTTTTAGGAAAAGAACAAAGAGAATCACGAAGGTAGTCTGTCTCACAAACAGCAACATCAGTTTGCGATTAAATGGGTAGCCATATGTAATTAGACGAAGACAGAGAATATACTATGAGATACCAGAAGCATAACCCACACAATTAATGAATGTGTGCCTGTCAGTTGGTTGCTGCATAAACACTCGTTGTTGAGCTTGTTGGTGTTGGGAAGCTTGTTGCCGTGTTTACTCTATACACTCATGAAATATGTCCTGATAAAGCTTCTTAAATTAGCTTGTCTTTGAAGCTCTGTGTACCCCATTAAAGTTATGTGACTCCAGCGTGCTTATAAATAAGAATTTGTTCATCAACCAATATAGTCTCCCAACATCTTCACATGAAGCTTCTTACATTGAATGAAATAGAGCAATCTGTCGCTTGACTTTTCTATGACATTCAAGATACTGAAGTTTTTGAGAAAGGATTGATTTAGACACAAGTTTAATGGAATTAAAAATGTGTGATTAATGACATCTGTTTTTCAGGCATGATAGCTGCTGTAAAATTAATTAATGCCTCATATAAATTACACATCATACTGTACTTTCCCTAAAAAGAAGGATACACTTGTTAATTCTTTACATTAAAAAATCGTAGTGCCTACTGGATATTAGAGCATATAATAGTGTGGTTTTAATTTTGCCTTAGCAATCCTTTTGAATTTCAGCATTATTAAAACATTATGAATCTATTTTTTAGTGCACTGAATTTCTGAGAAGCCCAATACTCTCCGTTTTATTAGTTAGCCAGTGCAAAGAGAAAACGCAATAAGAGTCTTAGATTTTGGGCCTGTAAGGCATCAGACTGCAGTGAACTGGCATGAGTACATAAGATATAGTACCCCGATAAATGTTTTAAACCACTAACACGGAATATGCACAGATTAAACAATGCATTCATAGTGTTTTAAGTGCACTTATTTTAAAATATGCATTTTAAATGAAGACTAAACCTAAAAATACACATATGCTATTTTATTCAGCATTGAATAATGGCCTTATATTATGATTCCAGTACTAACTTTCCAATTTCTTTGTAGGTAATAGCTCGGTGATACTAAGCACATTCTGATTTGACATATTGAGAACACCTGGAAGTTTATAGAATTATATCTCTCTTGAATTCACTCATATTCATAGCCCTTTGTACTTAGAAATGGTGCTTGGTTCTGTATGGGTGGTGACGGGTAAGGAATGTCAAGAATGATTTTTAGTGCTGGTACTATTTATTGATAAAAATGATAAGCTTAGCCATCTGAAGGCTATCTTGGGGAACTTTACATATATAGACAGCAGTAATCTCAGAAATTATATTTAGTTTATATATGTACATACCTTGTATATTAACAAAACATTAACAGGGTCCTTTATTATCATAAAGGACTACATATAACGTATACATAGGCAGAATTTTAAGCATCAATTACTGTGTTGTTCAGCTTTAAATTTTCACATAGTAGCTAATTTAATTTAACATGTTTTTGCGTAAAATTAGAGATAAAGTGGATTAAATCAGAAATTTTCACTTGTCTGAACAACTGTCTCACCATGTAAATGTAGTACATTTAATAATCATTCATCACCTGATAGACATCTAGGCTATTTCCAATCCCTGGCTATTGTGAGTAAGCACCCATGATCATGGAGCAGCAGTTATCTGTAGAGTAAGATATGGATGAATTCCCTGATAGATCTGAAGTAGAATTTTGCACAGAGTGAGAGAGATATGGATGCAATTCATTCATCTACTCAGCCATTCACTTTTATCTGTACTATTGCTTTGCAATGCTATCTTTTTGGTAATGTGTATTGTTGGCTCCACTGTCAAAAATCAAGACATAGAATTTGGGTTTGTTATTTATATTCTTCTTTCATACATTACATCCTGACTGAAGTTTCCTCTCTCTCCACTTGTCCCAGAACCTCTTCCCACCTCCTCTCTCCCCAGAACCATTCCTCCTCAGTTTCCCCATTAAAAAAAATCAGAATTCTCAGTGATGTCCACCAAAAATGGCCTAGAAAGATAGACAAAGAAGACTGGGTACAACCCTCATATCAGTGTTGGATCAGCCAGCCCCGTAGGAGGAAAGCATCTCAAGCACAAGCAAAAGATTCAGAGACACCCACCCCTCACGTTATTGGGAGTCCTTCAGGAATAGCAAGTAAGATATATGCACAACTGTAAGATATGTGCAGAGGACTTAGTTCAGACACAAACAGGGTCCATATTTAAACTGGAAACAACCTAGATGTCCCTCAACCAAAGAAATGGATAAAGAAAATGTGATACATTCGCACAATATAGTATTACTTGCTGTTAAGTACAATGACATTGTGAATTTTGCAAGCAAATGGGTGGAACTAGGAAAGAATCATCTTGAGTGAGGTAACAGCCCCAGAGAGGGAAACATTGTACGTACTCACTTGTAAGCAGACAATAGTTGTTTAGTAAGGGATAATCATGCTACAATTCACAGACCTATGGAAATGAAGAAACAACGAAGCTTCAAAGAAGAATGCCTGTCTCTCCCAGGGAAGGTAAAATAGAACAGATTTTGTGGATGGACTGGGTATAGGTATGGATGGGAATAAGAGGGTTCAGGCAGGAATCAGGGAGGCACAGAAAAAGAGAGTACAGGAAGAGATGAGTGGAATTGAGGGGCCTTTGAGGGGTGGTGTAGAAATATAGCACAGTAGAAACTCCCTGGAATCTACAAGAATAATTAACTAGGGAAGACCCCTACTAATGGGGGAAATGGAGCCTGAACAGGCCATCTTCTCTAACCCAACAAGGCTCCCAGCAGTGGGAGTGGCACAAAACTTGTGGCAGTGGCCAGACAATGACTGGTTCAACTTGTGGCCTATGCCATGAGAGGGAGCCCATTTCTGACATTGCCTGGACGGCCAGCAACCCGAGGCTGGATATCCCAGAGACCCAAGATAAAACCAAATACAACTTGGGAAAAAGTCAATAAAATTATTTCTAATGACATTCTCCTATACTCATAGATCAATACCTAGCCAGACTGTCATCAGAGGGGCATTATCCAGCAACCTGTTGGAGCAGATGCAGAGACTCACAGTCAAACACTAGGCAGAGCCAAAGGGAACCCTGCAGAAGAGGGAAGGAGAGGGATTATAGGAGACAGGGGAGTGGAGGACACCAGAAAACTACTGCCCAGAGAAACAACCAAGCAGGCGTTATGGGAACTCACAGAGACTTAAGAGAATTTGGGTATGTATGTGGCTCCCCAATGCTATTCTATTGCCAGAGGAATCTGTTTTATGCCAGTGCACACTGTTTTATTACTGCAATCAATTTAATACCTGCAGTATAGTTTGAAATAGGGATGATGACACCATAAGATTTTTTTATTGTTGTTCAGAATCATTTAAGCTTTCATGAGTTTTGCATTTCCACATGAATTTAATATTCCTGTAAATAACTGCTAAGAGTTTTGATAATGATTTTATTGAATTTGTGGATTTCTTTTGGCATAATGAGAATTTTCACAATATTAATCCAGCTTAGCCATGAGCAGGGGAGGTCTTTCTATCTTCTAGTATCTGTACATCTCCAATTCCTTTTCTCAGTGCCTTAAAGCTTTCTTGTACAAGTCTTTCACTCCTCTGTATAATTGTATTCCAGTGTATCTTATTTTAAAGCTGAGTGTAAAGGGTGTTGTTCCTTTGATTTCTTTCTCTATGTGTTTGCTAGTTACATATATGAAAGTTATTGATTTTTGTGTTACATTGATATCTCAAAACTTTGCTGAAAGTGCTTAACAGCTGTTGCTTTCTGGTTGAGGCTTTAGGGTCTTTCACACATAGAAACCTATCATCTGCAATCAATGATGCTTTCACTTCTCCCTTTCCTATTTATTCCCTTTATCGTCTTCAGTTTTCTTATTGCTTCAATTAAAACTTTAAGTGCTTTGATGAACAGATGTTCTGAGAGTGGACATCTTTTTCTTGTTCCTGATTTTAGTAGAAATGCTTTAAGTTTTTCTCCATTTAATGATACTTTGATCTTTTCCGATTTGAATCCCCTTGATCTTCTTTAGTTGTCTTATTGCTCTAGCAAGGACTTCAAGTACTATGTTAAGGAGATATGGAGAGAGTGAGCAGCCTTGCCTTGTCCCTTATTTTAGTGGGATTGATTTAAGTTTCTCTCCATTTAGTTTGATGTTGGCTATAGGCTTGCTGTATATTGTCTTTACTATATTTAGGTAAGTGCCTTGTATCCCTGATCTCTCCAGGACTTTAGACAAGAATGAGTGTTGGATTTTATAAAATGCTTTTTCAGCATCTAAGGAGAGGATCATGTGGCTTTTTTTCTTTCAGTTTGTTTATATTGTGGATTACATTGATGGATTTCTGTACATTGAACCACCCCTGCATACCTGGGATGAAGCCTACTTGGTCATAGTGGATGATAATCTTTTATGTATTCTTGGATTTGGTTTGAGAGTATTGTGTTGAATATTTTTGCATCAATGTTCATAAGGGAGATTGGCCTGAAATTCTCTTTCTTTGTTGTGCCTTTGTGAGGTTTATATATCTCGTTCAGAATGGCAAGCATGATAGACACCAGAAGCATTGGAAGAGAGAAAACAAGATGGGAGCCTACTATAGAAGGTCCTCTGAAAGGCTTCACCCAACAGGAGATTGAAGCAGATGCTGAGACTCATGGTCTTACTTTGGGCAGAGCACAAGGAGTCTAATGGAAGAAGAGGGGTGTGGGGATAGAGGGACATGTAGGGGACAGGAACCCCACAAGGAGACCAACAAAGCTAAAGGATTTAAGGCTAGAGGGTCCCACAGAGACTGATACACCAACGGAGGATCATGCACAGAGAGGACAAACACTCCCTGCTCAGATGTGGCTGATTGGCAGCTCAGCCTCCATGTGGATCTCTGAGTGATGGGAGCAGGGGCTGCCTCTATCATGAACTCTATTGCCTGCTCTTTGATCACTTGCCCCTGGTGATGCGGCCTTGCCAGGCCACAGAGGGAGAGGATCCAGGCAGTCCTGATGAGACTTGACAAGCTATGGGCAGAATGTGGAGAACTTCCACTTTCAGTGGACTAGGGGAAGGAGATGGGGGGAAGGAAGGGAGGGTGGGACTGGGAGGAATTGAGAGAGGGCACTTCAATTGGGATATATAATGAATAAATTTATTTTTTTATTTAAAAATTGAAAACGGAAACTCAACCTGCTTATGCCACTGATTGGAAAGAGCCCTTTTCTGCTCTGTATTCTTTTGTTAACATGACTGCAGTTTCTTGTTTTGTGTTATTTTGTTTTGATTTCATAAATATGTATATATATAAATGTGTATATATACATCATTTCCCATCCTCCTCCTCCTTCCAAGTCCTCCCCTTACCTCAAATTCATGGCTTCTTTTCCTTCAGTTATTTTTGAATAACATACAAGCACACATGCACACACACACACGCACACACATTTAAATATAAATTAAATTAAATACATATAAATATTACATATATATACATATATATGCGTGTGTGGCCTGTCTATTTAGTGTTGCTCAAATATATATGATTTTAAGGCTGACTTTTTGATATTGGATGACTAAATAGAGGGTTAACTGTAGGGAAAGACTGACTCTTTGTCACTCCCATTCCTTAATTTCATAACACTCTTTAACTGAGGGTGGGGTCCTATGATATGAAAATTGGTGTCATTATTTGGATTTTTCCTAAACAATCATATAATTGATATTTCCTTGAAGCAACTTCTTTGTCAGGCATAGAAAATTTTATCTCTCAACCGACTTCCTTGTCTTTTAGCTATTAAAAAAAATCTTTCTGCCCCCATCTTTCACTGTGTCCTGAACTTTAGATGTAGTGGTTGTGTTATAGACAGAACATATTAATTAAATGTGTTATAGACACAACATATTAATTAGGGCAGGACATTCAATGGCCTGTTGTTCCCTTGCAGTTTGACTAGTTGTGGTTTTCTGAAATGTTCTAGGTCTGCTTGCAAAAACAGCTTCACAGTTGCTGAGTAAAAGCTTCACTTATCTGTTGGTGGGGATAAGGATAAGTAAGAACTTAGAATACATTTAAAAATTATGTTGATTTGGCAAATTTCAATAATGTATTCTCAGCAGGTTTCATTGGCTTCACCAGCCACAGGTATTTGGCTGGGCTTATAGTACTAAGCATGATTTTTCTCCTGTTGAGTGGGCCTTAAGTCTAACTAGACAACTGTTGGCCACCCCCAAGATACATCTGCCACTATTGCAGGATTGGGCACATCTCACAGGGCTAGTAGTTCTTGGCATCACAAATGGGCTCAAATATTTTTTAAGGATATTTTAAATGATTTTAAATCACATAATTTTCTTTGTCCTTCTTTTACCTCCAAATCCTCTCATGTAAAAACACCTATTCCTCTCTTTTAAATTCATGGTCTCTTTTTAAATTGTTGGTATATACAAAATAATTTTGCATATTAGATAATACACACATGCACATATATTTATACATGTGTTCTGGGTGGAAATTTTATTGCTTTGCTTGCTTAGTTGCTTGCCTAGTACTTTCAGACACTGTGGAAGCTAGTCCTCAGGGAGAAGTTTTCTGTTACATCCAGCTTGATTCCTTTAAGTCCTGTGTTCAAAACACATGCTATCTTCAGCAATAGGGGCTTCTGTTCAACTTCTAGGAGGCAACTGAAGGCAATGCTAATGCCCTTTTTAGTTTAGTTTAGTTTAGTTTAGTCTAGTTTTGTTTTGTTTTGAGTTCCTTTGATGTGCTTCATTAGGAATCTAAAGAGAGGCTTCTTATACCTGATACGAAAGACGCCTTTTTAGCCAAATGGTGAAGTGATATAATTTCATATGCACATCTATTTATCTATCCATCGATCATCTATCTATCTTATATAGATATAATTTCATTTAATTATAAATATTACTTTCAGTAACCATGAAATATGATTTCCTTTGCTCTTTTTCAAATATTTTTACTGTTATATATTCTACTTTTTTCCCCTCAATATTGCCCTCTTTTATTCTCAGTTAAAGCCACCCAGCTTATTCTGACATTTTCCTCTTCACACAACTTATATCCTAGTATCCCTCTCTCTAGAGCTTACCTCTTGCAGTGGTATATTTTCTGGTTTCTGCTGTTATTTCAGGACGTACACTCAAATCTGAAGATTCAGAGGTAAAAAACAGAAGAGAAAACAGATGGCATTTTTCTTTTTGGTTCTGAGTTACCTCATTCTTTACATTTTCTTATTTTCTACATGCATCATTTCTCCTGAATTTTTTTGTGATTTCATTTTTCTTTATATCTGAATAGCATTCCATTTTATAAATGTACTAAATTATATTAGTCATTCATCTATGAATGACATTTAGATTGTTTTCATTGTTTAGCTATTATGAATACAGTTGCAATGGATATGGCTAAGCAACTATCCATGGAGTAGGATGTCCACTTCTTTGGGCATTTGACAAGTGCTATAACTTGGTTATATGGTAGATTATACTATATTTTTTTTTAAATTTCTTTATTAATTACACTTTATTCACTTTGTATCCCACCTGTGGTTTCCTCCCTTCTCCCATCCCAAGTCCCAATCCTTCCCTTCCTTCACCCTCTGCATGCATGCCCCTCAACAAGTCCACTGACAGGGGAGGTCTTCTTTTCCTTCCCTCTGATCCTAGTCAATCAGGAGTGGCAACATTCTCTTCTTCTGTGGCCTGGTAATGCTGCTTCCCCCTCAGGGGGAGGTAATTAAAGAACAGGCCAATCAGTTTATGTCAGAGACAGTCTCTGTTCTTCTTACAATGGAACCCACTTGGATATTGAACTGCCATGGGCTACATCTGTGCAGGGGTCTTAGGTTATCTCCATGCATAGTCCTTGGTTGGAGTATCAGTCTCAGGAAAGACTCCTGTGCTCAGAATTTTTGGTTCTGTTGCTCTTCTTGTGGAGTTCCTGTCCTCTCCAGATCTTACTGTTTCCCACTTCTTTCATAAGATTCCCTGGACTCTGCCCAAAGGTTGCCCGTAAGTCTTAGCATCTGCATTGATAGTCTGCAGGGCAGAGCCTTTCAGGGGTCCTCTGTGTCAGGCTCCTGACTTGTTCCCTCTTTTCACCTTCTTCTTTTTTATTTTATTTTATTTTTTTATTTTTTTATCAGTTACATTTTATTAACTCTGTATCCCAGCCATGTCCCGATCCCTCATTCCCTCCCAGTCCCTCCCTCCCTCCCTCATCTCCACCGTGCCCCTTTCCAAGTCCACTGATGGGGGGGCCTCCTCCCCATTCATCTGATCCTGTTTTATCAGGTATCTTCAGGACTGGCTGCAAAGCCCTCCTCTATGGCCTAACAGGACTGCTCCTCCCTTCGGGGGTGGGAAGGCCAAAGAGCCAGTCATTGAATTCCTGTTAGAAATAGTCCTTGTTCCCCTCACTTTGGGAAACCAATTGGTTACTGAGCTACCACAGGCTACATCTGAGTGGAGGTTCTAGGTTATATCCATACATGATCCTTGGTTGGATGTCAGTCTCAGAAAAGACCCTGTGCCCAGATATATTTGGTCCTTGTGGAACTCCTATCCTTCCCCCATCAGACGAACTCCCCTTCTTTCTTATGATTCCCTGTACTCTGTTGATGTCCATTCTCTTTGCCTTTCTGGATAGGAATTGAGCATTTTAGCAAGAGTTCTCACTCTTGATTGGTTTCTTTAGGTGTACAGATTTTAGTAGGTTTATCCTATATTATATGTCTATATGAGTGAGAATATACCATGTGCATCTTTCTGCTTCTGGGATAGCTCACTAGCCATCAGAGAAATGCAAGTCAAAACCACCCTAAGATTTCACCTTACACCCATCAGAATGGCTAAGATCAAAAACTCAAGAGACAACACATGCTGGAGAGGTTGTGGAGACAGGGGAACCCTCCTCCACTGCTGGTGGGAATGTAAATTTGTATATTCTGGTTACTCTGGAAATCAATCTGGCACTGTCTCAGACAACTAGGAATAGCGATTCCTCAAGATCCAGCTATATCACTCCTAGGCATATACCCAAAAGAGTCTCAAGTACACAACAAGGACTTTTGCTCAACCATGTTTGTAGCAGCTTTATTTGTAATAACCAGAAGCTGGAAACAGCCCAGATGTCCCTCAGTGGAGGAATGGATGCACAAATTGTGGTATATCTACACAATGGAATATTACTCAGCAATGAAAAACAAGGAAATCATGAAATTTGCAGGTAAATGGTGGGATCTGGAAAAGATCATTTTGAGTGAGCTATACTTTACTTTTGAGAATTGTCCAAAGTAACCATTTAGTTTTGGTAGGATTGCAAATTGGTGCATTCTAGAAGTCAGTATGGCATTTCTTTTTTTAATTTAATTTTATTTACATATTTACTTATTACAATGTATTCATTTTGTATAACTGCTGCAGCCTCCTCTCTCCTTTTCTCCAAGTCCGACCCACCTTCCCTCTTCTCCCCCCAATGCACTTTCCCTAGTCCTCCAATAGGGGAGGAAGTCCTCCCCTTCTATCTGACCCTACTTTATCAGGGTTTGTGCCTCATACTATGCTTATCCTGTACTTTATGGCTAAAGTCCACTTATTTGTTTTTTTTTTTTACAATTTGAACAATTTTTATTTTCTTAATATATCAGCTAAAAATAAAGTTAGAGAAATAGGCTTTGTTATTTAATATTTTCTAGTAAGTTTTATAGTGACATTAAAGATATTAATTAAACAATATGCAGTAATAGATTTTTAGAGAATACTACATATAAAATGATGTATTATTTTTTGTTTACAATATTTTCCAATGAACATACCAATGCGTTAAAGCCAAATTATAATTTTGCCACATCTTATTTTACCATTGATGATGTGCTGATCTAGTATGTTTTTTCTATAGCTTATTTTATTCAAGTAGCTTATATGTGAGATGAATAGCATTTAAATATGTTATAAAATATTAAAAATATTGGTTGAGACTCAGAAACCAAAGATCTTTCATGTTGAATACCCAAGAATACATGAAGATATATTATAAAATAGCTAACTACATATAATCAGAGGTTAACAAATTCTTGCAAGTTTAGCATGCCCCAGAACTATTTGTCATATAGGTAATTTCCAATTAAAAATGAAACTTGATGAATAGTGGCTAAACATTCTACATGTGGAGTAGTTAAAAATAACCTCTCTTCATCCAGCACAGTTTTCTTCTTGAGTTTTATTTTTCCTCTTTCAGTACTAGTGCTCAATGCTGACAGTTTAGAGATGTGTAAACGTATTCCACACGCAGTCTCAATAAGCTTTTATCTACATAGTTTATATGATATGTAAATGCTCAGATAATTATAGGGCCTAATTTTTCTCATGCATGTCTAATGTTTATTTTTGCTGCCTCTGTTTATTATTAATTTTATTATGTAACAGTTGCTCTACTCAGATTTTCTGCCCTAATGTTTGCTACAACTCTGTGAGAGAATGCTTATGTAGCATCATAAATGAAGGAGCAGAAACACACGAAAGATTATTTATATTAAACAAAATCAATTATCTTAGCCAAAAATACATAGATAAAAAAATTGTGTCATGAAAAACATATGGTGTCAGTTTCCACTACTATAAAACTGGATGTCTTAATGCCACTGTCAGTGACAGTCCTGCCACTGTCTGTTTTAAAAGCAAGTGCATATTATGTGTGTCTTCCTGTGTCCAGGTTACCTTACTAAAGTATATCTTTTCTAGTCTCATCCATTTGCTTGCAAATTTTATGATTTATTTGTTGTTAATGGTAGAGTAGTATCCCATCGTGTAAATGTACCACAATTTCTGTATCCATTCTTTGGTTGAAGGACATCTAAGTCGTTTCCAGATTTGGAGGGAAACAGCAACCCACCCACAAAAAATTCAACCCCACATTGACCCTGTCTACAAGATTTGCATGGATCAAAATAGAGCATATAGAGCAGAGTCTGAGGGAATGTCCAACCAATGCCTGGCCCAACCAACAACCCACCATATCTGAGAGTGCCAACCCCTGCCACAATGCTAAACTTGCAGACAGGAGCCTGTAAGAGTTGTGCTCTGAGAGGCTCTACCCAGCAGCGCCTCAAAACTGATGGTGTGACTCACAGCCAGAAATTAGGCACTGAAGAGGGGATCTTGTGGAAAAGTGGGGGGAAAGAGAAAAGGTCCTGGAGGTGACAGGAGCTCCACAAGAAGACCAACAGAGCCAACTAACCAGGGCCCAGAGAGGCTGGCTGAGACTGAAGCATCAGACAAGGACCATGCATGGACTGGACCTAGGCCTTCTACAAAGATGTAACAGATGGACAGCTTAGGCTTCTTGTTGGCTTCCTAATAAGGGAAGTGGGGACTGCATCAAACAAGGACTCAGTTCCTAGCTTTGTGATCACTTCCCCGTGGCTGGACTGCCTTACCAGGCCACAGGGGAGAGGACATGCTCAGTCCTGAAGCAACTTGATGAGCTGGATGGGAAAGGCAGCTCCCCTTTTCTGAGGAAATTGGGAATGGGAAGGGAGAAGGGACAGAGAATGAGACTGGGAGGGAAAGAGGGATGGGGCTATAAGGCTGTAAAGTGAACTAAAAATAAAAAATAAATTAAAAAAAAGTGTGCCTTTCTGATTTTTTTAGATCAGAGACACTAACAAAAACATCTTAACCTAACCTTACCAACAATATATCTTTCCAAATTCTTTCTAAGGGAGGTGGTTATTCCTAAATCTGTGTCTCTAAGTTCTTTCCTAGTGGTGGTTAAATCATTAATCTGCTCCAGTATCAATGCTTGGAAAAGATCAAGTTTTATGATTTTAGGTACCAGTAGTACTGCCCAGGGAAGGGCTGGAAGCTCCCTTAGAATTTTCATACACTTTATAAATTAAAATGGAGGTGAAGACCACAAGGGAAACAAGCAGAGTAATACTCCATAACAGTATAAAGTTCTCAGGACACATAGCCATCAGTGTTCTGCATCTCAGAGGCACGCTTGTTCTGGTTGAACTAACCATTGGGCCACATTCTGTGAGTTTTAAAGCTATTTGTTGTTTCTTTTGCACAGGCCTCATCAGTAAGTTGCCTTTGTCATAGTGTTTTGTCACAGTAACAAAAATGTGACTAATACAAAAATATTAATGTTTGATGGGTAGTCATAGATTTCAATATTTAATATATATATTTTAAATTTTTATTTTTATATTAATTGCAGTTTATTCACTTTGCACCCCAGCAGTAGCCCCTTCCTTCATTCCCTCCCAATCCTACCCTCCATCCCTCATCTCCTCCCATGCCCCTCTAAGTCCACTGATAGGAGAGGTCCTCCTCCCCTTTCATATTTAATATATATTTTACCATCAGTTAGTTATAAAAATAATCTGTTATGTTATGATATTTTCAAAATGTATGTAATATATATATGTATTTGATTGATTAACTCTTACTAATTCAAGTAGATATACTATTGCACCAAAACGTTCTATTTTAATTAACAGAACTGCTAAGCTTGTTTCTTTTTCAAAGCCTGAAACTTTCATAGTATAAAACTAGTCTAGGTTCGTATTGATGAAATATGTCTAATTAGCGTCCACATGAATTCTGATGTTTGTAGATGACATCTTTAACATCAACACTTTAAAGTTCATGAGTTTTCATAAGCAGTTCTCTTTAACATATTTACCCTTCAGTTTGCATTTTTGCCAGAGGACTCCAAAGCACAAAATCTTAGATAACCCACAGTCAGATTATACAAAGGAATGAAGCTTCTAATGGGTCAGGGTCCAACTGTGCATTCTTACTTTGAAAAGAATTTCACCAATAAAGAGACTTAAATAAAATTAAAATAATAGCTATGTAAAAGTACCATAAAATAAAAAAACTGGAAAATTTAAAGTCATGAAGACAGAAGCAAAGTTATTTTATGGAAGAGTTAAGAGATAAATTTAGCTCTGAGATTTCTAACAGGAAGAAAGAAAAACAAGATGAATTAGACAGCTCTTAGAGTCTACGGTGCTGCAAAGAAAAGCCAGAACTTATTTGGATAATGAAACTATTTCTAGTATGTACTAAGAATAGATTTATATCAGAAATACCTTCTCATAAAAAAATGTGTCTCACAAAACTTTTGCAGATTATATGGAAATTCTACTTCTATAATAAGTAATAAGGCAAATATAATAATGATGGAGATTGGAAGTAAATTCTTATGATGGAGATTGGAAGTAAAATACTATTTATTAGCACACTGGCATACTGCTGTATCTCTTAATTTACTGCTCATGGATATTGAAGAGGGATTACCTTCACAAATTTTATTCTTTTGTTTTCTGAAAAAAAGATTAAAAAAATAGCTTACCTCAGATTTTTTATTGATTTTACCATCAGTTTAAAGTTTCTATAAATACAATTCCTAAAATATCATAAATATTAATATTTACAGTTTCATAATCTTTAAATGTATCTGTAGAATTTAATCATTACAGTAATTTAATAGCTAATACATTCACATTTAAAAATTAATATAGTTTTAATTTTTGATATTAAAATATAATTCCATTATTTTATTTCTTTTCCTTCCTTCCACTTCTCCAATATACCCATCCTGCTTCCTATCAAATTTATGTTCTTTAGTTTTTTTAGTTGTTATAGTGTATATTTTTCATATATGCATATGTATCTATCTATATATATATGGATATGCAATGCAAGCTGTTTAATCAATACACTATTTCTTGTACATATATGGCTTCAGGGCTTACCACTTGGTACTGTATGCTTAACTGGAAAAAAAAAATCTTTCCTGGAGAAGATTATTTCTTGCCATTCAACATTAGTTGACTGTAGTTTTATGTTTAGCACATTGGTGTCATTCTTGTTCAGGTCTTATTGAGGCAGCCACATTGTTGAGATTCCTTGGATGTAACTTTTCTGACATGTCTCACAGTAGACATTATGTCCCTCTAGTTTTTAACAGAATTCCAACTTATTTTGTGATGGAAGTTTAGGTTAAGAGGTTATATTTTTCTGATGTGAGGTCCAGGAATTGTTTTGTAGATATATCAGTAGGGTACCACAGATTACTTTTTCTATGTGTTTTTATTGGTTGTGGTTTTCTATAATGGTTACCATTTGTTTCAAAGAAAACATTCTTTGGTTAGGGGTGAGGGTTATTTGTTGTGTGTTTTCATATTTAAGTAGTTGCAGGAATTTTCTTTCTCTCTTAATTACCTCTTCAAGCCATTTATCGTTCAGCAGTACATTGTTTAATCTCCATGAATTTGTGTACTTACTAAAGATTTGTCTTAGTGTTAATTATAATTTTTATTGCATTATGGTCAGATAGAATACATGTATATTTTTAAATCTTTCTGATTTGTTTATTTTTATTTTGTCTTCCAAGACATGGTTTATTTTAGAGAAACTACTTTGGGTTGCTGTGCATAATACATTCTTTTTGATGTTTGCATGAAATAGTTTGCAGATATCTCTTAGGGATTTGCTTTTTAGTGTATGATAATATTTAGTTTTCATACTTCTTTGACTAATTTTCTTCAGATGACCTGTCAGTTTGAGAACATGGAGCATTTATGTCACCTACTATTCATGATTTAATGTTAATCTGTGTCTTCAAAGTTAATAGTACATGTTTTTTTTTTTCCTTTTTATATCACACACTACATTTTGACAATTTCTGCCTTTTCTATTCCTACTATTTCCATCTATACACCTCTCTTTTCCTCCATATTCACTCCTCCTCCATTTCTCTTATAAAAAGACAAAGAGGAGAGAAAAATCAGTCCTCCCAGGAATATAAAACATGCCATAAAATAAAGAAGTGGGAAATAGCAAGAGCTGGAGAGGACAGGAACTCCACAAGGATAGCAACAGAACAAGAAAATTTGTACACAGGGAACTTCCCAGAGACTCATACTCCAACCAAGGACTATTCATAGAGATAACCTAGAACCCCTGCACAGATGTAGCCCATGGCAGTTCAGTGTCCAAGTGGGTTACATAGTAATGGGAAGAGGGACTGCCTCTGACATAATCTGATTGGCCTGCTCTTTGATCACCTCCCCCTGAGGGGGGAGCAGCCTTACCAGGCCACAGAAGATGACAATGCAGCCACTTCTGATGAGAACTGATAGTCTAAGATCAGAAAGAAGGAGAGGAAGACCTCCCCTATCAGTGGACTTGGGGAGGAGCATGCATGCAGAAAGGGGAGGAAGGGTTCGATCGGGAGGGGAGGAGGGAGGGGCTTTTGGGGGGATTCAAAATGAATAAAGTGTAATTAATAAAAATAATAAAAAGATTTGACACAAGAGATCTAAGATGGCTGCGACCAACATGCACTGTATCTGAAGGGAACAGGATCTGAAACTCTGAAATTGGTGAGTGGAGGGGCAGGTAAATCCAGAATATCAACATTGAGGCTTCCTGGGAGAGAGGGGATAACCCGTGAGCTGAGACCATTTAGATCCAGGTCACCGTGGACATCTCCAGGAACTGAGAGTGGAAAATATTCAACCCCCTCCCCCCCGTGCCCTTTCCCTTGACCGGCCTCTGCTGAGGCAGCCTGCAGTGGCCACTGCTCTAAGCATGGACCTTCATGCTCTGTAACTAAGACTGCAGAGGCAGGCCTCCCAGTTCTGCATTGGCAGGAGGCTGTATGAACCTCCCAGGTCTACTGTCAGCTGTCTGGGTCTTCAGGGCCTCCCAGCAGGTGGCGGTACCAGCCTCCCACGTCTGCAGCAGTGGTAGCGCAGTGGCAGCTTGCCCTGCCAGGAGCCTCCATACTCCATGACTAAGATGACAGAAGTGGCTACCCCAAGTAAGGGTCTCCCTGCCAGAGGACAAACAGTGGATCTCCTATATTCTCATTTGCCCCTGTGGGCACAAATCTGAGAGTAGAGAACAGGGGGAACCCCTGTGCTTTCCGATTAGGCCAGCTAGTGGGTGAGCTTATGCAGAACCCCAGATCCACGGTCCCTTACATTAGCAGCCAGATATCGGATCCCTCCCACCCACACACCCACTGTGGACAACATAGGGAATCTTGAGACAGTGTTCTGTGGGTCTACCAATGGAATCCAGAAAAACAATTCCTGGAGCTTAGACAGATCTGAATACCAGAAGGACAGTTCAACAGGCCTGTAGGCTTCTGAGGCATTCAGGGAACCTGCACATGGGCATTGCACCTGCAGACAGCTCCAGCAACCACATCCCCTCCTGCTCTTAAGCCCCACTTTCCAGGCATCTAGACTCTCTAGAACCCCGTCCTTCAAGGCATACTTCCACAGGTGCACCAGCACCTGTGACCTTCCTCCCTTAGTTACAGCTGAAACACCAACACACACCCTCAAAACAGTGGACCTCCCTCATCTTCTCTGAAGAATACTCCAGACACCAGAGAAAGAAGGACCCAGTCTGAAGTACAGACTCCAGGAACAAGCAGTAAAGGTTATGGATAAGCAGATGGCTAGGCGTCAGCATAAGAACACATCCATCAAAATCAGGACATCATGGCTTCACCAGAAATCCCCAAAAATAATGGATATTTTTATTCTTTGGAAACACAGGAAAATTATTTCAAAGCTATGATTATCCAGTTATTAGAGTCACATAAAGAAGAAATGAAAAAAATCTCTCCAAGAAATAGCCACACAAATGGAGGCAAATAAAGAGGAAATGAGAAAAGCTGTCAAAGAAATACCGACATCTACAGCCAAACAAATAGATGCACGATTAGTGGCATATAGAAAGGAAAAGAACAAAAAATTAGAGGCCATCCTGGCAACACTAAAATATACATTCAAACAGATGAAGGAAATAGTGCAAGGCATGAAAACAGAATTAGAGTCAATAAAGAAAACACAAATAGAGAAAACCCTGGAGCTGGAGAAGTTAGAGAAAAGATGAGGAACCACAAAGTTAAGCATAGCCAATAGAATACAAGAGAAAGAAGAGAGAATCTCTGGTGCTGAAGTTACACCTGTAGAAATTGATACATCTCCCAAAGAAAAAGTAAAATTAGAAAAGTTCTAAACATAAGGCAAAGAGGATGGACATCAGAAGAAGAAGAAAACCAGAAACAACCTAGGAACCTACCACAGAGGGCCTCTGAAAGCCTCTGCCCTACAGACTATCAAAGCAGATGCTGAGCCTGATGGGCAACTGTTGGGGAGAGTGCATGGAATATTATGTAAGAACTGGGAAATAGTAAGAGCTGGAGAGGACAGGGTCTCCACAAGAAGAGCAACAGAACAAGAAAATTTGAACACAGGGAACTTCCCAGAGACTCATACTCCAACCAAGGACTATTCATGGAGATAACCCAGAACCCCTGCACAGATGTAGCCCAGGGCAGTTCAGAGTCCAATTGGGTTACATAGTAATGTGAAGAGGGACTGCCTCTGACATAATCTGATTGGCCTGCTCTTTGATCACCTCTCCCTGGGGAGGGAGCAGCCTTACTAGGCCATAGTAGAGGACAATGCAGCCACTTTTGATGTGAACTGATAGACTAAGATCAGAAAGGAGAGGAGAACCTTCCCTATCAGTGGACTTGGGGAGTGGCATGCATGCAGAGGGAGGAAGGAGGGTGGGATTGGGAGGGGAGGAGGGAGGGGCTTATGGGGGGATGCAGAATGAATAAAGTGTAATTGATGAAAAAAATTCATACAAAAAAAAACTTCCAAGAAATCAAGGACAACATGAAAACACATGTCATGCAGACTTAAAGGGACCACAGATGCCAACCCAGACTACTATACCCAGGAAAGTTTTCAATCAACATATATGGAGAAAACAAAATATTCCATGATAAAACTAAATTTAAACATTATCTACATAGCAACCCAACCCAACAGAAGATACTAGAAGGAGAACTCCAATCCAACGAAACCAACTACAGCCAAGAAAACACAGAATATTGTGTGTTCACAATACACACATCACAACAACAACAACAACAAGCATTGAAACACAGTAACACCACCAACTCAACAATAAAAGGAACTCACAATCATTGGTCATTATTGTCTATCAATGGACTCAACTCTCCAATAAAAAGACACAGACTAATAGAATGGTTGTGGAAACTGGATGCAAAATTCTGTTGCATCCATGAAACACACCTCTGCAGCAAAGATAAACACTACCTCAGAGTAAAGGGCTGGAAAAATGTTTTTCAAGCAAATGGTCCCGGAAAGCAAGCTGGAATAGCTATCGTAATATCTAAAAAAATAGATTTTCAACCAAAATTAATCAAAAAAGAAAAGGAGGGACACTTCATTCTTATGTAAGCAAAAATTCACCAGGAGGACATCACAATTCCGAACATTTAGGCCTAAAATACAAGAGCACCTACATTTGTAAATGAAACATTATTAAAGCTTAAATCACACATCAATCCCAACACCATAAAAGTGGGAGACTTCAACACTCCACTCTCACCAAAGGACAGATCATTTAGACAGATGCTAAATAGGGAAGTAATGACACTTACAGAGGTCCTAAATAAAATAGGCCTAATAGATGTCTACAGAACTTTCACCTAAACTCAAAAGAATATAACTTCTTTTCAGCACTTCATGGAACCTTCTTGAAAATTGACAATATAGTTGGGCACAGAGCAAGCCTCAAGAGATAAAATGTGGTCGAAATAATCCCTTCTATCCTATCAGACCACAATGGCCTAAAACTACACCTCAACAACAGAAATAACAAAAAGCCTATATACATATGGAAACTAAACAACTCTCTACTCAATGACAGCTTGGTCATGGAAGAAATGGAAAAAGAAATTACTGATTTCCTAAAATTCAATGAAAATGAAGACACAACATACCCAGACTTATAGGACACAATGAAAGCAGTGCTAAGAGGAAAGATCATCGCAATAAGTGCCTCCAGAAAGAAGTTGGAGACATCTCATACATGCAACTTAATGACACACCTAAAATCCCTAGGAAAAAAAAGAAGCAGACACACCCAAAAGGAGTAGACCATTCAAAATAATCAAACTCAGAGCTAAAATCAATAAATTAGAAACTGAGAAAACAATACAAAGAAATCAAGAGCTGGTTCTTTGAGAAAATCAATAAGATAAACAAACCCTTTGCCAAACTAACTAAAAGGCAGAGGGAAACTATCCAAATCAGCAAAATCAGAAACTAAAAGGAGGACATAACAACAGACATTGAGGAATTCAAAACAATCATTAGGTCTTACTACAAAAGCCTATTTGCCACAAAATTTAAAAATGTAAATGAAATGGACAATTTTCTTGATAGATTCCATTTACCAAAATTAAATCAAGATCTGGTAAACAGATTAAATATTCCTTTATCCCCTAAGGAAATAGAAATAGTTATCAAAAGTCTCCCTCAAAAAAAAAAAAAAAGAGCCAGGGCCAGATGGTTTCAGAGCAGAATTCTAACAGACCTTCAGAGATCTAACTCCAATTCTCTACAAACTGTTCCACAAAATAGAAACAGAAAGAACATTACAAAATTCATTATATGAAGCCACAGTTGCCTTGATACCTAAACCACCCAAAGATACAACTAAAAAGGAGAACTTCAGATCTCTTTTATGAACATTTATGAAAAAATATTCAATAAAATACTTGTAAACTGAATCCAAGAACACTTAAAAGATATTATCCGCTATAACCAAGTAGGCTTCATCCCAGGCATGCAGGGGAGGTTCAATATATGGAAATCCATAAACATAATCCACCATATAAACAAAGTGAAGGAGAAAAATCACATGATCTTCTCCTTGAATGCGGATAAAAATTTGACAAAATCCAACACCAGTTCATGTTTAAAGTCTTGGAGCGATCAGGGATACAAGGCACATACCTAAACATAGTAAGGACAATATACTGCAAGCCTATAGCCAACATCAGACTAAATGGAGAGAAACTTAAATCACTTCCACTGAAATCAGAGACAAGGCAAGGCTGCACACTCTCTATATCTCTTCAACATAGTACTTGAGGTCCTAGCTAGGGCAATAAGCCAATTAAAGGAAATCAAGGGGATACATATCAGAGAGGAAGAACTCCGAGTATCACTATTTGCAGATGATATGATAATATACATGAGTGACCTCCAAACTTCAATCAGAGAACTCCTTCAGCTGATAAACACCTTCAGCAAAGTGGCTGGATACAAAGTTAACTCAAAAACTCAATAGCCACCTTGTATATGAATGGCAAAAGGGGGCTAAAAAGAGATGATGGAAATTACACCCTTCACAATAGCCACAAATAACATTAAGTACTGCAGTGTGACTCCAAGCAAGTGAAAGACCTGTTTGAAAAAACTTCAAGTCTCTGAAGAAAGAAATCGAAGAAGATCTCAGAAGATGGAAAGATCTCCCGTGCTCACAGATCAGTAGGATTAAAATAGTGAAAATGGCCATTCTGCCAAAAGCAATGTACAGATTCAATACAATTCCCATCAAAATACCAACACAATTCTTTACAGACCTTGAAAGACTAATTGTCAACTATATGAAAAACAAAAAACCTCCAAATTGCCAAAACGATACTGTACATCAACCAATAGTATGGAGGTCTCTCCATCCTTGATCTCAAGCTGTACTATAGAGCAATAGTACTGGCATAGAAACAGAATGTTGGATCAATGGAATTGAATAGAAGACTCAAAAATAAAGCCACACATCTACGGATACTTTGATTTTGACATAGAAGCCAAAACCATAAAATGGAAAAAAGACAGCATCTTCAACAAATGGTGCTTGTCTAAGATCAACAATCAATAAAAGGGACCTGACAAAACTGAAAAGCTTCTGTAAAGCAAAGGACATCCTCGTCAGAACAAAACGCCAGCCTACAGACTGGGAAAGCATCTTTACCAACCCTATATCTGACAGAAGGCTAATATCCAGAATATATGAAGAACTCAAGAAGTTTAAAAACAACAAACCAAGTAATCCAATTAAAAAAAATAGGTACAGAGCTAAACAGAGAATTCTCTATAGAATATCAAATGGCAGAATAACACTTAAAGAATTGTTCAATGTACCTAGTCATTAGGGAAATGCAAATCAAAACTACCCTGAGATTTTACCTTACACCCATCAGAGGGCTAAGATAAAAAAAAAAATCAAGTGACAATACATGCTGCAGAGTTTGTGGAGAAAGAGGAGTCCTCCTCCACTGCTGGTGGGAATGTACACTTGGAAATCAATCTGATGCTTTCTCATACAATCAGGAATGCTGCTTCATCAAGATCCAGCTATAGTACTCCTAGGCATAACCAAATATGCTCAAGTATTCAACAAGGACATTTGTTCAATTATGTTTGTAGCAGCTCTATTCATAATAGCCAAAACCTGGAAACAACCCAGATGCCCCTCAAATGAGGAGTAGAAACAGAAATTGTGGTACATTTGCACAATGGAATACTACTCAGCACTAAAAAAAAAAAAAAAGTAGGAAAAAAATAAAAGGGAATCAGGAAATTTGCAGGCAAATGGTAGGATCTAGAAAGGATCATCCTGAGTGAGGATCCCAGAAGCAGAAATACACACATAATATATACTCACTTATAAGTGGATATTAGACCTATAATATAGGATAAAAATACTCACATCTGTACACCTAAAGAAACTAATCAAGAAGGAGGACCCTAGGTAAGATGATCAATCCTCACTCAGAAAGACAAATGGGATGGAAATCAGTAGAGAGAGAAAACAGGGAACAGGACAGGAGCCTACCACAGAGGGCCTCTGAAAGAGTCTACCCAGCAGTGCATCAAAGCAGATGCTGAGGCACATAACCAAACTTTGGGCAGAATGCAGGGAATCTTATGAAAGAAGGGAGAGATAGAAAGACCTGGAGCAGACAGGAGCTCCACAAGGAGAGCAAGAAACAAAAAAATCTACACCCAGGGGTCTTTTCTGAGACTGATACTCCAACCAAGGTCTATGCAGGCAGGAAGATAACCTAGAACCCCTGCACAGATGTAGCCCATGGGAGCTCCATATCCAAGTGGGTTCCTTAGTAAGGAAAACAGGGACTGTCTCTGACATGGACTCAGTGGCTGGCTTTTTTATCACCTCCCCTTGAGGGGAGAGCAACCTTAAAAGGCTACCGAGAAAGATAATGCAGCCAGTCCTGATGAGACCTGATAGGCTAGGGTCAGATGGAAGGGAAAGAGGACCTCCCCTATTAGTGGACTTGGAGAAGGGCATGGGAGTAGATGATTGAGGGAAGGTCATTTTGGGAGGGAATAAGGGAAGTTGTTACAGCTGGGATACAAAGTGAATAAACTGCAATTAATATAAAAAATCAAAATTTAAAGTAAAAAAAAAGATGTTAGAAATAAAATATTTAGGAATTCAAACCTCAGAAAAACATACAAATAATAAAGATATGTTTTAATGATTTCTAAACTTAAAAAAAAAGGCTTGGCACCAACTTCCACATCAAGGCTGGATGAAGCAAACTAGTAGGGGGTAAATCTCCCAGTCACAGGCAAAGGAGCAGTATTCCCCACTCCCACTATTTAGAGATTCACAAGAATGCCAAGCTACACAATAATAGCATATATACAGAGAAGATATGGTCTGTGATTGTCACTTTAGTGTCTGTGATCCCCTATGAATCCTGGTTAATTGATTCTGTGAGCTGTAGTTTTTAGTGTCCTCAACTCATTTGCCTACTATAATCCTTTCTTCCCTTCTACTCCATGTGTTTCATTGTGAGTCTCTGCATCTGCTCCCATCAGTTGCTGAATGATATGACTCTTGTGATAACTGAGCTAGGCACTGTTCTATCCTGGGTCTCTGGGCTGTCCATTCTCTGGTTCCTGGCCATCCAGGCAATGTCAGGCATGGGTTTCCTCTCAAGGGCAGCAAGTTGGACTAGTCATTGGTTGACCACTCGCACAAGTTTTGTGCCACTATTATCCCAGCACATCTTTCAGATTATAGGTCAAATGTTTTGCGACTGGGTTGATATCCCACTCTTACTGTTGGGAGGTTTGCCTCGTCACAAAGGAAGGCTGGTTCAAGCTCTGTGTCCCCCATTGCTAGGAACCCTTTCTAGGGTTGTTCATTGCACTATGTTTCTACATTGACCCCCAAACACTTCCCAATCCCAGTTATCCCTGCTAGTATTCTTCCTCTGTCCATCTCCCCCTGTGTTTGATAGCTCCTGTTCCCATCCCTACCTCCTCCCAATTCCCCCTTAAAAATCTATTCTATTTCCCATTCCCAGCAAGATGCACGAACCTCTCTTTGTTTATTTTATACTCTCCAAGTCTGTTGACTATAACATGATTATCATTTATTTGAAACTTAATGTCTGCTTATAAATGAGTAAATATCATGTTTGTCTTTCTGGGTCTGGGTTACCTCACTCAGTATAGGTTTTTTTGTTTTGTTTTGTTTTTAGTTCTATCCATTTGCTTGCAAATTTCATTATGTCTTTGGATTTATCTGTTAAGTAAAAATCTATTGTGTAAATGTACCACATTTTCTTTATCCAATCGTTGATTGAGGAGCATTTACGCTGTTTCCAGTTTCTGACTATTAGGAATAAAGCTCCTGTGAACATAGTTGAGCAAGTGTTCTTGTGGCAGGATGAAATGTACTTTGGGTGTATGCCCAAGAGTGGTATAGTGGGTCTTGAGGTAGATCAATTTCCAATTTTCTGAAGAACCACTATATTGATTTCCTTAGTGCTGTACAAATATGTACTCCCACCATCAATGGTGGAGTGTTTCCTTTTCTTGACATCCTTGCCATCATGAACTGTCACTTGTATTTTGATCTTATCCATTCTGACAGGTGTAAGATGGAATTTCAAAGTAGTTCTGAATTAAAGATGTTGAACATTTCTTTAAGTGTTTTCCAGCCATTTCAGAGTACTCTGTTGAAAAAATTTTTAGATCTGTACACCAGTTTTTACTGGTATCTGAACTTTGTTTACTTATGATAAACTACATTCAGCAATAACAGTTATAAAACAGTCAGAAAAGCCTTATGTAAAAGTTCCATTAAAATGCTTAGCTCATTTATATTTTGTAACCTTGAAGAAAATACTATCTATACTATCTAGGTGAGTCTAAAGTTTTGTACCTAAATCATTCTCTTTGATAGCTTGTATTTATCAACTTAAAAACATCCTTCAAGGCCTTAAACTTTTCTTAAATCCTAAACAACTTAAACACAGCTGTAAAACTATTAGTCCAACCCCATGAGAGACTTGAAAGGAATAAAATTATTATGTAAGTAGGAAGTGCTGGCTAGCAGCTTCCAAAACTAAGAGTTGACAGGCACAGTTTATTACCTAGTCAGTCACCCATTCTCTCTCTGTAATGTTGGAGCATCATCCTCAGTCTTCTGTCCCTGTATATCTGACAGACATAATTGTGAAGCAGGAAATATGGAGGAAGGACTTGCTTACCCTGTCATCATAGAGCTTGGTATTCAACTCATCCTGTATCCAAGTCTTGTCCATTTTGGACAGCATCTTGTCTGTAGAGAGATCTGGAGCATTTTACCGAGTGGCCAGCTTGCTATTAATGAAGCTATTGCCAAAAAGAGATTTTATGATGTTCATCATTTTCATTGAGGTATACAGGGGGGATGTTGTCGGGAACTAACATGTCTCAGATCAAAAGGCCTTAAACTAACAAAAACATATTTGAATTAGTTAGTTTGTTGATATCCAGTTCTTGAATTCCTTATATATTTTGGATACTGCAGTCTATTAGATGTGAAGCTGGTGAAAACCTTTCCCGATTCTGTAGGCTGCCATTTTGTCCTGTTGAAGGTGTCCTTTGCCTTACAGAAGATTTTTAGTTTCATGAGGTTCCATTTAATAATTGTGATCTTAGTGCTATGCTATCAGTGTTCTGTTCAGGACGTCTTCCCTTGTGTTGATGAGTTCAAGAACGCTCCCTACTTTCTTTTCTAACAGGTTCAGTGCGTCTCATTTTATGTTTTGATCTTTGATCCACTTGGACTTTAGTTTTGTGCAGGGTGATAGATATGGATCTATTTGCATTCTTCTACATGCAGACATCCAGTTAGACCAGCAACATTTGTTGCAAATGTTATCTTTTTTTCCATTATATATTTTTGGCTTTTCAGTCAAAGTTCAAGAGTCCATAGGTATGTGGGTTTCCTTCTGGCTCTTTGATTCAATTCCATTGATCAACCTGTCTGTTTTTATGTCAATTCCATGTGGGCTTTGTTACTATAGCTTGGCAGTACAGTTTGAAATCGTGGATGTTGATACTTTTGAGAGTTCTTATGTTGTTCAAGATTATTTTAGCTATCCCAGGTTTTTTGTTTTTCCATATGAAGTTGAGTATTGTCATTTCAAGGTCTATAAAAATTGTGTTGGAAATTGAGTTGAATCTGTAGACAGCTTTTGGTAAGATGGCCATTTTTACTATGTTAATCCTATAGATCCATGAGCATGGGAGATTGTTCCATCTTCTGATCCTTTCTTTAATTTCTTTTTTTTGGAGATTTGAAGTTTTTGTCATAGCAATCTTTCACTTGCTTGGTTAGACTTACTCCAAGATATTTTATATTAGTTTGGCTACTGTGAAGAGTGTTGTTTCCCTAAAATTTTCTCAGCCCATTTGTCATTTGTATATAGGAGGGCTACTGAACTTTTGTGTGTTTGTTAGTCTTATATCCAACCATTTCACTGAAATTGTTTATCAACTGTAGGAGTTGCCTGATAGAATTTATGGGGTTGCTAATATATGCTATCATGTCATCTACAAATAACGAGTTTGACTTCTTCCTTTCCAATTTGTATTCCCTTAATCTCATTTAGTTTTCTTATTGCTTTAGCTGAAACTTCAAGTATTATATTGAGTAGATATGAAGAGAATTGACAACCTTGTCTTATTCCTGATTTTAGTGGAATTGTTTTGAGTTTCTCTCCATTTAATTTGATGTTGGCTCTCAGCTTGTTTTAAAATAACTTTATTATGTTTATGTATGTCCCTTTTATCCCTAATCTCTCCAAAAATTTTATCATGAAACAGTGTTGGATTTCTGTCAAAGGCTTTTTCAGTATTCAGTGAGATGATCATATATTTTTTCTTTCAATTTGTTTAATATTTTTTCTTTGTTCTGTCTGTTTAATGTCTTCATTATTATACTATGAGGGAACTTTCTTTTCTGGACCCATCTATTTTGTGTTCTGTCAGCTTTTTGTACCTTTGTAGGCCTGCTATTCTTTAGCTTGGAAATATTTTTCTTCTGTAATTTTGTTAAAAATATTTTTTTTTTTGGCCTTTGAGTTCAAATCTTCTTATTCTAGTCCTATTATCCTTAGGTTTGATTTCTTCATAGTGTCCCATATTTCCTGGATGATTTCTGTCAGGATTTTTGTTTTTTAGATTTAACATTTTACTTAACCAAGTTATGTTTTTTTTCTATTGTATCTTCATTGCCTGAGATTCTCTCTTCCATATCTTATATTTGATTGGTGATTCTTGCATCTGTAGTTCTTGTTCTCTTACCTAGATTTTCCATTTTCAGAATTCTCTCAGTTTGTGTTTGTATTTTTGCTTCTATTCTCATTTTCATGTCTTGAGCACTTTTATTTATTTCCTCTAGTTTTTTAATGGATTTATTCACTTTTACTTTAAGGATCACAATCATCTTCATTAAACTGGTTTTAAGGTCATTTTCTTGTGCTTCAGCTGTGTTGAAATATTCAGGGCTTGCCATACTAGGATAGCTGTGCTTTCGTGGTGACATATTGTCTTGGTTGATGATGATTATGTTTATACACTGGTGTCTAGGCATCTGAGTTTGGGGTAAATATTGGTCTAGATGGTGATTTTTTTTTTTTTTTTTTTTTTTTTTTTTTTTTTTTTAGTATTTCTTGGTTGTATGGGTGGTTGTTCCTTGGTTTCTGTTTCCTCTCTGGTCTTATGGTTCAAGTGACTTGTGGTTAAGTAGAGAGTTTCCACTGGCACTAGAAGCTGGACCTCTGATGTTAAGGGTGACCTCTAGTCTAACCACAGGTCCTCTGTCAAAGTTGGGGGCTGAGATATGGTTATGGGGAGTGGGTTGGGCTAGCACTGAGTAGGAACAGTGCAGAGGCAAGTGGTCTCACCTGGAGTTTGACTGGCCATCTTGACCACTGATCAAACAGGGGTCCTCCACTGGAATTAGAAGACAAGATATGACAAGGAGGGAAGAGGCAAATGTTGCTAGGAGGGAGGGCACGGAATGGGTAACAGCAGTTTAGGGGGCATGGTTGCTGAATCTGAGTAGTAGATACTAGATATGGTACACTGGAAGGAGAATCATTCCACTTAACCTCCTTAGACACTGGGACAAGATGTGCAGGACATGACTGAAAAGAGGGGTCTGATGAAGCATGAATTGTCTGAGGGTTGTCAGCAGGTGACATGTTCCTGACCAGAGATTGAAAGTTCAAAGTTAATTTTTAGATACTTGAATAAGCTTTTTTAGCCAGTGTAAATTTTACTAATGGCTCAGAATGCTATTTCATATATCGAATATAAAATTTTATTATTGAAAGTTCTTTTATTAGTCACATACTTTTGCAGCTATTTTGCATCTATGTCATCTTAGCCTTTGGAACCCAGCTTTTAAGAAATTTGCTTTTGATCAACTATATTTGTGAAGATTGTTCTTACATGTTATTATAGGAAACATGCAGCAATTACTGGCAGAGAGAGTATAAAGGTAAAAATATGCAGCTACGTTATAAAAATTTCTTAATGATATTTTAATAAATTCATATGTGCTAGATTACTTTTACTTATTTCAAGTATGTTAAAGGGTTTAGTAAAAAAAATTGCAAAAATAAACTCACAGGACAGTAATTGAAAGATTTACAAAAATCTATAAAAAGTTTATGTGAGTTAATATTACGCTATATGCTACAAAATATTTTATGAGGATATTTTCAGTCTTATAAGTTATGAAAAGCAATATCATAATTCTATAACAGTATAAATGGGTATGTATTTCAAATCTCAGTTTGAAGGCTATAGAATTTATAAAATGCTTTTCCAATCATCTTAAAGAACCTCAAAAAGTACTGAATAAATGTTTGATTTGTGTGTTTATTTTGTACATGTAGATACTAAGGATCATGTCAAAACTTCTCAAAAGAAAAGCACTTGTATATGGTAAAAGCTTAAGAAGCCTGATCTAGGAAAAATGAAGTTGCCCAGCAGGTGAGAAATACTTGCTGTGTAAGCACAATTATGTGAGCTCAATTTCCTGAACCAGTGGTGGAATACTCATTCCCAAAAGGTGATTTCCATCATGTGTGTGCTTGTTCATCCTCCACCCCCTCATTCACACACATAGTAAAAAAAGCAACAAAAGAAAACAAAACAAAGAAGAAGCTCTTATATATTTATATAATTTGCCCCCAATATATAACAACTTGACTGAAAATTGAAATATTTATATATTGAATATAAATGAAGTATTTATTTCATTGTGTCCTCGAACTACAGCAAAAATACATCACTGAAACCCAAGTCATACAAAATATTGCGGTCAAGGTACATCAGGTAGAGCTAGTCTCCTAAATACTTTCTCACTGTTTAAAATTGTACTTTGGATAAGATTGATATTTCCAGAATGGTTTTTCAAATTTTAAATTTTTAACTTATAGGTAGACTGGAAAAGGAGATAAACTATACCTGAAAGTGCCATTTAAATATAATAAATCTCCATTCTTAAAAAAAAATTGGCTGATACTTTATTTTGCTTTAATTCAATATTTCTCAAAGCAAAAAAGAATCTGTAACAAATGAAAATATTTATCAAAAAATTTTCATTCCCTCACTCTAAAATTTATCTTAATTTGTAATACTCAATGTATGCTAGTTTTAGGTCAACTTGGCACCAGCTGCAGGCATTATTTGAAGAGGGAAACTCAGTTTGGAAAACAACCCATGCATGCACTTTGCCCAAAGTTTGGCTCTGAGTCTCAGCATCTGCTGTGATACCTTGCTGGGTAGAGTCTTTCAGAGGCCCCCTGTGGTAGGCTCCTGTCCTGTTCTCTATTTTCTCCTTCTTCTGATGTCCATCCCTTTTCCCTTTCCAAATGAGGACTGATCATCTTAGCCAGGGTCTTCCTTCTTGCTTAGCTTCTTCAAGTGTAGATTTTAGTATGTTTATCCTATATTTAATTAGGTCTAATGGGAATCGTATGAAAGAAGGGGGAGATGAAAAACATGGAGGGGACAGGAGCTCCACAAGGAGAGCAATAGAACCAAAAAAAACTGGGCACAGGGGTCTTCTATGAATATTCCAACCAAGAACCATGCATGGGGATATCCTAAAACCTCTGCTCAGATGTAGTTCATGGCAGCTCAGTCTCCGAGTGAGTTCTTAGTAAGGAGAATAGGGGCTCTTTCTGACATAAACTAAAGGCAATATACAGCAAACCTATAGCCAACATCAAACTCAATGGAGAGAAACTTAAATCAATCCCACTAAAATCAGGGACAAGACAAGGCTGCCCACTCTCTCCATACCTCTTCAACATAGTACTTGAAATTCTAGCTACAGCAATAAGACAACTGAAGGATATCAGGGGGATACAAATTGGAAAGGAAGAGGTCAAAGTGTCACTATTTGCAGATGATATGATATTATACATGAGTGACCCAAAAATTCAACCAGAGAACTCCTTCAGCTGATAAACACCTTCAGCAAAGTGGCAGGATACAAAATCAACTCAAAAAATTCAGAAGCCTTCCTGTATACCAAAGACAAAAGGGCCGAGAAAGAAATCAGGGAAACAACACCCTTCACAATAGCCACTAATAATTAATAATAAAGTACCTTGGGGTGAGGCTAAACAAGCAAGTGAAAGACCTGCTTGAGAAAAACTTTAATTCTCTGAAGAAAGAAATTGAAGAAGATATCAAAAGATGGAAAGATCTCCCGTGCTCATGGGTTGGTAAGATTAACATTGTGAAAATGGCCATCTGGCCAAAAGCAATCTACAGATTCAATGCAATTCCCATCAAAATACCAACTTAATTCTTTACAGACCTTGAAAGAAAGATTCTCAGCTTCATATGGAGAAACAAAAAACCCAGAATCTCCAAAACAATCCTGTACAACAACAGATCATCTGGAGGTATCTCCATCCCCGATCTCAAGCTGTACTACAGAGCAATAGTAGTAAAAACTGCATAGTATTGGCATAGAAACAGAAAGGAGGATCAATGGAACCGCATAGAAGACCCAGAAAGAAACCCACATACCTATGAATGCTTGATTTTTGACAAAGAAGCCAAAACCATTCAGTGGAAAAAAGACAGCATCTTCAACAAATGGTGCTGGTCCAACTAGATGTCTACATGCAGAAAAATGAAAATAGATCCATATTTATCACCCTGCACAAAACTAAAGTCCAAGTGGATCAAAAACCTCAACATAAAACTAGATACACTAAATCAGTTAGAAGAAAAATTGGTGAAGAGCTCAGCAGCTGGCTCTTTGATAACTTTCCCCTAAAAGGGAAGCAGCCTTACCAGGCCACAGAGGAAGACAATGGAGCCAGTCCTAATGAGACCTGATAAGCTAGGGTCAGAAGGAAATAGAAGAGGACCTCTCCTTTCCATGGAGTAGGGGAGGGGCATGGGAGGAGAAGAAAGAGGGAGGGCAGGATTGGGAGGGGACGAGAGAGTGGGCTACAGCTGGGATACAAAGTGAATAAATTGTAATAAAATAATATATATATATAATAAATTTTAAAAAAGAAAGAAAATGAAAAGAAAATTACCCCTACAGATTGGTCTCTGAGTAAACCTGTGGTACATTCCCTTAATTGATGATAGATGTGGCAGAGCCCAAGTTACTTTAAGTGGTGCCACCCTGTGCTGGTGATCTGGCTGCTCTAAGGAGGCAGGCTGAGGGAGACTTGAGGAGTAAGCCAGTAAGCAGCATTCTTTCATGACTTCTGCTTAAGTTCCTGCATCCAGATTTCAGCCTAGCTTGAGTTTCTGCCCTGACATTCCTCAGTGATGTACTGTTACCTAGAAGTATAAGCTGGACTAAGCCTTTTTTATCCATGTCTGTTTTGATTATAGTGTTTTATCACAGCAATAAAAACCCTAAGACAGTGAAATACATCTATAATGTTCTAATTAGTTATTTACTTACCTGGTTTTTGCTATTATTTTAAATTCTGAAATCATTTTTCATCCTTAACAAGAATATGCACAAAGTATGATATTATAGTGCTTTTAAACTTGTTTCTGGTTTCATAATTCACTTCTCTTTCATTTTCAAAACAAAATGTGTTTTGTTTGTTACTGTTCTTGTTTGTGGTGGTAGTGGTCTATAGCTCTTATTTCAAAGGCAAAATCTTAAAAAAAAATATGAGAATCAATGTCAATCTTATCAAGAAGCTGGAAAGTCTGCATGATGGTCCTTTACCATTCATTTCTCAGTCAACTCAGTTTTAGGGTAGATTCTACATTCCAACTGAAATTGACTTCATAGAATGGTGGTCCAGTGATGAAAATCTTACTTGCTTCAAGGATATATTAACTAGCTACATACATTAGATCAGCACTTCTTAAGCTTTTCCACTACAATCCCTTTTATCTTGAGAATTTTTATATGATAATAGATATACAGGTGGATTTATAAGAGGGGTATATAACTGAAACAGTTATTGAAACTACAACATAGAGAAATTTATTTTAACAGCTCTTTGGAATACATATAATTTTACTAAATTTTATTGAGGACAAACCAAATTTGCATACAGAGATATAAGTGCTTGTTTATTTTTATAGTCGCGATTAAATCTTAGTGGGTATTTAATAATAAAAAATGTACAATATCCTTAATGCTGTTCCATATTCAGCAAAATTTTGATGTTATGATCATCAGTTTGGAGAATGCTGATTTGTATAAGTACGTACTACAAAATGTCAGAAGTGTGTTTAGGGCCATTTCAGAAATTACTGGAAACTCTGTACGAAAAGTAAAATTTATTTAAAAATTTGTAAAATGAGACTCCACTTAGAAACTTTAAAAAGCAATTAAAAAATCAAACATTCTGACATTACAAACCAAATATAAACTAATTTGATACTGGGTGAGGAATAAAATATCTTGTTTTTCACAAGTAAGCCATTATGTGTTTTTTTTTAGAGTAGAAAACTTTGTATGTGCAATATAAACACAGCAGTTCATGGCACATTGTAGTCCAATCTGAGCCGAGGTATTTCAGGCCGTGTTCTCTGACGCTGTGTGGCATGACAGCATGCAGAGTGCAAAGTGCACATGTTCAACGGGCAAGACCAGTTCTGCACTGAAGTTGTGCTATCCAACATGGGAAAGCAAGCCAGGAATACCTAGGATTCATTACAGGTTAGATTTTGGGTTGATTTTTGTCCTTGCACAGTCATTAATCTTTTGCTAATGGCCAATTTCTATGATGCTCAGATTGAGCTTTTTGAGCCTATACGGTGTCCTGACCCACAGTTTATGATTGAGTAGTAGACTGCCTTGATTAGGATACAAATTCTTTCTTCAATTAAATTGACAGTATATGTTAGAGGAGCTTATTTTCTTTTGATTTGTTTTTAAGTTTGACACAACTGATTTGACCATTTTACGGCAGGAGCATTTAAGGTATTTCATACTTAAGGCTTCTGTGAACTGGGTTGTTTCAAATTTTTACAAGTTCTTTGGTCCAGTGATTAAAAACTTGTCAGTGTGGAGAACTCTGGCTTCTCAATTAATACATGTTCACAGTAGATCAAGAATGGGAATTGTCTTGTCATTTTAGAGACAAGGCACTATTAGGGAATACAGATATCATTTTCCTGGACTGGAAGATTTGAAGTTGCTGAACATGAAATACTGAAGAAAAACAAATCTATCAAAATATGTTTACCACTTAAACATTCTTTACCATAAATCTTTTCTTTCAGAAATAGTAACAAAATATAAGCTATTTATATGCCCAGTTTAAAATAATAAAACTATTTTAATGGACAATCAGCTCATTAGAAAAACTTCCTAGAAAGCTAATTATTGCTTGAAATAATGACTATTAAGAGAAAGGAAGAACAAAAACAGAAACCTCTCATCCTTGGATCAGAATTCCAAACCTCCCTAACTAATGTCACCTGTTAAAGATAATTGCCACTGGTTTGAATGAAAATGGGATATCAGTGCTGTTTTCATTTGCATTGCCTTGATTGTTAGTTATGTTGAATAGCCTATCTATCATTGCTATCCTCTATCAAATGTGAGGAGACCAGGAGAGAATAGGTAAGAAGTTTTCTGCTGTTACTTTTGATGTTTACATTCTGGTTTTTTTTTTTTGTAATTAAGACATATAAACGTGTGTAGATAAAAAGTCTACTTCTGATCAGCCCATTCCATTTCTTTAGCTTTTTACTTATTTAATTATCAGGTCTTCCAGATTTCTGGGACAAGCTCAAACAAGAGGCTGACATAGTAACTTAAATTGTCATGTTTCTTTCCTTTCTTCTCACCCTGCCCCTATACACACTCTTAAGATTATGGGTCCTGAACACTTAAAAAGTGATAGCTCTGTTCTCCCTTGCTGGAGAAGTCATAACATCCATCCTTTAAAAATATATTGGGAAGAAGAAAAAAACAAGGAACTGGACAGGAACCTACCACAGAGGGCCTCTAAAAGACTGCACAGCAGGGTATCAAAGTAGATGCTAAGACTCATAGCCAAACTTTGGGCAGAGTGCAGGGAATCTTATGAAAGAAGGGGAAGCTAGAAAGACCTGGAGGGGACAAGAGTTCAAGTAGAGCAACAGAACCAAAAATTCTGGGCACAGGGGTCTTTTCTGAAACTGATACTCCAACCAATGACCATGCATGAAGATAACCTAAAACTCTTGCACAGATGTAGCCCATGGCAGCTGATTATACAAGTGGCTTTCCCTAGTAAGGGGAACAGGAACTGTCTCTGACATGAACTCAGTGGCCTGCTCCTTGCTCACCTCCCCGTGAGGGGGGAGCAGCCTTAGCAGACCACAGAGGAAGACAATGCAACCAGTTCTGATGAGACCTGATAGGCTAGGATCAGATGGAAGGGGAGGAGGACAGCCCTTATCAGTGGACTTGGGGAGGGGGAAGTGAGAAGAAAATGGAGTGAAGGTGGGATTGGGAGAGGATGTGGGAAGGGGCTACAGTTAATATACAAAGTGAATAGATCCTAAATAAATAAATATTCATTTGACATATATATATATATATATATATATATACATATATATTGGATTTTCCTCAGTGGTTATAAAACAGGAATCAACTACTTTTGTACAATAAAAGATTAATGAAAACCATCATTCCTCATTCTAAGTTTCCCAAGAAATGCTTGCTGGAAGTGGGGACTGGAATGGAGAGATGTAAGTGGGGATGAAAGTTTGGAGGGGAGATGGGAGATCCACATGATCCACTGGAGATGGTAACTGGGGTGAGGGTGGGATACTGCAAATGGCTGTCTGCTACAAAGCTGGAAGGAAGACTGGGGAATTGGATTTGGCAGAGAGGAAGTATAGATGGAGATCTACAGTTAGAGTACCTGCTTCTCTGGCAGAACTGACCTTCAGGTTCTTGGAGGACTGCCTCCTGGAGTTGGAGGCAGGGCTGAATCAATTATTGAGGACAAAGAAAGGTTGGAACAGAACGTCTGTGTGATCCATTGAAGATGGGGGTCACAGAGAAAGGGGAGGGAAGCATCAGTGTTCTGCTACAAAGTTGGGGATGAGACTGGGCAATTGCACTTAGAGAAATGGAGAGAGAATTACTGATCTGCAGTTGATCATTCTGCTTTCTTGGATGGATTGGCCTGAGGCTTTCCTAGGAATTCATGCTGGTGTTGAGGGTTGTGATAATGTAACTGCTGGAAGGGAAGAACTTTTGAACAGGGAGATCTGTTAGATGCACTGGAGATGGAGGCAGTGGAGGAGAGACTTTGTGCCAGGTGGTCTGTTACTGATGTGGGGATACTACAGGGCAGCTGCCTTTGGAGGAGAAAAAGGGAATGGTAAAGACATTCAGTTAGCCTATCTGCTTCTCTGGCTACCCAGTGTGAGTGTCTTAATACAAGCACATATTAGCTGGGATCATCTCTCTTATTTCTATTTTTGGTTTATTGTTTTTCATATTCTTTTAATTTAACAATTTAAAAAGTTTTCCATCATTAAGAATAGGTAAACTTTCCTGGTAATCTTCTTTGATGACCTATTCATCACTCAACAGTCTTTTGTTCACAGGAACTTTTGTGATGGCTCATAGTTTCTCTTGCTGATAATTTCTAGCTTTATCAAATTGTACTAAGGTAGAATACAAGAATTTGTTTAAAATTTATTGTATTCATTAAGAATAACTTTGTGTCAATAAAAAACATAGACAATTCAATTGTGAGAAGTACTTCAGGATTTTAACACTAAATCTAGGGCAGGTAAATGTGTATTGTTATTAAGTATAAAGCAAATAAATGACAAAAAAATGCTAGTTCTGGTGTAGTGTATTTGCTACTTCAGTTTGACATACTTCCTCTTGTTTTCATGTAACATTCTTTTCACTATCTTAATCTTACAGAGGATAAGATATCACATTTATATCTATTTTCTTTGATTTTTTCTTTTTTAAATTTACAATTTTATTTTTATTAATTACAGTTTATTCACTTTGTATCCCAGCTGTAGCCCCCTCCCCCATCCCTTCCTAACCCCATCTTCACTCCCTCTACTCCTCTGCCCCTCTCCCAATGATAGGGGAGGTCCTCCTCCCCTTCCATCTGAACCTAGTTTATCAGGTCTCATCAGGAATGGATTCTTTGTCTTCCTCTGTGTACTGGTAAGGCTGCTCCCCCCTTTAAAATTTTTTTAACTAAAATAAAATTTTTTTCACTTCCCTTCTTTCTTTTCCTTCCTCCAATCCCTCTCACATCTCTGTGATCCTACCTCCCCCATGATTCTCCCACTGCCTCTCAAACTGATACCCTTTATTCTTTGATTATTATTGATACTTATGTGTTAATGATAGATATATAAATATAACCTGTTGAATCTTTTGGTTTCGGTGTATATCATTTTAGAGATGACAACTTTGTATTGGTTAAGCTATTAAGAGGCTCATGTGGGGACGAGGCTAATTCTCTATCTCATCAATCATTAGTTGTTTCTACTTCTTTGTCTAGGGTTCATACCCTATGAAATTTCTTTTTTCTGTTTTAGCACATCTATTGGCATTGTCATTTTCAGGTCTTTATTTTTTCTTTCCTTTTCTTCTTCTTCTTCTTTTTTTTTCTTTTTACAGCCATATTCTTGAATTATCATTGTACTTGGACTTTCTTTCTGCCCCATCTTCTGCAATGCCCCTGGAGTCTTAGGTGTGGGAGTTTCGTTGTAGATGTATCAATTGGGGATAACCTCCCCACTATCGATTGATAACATCATTGTGACCAGTTGTAGTTTTAATAGTCTCCATTTTTTTTTGTAAAGAAATACTTCTTTGATGAAGAGTGAGAACTATACTTATCTGTGGGCACAAGGTTAATTTTTTTTTTTTTAGAATACACTTAGAAATTAAGGACTTTTAGTTAATTAGTGATAATGAGTTCTCTCTTAACATGTATGGCCTCATAGCCATGGGCTTGGTTTCTAACTGCCAAGATATGAGTTCAATCATTCAATAGTAAGGGATATCTTGCCTCAGTAGTCATTATTATAGTTCATAGACATCACAGCTGGATAGAACTATTGATTGCTTCCTTCTCTTGGCATCTTCTATAGTACTTTCTGGTACTATACAAGCCAAACTGAAAGAAGAAAGCTTTCAGGTTAAGATCTATCACAAATCTTCTGAGTCTTACATATTTCTTAATGTATCTCATTAGTTCTTGATGTAGAGCCATGAAAATGTTGTTTTAAGAAATGATTGTTTGCTGAGTATGAGATTAAACATGAAAGAGTGTATGTTTGTTATTACCAAACTGTAATCAATATGGAAACATCATACATTCTTTAAGGTTAATTTTAACTCTTTCCTTCTCCATTATTTTATTGCTGATAGTGTTCCACAGAAATACCATATTACTAATCTGTAAACAAAACACTGAACAGAATCAGCTTAATAAAGTGATCATTTATTTTAACTCATTGCACCGTGTCACTTGGTTGCATGCTCATGGATAGAACAGAATGGTGTCATAGCCATATGATGGAAGAGTACCCTACGAATTCAGACCACTCTTGACATGAAGGAAAGAGAGCAACCAAAAAAGTAAGGGCCAGGACATCTCAAGACCCATGTACAGTAACCAACTCTCTCCAGTTAAGCTCTGCCTCCCAGAATTTGCCAGTAGAGCCCTTCAACTATGGACTAAATGGTTAGCATATGAATTAATTGGGTACTGCTCATATTAAAATGATACAGTATCTGTTAGAAAAATCAATCCAAATTGAAGACCATAAATGGATTTTTGAATACTTTTATTAGCATAGTAAAAAGAAACTATTAATTACTGTGGAGAAATTTTTTTTTCAATGCAGTTTATTCAGGAACATTGAACAATCCTCGGACCCCGGGGAAAGCCAGCCCACAGCTTAAATAGCCTCTGGGTAGCCAACCCAGGCGTGCCACGTGGGCAATGCAGATAGGTCCACATACATGGAAGCAAGCCAGATCCTCGGCCTTAGCCAAATGTGGAGTTGTTCGTGACAGAGAGCACTCACCATCAGGAAGGTGGAAGGCAGAAACCAGCTCCATCTTTAAGGCATAGCATTCCGAAGCTCTCTACAGTTCCCCCTTTTTGTTTTAGACGCATCAGGCAAGAGTAGAGGTCTGATCTCTGATATTAGTGGACAAATTTTAATCCAGCAACATGGTTGCTTTGTCAAGGGGTCACATTCAAAAACCCTCTAGGTCTATATGATGAGGTTGGAATGGAGACACAACCTGAATTATAGTATGATCTGGCTGGAATATAGACAAATCCTTAGTACACACCTTTTATCCTTAACAATGAAGGTAAAGTTAGTTTGTAGATGAAAGCAGCTATTTTTGGAAGTGACCTCTAATCGAGTGGCAGAAAAAGACACAAATCAGAGAAAGATTTGACAGAATGACTCCAAGATAGGATATGCCTAAGTCTCAGGATAACAGACAGGAAAGAGAAGCTACTTGGCAGGGCAGAGAGAACAAACAGTTGAGTGTGGTGCAGTTCAATTGAGTGCAGTTGAGTTCACTTGACTTCATGTAGTCAGTGCAGTCAGTGCAGGTCAGTTCATGGAGTTCGGAAGGAGTTTTTCCAAGCAGAGAAAATCAGTGAGAAGCCATTTTGAATCAGTCAAATTGGAGAGTAGTTTTCATCCAGAAGAGCTGAGTTGAAGTAGCCAACCAAAGTTCAGAAGGAACTAGAAAGGGTGAGCTTACTCAGCTGTAAGTCTCAGAGGCTGAAAACATTTTAGGCCTAGGTTGTCAGACAAAACAACCCTGAAAGCAGCTGAAGCTTTCAAGTTCCAGGCTTTGAAGATGAGGTTGAATGAACTCTAGAAGCGTCCAGGCCTAGGCCTATGTATAGTTAGAATAGGGATAAAAATATTTCAGGTTCAGCCCAAGCCATGTATTCTTAAAGCTTGAGTAAGGCTCCCATATCCTCCCTTCCTCTGAGGAAATAAAAACATTTACAGTTGTAACAGTAATAAAGAGGATAACTGTTGAAGAACAGAGTGATCTTATGGAAAATCCTAGATGAGTGAACACTATTACTAGTCATGGCAAGAGAACCAAAAAGGGTCCATAATTAGAAAGGGCTCACAGATAAACTGAGCTGATCAGGACAGTGCAGGACCTTAATTTTTCACAATAGACAAGCCCTAAAAATAATCTATTTGACACAAACAATACTTCAGAAATATAGAATTTTTGTTAATACTAATTTTTTTTCAATGCAGTTTATTCAGGAACCTTGAACAATCATCTGACACTGGGGAAAGCCAGCCCACAGCTTAAATAGCCTCTGGGTAGCCAACCCCAGCATGCCTCGTGGGCAATGCAGATAGGTCCACATACATGGAAGTAAGCCAGATCCTCAGCCTTAGCCAAATGTGGAGTTGTTCGTGACAGGGAGCACTCACCATCAGGAAGGTGGAAGGCGGAAACCAGCTCCATCTTTAAGGCACAGCATTACGCAGCTCTCTACAGTTCCCCCTTTTTGTTTTATATGCATCAGGCAAGAGTAGAGGTCTGATCTCTGATATTAGAAATAAATTGGGACTTTGTACTGATGTTCATTTAGGTGTCATCCACCCAAAGAGCATCAGACCCGTCTGATACCTTTTTCTCAGAGGCGGGACCTGGGGCATCAACCCGCATGCAATCAGACATGCTCTTCTCTGGGTTGAAAGCGGCTGACCCTGAGTGCAGTGCTTAGCCTCGCATCCTGAGTGTAACATTTTAGCTTTTTATGGTAGCCAACCATGCTTAGGGAGACTGTCCTGCTTCAATGGCTGTAAAGGCCTGAATGATCATGGCTGCATTACGCTGTTGTGAGACTCTAATCTTGCATATATACCACAGGCAAACCAAGGAGACCAACACCAGAAGGCCTGCTAACGCTCCCATGCCTGCCCATTCCTTCAGATGATTCATGGCTGCAGCAATCCATGATGATAATCCTGTGGCTAGTCCTGCGTCCACTCTGGTAGAATTTACCATGACAATGGCCACTCTCAGCTGCTCCATCGTAGTATCAAATTCTCCAGTCCAATTACCTAAAATATAGCTAGACAATTGTTTAGACAGATTTGCAGCACAGGGAAAATTCTCATGTTGTATGCTAGTGACTCAAAGTCCAGCATACTTGCATTGACAGCCAAGTTGAGCGATTTGAAGGAAACATTAATTACAATTTCAATGAGTTTGTTTGTTTCTTTAGTAAATAAAAATTTAAAAAAATAAAAAAAAGTAAAAAAAAATTTGAAAGGCTCTCAGGCTCTCAGCATCCCTTTCCTGGGGGGAAAAAAACCTAGTTTTACCTTTCCTAGTAAAAGTCAGGCCAACGTCAGCCTAAATGTCTATTACCTGATGAATGGATAACGAATATGCAGTACATTTGCACAGCAAAATATTATTCATGTATTAAAAAATAAAATTACAAAATTCGCAGGTAAATGAGTGGAGGTAAAAACAAATATCCTGAGTGAGGAAACCACACTTGAAAGACCATTGTATGTTTTCTTTTATATGTGGATATTAGCTTTTAAGCTTCAGATATGTCTATTTCATTTAGAATCCTCTGTTGTAGGTGACACAGTATAAAAAAAGCATTAAGAAAACCAGAATTGATAAAAATACAGGTTTTGTTTTTTATTTTTTCTTCAAGGGAAGAAAATGACTGGCACTCGTCACCCAGAGTGGATTCAATATTGTCTAACAATCTGGTGATCTTTGGCTGTTCTACTGAGCCAGCTTCACCTGAATCTTCCCAAAGTCTTAGCATCACTTAGGCCTTGATCCTGAGCTTTGTCTCTTCAGCGAATAGAACCCATCCTTATGAGAGCTGTCCCATGTACATTTCTTTCTCTGCTAATGGAACCCATGCTCGTGTTTATTACAAATCCTTCCTCTCTACCCCAGTATTCTGAACACTGTTTCTCTGTGAATAAGAACCCATTCTTAGGTTAGAAGTCACAGGTGCTTTGCAACAGAGATAGAATTTGCAAGGGAGGTTTGATGTAGCCATCTCTTAATCTTTGCTGTGATCATTGTCACATGAAGACATTTTCCCAAAGTTTTACTGAGTTTACATGTGAAAGAAAAATAAACTGCTTGTGCAGGCTCTGGAAGTTTTTAACCCAGCACATGCAAGAGTTTCATTTTTCAGCTCACACAGATTGTTTTTCTGTGATAGCCATGATTCTTGCAGGGACCTCAAGAACTGTCAGCTAAATGTGGGGTTTGGTCCTTTACAGAAGATTAAAAAAATGTTTCTTTGAATAGAAATTAGGGGCAGGCGACTTGGGGTTCTCAGTGAAACATGTCCATGATCTTTATTGAAAGAGTGAAATTAATACAGACTTTTCTCAGTATTTTGAGACATAGCATTTTGTGCAATTATTAAAATGTTTTTTTTAAGATTTAAACAAATAAAATATTCAGACCAAATAGTTTTGAAATAGTATATGCACAGAAACTAATATAAAGAGAGACCATGAAAGGGAAGATAAAATCCTTATCAATCATTGTTTTAAAAATAAGAGTGAGAGAGAGAGAGAGTGAGAGAGAGAGAAAGTTTCCTGCAGTCTCCGCAGGATGAGCTGAATATCCTCTGCAAACATGTTCCAGGCTCATCCTCCCAAGTAATCTGACTGGAACTCTAAGCCCTCAGGCCTCATAACCCCTTTCAGTTTCTGGTATGTAACAAGCAGCCTCTACAATACCTGAGTTCTAAGAAATGTTATGGAGCATGAGCTAGTGTCAGCAGTCTCAGTTAGGTTTTTGTTTGCTTGATTTTTGTTTGTTTTTGAGTGATTTCTCTTGAGGAAAATGATTTTTAATAAGCCAGTCTGACTCCATGACAGGCTTCAAAAGTGGCCTCAGACTTACTAGGCCTGAGTTACTATTTCTCAAAATACGAAACTATAGTCCATGGAAACCAGATACAATAACTCAATAACCTCCATGAAAACCAGAAACAATAACTTAGAAACATATTAGTTTCTGTGCATATACTATACTTACTTAGGTAAGTCCCCAAGCACTTGATCAATCAAATTAAAAGTCACTTAGAAATGCTTTGTCTAACTAGTCAAAATGATACTTTGTTACCTGGGCACACCTTGTTACCTGGACACTCCATGAAGTCCCCCAACTGCAGAACCAATAGTGTTTCTCCCCTACCCCTACTCCCAATACCCTAGATCAGCACCAACCAATCAATGAAAAGATTACCTAATCATATTAGGGACATCCCCTAACTGTCTTTAAATTGAGCCTGCATGCTCACTTCAAGGTCCTACTCTAAGAAATGATAGCCCTGGCATGCTGGTAAATTTCTGCAGAATAAATGCTCCTTCATTTTGCGTACTTCTCGAGTCTGAGGTCTTCTTTCAGGGACTCCCAGACCTAACACTCTCACATCAGAATTAACTCAGTATAGATTGATCAGTGATCCCTTCGTGGGGGTGTGGGGGAGCATTTAGCCAACATTTTAATTTTATGAGGTATGGGTATATAGCAACATATATCAGTATAGCAGAATACCAGTATGCCGAGGCATTGAGTATATGGACAGCATTCTCCTGCTTGACTATCTAATCAACACTTAAATGAAGCATAACTTGCATGATAATGAACTAAAAGTGCAAACTGAATATAATTTTGGGCTGTGGTAATAAGATACACTCTGACCTGTTGATTGCTGCTAAGGATTGGATGCTAGTCTCTACGCTGCTTTCTGAAAACTTGGCTAAATTCTACTAAAAATGCAACACCTGAAGCAAAACAAGTTATTAAAACAAGTTATTAAGCAAAACAAGTTATTAAATAATGCTGCTGCTAAGGCAGTAGCTCAGAGAATTAATCCTTTATGGGTAAAAAAAAAAGCCTAAAGAAATTATTGTTCCACTAAATGAAATGCAAATTGATTTTTTGTTCTATACTGTTAATAATTGGCAGGTTGCATTAGCATGTTACTCAGGATTTATAAATAATCACTAACGAAAAGACCATCATAGTAAGAATTGCTTTAAAAATACCCATCTGATATTGCATAATATGATATCTAAAATCCTATAGAGCTTGCTTTTAATACTTTTACAAATGACTCTTCTGCAGGACAAGGTACATGTGTTTTGTATACAAATTTTACATCCTTCATGAACAGACTGTACCCACCCATTCCAAACTCACCACTATTAATCAGCATTATTAGCTAATTCTCAACCATTATGTATTTTAACTGACTTTATATATGTCAGTACATGAAGGATTGGTATAACTCTCTGTTTTTATATAAACTATCTCAGCATTTGTAAGTCTAGTGGGCAAGATTAAAAAAATCTGTAAAATCTCTAAGAAAAATCTGGCTTAAACATGTAACAAAAGGCTGATAGTTAAATCTATACATATGTAATTTTAATTTGCAATGATATACTACTTATGTGATTAAATTCTTGTTTAGAAAAGAAATCTATTACATCATACAAATAGATACTTTGAATAGCAAACAAGTGCCTTTTCCTCCATCTTGGCTGATGACCTCATCAGGATAGAAGCAGTCATGTGGATGGCAGCCATCTTTATTAAGGTTAAGAAGTACATGCCATGTTACTTCACCATCATCTTGATAAAAGTGACCGTGATATAAAGTCAGTAGCTATAAAACTTCTCAGTCCTGCTAAACCCAATACTTATTACTACATCTCATTTGTAGACAAAGGAGACAACAACATATATACAACATATTTTAGATTTGGATGGATATTTGTATAATATCAAATTCCGAAGGTTATCAAGGTATACTCAGGTTAACAAAAACTAACTTAAAGATGCATGTTTAAGCACCTGTGTTTTTGGTATCTGTAATGTTAGGATTCATGCGGCAGAGTTATAGGGCTGGTTGATAAATCACTCTATGCAGCAGCTTCCACAACGGATATTTTATTAGGGACATTTTATTTTTATTATTACATTTTATTCAGCACATGCGCAGAATGTACACGTGCTTGTGCTTCTGTCAAGATGGTGGTGAAGGGTCCTGTCACCACTGAGTTTCTGGAGGTGGCCACTGAGATGCCTGATGTCCCCGCTTGTCAGGTTCCCTCGGGGCTGGCTGTAGAAATGCCTGTTTGTCCATTTCAACAGAATGTCTAATTATTTATGTCTTTGCTAATGCCATGCTTCCAGAAATTTTTAAATAAATAACATATGTGTGCTAAAGAAGACATATTTGATAAGTAAGGTTTGAAGTTTTAATGTCTACTCAGGCTAGTAGAAAACAACTTTAAGACATATGTCTAGCCTCTTTTTCTTTGAATTATGTCTATGGTTTAGAGTTTTATTTTAATTCTAAGGGATCTTCATTAAAACATTTTACAACTCAAACTTAAAAGCTATAAAAATCCTAATCGTATAAAAGCTAGTACATTATAAACTGTTAAAGATCACTAAGGTTATAAACTTATAATGTTATGGTCTGGCACCTTATAAATGATCAAATTCTTTGTTCAAAACTATTCTTGTAGTTAAGATTAATACAAAAGTAAAGTCATTTACAAGCACAAGCTTTATTCAGCATCATGTGTATGTTTTCAAGATTAAGTCTAAATCACATAACTACAACAAAATTTATTTAAAATTGAGATATAACTAATAGATGTTCCTCAAAATCCTTAGAGATACACTAAATATGACATTTAAAATGACCTTTAATGATTGATGCAAAGGCCATTTGACTTCTACTTCCTGTTTCAATTTATCTTTCTCAGATCTCTGATGAGTTTAATGAATAACTGTAACTTTATGAGTTTAACAGCAGCCTTAACAATAAAACATTTTCTTATATTTTATTACTAAAATGTCACCTTTTAAAGTTGTATTTTTATACAGTACAAAAATTTTAAAGAGCAATGTAAATAGATTCAAAGGGGATTTTTGAAAAATTAAATGAGAATAAATCAGAATAACAAAGTTTTTTAAAAAATATTTCTTTGGGTAATATGATGTCTAAAAAATGCAAACCTATTTGCATATTTCTTAAATTTCCTCGAAGGCAGAAAGGGTTAAACCAAAAGTATACTAAATAAAAATTAAATTTTTAAAAATGTTTTACCTAAAATTATTTTTGGCTCTGGTGGTTTGAATGAAAATCGACCCGCATGGGCCTGTAAAGACTTCCTTGGAGTAGGTACTGTATGGTCGGAGGAAGTGTGTTCCTGGGGATGGGCTTTGAGGCTTGAGATCCTCAAACCAGGCTCAGCATTACTCTTTCTTCCTCCTGCCTGCTGATTTAGATGTGTAACTCTCAAGCTTGACCTCCAGCCCAATGCTTTCCTATTTGCAGTCATGCTTCCTATAATGATGACAATGAACTAAACTTTTGAAACGGAAACATTAAGCCAGCCCCAGTTAAATAGTTTCTGTATATGTTGCGGTGGTCATGGTGTCTCCTCACAGCAATAGCAGCCCTAACTAAGACTGATACGCCCTGAAAATCTGTTGCCTTAGGCAGTCTACAAAATGTAATAGAAATTAAAGCCTCCCCAAAAGGTTTTCTTTTATGAAATTGTTATTTTTGTTCTCATTTAACAATCAGCTGGATATTTAATTCCATGATTATGTGGAAAAGCTCAACTGTTCTCTCCTTCAGGATGTTCTGTGATTATTTCTCAGGTACTTCTAAATATCCTGTTACCCAATAGAAAATTCTTCTTGAGCTCAAAATTAAAATTGTTCTCAATTTTAAATATCTTAAATCTTATCTTTAAAAGACTTATTTTTAAATCTTTAAAGATTAATGACCATTGGTAATTAAATAGATTTTTTAAGACTTTCTGATTGCTCTTGGTATGAAATGATCAGACTCTATCAAGAAAGGTAATTAAGGGAGGCACACAAAAACTCATTCGTTATTAAAGGCATTGTTTTATGTGATATAAAGAAATTATTTTATCCTAAGCATGTAGTGTATAATTAGTAACGAATAAACATCAGCTTGACATCTGAAACTACAGCTGTCTATGTATAGGACCTTCTTTTCTGTCAGGTATGTAAAAATCTGTGCTGAAATATACCATAGGCTTGCATAATGCCTTTTTCATATAGTCATCTACAAAGCACAGCCATAGTTGTTACATGGGGCCCTGGTGCTTGAGGAAAAATACCTTATAAATAGAACTTGACTTTGTCATACAGCTCTTTATACATCTCCATATCAAGACTCTAATTACAGCTAGATGCTAAGAATGTCCTTTCTTTTACTAACAAGGAATTTAAGAATGTTAGCGTTAATCATGTTACTTAAATCTCTTACTATTCACAGGATCAAGTTATTATAAAATCCCATCAAATACTTACTTGGCTAATTTTAATTTTAAAAAGGAAGGCATATATTCTCATCAATATCCCCACATACTGTTATATTTAGTTATGCTAACCTGAATTTTTTTAAGTCGTTGTCCTATAAAAAAAAAGGGATAGTGTTCTGTTGTTGTTGTTGTTGTTGTCCCAAAGCATATGCCTTAAAGGATATACAGCCTAAAGTATATGGCAAATGAAAAAATCTCAAAACTAATCAATTGAAAGAGCCCAATGTTAACCTCAGGGTGAGTTTATGCTTATGTTTTTCCAGAAAATGACCAAAATATTAATGGCTGCTCCTTACAATGTCCCACAGACCACCAGACAACGAAATATCTGAAGGTGAACAACAAATATCAAGAGACATCCCAAAAGAAAGAGCAGTCTGGTAACTTGAGGAGACATCAAAACTTTAACTCATCAAGCAGAGACCTTGGGGAAGCAACACGGTCAGTACAGTGATGACCCAAAAATGATTCTGTTATGTTGACTGATTGTTTGGCATGTTAACTCTCAGCTTGGCAATGAGGAATCAAAACACCTTTTGTCAGTGACAAGTGAAGGCATACCTGCAGTAGGAGAGAGTATGCTGTTTTTGTGCTAGGCTAAGACTTAAGATAATGCTTACCAAAGTTGATATGATTGAGTCTAGAATAGTGCTGTCTGTTACCAATAGCTAAACAAACAGAGAACCAACCTGGATTCATTTGGCACATAGCAGTAAACAGGAACAATTATTGGTATTAAAGAGAACACATCTCTTCCTGGAAAAATTTGGGACAGGAATCACTCAGCAGTATGCCAAATAATAGAGGACAGCTAAGAATCCAACCAGATTTATAGGGCTTCCCCTTATATTCCTGTCAATGGTGTTTTTCTATCAGATTTTTAAATTTGTTTAATGTACTTATATTCCTCATTATTACAATTCAGCTCTAATCCCATCCTTCCCCCCTGGTTTGTATCTTTTGTGTGTATGTGTGTGTGTTTGTCTGAAAATGTTAGTTAAACTGCCTTTTACCAGGTCATAAAGGTTTTACATGGGAATTGGCCATATTATACCTGTTTTGCTAAGTGAAGCTTTACAATAAATCAATAGAATTAAGAAAGCTTTCCCTGAGACTTGTGGTGATTGTTTTCCTGCAACAGTTGCAACCACAACAGCCTTTTATTGGCCATCACGGAAAGAGTTACTAGAATACAAAGAAAGGTCCCAGCAATGGCTTGTAGGATTAATAATATTATGGTAACGACATTAGTTCAATCAAAAGATGGATGAATTGAGGACTATAGTTTTAAAAAACAAAGCTACTATATATTATTTGTAGTTCAAATATAATCTGGGTTGTCTACAATTTCCTGGAACATGTTGCTTTAATGTGTCATATTTTCCCCATGCTATTGATAGCCAAATAAACAATTTGCATATAGAGATAGACAACATCTCTTAAGAGATCTTTGAGTAGACATCATGACTAAGGACATTTTCTTGGTCCTCTGTTAGGTATTCTTATAATTCTCTTATGCTTGTCTGTATTAATTACATCAGCCATAGCCACAATGCATTCAAGCATAACCTCTATTACAGATGCAATTTTAACTTTAAAAATAGTTATAAATGGAAAGATGGAGGAGGTAGAGCTTACAGAAAACATTAAGGAAACCAGAGTTGATGAACATACACGTTTTTTTTCTTCAAGGGAAGAAAATGACTGGCACTTTTCACTCAGATAGAAGACTGGAGTGTATGTTGTCTAAGAACCTGGTAATCTTTTGCTGTTCTGTGGAGCCAGCCTTCACCTTAATCCACCCAAATCCTAAGCCTCATTCAGACTCTGATCTTGAGCTTTGTCTCTCAGTGAATAGAACCCATCCTTATGAAAGTTGTCCTATATACATTGTTTTCTTAGCTAATAGAACTCATCTTCATGCTTATTACAAATCTTTCTTAATTTTTTATTTTTAGTTACATTTTATTAACTCTGTATCCCAGCTGTATCCCGCTCCCTTATTTCCTCCCAATCCCACCCTAACTCCCTCATCTCTTCCCTGCCCCTTTCCAAGTCCACTGATTGGGGAGGACTTCCCTTTCATCTGACCCTGTTTTATCAGGTATCTTCAGGCCTGGCTACAAAGTCTTCCTCTGTGGCCTAGCAGGACTGCTCCTCCCTTGGAGGGTGGAGAGATCAAAGAGCCTGCCATTGAGTTTGTGTCAGAAATAGTCCCTGTTCCCCTTACTATGGACAACCAATTGGTTACTGAGCTACCATGGGCTACATCCGAGCAGAGGTGCTAGGTTATATCTATACATGGTCCTCAGTGGAGTGTCAGTCTCAGGAAAGACTCCCTGTGCCCAGATATATTTGGTCCTTGTGGAGCTCCTATCCATTCTACCTCATACTAACTCTCCTTCTTTCATATGATTCCCTGCACTCTATCAAAGGTTTGGTTATGAGTCTTAGTAGAGTCTTTCAGATGCCTTCTGCAGTAGACTCCTGTCTTACGTCCAGTGTACATCCCATTTTTCTTTCTAAGTGAGGATTGATCATCTTACCCCATGTCTGCTTTCTTGTTTAACTTCTTTAGGTGTATAGATTTCATTATGTTTATCATATCTTGTAGGTCTATATAAGTGAGTATTTACAATGTTTGTATTTCTCCTTCTGGGGTACCTCACTCAGAATGATCTTTTCCAGATCCCACCATTTGCCTACAAATTTCATGCTTTCCTCATTTTTGATTGCTGAGTAGTATTCCATTGTGTAAAAATACCACAATTTCTGTATCCATTCCTCCATTGATGGACATCTGGGTTGTTTCCAGGTTCTGGCTATTACAAATAAAGCTGCTACAAACATGGTTGAGCAAATGTCCTTGTTGTGTACTTGAGCAAATTTTGGGTATATACCTAGCAGTGGTATAGCTGAGTCTTGAGGAAGCACTATTCCTAATTGTCTGAGAAGGCACCAGATTGATTTCCAAAGTGGTTGTAACATTTTACATTCCCACCAGAAATAAACCCACACACCTATGAATACTTGATTTTTAACAAAGAAGCCAAAACCATTCAATGGAAAAAAGACAGCATCTTCAACAAATGGTGCTCGTCCAACTGGATGTCTACATGCAGAAAAATGCAAATAGATCCATACTTATCACCCTGCACAAAACTAAAGTCCAAGTGGATCAAAGACCTTAACATAAAACCAGACACATTAAATCAGTTAGAAGAAAAAGTGGGGAACAGCCTAGAACTCATTGGCACAGGAGACAACTTCCTGAACAGTACACCAATAGCACAGGCTCTAGGAGCAACAATCAATAAATGGGACCTCATGAAACTGAAAAGCTTCTGTAAAGCAAAGGACACCATCATCAAAACAAAACAACTGCCTACAGATTGGGAAAGAATCTTCACCAACCATTTATCTGACAGAGGGCTAATAGCCAGTATATATAAAGAACTAAAGAAGCTGAAAAGCAACAAACCAATTTAATTTTTTGCAATTAAAAAATGGCAAACAGAGCTAAACAGAGGACTCTCTGTAGAGGAATATAGAATGGCAGAGAAACGCTTAAAGAAATGCTCAACATCATTAGTCATTAGGGAAATGCAAATCAAAACAACCCTGAGATTTCACCTTACACCCATCAGAGTGGCCAAGATCAAAAATTCAAGTGACAACACATGCTACAGAGGTTGTGGAGAAAGGGGAACGAACCCTCTTCCCCAAAGTTTTACTGAGTTTAAATGTGCAAGAACAACTAAAAGCTTGTTCAGGCTCTGGAAGGTTTTGACTCAGAACCTGCTGACCTGAATTTCATTCTTCACCTCACATGGATTGTTTTTCAGCAGGCCCTGAGACTTGCAGGGACCCCAACACTATGCAATCTTAAATTTGCTTCCATACTTAATTTTTCTCCATGACATGTGTTATTGTCTAAATTATGAAACATATACATATACAGCAACCCTTGTTTACTGGAGAAGTAACGGCTTCTGCATATTTAGTTCATTCACCTACCCATACTTTTTGAAGTGTTGTTCTTACATAGTAGTTACACATAAATCACTACAAAATAATTACATCTTCATAGAAACAAATTAAACTTAAGAAGTTTAAGTTACTGTATCCTGTACTGGTGGCACAAGCATGAAACCCCAGATGTTTGAGAAATTGTAGCAGGATGATCATAGAGAAAATACAAAGTCTGACTGAACAATTTAAGAGAGCTTCTCTGAAAAATAAAATGTAGATTTGCATTTCCATGTTGAGCATTTCTTAAGTGTTTCTCTGCCAATTGAATTTCCTCTATTGAGAATTCTCCGTTTAGCTCAGTACCCCACTTTTAATTGGATTGCTTGATTCGTTGTTGTTTAACTTCTTGAGTTCTTTATATATTCTGGATAATAGACCTCAGTCAGACACAGGGTTGGTGATGATCCTTTCCCAGTATGTACGGTGTCATTTTGTTCTGATGACATTGTCCTTTGCTTTACAGAAGCTTTTCAGTTTCATGAGGTCCCATTTATTGATTGTTGATCTTAGAGCCTGTGCTGTTGGTGTTCTGTTCAGGAAGTTGTCTTCTGTGCCAATGAGTTCAATGCTCTTCCTCACTTTCTCTTCTAACATGTTTGTGTGCCTGGTTTTATATTGAAGTTTTCTACTTCACTTGGATTTTAGTTTTGTGCAGCGTCATCAGAGAAATGCAAATCAAAATGACCCAGAAATTTCACCTTGCACCTATCAGAATGGCTAAGATCAACAACTCAAGTGACAACACATGCTGGAGAGGATATGGAGAAAGGAGAACCCTCCTCCATTGCTGGCGGGAATGTAAAGTTGTACAGCCACTTTGAAAATCAACATAGGCATTTCTCAGAAATTAAGAATAGTACTACCTCAATATCCAACTATACCACTCTTAGGCATATATCCAAAATATGACCCACCATTCAAGAAGGACATTTGCTCAACCATTTTGTAGCATCTTAAATCATAATAGCCAGAATCTAAATAAAATAAAATAAAATAAAACCCAGATATCCCTCAAATGAGGAATTGACCCAGAAATAGTGGTACATTTTCTACTCAACAATAAAAACAAGGATATCATGAAATTTGCAGGCAAATGGTAGAAACTAGAAAAGATCATCCTGGGTGAAGTATCCCAGTAACAGAAAGACTCATATGGTATATATTTACTTATAAGTGGATATTAGTCATATAATATAGCATAAACACACTAAAATCTGTATACCTAAAGAAGTTAAGCAAGAAGGAAGAGTCTAGGGAAGTTGCTCAATCCTTATTCAGAGAGGCAAATATGATAGACATAGGAAGCAGGAGAAAACAGGGAACAGGACAGGAGCCTACCACAGAAGGGCTCTTAAAGACTACCCATCAGGGTATTGAAGCAGATGCTGAGACTTATAGCCAAACTGTGGGTAAAGTGCAGGAAATCTTATGAAAGAAGGGGGATATAGAAAGACCTGGAGGGAACAGGAGTTTCACAAGGAGAGCAACAGAACTAAAAAGTCTGGTCACAGGGGTTTTTGCAGACACTGATAATCCAACTAAAGACCATGCATGGAGATAACCTAGAACCTCTGCTCAGATGTAGCTCATGGGCAGTTCAGTCTCCAAGTGGGTTCCTTAGTAAGAGGTGCAGGGGCTGTCTCTGTCAAGAACTCTGTGGCCAGCTCTTTGATCACCTCTCCCTAGGCTTGGGAGCAGCCTTACCAGGCCACAGAGGAAGACAGTGCAACCAGTTCTGATGAGACATGATAGGGTAGGGTCAGGTAGAAAGGGAAGAGGACCTCCCCTATAAGGGGACTAGGGGAGAGACATAGGAGGAGAAGAGAGAGGGAGGTTAGGACTGGGAGGAGAGAGGGAAGGGGCTACAGATGGATACAAAATGAAAAAATTGTAATAAATAAATAATAATAAATAAAATTAAAAAAATAATAAAATGTAGAATGAAGATCATAAAGATAGGTGGTAAAACATATAGCTAGTATAAGCAAGACCCTACTTTGATTCCTTAACATAGCAAAGAATTATTACATAAATAATAAGTAAAATAATATAAGTAAACAAATAAAATAAATGTACAGCTGTCCAGTACCTAACAGTAATCCATGAAAATATGCATACAAGTAACTTTATATAAACAAAATAGGTTATATTTAGGAACATCTATGAATATACATATATGCATTCAGTAGCAGTTTAAAAAGAAGCCATTTACTCGAAGGAGAGTGTGCAATTGTATATGGGAGGGGTCAGAGGGAGAAAAGGAAAGGAACAATGTATTTATATTATAATCTCAGAACAGAAGTCTGGATTAAAATGTCATTATTCTGGCGCATCCAAGAAAAAGACCTCCTGGCTCATAGGAATATGTTCCAGTGGAAAATGTACAAAATCTTCCTGTCTCCTGTACCAGCATAACATTTCAATTTTCAGTCATGTCTTTGAAAAAGGTAATTGAAAAACCATATTCTATCAAGAAGATTCCGAAGACAATGCTAAAATAATTTAGAGACCATAATTACAGTGGAGTAATAAATGGAGACAGCTAGAGCAAATTAATGTATCTTACATTGTTAAGGTGTTAATAAAAATAAATTCTATACAATCACTTTTTAAAATTGCTTAGTCTCTGACAGTCAGTGGGAAACTTCCTGTACTCTAGATAACTACAGCCAACTTCCTATACTCTAGATGGCTAACTGAGACATTAGAGATATCACTAAAGGGCACATAAGGCTTTGCATTTCCATAAGATCTAACGGTCTACAAATTTTCCATTCATAAGTATATGTGATACAAAAACACTGTAATGGGGGAGGCGGCAAGATGGCGGTGCCAGGAGGACTCTCATTCTGAGCAGCAGCACAGCAGGATCAGCACAGTGACCAGCAATCAGAACTCTTGGCCATAAAACACAGTCATTGTGTTTCCCAGGTGAGAGGATACCCCACGGTGGGGGATTCAATCAGCTTTTAACTCACCCGGCTAAACCAAGGAAGAGATCCCGGTTCCGGTTCCGCCAGACGCGTGGCTGCCAGCCGCCAGCCCCAGCCCCAGCCCGGAGCCACAAGCCAGTGTCTCTGGTCATGGTCTCAGACTGAACCATGTGCACCACACTATCAGAGACTGGAATTTTCAGTCGAGAGATAACCCCAGGGTACAGGAAAGGATTGGGACCTGCCTTAGCTCACCCAGACATCCCCTGGAAAAGACTCGGGTGGGTTCTACGGGCACCCCAGGAGCCAGCCCGGAGCCAGAACCAGGGACCCAGGTTCTGGCACAGAGCCCTGCCTGCCTGCACGCCTGATTCGCGACGGCGGGTCTGATCTCAGAGCACTCAGCTCACACCCAACCTGAAAAGGTCCCTGGAAAATTACCCAGCTTAGGGAGGCACTCAGGCTCCCAAAAGCCGCAAAGGCAGACACAGGCAGTTTCTGCACACCAGACAGCTGGCAGAGACTGAGCCGCCATCACACAGCTGTGCTCCAGGCACAGGCAGTTTCTGCGGCCAGCCAGTTGGCGAACACTAAGCAGTGTGCACCAGGGCAAAAAAAGACACTGGGAGTCCGTGTCTCCAGAGAATCCACGGGGAAGGAAGGAAACTGTACTGACCTAAATCACCCAATCCTTCCCTAGAAAAAAGTCTAGCAGTCTAGTGGGGCCTAGGCGCCAGCATTCAGCTGTGCTCCAGACACAGGCACAAAGAGTTGAGACACGCCTGATGTCCAACTGGGTCACAGCAGCTGATCATTAAATTTACAACAAGAAACCCAGAAACAGGGCAGCTGCCCTCAGGACTTCCCTGGGTGAGAGGAGAACCCTCTCGACTAACAAAGACCACAGTTACCACTCAGGTCTATATCCCTGAGGTGAGCAACTCCTGAAAAAACACCAGCCATCCAGGGACTATACCCAAAAAGGTGAGAAGACATCCTTCAGGAAAAACCAGCTTTCTGCAAAGGGGATTCTCTCCACCACAGGATCCCCAGGAACCACCAGAAAATAACCCCAAACACCTAAGATAACACAATGGGTAGAGGCCAGCGTAAAAGCTCAAGCAACAAAAGACAGAGCAATATGGCATCTCCAGAACCCAGTTACCCAGGGGCAAGTAGCCCTGGACACCCCACCATAACTGAAATCCAAGAAGATGACCTAACAAGTATGCTCATGAAGATCATAACAGAGGAAACAAATAAGATTCGTAAAGACATAGAGGAAGATAAACTCAAACAGAATATTGCCATCCATAAAGAAATAGAGGAAGCTGCAACCAAACAGTTTATGGCCTTTAGAAAGGAAATGCTTAAAACACTGAATGAAATGATAGAAACAGAGTTGAAGGAACTAAAAGAAAAACAGGAAAGTACAATCAGACAGGTGAAGGAAGTAAACAAAACAACTCAAGACCTGAAGATAGAATCGGAAAAATTAAAGAAAACACAAATGGAAGAAATAATGGAAAGGAAGAATCTAGGGAAGAAAACAGGAACTACAGAGGTAAGCATAACCAACAGACTACAAGAGATGGAAGAAAGAATCTCAGGTGTAGAAGATACAATGGAAGAAATCGATGTATCTGTCAAAGAAAATGTAAAATCCGAAAAATTCCTGACACAGACCGTCCAAGAAATGCAAGACAATATGAAAAGACAAAACCTAAGAATAATAGGTATAGAGGAAAAAGAAGACTCCCTTCTCCAAGGCCCAGAAAATATTTTCAACAAAATCATTGAAGAAAATTTCCCCAAGCTAAAGGAGAGGCCAATTAGAATACATGAGGCCTACAGAACACCCAACAAATTTGACCAGAAAAGAAAATCCTCCCGCCACATAATAATCAAAACAGTAAGTATACAGAACAAAGAAAAAATACTAAAAGCTGCAAGGGAAAAAGGCGAAGTAACATATAATGGCAAACCCATTAGAATCACACCTGACTTTTCAACAGAGACTATGAAAGCCAGAAGGGCCTGGACGGATATCATGCAGACCCTAAGAGAACACAGATGTCAGCGCAGGCTACTATACCCCGCAAAACTCTCAGTCCTCATAGATGGAGAAAACAAGATATTCAATGACAAAAACAAATTTCAACAATACCTACAAACAAATCCAGCATTACGGAAGACACTGGAAGGGAAAATACAACCCAAGAAAGCTAGCTACATTCAAGAAAACACAGGAAATAAATAACCTCACTTCAGTAAAACAAAAAGCAACCAAGTACACAACCTGATGACCACAGCCAACTTCAAAATCAAGAGATCTAACAGCCACTGGTCATTAATCTCTCTCAACATCAATGGACTCAACTCTCCAATAAAAAGACACAGATTAACAGAATGGATACATAAACAAAACCCAGCAATCTGTTGCATACAAGAAACACACCTAAGACACAAAGATAGACATTACCTGAGGGTAAAGGGTTGGAAGACAACTTTCCAAGCAAACAGACCAAAGAAGCAAGCAGGAGTAGCCATTCTAATATCTGATAAAATAGACTTTCAACCAAAATTAATCAAAAGAGATGGGGAAGGACACTTCATACTCATCAAGGGAAAATTCCACCAGGAAGACATCACAATCCTTAACATCTATGCCCCAAATACAAGGGCACCCACATTTGTGAAAGAAACATTGATAAAATTTAAAGCACATATAGATCCCCACACAGTAATAGTGGGAGACTTCAACACCCCACTCTCAACAAAGGACAGGTCAACAAAACAGAAATTAAACAAAGAAACAATGTCTCTGACAGAGGTCATGAATCAAATGGACCTAACAGACATTTACAGAACTTTACACCCAAACACAAAAGAATTTACCTTCTTCTCAGCACCTCATGGAACCTTCTCCAAAATAGACCATATAGTGGGTCACAAAGCAAGCCTCAACAGATACAAGAAGATTGAAATAATCCCATGTATCTTGTCTGATCACCATGGAATAAAGCTGGACCTCAACAATAACAGAAATAACAAAAAGCCTACACACACATGGAAACTGAACAACTTGTTACTAAATGACAGCTAGGTCAGGGAAGAAATAAAGAAAGAAATTAAAGTCTTTCTAGAAATCAATGAAAATGAAGACGCAACATACCCGAACCTGTGGGACACAATGAAAGCAGTGCTAAGAGGAAAGTTCATAGCACTAAGTGCCTTCAAGAAGAAATTTGAGACAGCTCATTCAAGCACCCTAATGGCTCACTTAAAAACCCTAGAAAAAGAAGAAGCAGACACACCAAGAAGGAGTAGACGGCTGGAAATAATCAAACTCAGGGATGAAATCAATCAATTGGAAACAAATAAAACAATTCAAAGAATCAATGAAACCAAGAGCTGGTTCTTTGAGAAAATCAACAAGATCGACAAACCCTTAGCCAGGCTAACTAAAAGGCAGAGAGACACCACCCAAATCAACAAAATCAGAAATGAAAAGGGGGATATAACTACAGACACTGAGGAAATCCAAACAATCATTAGGACTTACTTCAAAAGTCTATATGCCACAAAATTTGAAAATCTAAATGAAATGGACAATTTCCTTGATCGATTTGACTTACCAAAGCTGAATCAGGACCAGGTAAATCAACTAAATAGTCCTATATCCCCCAAAGAAATAGAAGCAGTCATCAAAAGTCTCCCATCCAAAAAAAAGCCCAGGACCAGATGGCTTCAGCGCAGAATTCTAGCAGACCTTCAAAGAAGAGCTAACACCAATTCTCTTCAAACTATTCCACAAAATAGAAACAGAAGGAATATTACCAAATTCATTCTATGAAGCCACAGTCACCTTGGTACCTAAACCTCACAAAGACTCAACAAAGAAAGAGAATTTCCGGCCAATCTCCCTTATGAACATTGATGCAAAAATACTTAATAAAATACTTGCAACCCGAATCCAAGAACACATCAAAGACATCCACTATGACCAAGTAGGCTTCTTCCCAGGTATGCAGGGATGGTTCAATATACGGAAATCCATCAATGTGATCCACCATATTAACAAACTGAAAGAAAAAAACCACATGATAATCTCCCTAGATGCTGAAAAAGCCTTTGACAAAATCCAACATCCATTCATGTTCAAAGTATTGGAGAGATCAGGGATACAAGGCACATATCTAAACATAGTAAAGGCAATATACAGCAAGCCTATAGCCAACATCAAACTGATCGGAGAGAAACTTAAAGCAATCCCACTGAAATCTGGGACAAGACAAGGCTGCCCACTCTCTCCATATCTCTTCAACATAGTGCTGGAAGTCCTTGCTAGAGCAATAAGACAGTTGAAGGAGATCAAGGGGATACAATTTGGAAAGGAAGAAGTCAAATTATCACTATTTGCAGATGATATGATAGTATACATGAGTGACCCCAAAAACTCTACCAGGGAACTCCTACAGCTGATAAACACCTTCAGCAAAGTGGCCGGATACAAAATTAACTCAAAAAAATCAGTAGTCCTCCTGTATACAAAAGACAAAAGGGCTGAGAAAGAAATTAGGGAAACAACACCCTTCACAATAGCCACAAATGACATAAGGTACCTCGGAGTAACCCTAACCAAGGAAGTCAAAGACTTGAATGAAAAAAATTTCAAATCTCTGAAGAAAGAATTAGAAGAAAATATGAGAAGATGGAAAGATCTCCCATGCTCATGGCTTGGCAAGATTAACATAGTAAAAATGGCCATCTTACCAAAAGCAATCTACAGATTCAATGCAATGCCCATCAAATTACCAACACAATTCTTTACAGACCTGGAAAGAAAAATTCTCCACTTCATATGGAATAACAAGAAACCCAGAATTGCTAAAACAATCCTCTACAATAAAAGATCTTCCGGAGGTATCTCCATCCCTGATCTTAAGTTGTACTATAGAGCAACAGTTTTAAAAACTGCATGATACTGGCATAGAAACAGAATGGTGGATCAGTGGAACCGAACAGAGGACCCAGAAATAAACCCACACACTTATGGACACCTGATCTTTGACAAAGACGCCAAAACCATACAATGGAAAAAAAGATAGCATCTTCAACAAATGGTGCTGGTCTAACTGGATGTCTACATGTAGAAAAATGAAAATAGATCCATACTTGTCACCCTGCACAAAACTGAAGTCCAAGTGGATCAAAGACTTCAACATAAAACCAGACACATTAAATCGGCTTGAAAAAAAAAGTGGGAAATACCCTAGAACTCATTGGTACAGGGGAAATCTTCCTGAACGGAACACCAACAGCACAGGCTCTAAGAGCAACAGTCAATAAATGGGACCTCATGAAACTGAAAAGCTTCTGTAAAGCAAAGGACACCGTCATCAAAACAAAGCGACTACCTACAGATTGGGAAAGAATCTTCACCAACCCTTTATCTGACAGAGGACTCATATCCAGTATATATAAAGAACTAAAGAAGCTGAAAAGCAGCAAACCAAGTAATCCACTTAAAAAGTGGGGAACAGAGCTAAACAGAGAATTCTCTGTAGAGGAATACCGAATGGCAGAGAAGCACTTAAAGAAATGCTCAACCTCACCAGCCATTAGGGAAATGCAAATCAAAACAACCCTGAGATTTCACCTTACACCCATGAGAATGGCCAAGATCAAAAACTGAAGTGACAACACATGCTGGAGAGGTTGTGGAGAAAGGGGAACCCTCCTCCACTGCTGATGGGAATGTAAACTTGTACAACCACTCTGGAAATCAATCTGGCGCTTTCTCAGACAACTAGGAATAGCGCTTCCTCAAGATCCAGCCATACCACTACTGGGCATATATCCAAAAGAGGCTCAAGTACACAAAAAGGACATTTGCTCAACCATGTTTGTAGCAGCTTTATTTGTAATAGCCAGAAGCTGGAAACAACCCAGATGCCCCTCAACTGAAGAATGGATGCAGAAATTGTGGTACATCTACACAATGGAATATTACTCAGCAATGAAAAATAAGGAAATCATGAAATTTGCAGGTAAATGGTGGGATCTGGAAAGGATCATCCTGAGTGAGTTGTCCCAGAAGCAAAAAGACACACATGGTATATACTCACTCATATAGACATACAACATAGGACAAACCCACTAAAACCTATGCATCTAAAGAAACTAAGCAAGAGAGAGGACCCTAACTAAAATGTCCAATCCCCATCCGGAAAGGCAAAGAGGATGGACATCAGAAGAAGAAGAAAACAGGGAACAACCTAGGAACCTACCACAGAGGGCCTCTGAAAGCATCTGCCCTTCAGACTATCAAAGCAGATGCTGAGCCTGATGGGCAACTGTTGGACAGGTGAATGGAATTTTAGGTAAGAACTGGGAAATAGTAAGAGCTGGAGAGAACAGGGTCTCCACAAGGAGAGCAACAGAACAAGAAAATTTGAACACAGGGAACTTCCCAGAGACTCATACTCCAACCAAGGACTATTCATGGAGATAACCCAGAACCCCTGCACAGATGTAGCCCAGGGCAGTTCAGAGTCCAATTGGGTTACATAGTAATGTGAAGAGGGACTGCCTCTGACATAATCTGATTGGCCTGCTCTTTGACCACCTCCCTCTGGGGGGGAGCAGCCTTACCAGGCCATAGTAGGGGACAATGCAGCCACTTTTGATGTGAACTGACAGACTAAGTTCAGAAAGGAGAGGAGAACCTCCCCTATTAGTGGACTTGGGGAGTGGCATGCAAGCAGAGGGAGGAGGGAGGGTGTGACAGGGAGGGGAGGAGAGAGGGGCTTATGGGGGGATGCAGAATGAATAAAGTGTAATTGATGAAAAATTAAAAAAAAAGGGAAAAAATAATTTAAGAACCTTAAATGACTTTCAAAAGTGGAGGAAAACATGGCGTTAGTCAATTGGCATGGAGCACGTCTTGTCCCTGGGGGCAATGGTCTCCTGAACCTACTCAGACCTCGGACACCACCACTGCTAGTTCTAGAAGAACTGACGCAGGATGTTCCAACGAGGGGGTTAAGGCTTCTCATAATATTTCCTATAAGCCCACACCTGTTTGTCTATATCCCCCATTTTTATTCATTATTAGCCAGATAGAGCCAAGTAATTGTGGTAATGATACTTGCTTTTTTGCCCAATGCTGGAATGCTAGTAAATTTAGGTATGCCCTGGTTACTCGCATGCCTCACTGGGTGCCTGTGCCCGTTGATGCCCCTCTCGCTATGACTCTCTTCAGACAGAAAAGGGATCTTGGAACTACAGCCACCATTGTTACTACCATCTCATTGGCGGCTGTTGGAGCTACCATCGGGGCATTAGCCATGAGTCATACTGGGCAGACTGCTCAGACCCTGAATAATCATTTAGCCAATGTAGCTCATGCCTTAGTTGTACATAAAGGAATTAATGCTCAACTAAAAGGAAGCTTGATGGTGTTCAATCAGAGGATTGACCTCGTGCAGGAGCAAATTGATACCCTATGGCAAATCGCTCAACTTGGCTGTCAATGAAAATATGCTGGACTTTGAGTCACTAGCATATAACATGAGAATTTTTCCTGTGCTGCAAATCTGTCTAAACAATTGTCGAGCTGTATTTTAGGTAATTGGACTGGAGAATTCGATACTACGATGGAGCAGCTGAGAGTGGCCATTGTCACAGTAAATTCTACCAGAGTGGACGCAGGACTAGCCACAGGATTATCATCATGGATTGCTGCAGCCATGAATCATCTGAAGGAATGGGCGGGCATGGGAGCGTTAGCAGGCCTTCTGGTGTTGGTCTCCTTGGTTTGCCTGTGGTATATATGCAAGATTAGAGTCTCACAACAGTGTGATGCAGCCATGATCATTCAGGCCTTTACAGCCATTGAAGCAGGACAGTCTCCCCAAGCATGGTTGGCTACCATAAAAAGCTAAAATGTTACGCTCAGGATGCGAGGCTAAGCACTGCACTTAGGGTCAGCCACTTTGGACCCAGAAAAGAGCATGTCTGATTGCATGCGGGTTGATACCCCAGGTCCCGCCTCTGAGAAAAAGGTATCAGACGGGTCTGATGCTCTTTGGGTGGATGACACCTAAATGAACATCAGTACAAAGTCCCAATTTATTTCTTATATCAGAGATCAGACCTCTACTCTTGCCTGATGCGTCTAAAAGAAAAAGGGGGAACTGTAGAGAGCTGCGGAATGCCGCGCCTTAAAGATGGAGCTGGTTTCCACCTTCCACCTTCCTGATGGTGAGTGCTCTCTGTCACAAACTACTCCACATTTTGCTAAGGCTGAGGATCTGGCTTGCTTCCATGTATGTGGACCTATCTGCATTGCCCACGTGGCACGCCTGGGTTCGCTACCCAGAGGCTATTTATGCTGTGGGCTGGCTTTCCCCAGGGTCAGATGATTGTTCAAGGTTCCTGAATAAACTGCATTGAAAAAAAAAAAAAAAAGAAGTTCATTCTGAGAGCTCAAAGCATTTTCTCCTTTCTTTTCTGTTTGGCTTGTAAGAAATAGAGAAGAATAAACATATCTCATATATCTTGAAAAAAAACAAAAAAACACTGTAATGGTAGGTATATTTAGGTTTTGATGCATACATAATGATATATGACAAGCATGTGTGTGATATGTATATATATGTGTGCATAGTATGTATGCATACCATATATGTACATATGGATACAGGCAAATATCAGGTTTTGGACCTTACAGTTATAATTTTTATCCTAGAGAATACTGCATTCCATACAAAACACATCTTGAGCCTTCATCTTTTGCTTAGTGCTCAGACCTCTCCTGTTGTAGCCTGTTTTCCTCCGTTATCTTCTTTGAAACCAGAACATGAAGCTCCATGCACAGATGCCTGGGAATTAGGAGTAAAACTTTGGGCCACTGAGATTGAGTTGTATCCGTACTGATATGCCTTCCTACCCACCCTGACTGTCTTACTGAAAATGTTTCGTTATTATTACATATTTATTTCCGTAAAACACATGATTAGCAACATGGTTTTATTTTACAGGATATATTCCTACCTGCAAAATTACATCTTAAGTGGGTTCAGTTCGTCAAAATCATCTGAGAAATGGACACATCTGTTCATTTTATTGGCATGAACTGTACATCCGGAAATAGATTACATTTTTATAAAAGAATAGATAGAATTAGCAATGGAATAAAAAGACTCTCAATTTTACTCTCTCTTGCCTCTGAGAGCAAGGATAATTTATGTGTTGTATAATCATATATCTTATATCTTATTTTTATTATCTCTTCGATGAGTAAGAGAAAGTTGGTTCAATTTTTTTCAGATTAGTCCATGAACGTTTAGTAATTGAATTGTGTCCCAATTTGACTGATATTACCAACAAGGAATATCATTACTTATTGCTTCTGAGCACTCACATATATACAGATATTTGCAGCAATCATAATTTTAATATTATCCCACAGGAATGCTTTTTAGGTCTTAAGATCCATAAGAATTATCGAAACAGCAACAGATTTGTGTTCTTGTCCTGACTTTCACACTTTTGAAATCTGCTGGCCTGGGAGATTCTGACTTAATGAGAACACATTCTCAGCTCCCTCTCCCACCATCTATAGTCTTTACTTTGCGTAACACTTTATGTAGATCCATACATAGATTAAAGATACCTTTGTGTGTGTGTGACTCGTTACTCTAGTTAAATAGAGAACAGACATTCATTTTGTTAAAATGTAGAGTTTTACTTTTTTCTTAACAAGTGTTTCTTCTGACAATGCTATATCTGTTCTCCAAAATGTAAAAGGATTAAACAAAACAACTTTCCTGGCTGAAGCCAGTGTACTCTGCACTCACATTCTTGGTGCCATTGCGCCCTCGTGTGGCAACAGGGTGCTATCAGTAATCTGAACATTTGTTCTCTGAAAAACAATTCATAGTACATGAAACAGCCATATTATTTCTTTTCAAGGAGCTTTTAGGTCAGCCTCCTTTTTTGAGTCCTAAATATGGACATACTTGTGTGCCAATATTGTTTCAGTCACACTGGATTTTCGCATTTGTAATTGTTCTTGTCTTCAGACCTTTATTAAGTCACAAAAGAAAAACTATCGTATTTAGCTTCTGGGGACACATACTCTGTCAAGTCAACACAGCATTCTGTTCTTTATCTATGCCATCTATTGGAACTATAATTAACTTTGCTCAAATAACATGATCACTATAAAGAGAATTCCAAGTTCAGAAAATTTAAAATGGAAACTAGGTGGGTTCAAAGAGAAACAACAAAAATCTGACTTTTTTTCTGAAATTATTATCAATATAACAATGAAATATATTAACTAGGTACATTGTTGGAACATATCGCTGTGACAAACACCACTAAAACGGAGGCATTTAGGATTTTCCTCTCCTCATTCTTTCATTGTTTGGAGAAGTCAAGTTTTCTTTATCTAGATCCTCATAATGGATGTAATAGGTTTTGTGGAAAAAATAGTCATTCCAATGAGACATTGGACTCTATAAGTTATTGTTTATATCTGACTTTACCCCAGAACTTGTTATACACCCTCCCTTCCCATAACTGAAAAAGAGCTTGTAATTTTTCTGAGGAATTTATTGTGGGAAATCCCAGACTTTCTAATAAACAAAAGTACTAACTACTAGTACAAGAATAGCATTTAAGTTTTCAAAAAAGTGAACATTGGAACCCAGTTAGTTGTTCTGATTAAAATAAATCACAGCACAATAATTTAATGTGTTTTAATGAAATTGCTAGTCATTTAAAATTAATATTTTAACAAATGTCCATAAGTTATAAGGATAGTCAGGTTAATGTATGTGTCTCTAACACAGAGCTTTGAAGATAATTGATCTTAACACTGGCCTCTCAAAACTTATAAAAGGTTGTCATCTAAAATTACAAAAATTTTCAAATTTGTTTTTCTTTCTGTCAAGTATTTTCCTGCTTGGGAATTTCATCTTCAGCTCATGTACTTTTTATCTGCTTTAACTTTATAGTATGAATTTGGTTTGTATTAATATCAGTTTACCATCATGTCATGCACAGGCAATGCTGGCTATAAACAGAATAGAAAGCACTGAAATAAAACTTAGAAAAAAAATATCTATTTTCAACAAAACTCTCCAATTCCCACACTTCCCAAATATCAGCTTTTAATATTTTCTTGTGTTTGAATTTACTATTTGTGCAAACTAAATGCATCTGCACAAATAACGATTTTGTACAAAGAAAATATATAAGAATTGTTACATTCATACCCTTGATTAAATTTTACATATAACTTTATGTGTTGGGATTTCAGTCCATGAAGTTTGTGTAAAGTCACATCCTCCATACTCTAGTAATACAAAAGTGTATTTTCATGTTAATGTTCTTGATGAAACTGTAACAAACATTCTGGTTGTATTTTTTTTAATGCTATACTGCTAAGTCATTTTAAGATTGCACATCTATGTTGGTAATTTTCTCTTTAAAAAATGTATCATAATAAAGACGCTTGTGGCTATTTCAATACCAGTGCTGGTAGTATCAGCAAAGAGCAGTGTTGGCCACTTGGAACAAGGCAGCACGTAACACATAAGGTGGCAAGAAAACAGGGTTTTAAAATCAAAAGAGCAACAAGTGATTTTCCCCGGGAAACTGAAATTAATTTTAAGTTATAAAACATTAAGACATAAAGCAGTTGCGAATATATACAAATCCTGAAAAAAAAAGAGCTTTTTAAGTGGCAAGGGAATAAATAAATTTAGGGAAAATTGAGCTTGAAACCTATTAGAGTAGCAAAGAGCAGAAACCTTTAGTGATTGTAATCAGTGCTGTAGAAGAAAACCTCAAGAGAATCACAGGAAAGCCTAAGGAAACCGCGAGGTATCAACCGTCATGAAATGTGTGATTAGAGTCTGAGCAAGAGAAGATTTCTTCATGTCTGCAATGCAAATGGTTGACATCACAAGTATGAGGAAAACAGTTGAGAGTGACCTGAAGAATAACAATTACAGAGCGAGTAGGGAGTGGTTAAAAACTGAGAATTCTGTAGCTCTACACCGTAAAGTTGGCATGAAACAAGTGAATGATGCTTTCAGATGCTCAGAGCTCAGGAACTGCTCAGTCCTTGCACCCTTCTAAGAAATTTTACTCGAAGATACAACACAGCCAATGAAAAGAAGAATGGAAATGAGAAACTGTGTGGTGACAGAGGATGCTCATACATTACTTATAAAATAAAATTATTTAATAGAAATCACTATGTTTAAGTAAGCAATGCTACATGAAGACTTTGAGAGTGATGTGGATACTGGTTTCATGGTGCACCCTCATAATTCCAGCACTCAGGGAGGCAGAGGCAGGAGGATGCCTGTGAGCTTGAGGTCCAAGGCCAATCCGGTCTACAAAGCTAGTACAGGACAGCCTATGCTGCCCAGAGAAAGCCTTTCTTGAAAAAACAAACAAACAAACAAAGAAGAGTGATATGGAAGCAGAAGAACATATATTAAAACAACAGAAATAAGCATAACTACTACAACATATGTCTAAAAGTTATTCGTTTACACATAAAAAACCACTGTCCAGTGAGCTAAGGCTGTAGCTCTAAGGTATCCATAAAATGTATACTGAAATATAGTTATAATTACATCTTGTGGAAAATGAAACTTCATAAGGCATTATCAGGATTCAATTTGGAGCATCAAAACTACGCAGCCAGTTGCTGAGTTCCTGCTTCATAGAGAAGTTCTTAGAGCCTTGGATAAAGTCAGTCTCTATAACCTAGGCTGCAAACTGCCCTCCTGCTGGCTTCACTGTGCTCTTCTTCTTGAGAGCTGTCACAACACTTCTACTTTCTGTTTCAAAACCCATCTTGATATTCAGAAAACAAAAATGCTGTCAATTACAATAATCTGAGTAATGATTATAGAAGATCAGAAAGTACAGGCTAAACTTGTTATTCTTTAAAATAAACACTTGATTTTTAAGTACTAAAATAAACTGATGTTTTTTTTAATATTTAAGTTTCCATTTTTATTTAAATTTTGTAGTGGTGAGGCATTTTAGTGTGTGTGTGTGTGCATGTCTACAGATACATTAAGAGACTCATTCTTTCTACCATGCCATTTCTAATCATCTAATTCAGATGGCCACATACTTTACAGAAAGTATGTACATAGCCTGAGATAATGTTATTATCTAATCTTATATAATTTTGCATATCCCTATAGAATATTTCAAATGAGAATAAGTAGTGCTTTGTACTCTGGGTGATAGAATTTACCCAGTTAAAAATCTGCCTCAGTAGAATAGGAATTGGTACATTACAAAATCAACAGCGTACTTAATTGATCCCAAAGTGAGTCTCCAATGAACAAAATCTGTGAATCTTACACAACACTGTAGTAGTCCACCCAAAGGCTACCCCACACTTGCTATTTAATAAACTGTTGTTGAACTAATTACTTGGTCAGCTAGTTAATCAATAAAAACATGGTGGGAAAAATTCTTTCATTAAGATTTGCTGAAGGAAAGAAATTTGTGGATGCTGCAGCCATTTCTCTCTCTCTTTCTCTGACAGGTACATTTCTTTTTTCTTAATTCTTTATTAATTACAACTTATTCAATTTGTATCCCCGCGTGGTTCCCTCCCTCTTCCTGTCCCAATCCCTCCCTTCCTCCACCCTCTGCATGCATGCCCCTTCCCAAGTCCACTGATAGGGGAGGTCTTCTTTTCCTTCATTCTGATCCTAGTCCATTAGGTCTCATCAGGAGTAGCTGCATTGTCTTCTTCTGTGGCCTGGTAATGCTGCTTCCCCTGCAGGGGGAGGTAATTAAAGAGCAGGCCAATCAGTTTATATCAGAGACAGTCCCTGTTCCTATTACAATGGAACCCACTTGGATATTGAACTGCCATAGGCTACATCTGTGCAGGGGTCTTAGGTTATCTCCATGCATATGCATGGTCCTTGGTTGGAGTATCAGTCTCAGGAAAGACCCCTATGCTCAGATTTTTTGGTTCTGTTGCTCTCCTTATGGAGTTCCTGTCCTCTCCAGATTTTACTGTTTCCTACTTTTTCCTAAGATTCCCTGCACTGTGCCCAAAGGTTGCCCATAAGTCTCAGCATCTGCATTGATAGTCTGCAGGGCAGAGCCTTTCAGAGGTCCTCTGTGTCAGGCTCCTGACTTGTTCCCTCTTTTCTCCTTCTTCTGATGTCCATCCTCTTTGCCTTTCTGGATAGGAATTGAGCATTTTAGCAAGAGTCCTCCCTCTTAATTAGTTTCTTTAGGTGCACAGATTTTAGTAGGTTTATCCTATATTATATGTCTATATGAGTGAGTATATACCGTGTGCATCTTTCTGCTTCTGGGATAGCTCACTCAGGATGATCTTTTCCATTTACCTGCAAATTTCATGATTTCTTTGTTTTTTTATTGCTGAGTAATATTCCATTGTGTAGTTTAAAGTCTTAGAGAGATCAGGGATACATGGCACATACCTGAACATAGTAAAGGCAATATACAACAAGCCTATATCAAACTCAATGGAGAGAAACTTAAATCAGTCCCACTGAAATCAGGAACAAGGCAAGGATGCCCACTCTCTCCATATCTCTTCAACATTGTTCTTGAAGTCCTTGCTAGAGCAATAAGACAATTGAAGGAGATCAAGGTAATATAAATTGGAAAGGAAGAAGTCAAAGTATCACTATTTGCAGATGATATGATAGTTTATCTGAGTGATCCCAAAAATTCTACCAAGGAACTCCTACAGCTGATTAACAACTTCAGTAACATGGCTGGATACAAAATTAACTCAAAAAATCAGTAGCCCTCCTGTATACAAAAGACAAAAGGGCTGAGAAAGAAATTAGGGAAACAACACCTTTCACAATATAGCCACAAAGGACATAAAGTACCTTGGTGTGAATCTAACCAAGCAAGTCAAAGACTTGTATGAAAAAAATTTCCAGTCTCTGAAGAAAGAATTAGAAGATATCAGAAGATGGAAAGATCCCCCATGCTCATGGCTTGGCAGGATTAATATAGTAAAAATAGCCATCTTACCAAAAGCAATCTACAGATTCAATGCAACCCATCAAATTACCAACACAATTCTTTACAGACCTTGAAAAAAAAATTCTCAGCCATTTCTTAAAATTAATCATGCTATTGTTTTGACGTTCACATGCAATAACCACGCTTGAGAACTAGAAAGTAACCAGACACACCTACAAATCGGTTTGTAGCTTTCAACATGTCCTCTTCCACACAGTGACAGGAGTCCAGCTCAGTTTTCTCTAGCTTCCTACCTCCCCAGGTAGACCAACTAAACCATGCAGCCGGAGGGCTTACATCAGATGAACATATCTTTGTCTCTCGGTTCATGTCTAAAGTTCAGAATTGTGAAATATAGTGTGGGGACTACTCAAAAGGTAACATATCAATCCCAAGCTTCTTCAGTGGTAGTGACATTCTGTTTTCCATTCGTTATTGATATCAACTAATGGAAGCAGAGGGTGGTCATGTGTACATCTGCATAGTGTCATCTCTAGCATCCTGTGTGAACACACACACACACACACACACACACACTGCTTCTTCTCTATTCATTATTGCTGGGCTGAGCTCAAATTTTAAGAGCAAACTGGTTTATTAGAGGGAAAGTTTAGAAACTAAGCTGTTTTGGAAATCAAAAACTTCTGCCAAACTGTTTGGTCTTGCTCTAGTTTTTCCTTCGTGCTGTGATAACTATGGAGAAAGAAACAAAATCTCGGACCAAGGAACTGATGCTCCAGCAAAGTGTCATGCATGGAGAGGACCTAGACCCCTGCTCAGATATAGCCCATGGCAACTCAATTCCATGTGGGTACCCTAATAAGGGGAACAGGATCTCTGACAGAGACTCAGTGGCCAGTTCTTTGATCACCAACTCCTGATGGGGAAGCAGCCTTACCAGGCCACAGAAGAAGACAATGCAGCCAGTTCTGATGAGACCTGATAGGCTGGGGCCAGATGGAAGGGGAGGAGGACCTCCTCTATCAGTGGACTAGGAGAGGGGCATAGGGAGGAGAAGAAGGAAAGTGGTACAGTGAGGAGACTAGGGAGGGGGCTACAGCCGGGATACAAAGTGAATAAATTGCAATAAATAATTTTTTAAAAAGTGTTCCAGTGACCACCCTAAGCAGTATTTACTTGTCAACAACAACAAGAAGAAAAGAAAAAAGAAAGAAAGAAAGAAAGAAAGAAAGAAAGAAAGAAAGAAAGAAAGAAAGAAAGAAAGAAAGAAAGACTGATTGGATTTGAGCATTGTATTTGTTTTCTACCCAGTCTTATCCTCTAGGTTTGTGAATTAGCCAAGTCAGCATTTCTGTTTCGTGCTCAGATTTGTTACCTATGAATGAATGAGATAAATAAATTCCCCTCCAATTCTGTTTTATTTAACGGAGGGAAATTATTAAATTGAGATCCACTCAAATCTCTCCTTTTAGTCAAAGTGTTAAATACTGGTCATTCGTAGGGAATGGCAATGGGATATCCTGAAGGTCTGAAAATGTCACATTTTATTTTCAGAATTGCCAATGTAACAGACGTTTTGGAAACTATGTCCCCTTGTTTCTGCTTCAGGCTGATACCCTGAGCTGTTGTTGGCAGAGACTTTTCCCCCTTGTTTTGTGCCTCAGTGCCTAAAACGGGGCCTGACAAATATCAGAGACGGTGTAAATGTTTGCTGAATGAGTACTGTTATGACTTAGAATGATCAAGTTCTACAAAATTGTAATTATTAATAATGATGATGATTAGACATGTTAAAATCCGAGAGCGGGTGATAGCAAAGGTGAAGTTTCTGACAGCTCCGCTAATGGGAAGATGTCAAGGGAATCTCAGCTAACATAATCAGAGGTATGACATGGAAGGCAGACGTAAGGGCTGTGCTGGTTCATGGCATTTCCCCTAAGATTATATGCATTTTGCCAATAAATGACTTCTCATATTTGAAAATACAACCATACAGTCAAATTTAAACAATCTTTCAATTATATAACCTGGATGAATAGCAAATCTCTTCCTCTGTATAGTGGGGGCTATGCCCTGAGAATTGTTTCATGCTTTATTTATTAATTTTAATACCCTCAGTGTAGTCAACTTTCTGAATCAGCATTTTACCACGTTCTTGATTAATGTTTGCTCTTCTTTGCTATTACTTTAAAACTAAATTTAGATATCTGTCACATAATCTCTATGTACTTTATCTACTTTTCTAGAGCAAAAAGAAAATTTGTATGTCAAGTCGGAGGCCTGCTACAGGGTAGGCTCCTGGGAGGATATGAGTGTGATTCTAGCTGAGACTCCTCGTGGTGGGGTGTGGGGAGGGAAGTAGCTTGAAGACTGAAAGAACTGCCTCCTAGCCATGCTGGACTAGTGGAAGAAGGGGATCAACAATCCACCGACAAAACTGTGAACCAAAAATTACCCTGCCTACAATAAGTGTAGGAATAATGATGGAACAAATATAGAGGGAAAAGTCCAAACAATAATTAGCCCAACCTGAGACCCACCCCATGGTAGAGAGCCAGCCTCCAACACTATAAATGATGCTCTGCTGTGCTTTCAGACAGGAACCTAACTTGGCTGTCTTCTGGGAGGCTCCAGCCAACAGACTGAGACAGATGCTGGGACTTACAGCCAAGCTTGGGGCAGAACTCTGGGGGTCCTGCGGAAATGTCGGGAGAAAGATGGAAGGACCTGGATGGGACAGGAATCTCACAAGAAGACCGACAGAGACAACTAACCCAGTCTCATAAGGGCTTTTAGAGACTGAGACATCAACCAAGGAGCATGAATGATCTGGACCAAGGCCCCCTGTACAGATGTAGCCAACAGGTGGCTTGGCCTTCATATGGGGCACATGGCAAGTATGTTGGGTTGGGGGGGCTGTTTCTAACATGGACTCTATTGCCTACTTTTAAATCACTTACCTCTGGGCAGGGCTGCCTTGCCTTGCCTCGGGGGATGAAGATATTCTCTGTCCTAGTGTGACTTGATGTGCTGGGAAATGTTAATATTGTGTGTGTTTGTGGGGGGGGCGGGGTCTGAGGGAAAGGTAGAGGAGAAAGGAGAAGGAAGGGAAGTGGGGAGGTACTGAGAGGAGGGGAGAAAGGGGACACCCTAGGGATGTAAGGTACATAAACTAATACAAAATTTTTAAAAAGTAAATCTGTGGCCACATTTTCAGCCAAAACTTTAAATAAATCTATTATCAGCCCATGCCCTGTTCAAGACATGCTTGGCTTGCTCCAAATATCTGAAACACATGGGACAGTCATGTTACTAGTCTCAAGAAGGTCTACACATTACAGCTGGCTGTTAGGTCTTTCTGAAAGTCTTTACTATATAGTAATAATAACTACTTTTAAACTAGTCACTGACTCGTCAACAGATCACATTTTACATTCTGTATTTTCTAATCATTTTGTGTCATTTAAGTGATATTTTCCTTCTTTCAAGTTAATGGACTACAGAGGCAGAAGTTGCCATCACACCCTGACTGAGGTTGAATTACTTCTCTAATCGTCTTTATTTATTATATTGATTTACCAACATTTTATCTAACGTTTCATCAGTGTTGAACTTAGTCTATAGAGCTTTGAAATGTGAATTCATAGGTTTATAATTTCACCAGCATGTGTTAGCTGGAGTTCTTTGATTCAAATTTTTTTCTCTTTGACAGCAGAGAGAAAAATCAAATTTGTAAAAGGAAACCTGGATTGAATATTTAATAACTTCCTTGATTTTTGTCACTTCCCAGAATCAAAGGCTGGTAATTTTGACACTTCAAATTCTTTTTTTTTTTTTCACATAACTGAAATAATAATTTACTTTAAAAGCAATAATTGTGTTAATATTGTTAATGAGCTGAATAGATAAGGGGGTAAATTTTTAGTTTTTCAGCAGTTCTCAACCTGTGGACGTTCATTTGGCAAACTTCCAGCTCCAAAAACATTTACATTGCACTTCAGAACAGTAGCAAAATTAGAGTTATGAAGTAGCAATCTTACCACAAAACGGGAAGGGTCACAGCATTAGGGAGGTGGAGAAGCACTGGCTTACTGCTTAGAGATACTCCTTGTCAAACATGGACGGTCCACTGATAGGGGAGGTCCTCTTCCCTTTCCATCTGACACTAGTTTATCAGGTATCTTCAGGACTGGCTGCAATGTCCTCCTCTGTGGCTTAGCAAGGGTGCACCTCCCTCGGGGTGGGGGGATAGTCAAAGAGCCAACCATTGAGTTCATGTCAGAAATAGTCCCTGTTCCCCTTACTACGGAGCCCACTTGGATACTGACCTACCATGGGCTACATCAGGGAGGAGATGAGAGAGAGAATGAGGGAGAGGGCTACAGCTGGGATCAAAGTAAATAACCTGTGATTAAAATAAAAATAAATAAAAATTATAAAATAAATAAATAATAAAAATAAACACACACACAAAACATGGACAGTCAAAATATTATGATATAAGTCACTTGGGGAGAGATTTTTTCTAATGTATGGTTAATAGCATCCACATACATTTGCTTTATAAATTGGTGATAATTTATATTGTATTTCACACAATTTTATCTTTGGAATACAAATTTGTGTTTTTTAGGGTTAAACTATGTGGCAAGTTGTATGTGAGCATCTCACTGGCTGTCCTCTCTCAGATGTTGTGATTCTTTCTCCCAACTTTGCAGCCAGTCCTGAAAATACCTGATAAAACAGGATCAGATGAATGGGGAGGAGGTCCCCCCTATCAGTGGACTTGGAAAGGGGTACGGTGGAGATGAGGGAGGGAGGGAGGGACTGGGAGGGAATGAGGGATCGGGACACGGCTGGGATACAGAGTTAATAAAATGTAACTGATAAAAAAAATAAAAAAAATTTATTTAATTAAAAAAGAAGAAACCCTCAAGATAATGTATTTACAGCCATTGTTACAAGTTTATAATGTATTTTTCTAATGTTTTATATTTATGTAATATAACATTCAAAATAATTTTTTTCATGTTGGAGAAAAAATACAAAATGCAAAATCCACAATTTTGATAACTGACAATTAATTGCCCATTCCTTTGCATTAGTTTATTATATTGGATGTCTTGTTTATCTTGGGCTTTTACTTAGACAGTTCTGGGTTTTAGTTAAGATTTTAGATAGTTTACATTTTAATTCTTTGGGTTTTTTTTTTTTTTTGAGGTTTCTATTAACCCCTAGCATCTTTTTAATAAGTATGATAATACCAACCTAAAAATAAAGAACCTTTGTCAGTTAAAAAAAAAATTTAGTTTGAGGATTTTTTATCCCACTGTGGTAGACCACCTTTGTCCCATCTCAAATAAATATGAAGCCTTTTATCCAGAGAAATTTCATTAAAGATGTTTACAAAAGAAAAAATAAAAAAAGAATATTCTACCATATTCAGATACATGCGTGCTGTTTCTGTTTTTGTTGTTTGTGTGTATATGACTTCAAGGCTGACCACACTGCAGGGGACAACCAAAAAGGGTGTCCGTCCCTGAGAAACATTAACTTTTCCTCTCCCAGCAGTCACTACTTGTCTGCAAGCGTCTATGTTTTTATTTTTATTTTTTGGTCTAGGGGTGGTATACCACCAATTTTTTCCCCCTCATTGGCATGTACATTGTCATTGTTCAGTTTTTTTTTTTTTTTTTTTTTTTTTTTTTAACTGCAGCCATTTCTAGGAGACACTGTTTCAAGATGGACTTCCTAGTATTCTGGCTTTTCTACTCTTTTGGCTCCCTGTTTTTTGGATGTTCCTTAGTTGTGCAGGTTGTCTTGTAGATAAATCCACTGGGACTGGGCTTCACAACTCTGCAATTTGGTTAGCTGTAATTTTTCTGTGATGGTCTGTTTCTTGGTCTGTTGCAAACATTTTTATTTGACTCTCCTTTATGAAAGATATTTTTGCTTAAAATCAGTTTGTAGTTTGGCTGAATGTGTTTCATGATCATTAAATTTTTCCCACTTTTTTCTGTTTATTGTTGGAAATTAACTTAACCTATTATTGGTATTATTGGTATGGTTAATTGTTGGTATTTAGAGATAAACCTTTTAATATTCATTGGATGCTTTGCCATTTCCCCTTACTAGTTAGCATATTAATTTTTTTGTGCTTAGCTGAGTGGCTGTTCTTTATTATAAATAAGGTTTTCTGAGTTCATTGATTACTTTCGATTTATAACATTATATTCGAAACAGTGAGTACCATTATTAATTTGCATGATACTTTGTGGTTTCATATTTCTTTCTTATTTTTTTATTAGTTATCTGATAGTTTTCAGTTTTGTTCAACGGGTTTTTATTATATTGACACCCTAAACCTTTCCCAGGTTGACCCCTTCCCTCTCTACACAACTTTATGTTTTTTTAGCCCTTCAAGACGATTTTATGCTGCCTCGAATACCCTAACTTCTCATACCCCCTTGCTCCCTTTCAAATTCACAGCCTTTTTCCCTTTGTTATTGTTACACACACACACACACACACACACACACACACACACATGCAGATATATGCGCGCGCGCGCACACACACACACACACACACACACACACACATTCTTAACGATAACTGACCTTTCCTCTCCCAGAAGCTAACTCTTGTTTGGTGTTAGACTGTTGGACCAGCTCCTTCTCCGTTCTTGGATTTGGCCTGATTTTGTACATACTCTCACAACCACTGTGTGCTGTCGCCCTCCTGTGTCCAGAAGATGTTTTCTTTTAGTCATCCACCACTTCTAGATCTTACACGTGTTCTGTCTTCTCTTCTGAAATGATGACTGAGCCTTGGAATGAGAATGTATGTGTGTGTATGTATACATACACACATATATGTATATATGTGTGTATGTATGTTATACATACATATATATTCCCTTAAGGATTGATCATTTGGTAACCTTTTGTAACCTTTTATTCTTGGCACCTGTCCAGTTGTATGTCTTTGTGTTAATGACTACCTACTTCAAAAAGAAGCTTCTTAAGTAAGAGTTGAGAGGAATATTGATCTAGGGATAAAAAAAATTAATGATTAGGATCAGTTAAAATACCGTGGTCATTTAGCCTCACAATAGGGGGTAGATCCTCCGCCAGAGCCTACATTCTTTTTTGGCCATAGGTGCTTAGGCTGATAAGGGTGTCAGGTAGGTTGATTGAATATTCTGGAGTAGGATTTAAAGACAATCATGAAGTCATTGGTTTTTTTCTATAATATTCATACCATTAATGTACCTGTAAGCCTGTCCTAGTGTGTCTGTGATTGTAGCTTGTAGAAATCACACCTGTATTGGATTGCTGATTACTTACCTCCTCTAAGACTGTACATATCACCTTCCACATTATGAAAGCTAGGCAGTTTCTCTGGGCCCAGGGAGGCCTGCAGACACTGATACTCCAACCAAGGAGCAGGCATGGAGAGGGCCCAGACCTCCTGCTCAGATGTAGCCTCTTGGCAGCTCAGCCTAGCAGCAGGCCTTCTGGTCCTCTGGCTTTTACAATCTTTCCACCCTACTTCCTCAATGTTCTGATATTTAGTGTAGGAGCTGCATTATAGACGTATCGGTTGGTATAGGAACCCCATGGTCACCTTTTTCTGTGTGTTTTGACCAGTTGTGGATATTTGCAAAGATCTCTGTTACAAAAAAACAAACAAACAAATAAACAAACAAAAATACTCTTTGATGACTTGTGAGAACTATATTCATCTTTGTGTTAAGGTTAAGTATTTAGAAATTATTGATTGCAGAAAATAGCAGTCTCAGTTTCTCTTTGGGCATCTGTGAACTCTCCAGTCATAGATAATTGGTTGGCTAAATAGTAAAAGGCAATAATTCTCTTGTTTATCATGCTTCAAGTCTAATTATATAGCTATTTGTTATCCTCAATATCTAAGTGCCACTTTTATACCATTGGAAATATCTTTCAATACTAGTCATTGTTGTGGTTCCTAGAATTTACAACTGGGTAAGAATATTGATCATTTTTATCCCTTGGCAGCTCACATAGTATTTTCAGATTTTCTGAGAGACAGTCTGGAAAAGGAGGCTTCCATGTCAGTTACAACTCAAATTCTTCAAGTGCTATATCTAAAGTAGGTTGTACATCAGCAAGAGTCTTACCTTCATGTTCTGGGAGAAACCTAAGGCAATGAAAATAGCCCATAGTGTTTCAGGAGTCTCTTGGACTTCCCGATCTAACATCTCAAAGGGAGATATCCCATAAGAGATGCTGCATTTTTTGTTGTTGTTGTTGTTATTCTATGGTTCTTGGAGAACACATTATTACCCTTTGCATCATGGCCTCATTTAAATAGATTTTCCGTGAACTTATAAAACAGTATATTTCTCTATGAATTTTGTAAAACTCAATACTGTTATTTTTCTTTCTTTCTTCCCATTACCTCTGCGTTTTTCACCTTTCCTCTTTGAAATCCTTATGGAGAATTCTCAAAAAGGTAAAAGTGAATCTTTTCTATGACCCAGCTATACCACCCTTTCTTTGGCATATACCTAAAGAACTTGACAGCCCCCTTGACAGATACTTGCTCAGCTGTGTTCATTGCTGTTTTCTTTACAATAGCCAGGGAAAAGAAGCAAATTAAATGTCTGTCAACTGAAGAAACATAAGTACATGTAGCACTTTTACACAATGGAATTAGATTCAATTGTAAAGAAAAATAAACCCATGAAACTTTAGTTAAACTGATGGAACTTGAAAATATTATGCTCAGTGAGGTAAAAAAGATCAAGACACATGCTATCTCTTATTTATGGTTTCTATCTTTGGGCTTCAATATAGAAACTGAAACACATACACACACACATACAGACACACACAGACAGACAGAGGGACAGACAGAAAAAGACAGAGACAGAGACAGAGACAGAGACAGAGACAGAAAGAAAGAGAAGTAGAATTGGACTATGGAGAATGTGGAGAATAATAAGCTCTAGCGAGGGGAACAGTCCAACACTGGGTTTAGGATTTTAGCTCTTCACAGTGTATGTGTTTCTTTTTATTTTGCACACCTCTTCTCTTCTCTCTGTTTCTTTGTTTGTTAAAGAGATGGTATCTATTTAGATTCATTTATTTCCGGTGAATGTTAAATTTTTTAGAATCATTTTTAAAACAGTAACTTTTATTCCCCTGGTAATAAAGACCACCTGGTCTTCTTGAAGGCTCACTGCTTCCATCTGCCCTCCCTAGCCTAATACTTGAAGCTTCTGGCCTCCCTACAATCTAATGTAATCTTGCAATGTTTCAGCCTCTGAGAATTACTACTGAATAAGCTTAACCTTTCTAGACCTTTCTTTTCCTGAACTCTGGCTGGTTGGTTCAACTCAGCTATTCTGGTTCAATATCCTCTCCAAGCCAACTGGTTCAAAATGGCTTCTCTCAGCTTTCTACTGAATTGTTCTGCTTAGCCTCATAGTAACGTTGTCATAATAACTTTGACTTTATATTCCAATATTCTGGCTCCTTCTTTCTCTGGCTTGTTATTTCTTTACCTGTGTCAAGTTTGTTCTCTCTCTCTCTCTCTCTCTACAACCTGTCTCTGTACAACTCTCCTATGCTGCTCTTCAAAGTCACCTCTCTTTCCTCTCTGTTCTCATGGGAATTGGGCATATTTTATCTCTGACTCATTCTGTCAAATCTTTCTCTCATTTGTCACCTTTTCTGTCCCTCAATTAGACCACACTTTCAAACATGAGTGCTTTATTCTACAAATTAACTTTACCTTCATTGTTTGGGGATTAAAGGTGTGCACTAAGGGTGTGTCTGCATTCCAGCTGGATCATGCACACCTAGAAGGCCTTTCGATGTGATTGGAGCAGCCACGTTGGGGGATTAAAATTTCTCTACAGGTTTTGAAAAACAAAAGTAATTTTTCCATTGAATTACCCTTTTTAATTTCTAAATGGTCTATGTTTAGTTGGGTCTCCTGAACTTTTTATTCCATCACACCAGCCATCTTCTGTTTGCCTTTTTTTTTTTTTTTTTTTTTTTTCATGAATACCACACTGCCTTTGGTTACTATAGTTTTAGAGTTGTGAACAGTCTTGCTTAACAAAGGTGATAAATTCTGAGAATAGAGATCTGGAATACTTTCTCATTGTGCAACATCATAGTATGTACTTATTCAAGGTACAGTGTGTACTATATCAATGACTGATATAATTTTATAGAATCCTGACACATACATTCTAATTATCCGAAATGGCATCATGCATGCTCAGATGAAAATCCAAGTTTTCAATATTAAGACTTTGGCTCTCAGAGTTTTGTGCACTGAAATTGGGATGTTGGCTGCACTGAGGGTTTTTTTTTTCTTTTGTTGTTGTTCCTTTATATGGAATTTTGAATTAAATTATTAAGATATTTTTTAAAAAAAGTAACTGAAAGAAGTCTCAAGGTCATAAGTTTTCTTCTTCCAAAGAATGTCTCATTCAGTAGATATGTTCTTTCCTGAAACCAATACTTTTACAGATTGTGAAATTTTTTTTTATTTATTTTCAGTATTAATCTCCTTCAAGGAAAAAGATAATTCAATCACCAAGTATATTGCTATGGTTAACTACACTTAGTCTTGAAATTTTGCCTTAATATTTAATGTTGGAAAGATAATTTATTCTTTTGGTACTTAGAAGAATTTACCCTTAGTACACTAGGTTTTGAAGTAAAGATTCATCATTGCTACATAATCTATACAAGTAGTGAATTTAGAATTGTTAATCCTTTGCTTTTCCAAATTATTTTGTATTAAAATTTATACAATCAATATGCATTCCATATAGGATAATTACAATGTAAAATACTGAATAAGTTGATATTGCCAAGATGGGTTGAGACCCATGGGAGGTCTTTCCTTATCTGAGAAGAAAGGGAGGGGGTATAGGAGAAGGGCAGGGGAGGTGAGAGTAAGTGACTGGGAAGAGAGGAGGGAGGGGAACTTACTACCTGCATGTAAATTTAATTTACAATTAATTAATTAATTAAAGCAATATGTACCATAAATATACCTACAATTATATTCTGATTTTTAATATTCAATATTTATGCTAAGATTTTCTTTAAGTTAGTATTTTAATTTAAAGAATCAAGATTTTAATTTGCATTTCCTGAATGACTAAGGATATTGAGCATTTCTTTAAGTGTTTCTATGCCATTTGATATTCCTCTGTTGAGAATTCTCTGTACCCCATTTTTAATTGGATTACTTTGTTTGTTGGTGTTTAACTTCTTCAGTTCTTTATTCTGGATATTAGCCATCTGTCAGATATAGGGTTGGTGAAGATCTTTTCCCAGTCTGTAGGCTGTCGTTTTGTTCTGATGACAGTGTTCTTTGCTTTACAAAAGCTTTTCAGTTTCATGAGATCCCATTTATTGATTGTTGATCTTAGAGCATAGCACATTCATGTCTGGTCTCCATGGAGGTCAGAGACTCCTTGAAATTGGAGTTACAGCTACCTGCTTATGTGCTACCATGGAAGTGATGAAAATTTATCCTGGTTTCTCTGCAGAAACAAAACAAAACAACAAATGTTCTTAACTGCTCAGCTAACTCTTCAGGTCCCTCACTGTATAGACTTCTAAAATTAAAAAAAAAAGTACAAAGGGCCTCAGCCTTCACAGTTGTATATTATTATCATTATCATCATTACTTTTAGTATTTATCATTCTATGCATGTATGCACAACTATATTAAAAATTTACTCTGTATTTATCCAAATATTACCATGCATATATTATAATTTATCTTTTCTCAAAATTCTACCACTCAGTAGCTTATAATGTTAGTTGATTTGAACATGTATCTTTAAATATTGGTCAGTTTAAATGAGATTAACATGGCAGTGTTAATCTAAGACAATTATTCTTTATTTATATATATATTTTTTTAGGTGTAGAGTAGTTAAGCTTTCTTCTTATAAAACTTCATGACCCAATGCAACTGTGAAAAAAGTGGCTTATTTCTCCTACATTACCAAGTAACAGTTCATCGCTGTCATGGAAGAACTTAAATAGGGCAGAAACCTGGAAGAGGAACTGAAACAGGATATGGAAGAACGATGCTTGCTGGCTTGCCAGTCCGATGGAGGCATTTTCTCAACTGTGTCTTCCATGCAAACGATTCTAGCTTGTGTCAAGTTAACATAAAACTGACCAGAACAATGTGTGTGTGTGTGTGTGTGTGTGTGTGTGTATGTGTGTGATACCTGTGTGTACATGTGTATATGCATACATGGACCACCTGGCAATTACATTTTCCTGCACAGCAAATGCTTTACACTAATGCAGCAACTTCTCAACTCAATGCATTATTATTACTATCTTTTGTTCATGTGTGTGAATCTGGTATGTGTATGTATGCATGTCCTCTAAGGAGAGGAAAGTGAAAGCAAGTATACAGGAAGGAGGGCTGTACACACTTTAATAAAAATACGAGGACAGAGTTTTCTTATGTCCTGCTAAGCAAGAAAAACTGCTTGACTGTCATTCCTTCCTGTTATTTGTTCTTTTTAATATAACTTATTAACTGATATTTTCAGAAATGAAACTTTGGAAGAAGACTTTGGATATATCCCAGACATATTTTAAATATCAAGTATTATCTAACTTGAAATTTTTAACGCTAACTTCTGTAGATGATAATCATATGCTTTAAAATAAGTGATAGTGGTAATGACATCAGTGAGCTGATTTTATCTATAAATCAGAAGCTATAAATAATCCTATACACTTAAAATAAAAAAGGCCCTATCCAATCCTTATTTAATAAAGACCTTGTTCATCAGGAGGCATGCATTATACCTTCCATTGTAAAATAAACTGTAAAATGCTCAAAAACTGATTTGCAAAACTTTGGCTATTCATGACACCATTTGAGGCCTTAGAATGTGCAGTGATATTTTCCTGCTCTAAGAGATGTTACATATTCTTCTTTAAAAATTGTAAGGAACAATTGTAATATGTATTAGTCCAAATAGGAAAATTTACACAGGTTTTATCTGATTAATTATTAAATGCATGTAAAAAATGAATGTGCCAGTTTTAGAAATGAAAAAGAAAGAAAAGTTAAGTATCTGCCCAACACTTTATAAAAAGGAGGATATCAATATTTAATGACTATTCAGAGAAATTATTAACATAGCACAAAACACTTTGTGAAATTGGCTCACTTTTTTTGGACTTCTGATTAAATGTAGTTAAACTTTCTCAGCAAGACCATTGTGTGTTGGATTTGTTATCTTAAAAATTCTAATTAACCTTTGGTAATTGCTGAGAATCTGAAAACTATTCCTGGGTTTTGCATTGTTATAGTTCTCACAAATCAGCAGAAAATTAATAGAATGAACTTATACTGAATAAATTTAAGTCAACTTTGTTTTCATTGTAATTGAAAAAATCACTACAAATATACTCACATATAAATATAAGGAAACTAAAATATCAAAAAAGTTCACAAGAATCTATGTAACATTGTCTATACACACATGACTGTGATCTTTTTCTCATCAGCTTTTTTTTATCAAATATAAATTCTGAAGCATTTGTATTTGGCCTTTTCTATGGTGCTTAATTACACTAGACTCATAAAACAGGACATGAGTTATGAAGGTACATGTACCAAGACAAACTACATAAATAACTGAGACTAATTTTAGCTTCACAGAATAATATAATATTGCTCAGCAGACTTTTGTTTATGTCATAAAACCTAATATTGCAAGTATTTTTTGAAAATACTTAAATTGACATTTTTGAATACAGATATTTTTGAGATAAAGATGCCATGAATGGGCCTTGCACTGGATTTGCTCATTTGAAATATAACAGTAAAAATTGGCACATGTTACTCCTATGACTTGGTTAGAAACAAAAAGAAGAAAAACATCAACACCTAACTAATTTATGGTTACTCCTGAAATATGAGTGCAGTTTTATGGTAGTTTGAATGGGAATGGCCCTCCTAGATTCATATATTTAAAACTTGATCATTAGGGAATGGAGCTACTTGACAGGGATTAGAAGGTGTGGCCTTATTGGAATAGATGTGTCATGGGGGGGTGGGCTTTAAGGCTTCAATTGCTCAAGTCAGCCTCAGTCTCTCTCTCTTCCTGATGCTTGCACATTTGGATACAGAACTCTCAGCTTCTCAACGCTATGTCTGACTTCATGCTGCCATGCTTCCTACAACGATGACAATGGACTAAACCCCTGAACTGTAAGCAAGCCCAAATTTAATGTTTTGTTTATAAATTTCCTTATCATAGTATGTCTTCACAGCAATAGAAAAATGACTAAGAGAGAAGTAAATAATCATTTCAAATGTAGAACATGGTATGTATAAAATGAATATTATGTGATTCATAGGTAGGCTATAAATTATAAGCTTACTAAACAGAACAATGTTTTGAACAAATTATATTCAATTTCTTTACATAAATAGTTTAATTGGAAGTGGATTGAAATTTAAGTTTTGCACATGCTAGTCAACTTTATTAATACATGAAATTCAGTTTCTGTACTGAAACTTGATTTAACTTATGTTTTTTATAAGCTTGTAACCATAATTAAATAGATGCACTATAGAAAAACTGACAAGAGGAAGTTTCTAATAATCATGCTATTATTAGTTGATTGCCACAATCTCTCTCTTTTTTCAAGATCTATACTAAGATATTTTTCATGTTCAGAGTAAGATAAAAATTGAAATTATTGTAATAGTAAAATGGGATGATAAAATGCAATGTTTCATCAGTATGAGTTGCCCAAAGTAATGTAGAAAAGGTAAATAGATTTTTCTCTGTGTTAAAATTTTTCATTTATGTACAGACTATATATACTAAACCAATTTTCAAAATGAACAACAAAACAGAAGTGAGGGCTCCTTAGCCAATTAAATGGAGCTAATTATTTGGAGAGAACATGTAGGGGGGTAGTAGGGAAGAAGACAAAGTTTGAAAAGTATGGCATAAGTATGAAAATAGCATGATGAATGTCACTACTTTGTAGGATCTTGTATGTTAATCTAAAAATCTAACATCGGTACCTCTCTCTTAAAATATGTGTGCCATGTAAATCATTTCATTATTCAGACATTTAATATTCTACTTGGTTCATAATTGTTAAGAAAAGGTTGTAACATTTAAAATGCCCTCATGTTTATTTCATTAGGTAGGTGCTATAATTTAAAACATAGCAAATAAGGAAACAATGCTATGGACACTTGTAATGGTCAAAACAAGCAACTTTCTAGGTTGGAATATGAGTCCCTGGGGAGACCCCTGTGTTCAAATTTTCTGGTTCTGTTGCTCTCCTTGTGGTGTTCCTGTCCTCTCCAGATCTTACTATTTCCCACTTCTTACTTAAGATTCCATGCACTTTGCCTATCAGTTGGCCTTAAGTCTCAGTGTCTGCTTTAATACATGCATGGAGATAACCTAGAATCCCTGCACAGATGTAGTCTATGACAGCGTAGTATCCAAGTGGGTTCCATAGTAATGGGAAGAGGGACTGCCTCTGACATAATCTGATAGGCCTGTTCTTCGATCACTTCCCCCTGAAGGGAGAGCAGTCTTACCAGGCCACAGAAGATGACAATGCAGCCATTCCTGGTGGGATCTGATAGACTAATATCAGAAGGAAGGAGAGGAGGACCTCCCCTATCAGTGGACTTGGGAGGGGCAAGCGAGAAGAAGGGGGAGGGAGGGGAGGGCTGGGAGGGGAGAAGGGAGGGGCTAATGGCGGGATACAAAGTGAATAAACTGTAATTAATAAAAAAGAAAAAATTAAAAAAATAAAAAACAAACAAACAAACAAAAAAACCAAACAACTTTCCTTCTGGGAAGAGAAGCAAAACTATCCCTACATCTATTACTTATTTTGCCAATTGTTGTTATAAAATACCTTAGAAAAATCACTACAGGAAAAATTTACTTTGGTTCACAGAATGTGGGTACCATCCATCATGCGGGAGAAGGCACGGTTGGGGAACATGGGTACAGGGTCCACAGTTACGAAGTAGGGAGGGACACACGCTGTGCTTGGCAGGTTGTCTCCCTTCTCATTTGATTATTCAATCTGGGTCCTAAGTCTATACTTTGAGACAAATGACATTTAGGCTGTGTCTTCCTTCTCTTGTCTCTGCTGAACTCCTTCACAAACATGCCCAGTGGTGTATCTCCTTGGAGACTTCCAAGGGTGTAATGTTAACAATGAAGTTTAACTATCACATCATACGAATGTAACAAGTGCGAGATTATAAAATTGGCATGCTTGAGATGAGGAAATCATGAGGATAATCTATCAACAATTGAAAGGAATATAAAAAACCATTTATAAAAATTGTATGGAATTTTGAAATGAGAGTTAGAGATATAAGCAAGTATATATGAAAAATAATCTTGATTCAATAAACAAAATTTGTAGATATTGAAATGAAGAGACTTTTCCATTTAGTAGGAGAGTTAATGCAAACATTTAGTACAATTCTAATAGCATTTCGTGGAGAAGTTACAAAGAGAATGGGAAAAAGATTAAAATAAAAAAAAATTTTGAGTATTATTGCCTATTTGAAAATTTATTTTGATTAAACACAAATATAAACAATCCAAATATAGCCTTTAGACATAGAAAGGTAATACAGAAAACATTAAAGACAATGAGATGATTTTAGAATATCAAGACCATGATGAATAAGTTTACTTGAGAGTAGATATTTTTCAAGCAGAAGGAGAAAAGGGAGAGTAGAAAAATGTAATGCTATTAAAGAATACATGTATGGATAGATAAAGAATAAAATATTTATAAATAATTAATTGTCCTTAATGGAAAATATATGCATGGGTATGTAAGTATTTTTCATATAAAATCAGAATATATTTTAAATGTATAACTAGATTTTATAAATCTATATATAATTTCATACTCCTATTTGTTACTATAATTTATTTGTGTTCTTAAGTATCATTGATTTTATAGATATATTATGAAACATTAATATTATACACTAGAAACAATGACTAATATTGAGAGCCAAAATAGATTCTAAAGCATTGGCTTGAAGATGGTGAAGGACTGGAACTCTAGAAAGACTCCATAAACATTTACAGGTTAATATTTATGAATCAGAAGTGTGTTCATAAGGATAATGTAGTATTCTAAACATGGTACTGGCTATTATTTAATTTTAAAAAACAGTATGAGTTAAATACAAGTTAGAAAACAGACAGATGAACAAAAATCACAGCAGGAAGAAAAAAACAAGAAAGTGTTACAATGCTCAGCACGGATTGCAATAAATCCTCAGGTGTCTCCAGTTTCACTCTTGTTGCTGTGTTAAATTATTCCTACTGAAGCAAGTTTGAGCAGAAAAGGTTTATGTTAGGTCACAATTCCAGGCTGGGGTCCATCACCTAGAGAAAGCCAAGATAGCATGGACTTGAAGCAACTGACCATATCATACCTTGTGCTGAGCTAAGACTCCTTTACACTCACTCTATGGCACAGTCCATTAGTGGCACCATTCATATTCAGAGTGTATCTTTCTTTTTAAATTTCATATAGCTTTTTTATTTTATTTTTCTATTAATTACACTTTATTCATTTTGTATCCCCCCATAAGCACCTCCCTCCTCCCCTCCCCATCCCACCCTCCCTCCCCTTTCTACATGCATGCCACTCCCCAAGTCCACTGATGGGGAGGTTCTCCTCTCCTTCTTTCTGATCTTAGTCTATCAGTTCTCATCAGAAGTGGCTGCATTGTTATCTTCTGTGGCCTGGTAAAGCTGCTCCCCCCTCAGGGGGAGGTGATCAAAGAGCAGGCCAATCAGATTATGTTGAGCCTGATGGCCAACTCTCGGGCAGAGTGAATGGAATTTTATGTAAGAAGTGGGAAATAGTAAGAGTTGGAGAGGACAGGGTCTCCACAAGGAGAGCAACAGAACAAGAAAATTTGAACACAGGGAACTTCCCAGAGACTCATACTCCAACCAACGACTATTCATGGAGATAACCTAGAACCCCTGCACAGATGTAGCCCATGGCAGTTCAGTGTCCAAGTGGGTTACATAGTAATGTGAAGAGGGACTGCCTCTGACATAATCTGATTGGCCTGCTCTTTGATCACCTCGCCCTGAGGGGGGAGCAGCCTTACTAGGCCACAGTAGAGGACAATACAGCCACTTTTGATGTGAACTGTTAGACTAAGATCAGAAAGAAGGAGAGGAGAACCTCCCCTATCAGTGGACTTTGGGAGTGGCATGCATGCAGAAAAGGGTGGGAGGGTGGGATCGGGAGGGGAGGAGGGAGGGGCTTATGGGGGATACAAAATGAATAAAGTGTAATTAATAAAATAAAAAAAGAAATAAATAAAATTAAATTAAAAAAGAAAAAAATAAAGAGCTTCTTTAAAAATTACACACACACACACACACACACACACACACACACACACACACATATAACTTTGCCTGACACAAAACTAAAATGTAGAATGAAGACTTTTAAATCTCCTCATCCAAATGTTTATAACTTGTCCATTTTATGTATGTGTGATGCTTTTTTCCTCCAGAATGTATTAAAGGCTTTAAGCAAATAAATGTTTACATAAATTGACTCTCCACCACAACACTCAAAAGTATATAAAATAAAAGTGAATTCAAAATTCACAAAAAGTAAGATCATATTTGATGAATAAATACTACTTAAATTTGTCAGTTTAACTTACGTTGGCATTTCAAGTTACCGACATTAAATAATATGGGATTGCTTTGTAAACCAAGTAGAATTAGTGGTCAAATAATTTTATTGTGAGAACTTGATGTTTAAGATTACAAAGTTTTAAATTAAGCATACAAAGAAATAGAAGGCTGCAGGGCTCACCTCAGCAGCAGAACAAAATTGCGCATGTATTCAACTGTTCAACATTTTTGCTTTTTTCATGGCTACTGTGGATATTCCATTAAAACAATTTGAAGCAGTCTTGGAGATAATAGCTAGCTTTGTCTAATAGCTCATAAAATCTTCATGAGTAATCCAAACAATTGTTAAGAGGAAGTGATTAAAATAGATGTTAGAAGGAAAATGGCTTATGAGTATACTTTCCAAACATAATTATAATTTTTTACAATTAAACTTAAAAAATAGCTGAGTAAATATCTTTGATAATTTACATTCTTTGAATTTTGCTAAGCTAAATAATGGACATTCATTGAAAAACTAGTTAATTTCCAAATCAAATAAAACATTAAATTATTAATTACTCAACAGAAGCCCCATCATGTCTATTTTTGAATTACTACAGGATAGCTAAATAACACAAGCATTGATTGTGGAGATTATTAAATTGTGCACTTGTAGATTTATCAAATGACAAAATACTGATGTGACAGGTCACAATTCCTTTCTTTAAAAAAAAAATAGGCTCTTGTCTCCTACAATTCTTCCTCACCACAGTTTCATCTCCCTCTAGTCCTCCCAGATCTTCCTTCCACTTCCCTTTGCCCCAGATCCTCTCTCAGCATTTGTCTTCAGAAAGCAACATACAAACATGACAAAACAAGATTAAAAAAAAAAAAAAAGACAAAGCAAAAGCTCTCATTTCAAGACTAGACAAGGCAACCCAATAGGAGAAAAAGACTCCTGAGAGTTTTCTTTTGTTTGTTTGTTTTTCTAGTTTCTTAAGGAAAATAAGTTTACTATGCTTTAGGGCCTGTAATACGCAAATAAAGCTACTAAAAGGAATTTGAAGAATAATTCATACACAATGACATAAGTCATATAGTTGGTGAACAATAATTGTATAAGTAACAGGAAAACACTGTTATTTTATTTTATTTTTTATCTTTTTTATTTTTTATTAATTACAGTTTATTCACTTTGTATCCCCCCATAAGTCCCCCCCTCCTCCCCTCCAAGCCCCACCTTCCCTCCCTCTTCTTCTCGGTTGCCCCTCCCAAGTCCACTGATGGGGAGATCCTCCTCTCCTTCCTTCTGATCTTAGTCTATCAGATCCCATCAGGAATGGCTGCATTGTCATCTTCTGTGGCCTGGTAGGGCTGCTCTCCCCTCAGGGGGAGGTGATCAAAGAACAAGGCCTATCAGATTATGTCTGCCTCTGTTATTTTATTTTTTAAGGAAATTGTTATACCTATATAAAAATGAATGTTCTGACGTCCCCCAATAAAAAAATAAAATCAGGGAATAACCTGAGGAAAGTTGCAGAAATTTTATGAAAAGGATTTCTTATGAATCTTGCTGGATAAAAGTTAAGTAAATGTATTTCTAAGATTTATTTAATGAAGTGTTAATATCGAAGTATATTATTTGATTCAAAATTAAAAATATTCCCACCAGCAGTGGAGGAGGGTTCCCCTTTCTCCACAACCTCTCCAGCATGTGTTATCGCTTGAGTTTTTCATCTTGGCCATTCTGATGGGTGTAAGGTGATATCTCAGGGTCGTTTTGATTTGCATTTCCCTGATGGCTAATGAGCATGAGCATTTCTTTAAGTGTTTTTCTGCCATTCGATATTCCTCTGTCGAGAATTCTCTGTTTAGCTCTGTTCCCCATTTTTTAATTGGATTACTTGGATTGCTGCTTTTCAGCTTCTTTAGTTCTTTGTATATACTGGATATTAGTCCTCTGTCAGATAAAGGGTTAGTGAAGATTCTTTCCCAATCTGTAGGCAGTCGTTTTGTTTTGATGACGGTATCCTTTGCTTTACAGAAACTTTTCAGTTTCATGAGGTCCCATTTATTGATTGTTGCTCTTAGAGCCTGTGTTGTTGGTGTTCTGTTCAGGAAGTTGTCTCCTGTGCCAATGAGTTCTAGGGATGGGGAAAGGATAGGAGCTCCACAAGGACCAAATATACCTGGGCACAGGGTCTTTTCTGAGACTGACATTCAACCAAGGACCATGTATGGATATAACCTAGAACCTCCACTCAGATGTAGCCTGTGGTAGCTCAGTAACCAATTGGTTTCCCAAAGTGAGGGTAACAGGGACTATTTCTAACAGGAACTCAATGACTGGCTCTTTGGTCTCCCCACCCCCGAAGGGAGGAGAAGTCCTGTTAGGCCACAGAGGAGGGCTTTACAGCCAGTCCTGAAGATACCTGATAAAACAGGATCAGATGAATGGGGAGGAGGTCCCCCCATCAGTGGACTTGGAAAGGGGCACGGTGGAGATGAGGGAGGGAGGGAGGGATTGGGAGGGAATGAGGGATCGGGACACGGCTGGGATACAGAGTTAATAAAATGTAATTGATAAAATAAAAAAAAAACTAAAGAAGTTAAACAGCAAAAAAAAAAACAAAATTAAAAATAATTTTTTCTGTTAAAATAATAAAATTTCTTGACATATGCTATTTTTTTTTGGTAGAAAGAAGAAATTTTTTTGCTTTGAAAACAATTCCATTTCTTTTCAAACTCATTTTGTATTCTCATGACATCTTTATCTGTTATTTGATTATTGAAGAAAACTATTATTATTATTACTGAAAGAACTAAATTGTTTAAAATATATCTTTGAAGTTTTAATTCTCACTGGCATTGTTTTACAGTACTTGTGAAAATTCTTAACCATATGTTTAAATAATTAGATTTTTGAAGATTTTTCTTCTTTCTTTCTTTCTTTCTTTCTTTCTTTCTTTCTTTCTTTCTTTCTTTTTTCTTTATTATTTTTATTAATTACAATTCATTCACATTGTATCCTCCCTATAGCTCCCTCCCTTTTCCCCTCCCAATCCCACCCTCCTCTCCCCTCTCCACCCATGTCCCTACCCAAGTCCAGTGATGGGGGAGGTCCACCTCTCCTTCCTTCTGAACCTAGTATCTCAGTTCTCATCAGGAGTGGCTGCATTGTCTTCCTCTGTGGCCCAGTAAGACTGCTCCCCCCTCCAGGGGAGGTGATCAAAGAGCAGGCCAATCAGTTCATGACAGATACAGTCCCTGTTCCCATTACTATGGAACCCACTTGGACACTAAGCTGCCAAGGACTATATCTGTGCAGGGGTTCTAGATTATCTCAGTGGATGGTCCTGCACCAAACTAAAGTCAAAAAGTGGATCAAAGACCTAAATATAAAACCAGATACAATAAACCTGTTAGAAGAAAAAGTGGGGAAAAGCCTTGAACTCATTGGCACAGGAAACAACTTCCTGAACACAACACCAACAGCACAAATTCTAAGGTCAACAATCAATAAATGGGACTGCATGAAACTGAAAAGCTTCTGTAAAGCAAAGGACACTGTTGTCAGAACAAAAAGACTGCCTATAGATTGGGAAAGGATCTTCACCAACCCAATATCTTACAGAGGGCTAATATCCAGAATATATAAAGAAGTCAAGAAGTTAAACAGCAACAAATCAGTTAATCCAATTAAAAAATGGTTGGCTACCATAAAAAGCTAAAATGTTACACTCAGGATGCTAGGCTAAGCACTGCACTCAGGGTCAGCAGCTTTCGACCCAGAGAAGAGCATGTCTGATTGCATGCGGGTTGATGCCCCAGGTCCCGCCTCTGAGAAAAAGGTATCAGACGGGTCTGATGCTCTTTGGGTGGATGACACCTAAATGAACATTGGTACAAAGTCCCAATTTATTTCTAATATCAGAGATCAGACCTCTATTCTTGCCTGATGCGTCTAAAACAAAAAGGGGGAACTGTAGAGAGCTGCGTAATGCTGTGCCTTAAAGATGGAGCTGGTTTCCGCCTTCCACCTTCCCGATGGTGAGTGTTCTCTGTCACAAACAACTCCACATTTGGCTAAGGCTGAGGATCTGGCTTGCTTCCATGTATGTGGACCTATCTGCATTGCCCACGAGGCATGCTGGGGTTGGCTACCCAGAGGCTATTTAAGCTGTGGGCTGGCTTTCCCCAGTGTCAGAAGATTGTTCAAGGTTCCTGAGAAGAACAAAAAAAAAAAAAAAAAAAAAAAAAAAAAAAAAAAAAAAAAAAAAAAAAAAAAGATCAGAAAGAAGGAGAGGAAGACCTCCCCTATCAGTGGACTTGGGGAGAGGCATGCATGCAGAAAGGGAGGAGGGTGGGACCGGGAGGAGAGGAGGGAGGGGCTTCTGGGGGGATACAAAAGGAATAAAGTGTAATTAATAAAAGTTAAATAAAAATAAAAAAATGAGATACAGAGATTTTTTTCTTTTTATAATTTTTATTTTTATATTAGTTACAGTTTATTCACTTTGTATCCCAGCTCATTTCCTCCCTTTTTCAAGTCCACTAACAGGGGAGGTCCTCCTCCCCTATCTTCTAACCCTAGCCCATCAGGTCTCATCAGGACTGGTTGTGTTGTCTTCCTCTGTGGACTGGTAAAACTGCTCCCCCCTCAGGGGGAGGTGTTCAAAGAGCCAGCCACTGAGTTCATATCAGAGACAGTCCCTATTCTCTTTACTAGGGAACACACTTGGAAACTGAACTGTCATGGGCTACCTCTGTGTTCTAGGTTATCTCCATGAATGGTCTTTGGTTGGAGTATCAGTCTCAGAAGAGACCTCTGGGCTCAGATTTATTGGTTCTTTTGCTCTCCTTGTGGATCTCCTGTACCCTCCAGGTTTTTGTATCTCCCCTTCGTTCATAAAATTCCCTGCATTCTGTCTAAACTTGGTGATGAGTCTCAGCATCTGCTTTAATACACTGCTGGGTAGAGTCTTTCAGAGGCCCTCTGTGATCGGCTCCTGTCCTGTTTCCTGTTTTCTCCCTCTTCTGATTTCCATCCCTTTTGCCTTTCTGAGGATTAGTCATCTTACCCTGGGTCCACCTTCTTGCTTAATTTCTTTAGGTGTACAGAATTTAGTATGTTTATCCTATATTACATTTCTAATTTCCACTTATAAGTGAGTATGTATCATGCGTGTCTTTCTTCTGGAATACCTCACTCAGGATGATCTTTTCTAGTTCCTACCATTTGCCTGCAGATTTCATGATTTCCTTGTTTTTAAATGCTGAGTAGTATTTCATTGTGTAAATTTACCACAATTTCTGCATCCATTCCTCATCTGAGGGTCATCTAGGTTGTTTCCAGATTCTGGCTATTAAGAATAAAGCTGCTATGAACATGGTGGAACAAATGTCCTTGTTGTGTACTTGAGTATATTTTGAATATATGCCTAGGAGTGGTACAGCTGCTATCTTAAGGAAGCACTATTCCTAATTGTCTGATAAAAAACCAGATTGATTCCCAAAGTTGTTGTACAAATTTCCATTCCCACCAAAAATGGAGAAGGGTTCCCCTTTCTCTACATCCTCTCCAGAATATGTTGTCACTTTTTTTGATCTTAGCCATTCTGGTGGATGTAAGGTGAAATTTCAGGGTCATTTGATTTGCATTTTCCTGAGGACCAAGGACATTGAGCATTTCTTTAAGTATTTCTCTGCCATTCTATATTTCTCCATAGAGAATTCTCTATTTAGCTCTGTGCCCTATTTTTTAATTGGAGTACTTGATTTGTTGCTGTTTAACTTCTTGAGTTCTTAATATATTCTGGTTATTAGCCCTCTGTCAGATATAGGGTTGGTGATTATTCTTTCCTAGTCTGTAGGCTGTTGTTTTGTTCTGAAGACAGTGTTCTTTGCTTAACAGAAGCTTTTCAGTTTTATCAGTTCCCGTTTGTTGATGTTGATCTTAGAGCCTGTGCTGTTGGTTTTCTGTTTAGGAAGTTGTCTCCTATGCCAATGAGTTCAAGGCTCTTCCTCACTTTTTCTTTTAACAGATTTAGTGTGTCTGGTTTTATGTTGAGGTTTTTGATACACTTGGACTTTCGTTTTGTACATCAGGACAAATATGGATCTATTTGCATTTTTCTACAGTAGATATTCAGTTAAAACAGCACCATTTATTCAAAATGCTGTCTTTTTTTTCCAATGTATGGTGTTTGGCTTCTTTGTCAAAAATCAAGTATGTATAGGTGTTTGGGTTTATTTCTGGGTCTTCTGTTTGATTCCATTGATCCACCATTCTGTTTCTTTGCCAGTACCATGCAGTTATTAGTACTATTGCTCTGTAGTACAGCTTGAGATCATGGATGGAGATACCTCCAGATGATCAGTTGATGTGGAGGATAGTTTCAGCAATTTGCGTTTTTTTTTGTTTTGTTTTGTTTTTAGTTGTTTTCATATAGTTGACAATTACTCTTTTAAAGTCTGTAAATAATTGTGTTGGTATTTTGATGGGAATTGCACTGAATATGCGGATTGCTTTTGGTAGAACAGCCATTTTCACTGTTAATTCTACTGATCCATGAGCATGGGAGATGTTTCACCTTCTGATAGATTCTTCAATTTCTTTTTTCAGAGACTTGAAATTATTTTTCAAACAGGTCTTTGACTTGCTTGGTTAGAGTCACATCAAGGTACTTTATGTTATTAATGGCTATTATGAAGGGTGTGGTTTCCCTAATTTCTTTCTCAGCCCTTTTGTCTTTTGTATATGAAAGGGCTTCTAATTATTTTGAGTTGATTTTGTATACAGTCACTTTCTGAAGGTGTTTATCAGCTGAAGGAGTTCTCTGATTGAATTTTTGGGGTCACTTATGTACACTAACATATCTTCTGCTAATAGTGATACTTTGACTTCTTCCTTTCTGATCTGTATAAACTTAATTTCCTTTAGTTGTCTTATTGCTCTAGCTAGGACTTCAAGTACTATGTTGAAGAGATATGGAGAGAGTGGGCAGCCTTGCCTTGTCCCTGATTACAGTGGGATTGATTTAAGTTTCTCTCCATTTAGTTTGATGTTGGCTATATGCTAGCTGTATATTGCCTTTACTATGTTTAGTTATGTACCTTGGAGCCCTGCTCTCTCCAAGACTTTAAATATGAATGTGTGTTGGATTTTGTTTGATCAAGATTTTAAAAATCAAATTTACTGTTTAACCAAAAATTGATTTTTTTTGTCTTTTCAGATGAGTCACTGAAATGTCTGGAATCACTTACATGGCTTAAATATATTTAATATTTATTTCATTTTACCTATTTGAATGTTTTGCCTCATCGATCTCTATGTGTATACCACATTTAAACCTGGAACTGGCAGAGGTAAGATGATGGCATCAGATTCGTTGGAATTAGAATTAAGAGTAGTTATGAAGCCATCATGGAACTGAAGCCAGATCCTCTGCAAAAGCAACAAGTGCTCTTTAATCACTGGGCCATTTTATAGATGTTAAAACAATTAGGCTTATTTGTTACAAGTTTATGCCACCTGTGTCGAAAGGGCATTAAAATTTATTGGGTTTTATTTACATGAAAAGATTAATACTGAACATGATCCAAAACTTTCATCACATTCATTAAATAGTCATAGGTCTTTGTGATGATTAAATGCTAATTTCACTGGTTTTGGGAATCAACTTAAGAGGGAATTCTCTGAGAAAGCCAATGAATGAATTTCATTATTTTTTCTTTATTTCTCCTTTTACTGAAAATGGATTATTTCCTTATACAGTAAAAGCTGACTATAGTTTCCCCTTCCTCTAGTCTTGCCAATTCTTCTCCACCTCCACCCCCTCTAGATTCACTCTGTTTCTCATTACAAAAGAAAAGACTTCTAAGAGGAACTACTAAACATGACAAAATAAAATGTATGATAAAGAGTCAACATAACACTGAAGCTGGACAAGGCATTTCAACAGAAGCAAAAGAGCCCCCTGAGCAGATACAAGAGTCAGAGGCTCACTTGTTCACACATTCAGGAGTCCCATAAAAGTGCTAAACTGATCGCTATCGTGAGAGTGGTATAGAACCATGTATGCCTTATGCTTTCTGCTTCACTCTCTGTGAGCTCTTATGAGCCTTGCTAAGTATTTCAGAGGACTTGTTCCTCTGGTGTACTCTATCCCATCTGACTGTTTTACTGTCTCTCCTTCTTCCATGAGGGTTCCCTGAGCTCTGAGAGCAGAAATTTGATGGAGACATCTTATCCATTCAGAACTGTATGTTCCAAGGACTCTTTCCAAATACAGTTTTGCTGTGGGTCTCTATATCTGTTCTCATCTGCTGCAGGGGGAAGCTTCTGATGATGACTGAGAAGGTCACTGATCTGTGACTATAACAGAATATTATTAAAAGTCATTTTATTGACTTTTTATAAAGATCAGTAGTGTTTGCTTTTACTCTGGGTCTCTATGCTATATTCTAGTTCAGCATCACCCAAGCTATGTCAGGTATGAGTTTCATCTCATAGAATGGGCCTTAAGTCAAATAAGACATTTGTTGGCCATCCCAGAGGTTCTGTACCACTGTTGTACTTGAATATCTTGTAGAAAAAAGAGATTGTAGGTCAAAGGTGTTGCAGCTGGGTTGGTGTTTATGGTGTTTTGTTTTGTTTTGTTTTGGTAGCTTTCAGAGTATCTTCTGCACCAAAGACTATAGAACAAAGGGGTGAAGGCTCCATGTAGGCATGAGCTTGACTTCTCCATGCTCATTGAGTTGCGTGGGTGCTGCACTTGGCAAGGGGTCTCCACTGTTTATTTGTAGAGACCAACCCAGTTTTAACAACAGCCTGGAATGTGGGAATTTTCATTGGGCCTCTTGGTCAATAACTCAATTGAATGTAACCCAGTCCCACAACTAGACTTGGGACTTGGTGACAAGAAATGGGCAGTTGGGAATTATTTTGAGACTTCATTAGGATCACCTTTATATAATTTTTGAAAGTTTCCACTTCAATAGATCTCCATATCATCCCTCAAATAACCTCCCATTCCATCTGTCTCTCCATCCATTACTTCCCTCAATCCTATGTCTCTTCCTTCACTCCACCTGATTTCTATCCTTACCAACCTTCAATCTACCCTTATATTCTGCTTTATTTTTCCTTCCCAGGGAGATCCATGTGTACCCCCTTTTTTATACTTGATGTCTCTGGTTCTGTGTATTATAGGTTGGTTATAGTTAATTGCTAATATCCATACATAAGTGAATATGTACTATATTTATCTTTCTGGGTCCAGAGTACCTCATTTAGGAGGTACCTCATTCAGGGTAATTTTTTTCTAGTTTCATTCACTTGACTGCAAATTTTATGCCATTTTATTAACATAATACTCCATTGTGTAAATATATCATATTTTCTTTATCTTTTCTCTTGTTGAGGGTCATATAGGTTGTTTCCAGTTTCAGGATATTATAAATAAAGCTGCAATGACCATGTGTTCTGTGGGAACATGAAATGTTCTTTGGTTGTATGCCCAAGAGTGGTATAGCTTTCTGAGAAACACCATATTGATTTACATAGTGGCTGTACAAGTTTGCAAATGCACCAGCAATGGACAAGTGTTCCCCCCCTTTTTTTTTTCTACATTCTGTCCAGAATGAGGTATCACTTGTGTTTTTTTTAACTTTTTTAATTTTAATTATTAGTTACATTTTATTAACTCTGTATAGCAGATGTATTCAGCTCCCACATTCCCTCCCAATCCCATCCTCCCTCCCTTATATCTTCCCTTCCCCTTTCCGAGTCCACTGATAAGGGAGGACCCCTCCCCTTTCATCTGACCCTGTTTTATCAGGTATCTTCAGGACTGGCTGCAAAGTCCTCCTCTGTGACCTAGCAGGACTGACCTCCCTTGGGGGGTGGGGAGGTCAAAGAGCCTGCCATTGAGTTTGTGTCAGAAATAGTCCCTGTTCCCCTTACTAGGGAAAATCAATTGGTCACTTGTGGTTTTGACTTTAGCCATTCTGACAGGTATAAAATGGGAACTCAACGTAGTTTTGATTTGCTTTTCCTTGATGGCTAAGGATGTTGAACATTTTTCTTTTTCCTTTTTTTTTTATAGTTTATTATTTTTATTTATTACAATTTATTCACTTTGTATCCTGGCTGTAGCCACCTCCATCTCTTCCCAGCCCTACCCACCCTCTTTCTTGTTCCCCTATACCTCTTCCCTAGTCCACTGATAGGAGAGGACCACCTCCTCTTCTATCTGACCCTAGCCTATCAAGTCTCATCAGGGCTGGCTGCATCATCTTTCTCTGTGGCCTGGCAAGGCTGCATTCCCCAGGGAGAGTTGTTCAAAGAGCAGGCCACTGAGTTCATGTCAGAGACATCCACTGTCCCCCTTATTTGGGAACCCACTTAGAAACTGAGCAGAATGTCTAGGTCCTCTCTATGCATGGTCCTTGGTTGGAGTATCGGTCTCCGCGCCCCCGCCCCCTCCCGGGCTGAGGATTTTGTGTTCTGTTGGTTTTCATGTGCAGTTCCTGTCCCTCCCCTACCTCCAGGTCTTTCTATCTCCTTCTTCTTCCATAAGGCTTCCTGCACTCTGCCCAAAGTTTGGCTATGAGTCTCAGTATCAACATTTCTCAGCCATTTAAGTTTGCTTTATTGAGAAGTTTCTGTTTAGATTTGTTACCCATTTTTAATTGGATTATTTGGTTGTTTGGTGCCTAGTGTCTTGAGTTTTCTATATATTTTGGATATTAGTCCTCTATCAGATGTGGAGTTAGCAAAATTCTTTTCCCATTCTGTAGGCTGCCACCTTGCCTGAATGAAAGCATCCTTTGCCTTATAGAAACATTTCAGTTTCATGAGGTCTTGTTTATTAATTAGTGATGTTAGTGTCTGTGTTATCAGTGTTCTGTTCAGGAGGTTGTCTCCTGTGAAAAAGAGTTTAAGGTATTCTCCATTTTCTGTTCTGTAACGTTCAGTGTATCTGGTTTTATGTTGAGGTCTTCGATCCATTTAGAATTGAGTTTTTGTTCAGGGTGATACATATGAATCCACTTGCCTTCCTTTGAATGCAAACATCTACTTGATGTGCACAATTTGTTAAAGATACAGTGTTTACTTCTGGATTCTTTACTAAAAACCAGGTATCTGTGAGTGTGTTTATTTGTCTGTGTCTTCAGTTCAATTCCATTGATTAACATGTCTGTTTTATGTCAATGCCATGCGGATTTTATAACTATAGCTCTGTAGAAAGTCTATAAAATACTTTACTTGCAAATGGAATCCAAGAGCACATAAAAAAGATTATCTACTATGATCATCTAGGCTCCATCCCAGTGATGCAGGGATAGTTCAATGTACAAAAATCATTAAGTGTAATTTACCATATAACCCAACATAAAAAAAATGATAATCTTAATAGATGTGGAAAAGGCCTTTGACAAAATCCAACACTCCTCCATTATAGAAGTCCTGAAGAGTGAGTTTCTGGATTAGGGTTAGGGTAAAGGTTGGGGTTAAGGTTAGAGTTAGATGAATGATTGGTATAAACTTCAGAAGACAACCATTGTACCTGCTACCATGTGAGCAAAAGCAGTTTCTTGGGGATGACTAATGTAGCTTCCACAGTCATTCTATTTTGCAAACCAAGACTGTTTCTGGATTGTATTTGTGATTCTCATTCTACCTGGGATATATTGTTAAGTTACAAGTCTATTAACTGTCTTTAATACATAGAATTTGAACTCAGAGCCTCAGTTAGCAGTCTGTTCTAGTCATTCACTATTGATTTTCCTTATCCTCCTTGTTCATTGTAATCATCTTTAATAGTTGTTATTGCTGTTTTTTATTTGTAAAGTCTCCGTGTAGGGAACATACTTCAGTCTCGGGTATCACCTTCTTGACAGCTATCATTGTAAACCTTCTAGGATGCTTTCCTCCCTCCACAGTTTAAAATGCCTGTTTTCATCCATCAACAGCATACCAGATAGTTTTCCTCCTATTGGAATGAAAGAACAATTGCTTGATTTCACAGTTTATGAGTTCAAAATAGTGACAGAAAAGCTAAGCATGATGGTGATGGGTAGTCATGACATTAATGCTGGAAGTGGGCTTGACTGTATCAACCCATTATCTGTTGCTTCCAAAAAATGTTTGAGGTGGTATTCTTATACTTATAGCATGCTTGACTAGTCCACAGGCTTAGAAATTAAAGAGAATAATGCAAGTGTACTCAGAAATTCTAGTAAGGGATTATGGTTGAGCCACCATATTGGGATAAGTAGAAAAGAAAAAGAGTACATATAAAGGACCAATCTCATGCAATGAATGCTCATTATGATATGATACTCTCAAAAGAACTAACCAAAATTTCTTTTTTTTCTTTTTTTTATTATTTTACCCTTTATTTGTTTTTAAATTAGTATATAAAATAATGAGTTTCATTATGGGATTTACATACAGATTTTGATTTTTTTTTAAATTTTTCATCAATTACACTTTATTCATTCTGCATCCCCCCATGAGCCCCTCCCTCCTCCCCTCCCAATCCCACCCTCCCTCCTCCCTCTGCTTGCATGCCACTCCCCAAGTCCACTAATAGGGGAGGTTCTCCTCTCCTTTCTGATCTTAGTCTGTCAGTTCACATCAAAAGTGGCTGTATTGTCCTCTACTATGGCCTGGTAAGGCTGCTCCCCCCGCAGAGGGAGGTGATCAAAGAGCAGGCCAATCAGATTATGTCAGAGGCAGTCCCTCTTCACATTACTATGTAACCCAATTGGACTCTGAACTGCCCTGGGCTACATCTGTGCAGGGGTTCTGGGTTATCTCCATGAATAGTCCTTGGTTGGAGTATGAGTCTCTGGGAAGTTCCCTGTGTTCAAATTTTCTTGTTCTGTTGCTCTCCTTGTGGCCAAAATTTCTTAAAAGTTTCATTAATCCCTTCTAGGAACACAGTTAGCTCATTTGAGAACCCTAACTCTTAAATATCCCTCTGTTTTCCACTATTGCAGTACTCAGATTCTAGAACAGGAACCTGGGGAAGAAACACATCTAAACCATAGTGCTGAAGAAAGTGTGGAGAGATTGTGATAATGGTAAATTGGGAGGCCATTAGACTGGCTGAGGCCCTCTAAATTGTTACACATACACACACACACACACATACACACACACACACACACACACACATGCACCCATGCACACACACATGCACACATAGGCTTGAATAACCCATAAGGCATCTTGTCACTGAAGAAACCTGATCCTTCTTCATCCACAATTGATTACCTGAAGTTCTCCCTCTAGGCATTGGGGCCTTATAAAATTCCCAATTCTCTTCTGCATGATTACTGCTGTGATCATTTTTCAGGCTTTTGTGATTTCATGGGTTTTGCTTCCCTGTCATGTCCAGAAGACATCTGATATAAGAGGTTCTTGTGCCTTGTCCCTCATAATCTTTCCAGCTGCTCTTCCATAATATTACCCAAGCCATAGGTTTAAGTTTTGTATTGTAGAAATGTTATTTGAATCTGAGAACCCAGTGAGCATTTGTTCTCTACATTTTGACAAGTTGTGGATGTCTGCATTAGTTTTCATCTGCTGAGGAAAGAAGATTGTTTGATAAAGGGTGAGAGCTATACTCATCTGTGGGTATATTGACAAATATTTAAAATACAAGTAGAAGCTGTATTTTTTTAGAAGACCTCTAATGATCTAAAGAGACTTCATAAAAATACTGCAGTACAATATACCAGAAAAATAAAGTATTCCACATAAAAAAAAAAAAGAAAAATGATAGATTTCTCATCTAGGATCTGTGACCTATTCAGCCATAGGTACTTGGCTGGGTTTGGAGTACCAGTAATGAATGCCCTTGTACTAAGCAGGCCTTTAGTCCTGTTCAACATCTGTTGGTTAACCCCAACATATAAACAACACTATTTCACCATGGATGACATCTTGCTTGGTTGATCATTGCTAAGATTTTCAGTCTTAACACCTGGACAGGACTGCTGCATTCTTTATTGGAAGCTTGCATAACACCTGCCGTGGTAGCCATCAAATGAGAGGCTTCCAGGTCAGTTCCATCATGATTCTTCCCACTTCGGTCCCTGGAGTGTGTAGTTTCTTCAGCAATAGGATCTCAAATCTTACTTTAAATATTCCTTTCCCTTTCTCTGGGGAATGAAAAATTAATCTGGGAGCAGAAAGGCCAGTGGATCAGATACATGCAGTCATGCAATGTGATTTTTGACTTGGTAAAGTGTTAGATTGATAACAACCAGTTCCAAAGCATGGAACTGTTGCTCCTATCTACACATTTTATAATTCTGGAAAACACAATTATTGTTTTTGTTTGTTGGTGTTTTCATAACAGCCTGTTTATGTATATTTAGGTAGGAAAACACATTCTTTATGGGATGGAATTTGAATGGAGACAGCTGTTTCTCTTAGATGCTTTAGATTTTTCTTTTCTGTAATATATTTAAATTGCATGATAGACTTTAGGTTGTAGATAAAAATATAGAATAAACTTGTTTATTTTTATGGTCCAAATTGACTACTCTTAGCAATGTATCACAAGCCACAAGATTGCAATACAAGAAGATTATAAACTGATGACTAATAATGGTAACACAAAACATTAAGGCAAATGACATTTACATAAGTATCTTGATCTTAATACATGTAATTTACATATGAAAATTTAATCACCATAGAGATAAACAGCTGCAATGTTTAATTAAACTCTCCACACAAAATCAGTCTGCAAGAAGTAGTTTGTCATTGCTAATTCATCACAATTCTCTTAAGTATTCTTTAAAATAAAAATGCAAAATAAATGACTCTTATTGATAATTTAACTTCTGGTTACTTTGTATTTTAATTGTATCATCAAAGCCTGTTGAGAATACGATAAAGATTCGAGGGTCATTTTCACTCTGTTCAGAAGGCAAAACATAAATATATAGAAAACAAATGCATTTGTTTACAAACTTGTAAGGGTCATCAGCAAAACAGCACAAAGCGTAATTTAAGGAATTTTAATGCCAAAATAAGTGTGGGTGGTGAATGGATGTAAATGTCTTTCTCAGTGCAGCTTTTAAAGAAAGAATGTATTTTATACGGGAATTAATGCCAGCATTAGGAAAGAAGGAAAGCACGCTCGCTGTGAGCTTAGAATACATAAAAAATCAAAACAAACCTTAATTGTAATTTTTGAGTACAAAAGCACTAACAAATAGAAAGTGGGAGACAATCACATAAATAAATATTTTAGGAAGTCATCTTTGGGCAAATGACCTTTCAAAAAAGAAAAAATGTATATATATATATATATATATATATATATATATATATAATACCCCCCAACAAACAAAAAATATATCTGCTTCTGTGTGCCTTATTTGCCTAAGTATATGTATCTATCAATATATTCATTTAAAGATTGAAGCATATCTTCATACTAATGAGGTCCACCAAAGTAACAATTAGTTAGAATGTTCAGGAACGCTATGTTCAGGAACGCTATGTTCAGAAATATATTTTCATGTTCAGGAACAGTAAAACTTTCTTTGCACAAACATATTTTTAAAAGAAATATAAGGGAGTAAGTTATAGTTATGGAAAAGCAGTGGATTTGGGGTATTGAAAACTCTGATTCGAATCTTTAAGGTTTTGCACGTAAGTTTAGGTGGTAGGAAAGCAACACAATGAAAGGCTGCATGGTCTGTTGAAAAAAGAGGTAAACCCAAACTGAACCTTGAAAATGACTTCCCCCATTGTTTGCTATAATATGCTTTAATGTTCAAGCATCCAAGTTCTGTCTAAATGTGTTTCCCAATTTGTAAGAGTTGTCTAGACCAAATAAAACCTGTCATTAAAAGTATACTGATGCAACATCATTTAATGTCATTATACATTTCAAAGATAAGGTTTTTCTCTTGAAATAACCCTTTCCAAGCCTGCTGTGGTGGCACATAACTCCATATGCATTACTTGGAAGGCAGTTCCAGGTGGAGTTCTGTGAGCTTAAGACCAACCTGGTATACACAACAAATTCGGGGCAAACAAAGGCTATCTAGTGAGATCCTGTCTCAAAGAAAATGACATTTTACTTCTGTTAAGCCATAAGCATATGTTATTCTTATATCTATGCTGAAATTAAGCACACCTCAAAACAGCAAATCTTGAAGAACAAACCAAAAAACTTAAGACCAGTGGCCAACACATCTGGACAACCAATTCTATGTGAAAATTATTATAATCATTCATATTGATTTCTGTATTTTATATGAAATGCAATAAATCTTGGAGCTGGGTTACTCTCAGTTTCTCCTTTGTAAATTAGTGCTGTGGCTTAGATCGTCTTAGTAACTTTATGCATGAATGTCCACAATTTTGCATTTTAAATATTTAAATATCCCAAGCCAATTTTGGGAAAATAGATCAAGACAAATTTCTGGTATACTACATTTTAAAGTTTTCTCGAGAATATACATGTTTTATTACAGAGTCTTAGAAATTGTAATACATTTGACATTACAGTTTATCCGGTCTGGATAGTCACATATATACTTAAGGGACTAGAGAAAGGGAGAAAGGAGACTCTAAATAAATTATTTAATATGTATTTGTTAATCTGTCTTTTCCTGAACTTTAAGTATGCTAATTAGAACTCAAAGAGTACTTTTCTACATGAACAAATGTTTTAATAAATGTTCCATTGATTCAAAGCTTTTCTTTTGATGAATATTATTTTTAAATATACTTACACTGTACCATAAGTTAAAAGGGAATCTTGATATTTTTCAGTCTTGTATATTTGATTTCCCAAATACAATTATGCATTTCTATACTCATATTCTAGTAGTGTATTTCCTTAATAACAGGAATAGCCATAGAATAACAGAAGTATCATATAGAGAAGCCTGCGTGTAGCTGTCACTACCTGTGATGAGCATGGGAACTCAAATCAGAGGATAAAGTAGACAGTACCTCAAATGTCCCTACAAAAGACAGATCATCTCAGGACAGATGATTACACATTTTATTTTGCTTTATTTATTCTTCAACACAATCCCAGGAAGATTAATTCATTCACATAATGATTTTGATCTTTAGACAAATGTCAAGGATATTTTATGCTTCCCCTGATGGAACAAAAATAGACACATATTGAACTAAATGTATTTAAGCGGGATATATTTTTAGATTACATTAGTAACTTGCATTTTCAAAGGAGTCCAAGTGAAAATGTGTGTGAGTCTGTCTTTCAAAGTTTTGCAACCACAGAGATGGAGGCATGCTGAATTATAGAGCTGTTACAATGTTGAACTTTAAAAAATAATAGTCCATTGAGATCTGTTAGAATTAGGATCCTACCCTCTTCCAGATTAGTATAAAGAAACTGAAAAAAAAATCATGTTAGCATATATATACATCTTATATATAATGTATATATATGTTTATATATGTGTGTATATACATACATACATATATATATCAGCAATCTCACCACAGAAGGTGAAGACTTAGGTGTAATTTTTCCATATTTCATTTTAGGTATTTATAATCTTACAAATCAGTGCTAAGTATTCACACAAGTATTTAAGTTTTGTTTCCTTTTGACTCTGGTTTATTTTTTATTTTTTTATTTTTTTGTATTTCTTCCTTCCCTCTGCTCATTTGTAGAAATTTAACATCAAGCATATGATCCACTTCAGAATCCTTCTTACTTTTTACTACTTAATCGCTCTGTAGAAAAAAAAAATATTTCATAGCTTCTATAATTCTACTTTTACATATATTCTAAGATGCCTCATATCTGAAACCACAGGGAGCACAGAATTCTACTTAATTGTATTGTTTTCTTATACATAATTACTTACGCACTTTAATTTATATCTGAAATAAACTGATTTCAGTAAGAAATCAATGAATTTTAATTAAAAATGCAAACATACCTCTATTCTAAAATAAACTATATGACTGATAGCTCTGTCATTACCATTATGGTGGGTTGCTTTCTGACATAATGTATTGAAAGCAGCAAACATTTCTGAGAGACTGGAGAACAAGTCATACAGTAAGTCACATGGCTACATGCTCTGCGATTGGGGCTTGATCCATGGCACTATAACCAAAACACATTTACTATTCTTTTCTTCTACCCCCAAATTTAATGCATTTTTACACCTTAGTTAAGGATTTGATGACACACGTGGCTCTAGTTTTTCTGCTTGAGAAAAAATACCATGTGTTTCTTTTTCCTTCACACATTTTCCAGCATAGATTTGTTTTGTGGTTTTTGGAAAAAAACAACAATGTATAAATGTCTTACCTTATTAATAACTGACTCATTTTGTTAGTTCCAAGCAAATGAGAAATGATATCTCAAAAAAATATGCACCAACATTAAAAATGTCCTTTTATCATAATAGGCATATAGGAACACTAACACCGACATTTGTATCCACACATACATGAGCACCAACCCCCACACATACATGTGGAATGTAACTACATGAACACACACACACACAGAGAGAGAGAGAGAGAGAGAGAGAGAGAGAGAGAGAGAGAGAGAGAGGAAGGGGGAGAGAGGGAGGGAGGGAGAGAGATTTAATCTGTGCAATTTAAATAAGTACTTAATGGCTTTCATTTAATATTTTAAAAGTCATTACTCTTCTTGCACTCTGGTGCCATTATTAAGAAAAAATTAATGTTATTTGAATACAAATACAGGGGCATTATGTTATAACCAAGTAGCCACATAGTCATTAATGTCTAGGGAGTGTATATTGCAAGTATATCCTGGACAAAGAGATGATTCATAGGAGAATGCTGCTATGTTACAGAGAACGGAACACAGTGTAAAATCTACCTATTATTTATTCCTGGTGTTTTCCATATAGAAATTTGATGTGCTTGACCATAAGTCATAGGTTGCATAGAAAGAAAATTATGGAGAAGGGCTTACTAATGGAGTTTTAAAGGAGACGAATTAGCCTGAATTAAGTGCAGATTTTTATTTAGTATCAGATGTTTCCAGGTTCTCTTTTCCCTTTCTTCCATGATGAACGAGGAGAAGGCTAACTTAATGAAAGGCACAAGAGTCTTATACAAAGAGAAATATTATTTAGTAAATTTACTTGATAACTAAAGTAATTTTTGGAGACCAGAAGTAGTTGTTTGTATACGTTAAAATACTGGAGAATCCCCGTAAATAGATTGGCTTATTTGTCTAGAACTACTAGATAATTTAGTGAATCCACTGAAATCTCTGTATATTATGTTTTTATTCCTAAACACAAGTAGTAACACTGCTTGTGGTGTGTGTGTGTGTGTGTGTGTGTGTGTGTGTGTGTGTGTATGTGTGTGTGGTACATGTGTGTGAAGTGTGTAGGTTTGCGTGCCCATACACGCGTGTGTAGAAGCTATGTTAGTGTCTTCTGCTATTGCTCTGTGCCTTAATGTCTTTAGACAAGGTCTCTCGTGGATCTGGAATCTCTATTCTTTAGCTAGGCTGACGAGCTTTTGAAAGCTTTGAATATAGCCTCTACCCACATTGCTATGACAAGATGTCTGGTGCAGGCTGCAATGCTCAGCTGATTGTGTGGATTCTGGGGATTCAAACTGAAGCCCTCATGCTTGCAGAGGAAAAAAAAATCATCCGGAGATGTCATACCTATTTCAAAAGTTGGCTTTACATGACTTATCAAATATAAAACATACATTGTAAAGTCCTACCTTTCTCTGGTAGACTTCTATCCTATGCTGTGTTTGAGATGACTTTTCTGAGAGTGGACAAATGATTAGATATTTTATTATATCCATAACTTCATCAACTGAAAACAAGAGAATACTTTACTCTGTTCTTTTCACATTGAGATAAATATGAGTCATGGATAGAAATGCTATATGGAAAAGAAATATAGCTTAGCTTACCTTCCCCCCTCCCTGGATTTCTGAGCCAAACATTACAGCTGCCCATGTTGTCAAAATGCCATAGGAGAATTTAGTACAAGAGAAGCCAATAATGTAGTCAGTTTCTGACATTTAAATAAATGTTTTTGCTGTTCTGTCAAAATTAATCATTAACTTTAGCATTAGAAGCTTGTATTTCAATAGTAGAGGGAAAATTTCCCACCATTACTTCAGAGCAAATGTAACCCCGTGGTGTTATAAATATATATTTCAGACTTAGAGAAAAGATGGATCCCGCAGGACATCTTTGCTCTCCATCCACTGATGATGTCAGCGAGTCTCTGATTAACTACTGACATTTCAAATTATGGTAGGTCAGTAAGGTTAATGAAAGTCTTCTTTATATAGACATGGTCCCGTTGCCTTGGTGCCTTCTTCGGCTTTTGGCTTGCTTGCTGACCCCCCAAAATAAGAGAGAATAAGAATAAATATCTGCAAGACTACATTCTGAACACTCTCTGTTGATGATTTTCAATACTGCTGTTTAACACAAAAGAAAAGTTTAATGAATAGCAAGTTATCTGGGAATGGTTTAGTATTATACCTTGGCTCTCCTTGCCAACTTCGGAGAGCTGATGCAGGATCAGCTGTTTATGTAAAAAGAACAGTACAAAGAGCTGGACTACAGTTTTCCTGTAAGGGGCAGAGTATCATGAATTTCTCAATTTATAATATTGAGTCTTTCTCTTTTGTGGCAAAGAGGTGGTATAAAACTGAACTAGTCCTCCTGCCTGAACAATCAGAGTTTTAGTGCTAGAGTCAGCCCCTGAGACTCAGTTCAGCCTTTCAAGTGGGGTTTTGTGGCAAGTCCGAATTCCGTGGAGTGAAGGGAAATCACTGTAGGAGGGATGGCCCACCTTGGGGTCTCACTTTTACTGACTTCGGGCATGTCACCTGGGCTGTCACAGAAAAAAAAAAAAAAATGTTGCTGGGAAAATGACGGATACCTACCAAAATTTTTCATTTTATAATTCAAAAGAAACTGTCTAAAAGATAAAATTTTGTTTCTAAATCTTCACAACTATTTTACAGTTTAGATGTGATGAAATTTCTACCTCTGTCTGTCTACCCTAGAGTTCTTTTAAGCAAACTTTGATGTTTTGTTAAGTACTATTTTTTTTCTATTCTAGAAAAATTGAACAATAATAAAATTAATGTTCTGGTTGAATCTTACTCTATAGTGTGCTGAATCTCAACCTGAAGTAGTAGAGAAGTATTAGGCAAAGCTTTCTCCAGATGTTTTTTCTTTCTTTTAATTGAAAATAATTGTTCATATACTATATTCTGGCAATATTTTGATTACTGCTTTCCTTCTTCTTACTTACTTTCAGATCTTCCCCAATTCCCAACTGACTCAAATATCTATACTGTTTCTTTCTCTCTCATTATATGCAAATGAACATATATAATAATAATGATGGTAACAATAATCATAAAAATAAAAAAAAAACAAAATAAGACAAAACAAACAAACGAATGGGGGAAAAAGAAGCACAAAAACCACAAGCAGATAAAGACACAAATTCACATACAGAGGTGATAAATACAAAATCAGAAACTATAACATATAAACAAAAATTGGTGAGGAGAGAAAGAATGTTCAGATATCACGAGACAAAAATCCTCCCAAAATACCACTGAGGTTGTTTTCATTGGTCAGCTACTGCTTTTTTTTTTAGAGAATTTTTTTTAGAATTATTTTTTAATTCTTTATTAATTACACTTTATTCACTTTGTATCCCCCCTGTGGTTCCATCCCTCCTCCCATCCCAATCCCTCCCTTATTCCACCCTCTTCATGCATTCCCCTCCCCAAGTCCACTGATAGGGGAGGTCTTCTTTTCTTTCCTTCTGATCCTAGAAAATTAGGTCTCATCAGGAGTGGCTGCATTGTCATCTTCTGTGCCCTGGTAATGCTGCTCCCCCCTCAGGGGGAGGTAATTAAAGAGCAAGCCAATCAGTTCATGTCAGAGACAGTCCCTGTTCCTATTACAATGGAACCCACTTGGATACTGAACTGCCATGGGCTACATCTGTGCAAGGGTCTTAGGTTATCTCCATGCATAGTCCGTGGTTGGAGTATCAGTCTCAGGAAAGACCCCTGTGCTCAGATTTTTTGGATCTGTTGTTGTGGAGTTCCTGTCCTCTCCAGATTTTCCACTTTGTTCCTAAGATTCCCTGCACTCTGCCCAAAGGTTGTCCATAAGTCTCAGTATCTGCACTGATAGTCTGAAAGGCAGAGCCTTTCAGAGGTCCGCTGTGTCAGGCTCCTGACTTGTTCGCATGCCTTGCTGGGTGCCTGTGCCCGTGGATGCCCCTCACGCTATGACTCTCTTCAGACAGAAAAGGGATCTTGGAACTACAGCCACCATTGTTACTGCCATCTCATTGGCGGCTGTTGGAGCTACCACCGCGGCATTAGCCAGGAGTCGTACTGGGCAGACTGCTCAGACCCTAAATAATCTTTTAGCCAATGTAGCTCATGCCTTTGATGTACAAAAAGGAATTAATGCTCAACTAAAAGGAGGCTTGATGGTGTTCAATCAGAGGATTGACCTCGTGCAGGAGCAAATTGATACCCTATGACAAATCGCTCAACTTGGCTGTCAATGAAAATATGCTGGACTTTGAGTCACTAGCATACAACATGAGAATTTTTCCCGTGCTGCAAATCTGTCTAAACAATTGTCTAGCTATATTTTAGGTAATTGGACTGGAGAATTCGATACTACAATGGAGCAGCTGAGAGTGGCCATTGTCACGGTAAATTCTACCAGAGTGGATGCAGGACTAGCCACAGGATTATCATCATGGATTGCTGCAACCATGAATCATCTGAAGGAATGGGCGGGCATGGGAGCGTTAGCAGGCCTTCTGGTGTTGGTCTCCTTGGGTTTGCCTGTGGTATATATGCAAGATTAGAGTCTCACAACAGCGTAATGCAGCCATGATCATTCAGGCCTTTACAGCCATGGAAGTAGAGAATTTTTTTTAAAATTTTTCATCAATTACACTTTATTCATTCTGCATCCCCCCATAAGCCCCTCCCTCCTCCCCTCCCAATCCCACCCTCCCTCCTCCCTCTGCATGCATGCATCTCCCCAAGTCCACTGATAGGGGAGGTTCTCCTCTCCTTTCTGATCTTAGTCTATCAGTTCACATCAAAAGTGGCTGCATTGTCCTCTACTATGGCCTGGTAAGGCTGCTCCCCCCCAGGGGGAGGTGATCAAAGAGCAGGCCAATCAGATTATGTCAGAGGCAGTCCCTCTTCCCGTTACTATGTAACCCAATCAGGGCAGTTCAGAGTCCAGCTACTGCTTTTTATGGGGCATGTCGTTAAGTGTAGTTTGTATACCTAGTTAGGCTCCATTGAGTAAAACTAATTTTTTTTTGAGCATTTACCCTTTAGAGATAGCTTTTGGGTTAGTAATGAGGACTTGTATCTATTTTCCCTCTCAGTACTGGTACCCCATGTGACTTAGACCTGTGTAGGCCCTGTGCATGCTGCCACAGTCTTTGCGAATCAGGTGTGTGCTAATAACAGTTGGGTCTAGAAGGCCTAGATTCCTTGGTGCTCCCCCTCTCCCATTCCTACAGGCTCTTACAACCTTTCTGCATCCTCTTCTGCAGAGTACTCTGAACCCTGAGGTGAAGGATTTGATGGATAAGTTCCCGGTCTCTCACTTTCTGCACACTGTCCATTTGTGGGTCTTTGCATTTGATTCCCTTTACTGCAGGAGGATGCTTCTCTGATAAGAGGATAAGATAGCAATCTAGGAGTATAGCAATAGAACCATAGGTGTCATTTTATTACCACATCCCTTTAGCAGAACAGTGGCATTTAGTTTGCCTGGAGGTCCACGGCCCTACAAGTTTCAGGTACTTGTACACTCAGGAAGTATTAAACATGAGTTTCATCTCATGGAATGGCCCTTTTTTATTTTCTTATTTATTTTGTTTGGTGTTTATGTTTATTTGTATTTTTTTATTGTTTTGTTTATTTGTATTTTAAGTTTAATTTTCTTCATGTATTTATTTATTACAATTTGTTTACTTTGTATCCCCCTTGCAGCTCTCTTCTTAGTCTCCTCTCAGTCCCACCCACCCTTCCTCATCTCCTCCTATGCCCTTTCCCTAGTCCTCTGATAGGGGAGAGCCTCCTCCCCTTCTATCTGACCCTACCTTACTAGGTCTCATCAAGGCTGGCTGCATCATCTTCCTCTGTGGCCTGGCATGGCTGCACCTCACAGGAGGAAGTGATGAGACAACCTGCCACTGAGTTCATGTCAGAGACAGCCCCTGTCCCCCTTACTAGGAAGCCCACTTGGAAACTGAGCAGCCAATGGGCTTCCTTTGAACAGGAGGTCTAGGTCCTCTCCATGTGTGGTCCTTAATCAGAGTATCTTATGGGTCTCTGCAGGCCCCCTCGGACCTCAGGTATTTTGGCTCTGCTGTTCTCTTTATGGAGTTCCTATCCTTGAATGGATACAGAAACTGTGGTACACTTACACATTGGAATACTACTCAGCAATTAAAAAGAAGGAAATCATGAAATTTGCAGGCAAATGGTAGAAACTAAAAATTATCATCCTGAGTGAGGTAACCCAGAAGCAGAAAAACACAAATTATATATACTCAATTATAAGTAGATATTAGTCATATAATATAAGATAAACCTAATAAAATCTATAGCCCTAAAGAAGCTGAACAACAAGGAGGACCCTGGGGAAGATGTTTAATATTCAGAAGGGCAAACATGATAGACATCAAATGTAGAAGACAAGGAACAGGACTGGAGCCTTTCACAAGGACCTCTGAAAGACTCTACCCACCAGGGTATTGATGGAGATACTGAAACTCATAACCAAATTTTGGGCAGAGTGCCAGAATTCTTATGGAAGAAGAAGATGTTTATTTTGTTTTTGAATTGGCTATTATACACACCTCTTAATTAATTTGGATAATGACTTCTTAATCTCATTGATTTTGTCAAATAACCAGTTTTTGTTTCATTGTTTCTTTGTATTATTGTTGTTTGTGTTCCTTTGTTTCCATTTTATTGATTTCAGCTTTGAATTTGATCATTTCTTGTGGCTTATTTCTTTTGCATGTGATTTCTTCTTTTTGCTCCAGGTATTTCAGGCTTGCTGTTAAGTTCCTAGCATAAAATTGCTTTGATTTTTTTAATGTAAGCACTTAGTACTATGAACTTTCTTTGTAGAACCACCTTTATTGTTTCCTGGTCTGGGCTGCTGGCTGGGGACACGCTGATGTCTGAGGACTGTACAGAAGTGGCCCCATCTCTCACCCGGTATTATAGGTGAGCTGGCCTTTGCAGGGGGAGGGGGAGAACAGGAGGACTGTCCCTGCCTCCAGCCTGCTGAACTCAGGAGAGTGGCCTCAGTGTTTGAAGATGCTGTGTATTTGTTTTCATTGAGTTCAGAAAGTCTTTAATTTCTTCCTTGAGTTCTGTATTGACCCATTTCTCATTCAGTAGTGAGCTGTGAAGTTTCTATTAGTTCATGAGTTCTTTGTTGTTTCTGTTTTTGCTGTATTCAGGTTTTATCTGTGACAATAAGATAGGATCCAAGGTACTATTTCAATTTTCTTGTATCTGTTGAGGCTTGCTTTATGTCCAAGGATGTGATCATTTTTGGAGAAGTTAGGTGTTACTCTCACAGGTCTGCCTTTATAAGTTACTAGATCTTTTTCCTTTCGATTTTTAATATTTTCATTCTGTTCATTTAATGTTTTGATTAATATGTGCTAAGGGGACTTTCTTTTCTGATGCAGTCTATTTGGTGTTCTGTATGCATCTTGTACCTTGACAGGCATCTCCTTACTAAGTTAGGGTTACTTTATTTTATTGAAAATATTTTCTTGGCCTTTGACCTGGAATTGTTCTTCTTTCTCAATTCCTATTTTTCTTTGATTTGGATTTTCCACAGTGTCCTATAGATCCTGGGTGTTTTGTGCCAGGATATAATAGATTTACCATTTTATTTGACCAAGGTATCTATTTCTTAAGATGTGTTTTCAATACCAGAGATTCTGGTTTGCATCTCTTGTAATCTGTTCATGAGGCTTACCTCTGGGATTCCTGATGAAGTTCCTAAGTTTTTCATATCCATATTTCCCCCAGTTTGGACTTTCTTTATGGAAACTATTTCCACTTTACAGTCTTGAATGATTTTATTAATTTCCTTCTACTATTCGTGTGATTATAGATTTTTTAAGAGATTTATTAATTTCCTCTTTAAAGACCCCTATCATATTCATAAAAGAAATTATAGTCTTTATCTTGTGCTTCAGCTGCATTGAAATACTCAGGGGCTACTGTGGTAGGGTTGTTGAGCTCCAGTAGAGCCATATTACCTGGCAGTTATTGGTTGTGGTTTTACACTGGCATGTGGGCATCTGGGTTTGGATAAGATTGTTCTTTTAGGTGTTTATATATCGTCCTGTTTTTTTTTTTTTTGGATTGTTGTTTTGTTCCTTGGTTTCTGTTGCCATAATATAAGACTGTGGTGTCTGGGTCCATGACTCCACAGTAGCAGGAGTCCATTACCACCAATGGCCAGGTAGACAGCCCTGGTCTAGGCTGCCTGCTGGGGACATGTTGATGCCTGAGGGCCCACCTCTCACCTGCATATTGTGGGAGATCTAGTTCTGGGGGCCATGAGAGCAGGAGAACTGACTCTGTTCTTAGCAAGCTGAACTCAGGAAAGTGGCCTTGCACACTGCAGGAGTTGTGGGTAAGCCTGCCTCAAGGGTATTAGCATGGGAGAGCTGCACTTGCCACTCATCTTTCCCTGTGGTGGCATGGATAATGAAGAGATATCCTCCTTCCTCCTCATCCCTCACCCCCTGAAGCAGGTGAAGCCCTGGCACTAGGGTTATGAGAGCAGGAGAGCTCTCCCTGCCCCTCAACCACTGCAGCACTTAGGAAATCAAGCCCTGCACATTGTCTGGGCAGCATAACATCACTGACCCTGGATTTGGGGGTTGCAGGTGAGCCACTGCTGAGGATGTGAGCAGAGGGGAGCCTGCCCTCTCTTTTGTCATCTGTGCCTTGGCATGGATGAGAAACAGATGCCCTCCTACCCTCCCTCTTCTCTCATCACCTATGGCAGGTGTGAAAATTAGCCTTGGGGTCATGAGAGTGGGAGAACTAACTCTATCCCTCACTGGATGCAATACTCAGGGACAGCAGAATAGAGCTGGCCCTGGTTGAGAGATGTGAGGTGGGTTACAGGTAAGGCACCTTCAAAACAGGAAAACTATATCAGGCTGACAATCTCCAATACTTCTTAGGCCCAGATGCTGGGCTTTGAACTGGCCCACCCCTTTATCACTCCATATTGAGCTGCTGGAGTACAGGATCAAATCCTGCAGATGCAAAACTACAGAATCTCCATGACACAGAACAGCATCAGGGTAACTGAGAGGAGTCACAGTGAGGTTCCAATATTAAGACAGCAGCAGAAGCCAGGGGCCTCAGGCCAGACCAATGAGTCACTGAAATAATGATTTGTAAGCAAAGAAGTGTGGCCAAAAGGGTACTGTGGGATATGCTATGACACACAATGTTTCCACAATGAGGTTTTCTTTTCTGTGTTTGGGGGTGGAGAGTTGCAAGGATGAGAGTAAGTGGGATTATGGTACACAGTGTGAAATTCACAAAGAACCAATAATATAATGAAAAAAAAAAACTTGCTAGGTGGATAACCTTATTTAGTACTTAACTAATTAGTCATGACACAAAAATGTGGATATTTCCAATTAGTTTATAAACACTATAATGTGACATAAAGGGAGAGTTGAAATTTATCAGGTAAATTTAAACATCCTTTGTATATAAAGTAAGTAATATTCAAAACTAGGCACAGTTAATTAGGAAGTAAAAACAATGACCCAGTATTTTATATCTCACTACATATGCTTGCTATATTTACATATTTGAAAGATTCTAACATATACTTTTCCCAATGATTCAAATAAGATGGGTCAATATTTTTTTATTACAGTGTTACAAGTTGTTTTCGAAGTGATTACAAAATAAGGTTTGTAAAATGGTTAGTGGGTACACAAAGATACCCATGCAGGGAGGAGGATCTGGGAGGAGTTGAGGGGAAGAGTGAGTGTATGATGAAAGTACATTGTATGAAATTCTCAATGAATTAATAAAATATTTTAGATCTAGAAACCCTACAACAAATGATCTAATTGGGAAATGGTCTAATTAGAAAAAATGGGGTCTCATTAGGGGGTTGGAGGGAAGTAAACATTAGAAGGAGAGAAGACGGTAAAATAACAATGAGGAGGTATGAAAAAGTCATAAGGAATCACATTATTGACTATTTACCCCATCCCATAATGCATATAATTTTGTTCATAAATATACATATATAATTTTAATGGACTTCTCTCATTTAGACTGATAATGCTCCCTCCAAGAGCCAAAGGTTAATGTTGAGTTATTGGTCAAAAATTTTTGGTATACTAAAAGTATACACCTTTTATTTTCTATTGTGCTTGGCTGACTTGTATGAGAGAAACATAAGTCCCTATTGATGAAGACATCATACATTTCAGAAACAGGACCCAACAGACCCTGAGCTGGAACTGAACAAAATGCCTTCTAATGAGGACTAGCTTTAATGACACCAGAAACACACAATATAATCTACCAAGGGAAAAAAGCAACCTCCCAGCTCTCTTCACCTCCTCACCTATCCAGATTCATCCTCTTTCTGCTTCTCATTAGAAAAACAAACATGTTTTTCCTAGGCAATTACAATATGATATAATAAATATGAGATTAAATAAAAACTAACACATCAAAGTTGGACAAAACAAACAGAAGAAAAAGAACCCAAAAGAAGACACTAGAGATGGAGACTCACATGTTTGCCATATTCAGGAATCCCATGATATATGTCTATTTAAATATCCCATGATATATAATCCCCTATGATATTTATCTGTATATGTGTGCTCACACATATGCAGTGACATTTTATTCATGCATCACAAAGAAAAAATGTATCATTTTCATAAAAGTGGTAGCAGAAATTATTATTTTGAGTAAGCTGGACAAAAAAAAATCTCACACATAGAGCCTTGTGAAAAAGAACCTGAGGAAATATAAGAGGAGAGAAAAGGGTTGCTGATTGAATAAACATTTAACATCACCATCAGTGGTCCAGCATTCTCTCCCTCAGCTACACTCTCTGGGTAATCTCTGAGACTCAGGTATCCATCAGCATTGGCTTAACTAGGATGTGGAGATGTGCCCAATGGGAGGTGAAATGGAAGAGTTATCAAAAATAACTTCTGAGAAGAGTCATAAATTTTATATATTATATTATATGATAATAAGCTAGCATTGTGTGAAAGTATTATATTCCATGGAAAAATTGTTCTGTGTTTCTAGAGGAATCTAAAAAGAGAGATGTCCTCAAAGTTTTGTTTTGAAGTGTGCAGAATTTTCAACAACTTTTAATCAATGGATTGATCTTTGAGATTAATTTACTTCTTGTTCTTACAGAGAGTGTTCACATTTTTGTATTTACTTTCTCTATTGTTTTATAAAACAGTGGCTGGCCAAAACTTAAGATTTTTATAGGTTATAAGAAATATTCAGGCTACAAGCTAACTTTTACTTTACTGCAGTTATAGATGAACCTCTTCTGCACTGTAGAACCTGCATTTTTCATATTTCCTTCCAATATACATCCACAGAAGAAGCCCATTACAAAACTTATGAACTATTCATTCGAAATTAACAGGTTTGTCTCCTCTTAACGAAAACAGTGAGATTCATACTCCAACCAAGTACCATGCATGGAGATAACCTAGAAGCCCTGCACAGATGTAGCCCATGGCAGTTCAGTGTCCAAGTGGGTTCCATAGTAATGGGAACAGGGACTGCTTCTGACATGAACTGATTGGCCTGCTCTTTGATCACCTCCCCCTGAGGAGGGAGCAGCCTTACCAGGCCACAGAGGAAAACAATGCAGCCACTCCTGATGAGACCTAACAGACTAGGATCAGAAGGAAGTAAAAGAAACCCTCCCCTACCAGTGGACTTGGGGAAGGGCATTCGTGGAGAACAGGGAAGAAGGAAGGGATTGGGAGGGGAGGGGAGAGGGAACTAGAGGGAGGATACAAATTATATAAAGTGTAATTTAAAAAAAGAAAACAATGCAGCAAATGAAATCTAAAGTAGCATGATATAGAGACAAGAGAAGTTTGGTTGGTAAATGACATGGTAGCCAACCTAATCATATATACAAAAAATAAACAGATCTACCACCTCTGTCAAGTGTAAAGTTCTAGATAACTGTGATGATTTGGGGAGGAAAAAAACAGCACAAAACGTGAATCACATAACAGAATAAAATGCATAAATTATTTATTTTCTTTTGTAATTGAGTATTATAAAATAATGCCTCTGTTACAAGCAGTTAAGTTTGTAAAGTTTTCTAACTTTCCCAGAAAATTAATATCTTATAATTTAATTAAATTAACAGTAGTAATTACATATTACTTTGAAATTCAACCCTAGGTTTTCTGTATGGGATTTTTATTAATAATGACTTTGATACCCTAATACAGTTAAATAAGAAAAATCAATATTGGCCATAAAGACAGCTTTATTAGACAGAAAATATGTATGTGGTGCTGTAATGTAGCAGGTAGGTTTACATAGTGATAGTTATTATAACAGAAGAATTATCTTATACAATTGATATCACATCCCCTAGATGTGATAAGAAATGGTTAAGGCAGCAATTGTTTGCCATGGGCTAGATTTTGAACTGTCCACCCACTTCAACTATTGAAGAGCCTAAAAGTCAGAGTAATCAAGGTGGTTCAGTTTAAAAGTTTATATGATTCATTTAAAGAAAAAAACACTTTATCAAGACCTGATCATACTTATTTCATATCTATCAGATGGTTCATTAATTATGACTGCTTATGATTTTTTTAAATTTTACATTACTCTCTAATCTGTTTGACATGTTGAATAAATGGCAAGGACATTGAGAACCTGCCCTACAACCCTTCAGAACTCACCCTAATTTTAGGGAAAGTTCCCATCGCTCCCCATCAGCTTCTTTTCAAGATTTGTCATTGTTCTTTATAAATTGTTGCATGTAGATACGAAATATTTTCTGCAATAATGATTATTAAGAGTTTATTACTGGACACATATTTAACAGCAATTTGAGAGAAGCCAAAAAAAGTATGTATGAAGAGCCTCTTACTATGAAATATTATGGGGAAAGCTATACAAATATTATAGAAGTGTGGCATTATACTACCTGTGTGCAAGGGCATGTACAGATAAGAGAAAATGGATAGTGTTGAATCCCCCTGCAGAGAGCAATAAGCTTATCCCCATAGGAGAATGTTCTTGGGAGAAAAACTGCCTGATTCTGATGCACATTTGAACTGAATTGGATTCGATAACAACCCAGAAATTATGCTTCTAGTGAACAAACTATTATACTGACAACATTTATTGAAGATTGGGCAAAAATAAAATTACTATGACTAGTTGTAGAAAATTGAGCAGAATGATTGTTACCCGGTTGTGTTGAGGATTATGTGTGTGAAAGTAAAAATGGTGTGTAGAATAATCGGTCACACACAGCTCAGCAGAGATGCCACTTTTATTCTTTACAGAGTGATACATGTATCAATGAGCAAATATTATTCAGAAACTTATGATTCGAAGAGAGGCATGAGGCTATAAAAATATTGTGAAATATAATGGGGAACTGGGAAAAATGAATGGCAGCCTAAACTGTGTAGAACTGTAGTAGAATGAAATTCATTTTAAAGAAGTTTAATAAAAAGTAGGTTGTCCATACACTGTCTTTTCTACTAGGCCTTCCAGAGGCTTTGAGATGTGACAGAAATGGCTAGATGGAATGGTACAAGGTTAAGAAAGTTTAGCCAACTGTGTGGGTCTCTCCTATGAAGCCTCTATAGAGCATCAGATCCACAAAAATGCTCAACTTTAAAGATAGAATACAAGCCAATATACGTTTTGTGTGTTTAGTTTAAATGAATCCTACTCCTCCACCAATTTCCAGAAATTCAACGTAGCTTAAACGCTTTGTGAGTCTTCTATGTGCACACATGACTTATGTGCCCTCAGTTTGCCTGTACTCACAATTATGATAAGGTAGACATTTATCCCTTACTGGTTAAGAGTCTCTTCTTACCAGATGTAGCCTTTTGGAAGAGTATTCTAGCCACTTGGCAGGTCAGTGAGAAAGAAGCGAGCTTGTCACTGCAAGGGCCCGGCCTACTTTCTCAGTAAATAAATGACTACTTCCCAAGCTTGTCAGTCTTATAAGAACTTACATTTAAGTCGAAATGATGATGCCACTTAAACTTGATTAGCAAGCTACTGAGTGCAGTGACAAAGAGGAAGGCATATCTTCATTTCATTCAGGGTGTCATTAGAGCTTACACTGGCTCCCGTATTACCATCATTACAACTGCTAATTATCATTTGTAAAAGCTGATAGGATTCCTGCCATTATCTCCAGTGGAGAAGATGTCATGGTCTTTTTACTAGGAAAGATCTTCTTGACCTAAGTTAAATAAATGTAGCCGTTATCCCAATCCAGAAATGGATTAAAAACAAACAAACTTTAATTCTGATATTTGCATGTAGAAAGTCATAACTTAGGTGAGCTAACCTGTAGAAAATTAAACTGGAGGCATAAATCATACATTTTTAGAAGTATAATCTTGAATATTTTATACATATATGCTTATATACATATATACACATAGATACATACTATATATGTGTATATATACATACATACATACACACACACACAATGGCTTATAACTCATCCTTCCACTTGTACAAATAGGCTGTCAAAAGTATGAATTGCAAATCATAGTCCACAACACTCAACCTAAATGCAGACAAACATTATTCTATCACATTTGCTTGTTACAAATGTGATGACAAGGTGACTTTATATTCAGAGTAAATGGAAGTTTAGTTTCTATTTTAACCACTGTAAGCAGAGTGGCATGAGTAATTACTTTGGAGAGTCACTGTTTCACAAAGAGCACCAACTGTTCTCTTCATTTGTCTCTCCAAAAATTTTATTGTCTCAAATATGAAGTCAGTGGTCCCCCCCCCTTTAATAACTCTATCACAGCAAATTTTGTCTGGATTTGAAAGGAATTTGTGGTACATATTTTTGAGATACGCTTATATTTTTTGTTCATTAATGGATTTTAAAATAAGTTTTTGGTTTAAAATGTTTTAGGAGTTGGATAAATGGCTCACTGTTTGGGAGAACTTGCTGCCCTTCCAGTTGTCTGATTTCTGTATGTGCTCACATATGTGGCAAGACTCATGCAGATACACACGCACATTCACACACACACACACACACAAATACACACAGTGTGTAAATAAATAAAAGTAATATTAAAATGTTGATCAGAAAAGACACAGAAACAATATCTTCTGTCCCTTAAACTTGCATCTTGTATTATCATGGTTCTCATGCCACAATTGGTGGGCCAAATACCAATTCCTTAGTCAGAACAAAAGTCTACAACCTGTGTTCTCACTGTGTGTTAAAATTACACAGACTTTGACACATATGACACTTGCACACTGTTACAACGTTGCCAGAATAAATTCATTGCTCTAAATGTGTGTCTTTAAGTTCATTTTTCTCTCGCTCCATCTAGCAAGCAGCAAAACATTTTCATCATTTTGTTCTTGAAAGCATGCCTCATGTGTAGAAACTGTACAGCATCCTTTGCAAGTTTTTATATGGACATAAGTTTTCAGCATATTCGAAAATGAATAACTGCTGAATTGCACAGTAAAAGTTAAGTTTGATGTTTTGTGGGAACCTGACAGAATACAAGACAAAGTAGCCACCATTTTTCACTCTGCCAATACCTACTGGATATTCCTGTTGTTGCTCTGCCAGCATCCTTTGGCAGTGACACTTACTGTTCCAGGTTTTAGCCATTCTGGTAAAAGTGTCCAAGAATCTCTTTGTTTTAATTTGCAATGATCTAATGACAATAAAGGAACACTCTCCTGTGTTTTTTCTTCCATCAGAGTATTTTCTTTGGTTGAGTGTCTATTCAGATGCTTTGCCCATTTACAGAATTTTCTTACCGTTGACTTCAAAGAATTCTTTGTGCAGTTCTAAATATCTTTATGGTATTTATGATATCTAGATAATTATTTTGCAAAATATCACTCTCTTATACATATCTCCTCTTGATTGTTGTAACATCTCATTTTAGAGAAAAGAACATTTTGATTGTAATGAAGTCTGGTTGTCTCTTTATTCATCCATAACACACATTTTTGGAGTTGTAAAGTCATAAGTAAAACAGAGTTCACTTAGTCTCCCATGTTGTCTCATGGAGTTTTAATAGCTTTAATTTTAAATTTAATAATTTGAGCCATGATTAACTTTAAAGTTTTGTCCATAGTTGCATTTTGATATGCAGAATTTCATACTAATATTATAATTTAATCAAGTGGATCAAAGATCTCAACATAAAACCAGACACACTAACTCTGTTGGAAGAAAAATTGGGCTAGAGCTTCAAACTCATTAGCACAGGAGACAATTCCCTTAACAGAATACCAACAGGTCATGCTCTAAGATCTACAATTAATGAATGGGACCTTGTGAAACTGAAAAGTCTTCTGTAAAGCAAAGGACACTGTCAACAGCACAAAATAACAGCCTACAGAATGGAAAAAGATCTTCACCAACCCTCCATCCGATAGAGGGCTAATATCAGAATATGGAAAGAACTCAAGAAAGTAGACACCAACAAAACAAATAATCCAATTAAAAATGGGGTACACAAAATATAGAGTAATCACAAGGAAAGCTGCTGTGTTCAAGTCAGTGGAAAAATATATGTAAAACTGTTGAGTATACCATTACAGTTACCAGTCGACTCTCTTGGTGCCACTTAGTATATGCTATGCAAATTGCAATGTGTGTTCAATTTTCTTACAGTTACAGAAATTTTACAGATGACAGAAGTTTGTTGCAAATAACAAATCAAAAGTGTTCATTGAGAGTCACTAAATTTCCTTTACTTAGCTAAGCATGGAAATGATTAAAGTTGAACTTACGACAGATAGCTAAATAACCAAAATAAGAAATGGATTGTAGGCTAGGGTCAGTGGGAAGGGGAGGAGGACCTCCCCTATCAGTGGACTTGGGGAGGGGCATGGTAGGATATGTGGGACTGGGAGGGGCTGAGGGAGGGGGCTATAGCTGGAATACAAAGTGAATAAACTGTAATTAATAAAAATAATTAAAAAATGGATTGTAATGAAGCCCAAGTGGTCACTGAGATATTTTGATAATTAAGTTTAACATCACAAAGTCAGAAATTAATTATTATTGGTGAAAACAATTGTAAGAATAAATTAAAATCCATAATTTTCTTTATGTTATAGTCATTGTTAGTATTTAGGCACATGCTTCTGTGTTGCCTAGCAACCGATGAGGTCATCATGTGTCGCTGGCCAGGTGGCCGCGCCTGGCAGGCATGGTTACTTTGCTCCTTAAAAGGATCAACCCACTACTTTGTCTCTCTCTTGCTCTCTCTTGCCTCTTGCCCTTTAGACTTTCCTGCCATCTCCTCTTTCTCTGTCTGGGCATTCTCCTCTCTTCCCCCCATCATGTCTCCCTCAGTCATGTCTGGCTAGAGAAAAAAGAACATAATATGTGAAATAAAATAGATACAATTGGTGAAACATACATAACTTAGTAACTTGTCCATATGATCCATACAATCAGCCTATAACAACAGACATCTTAATGTCTGGAGAATATCACAGAACACTACCCATAGACAAGGAACTACAGGCAACGAAGGCATACTGAAACTGAGAGAAGTAGTTCTCTGTTGAGGTTGAGTGTCTTGGTTAGTTGTCCAGTGCCAAGAGATCAACTCTGGAAAATCATATACACAAAAAACATTGAACTGACTTGTTGGGATTTATTTATATATCTTTTATATATCTATGCATGATATGTGGTGTGTGTGTGTGTATGTGTGTGTGTGTGTGTTTGTAACAATAGCAGTTAAAGAGAAAGGACACATAAATATGAGAGGGAGTTGCACAGAAGGTGGCTTGGGAAGGCTTGTCAAAAAATTAAATAAATAAAAGGGTAGAGGTTGGGGGGAAGAAGTGATATGATATAATTATATTTTAATTTAAATTTTTAAAGGAAAATGTTCCAGTTCTCCTGTGATGTATTATTGCCTATAAAGGTATTACTGCCTATATAACCGGTTTACATGTTTTACAGGTCCCCTTTCAGAGAATTATAATTGTTCTAAAAGTTGATTAGTGGCTGAAATGGGAAAATTTTAACTATATAACAGGGAATAAGGATGATTAAGAAATAGAGATTAGATTATTAAATAAGCTTGACATAATATTATATACATTCAATGATTATTATAGGCATTTGTAAAAGTAAAAGTAACTTTTATTTGCCCGGTTTAATTGTTGTCTCTGAGGATTAATTACTTCCTCCCTTTGTTAACCAAGGCCTAGTATTCCATACAAACTAATCTAGCCCTAGTATGTTCTCAGCCTTTGAGATGTACTGCTGATTAGCACACCCTTTTTTAGTTCTTTTTGAACTCTTGCTGGCTGGTTCGACTCAGCTGCTCTGGCTCAAACTCCTCTTCAAGCTGACTGATTCAAACTGGCTTCTCTCAACTTCTGACTGTATTGCTCTGCATTGCCTCAAATTAACCAGCAATTCGTTCTAATCTTCTGGCTCATTCTTATTCTCTGACTCTTCTGTCTTTACCTGTCTCCCTCTTATTGTCTCTCTCTGCGACCTGTCTCTGTACAACTGTCCTGGTAAAACTCTCTCCTCTTTCTCTCTCTGCACTTCTATCTCCAATAGCTTCTCTTTCTTCTCTGTTCCCATGAGAGCTGTGTATGTTGTATTCTGTCAAATGTTGCTTAATAAACACCTGAAGTAAAATATTTCAAAATCTTCAAAGCCATTGTTTGAAGACTGTAGTTAACAGAAATTCGCAGGCACTGAAAAACTATTTCAATAAACATAATGTGTTACTAAAGTGATGACAAGAAGCCCTAGTCCTGATAGACTGAGTTTCAGTGTAAGAGAATGAGACCATGTACAGGCTGGAGGCTTTGTCTGGGACACATGTGATTGCTCTTCCACACCAAGACTCCCTGGGCACATGGCTTTCTTCTCTAAATGCTTCTGCTTCACTCACATGCCTCACCTGCACTGTTAGTGAGTCTATGCCTGCAGTATCCAGCAACCACATGGAGAAGGCAACTTACAGCCAGGGCTAGGAGAACAGCTGCAACTGTGCCTTTGCCTATGTGATTGAATTAAAGTTAGGATAGGTTTATGAGGAACATGAGGAATAGTTATTTTCATTCTCTAAAGGTCTTATGCACCGTCATGTTTTAACAGGATTCCCAAATTGGATTATGAAAAGCTGGCACACTTTCCTTTATAAGGCCATTTATTGGCCTTGCCCTTTTGATAACATTACTATGTGTTTGTACTGAAGTCTATTATTAAATGAATAAATAATAGGAAAATGAAATACGAGATTAAAAAATGTTGGATTTAAAAAGAGCAAACAAATGTGTTAAAAAGTTTTGTTATTTGAATGTGGCTCGATGGGCTTCTGAAAGGCCATAAATGATGTCAAAGAAGATCCACAAAGTATAGACAGCCATGTTCATTACCTTGCTTTGTGGACCTCTGGAACAACTATTTTATGGAAACATGGCACAGGTTTTCTCCGTCAGGTACAAAATTAAGTCCTACATATTAGCATATTTCTGTCTACAACAGAATCACTGATGGGGCTCTACTTTGGCAATAACCACCCGGAGAAAGATAATCTCAATATCTTTGGTGCCTTCGTGCCTCTTAAGCAGTATAATGTCTTCAACCCTCATTCTTCTTAATAAGTTAAATTCCTTTTGATACTATATTGTAAACCACAAACAAATGCTTCTTCCTCAGCTAAGAGCAGGCTCCTGTGCGATCTGGCAAGGAAGACAAGGAAGGCTGCTGAAGGCTGCCCTGAGAGTCTGGTTGGCTGTTTGCTGTTTCTGAATGGTGACTGATGGAAAAATCAGGGCTCAATTTTATGCCGATTTTGTGCCCCAGTTAGCAGTGCTAATTGGGGCACACAAGTAAATTGCACTCTGCCCTGTGGAAGTTTTCAGTTAGCCAACTAAATCAGAAAATCATTGAGAGTGCTAATCCATCGAGCAGTCACTACTTAATTAGGTGCAAAATCTATGCTGCCTCCAGGAAGGACAAAGTTCAAACGTGGGATCTCACTGATCAGTTGTTTGAAAATGCATATAAATATATTTTACGTATGTTACTTTTCTAATAAGCAAGCTGAGTTTTAAAACAGGTATATGCTTTTGAGGGGTAAGACCACCGGGAATCACGAATAAGTTTTATTAGAGGTGACAGAAGAAAAGGTCATTTGGTTTCTCTCACACTTCAAGAACAAATTTTCTGAGGGAAAATAAAATTCTTTTACCTATTAAACATGTAAATTACAGGGATAAATTTAAGAGCAAATGTTCCACATTTCATTGTGCCAAACTCTTGCTTCGGTGAAGCTCATTGCCAAGTATTGGAGCCATGTGGACAGAAGGACAGTGATTTTCATCTGTCTACTTTTACAATGTTTGTATTATTTCTGTGAGAACTGCATACAATGTATTTTGAGGAGATGCATGCCCCAGCTTCTCCCCTTCACACCCTTGGTACTACCACCCTCCCATCATTCCCACTACCCATTGAGGTTATTTTGTGTTTTTCCCCCCCTCATTAAGTTCAGTTTTTGTTTCTCAGCTAGTCTTGGGGCTGGGACTTGCCTTGTTGTATGGTGTATATATCATGTATGGGTCACATTAAAGGAAAGTGACTTCTTTTGTTCCAGTAGCCATCAGATGCCTATAACTCCTCAGCTAGTGTTAGGATTATGTATCTGCCTTGCCTATTCCGTAACTTTCTCCACCTACACTCTTTCTCTGAGCTTGAGGAGGTATTGCACGTGCTTTTGCATAATTGCTATGAGTTTGTAAGTGCATCTGCCCTGTAGTTTTTGGAGAATGCTCTTTCTAGATTGTGTACTGATGCTTCCTTATTACACAAAAAACTACTTTTAAATGAATAAGTGAGAGGTGGGTGCTAGTGCCTATGCAAAATTTATTTCAATGCGTGTTTACATTGTGTTTCAAAAAATAGTATGTGTCGTGTATATGCTGCAGTGTTACTGGTACTTAATGTATGTTTGTTTTTGTTAAATCTCTCAATAAGTATGACCTATTTTTTCTTGCTTTTCTAAAATATAAAGTACTAGTTTGAAGGACATTGCTTTAACTTAAAATTTAGGTCTTTAAAATAGGCCAGTGTGGTCTACATAGTGAGTTCCAGGACAGCCAGGACTTCACAGAGAAACCCTGTCTTCAAAAATAAAACAAAAAATTGAAGTTAAATTTTATACCAATATAGTTTCCTAAAATTTTAATTTTATATGTGAAAAAATGATAGTTGCAGTGCATGGATGCTTTATAATGTATAAATATTATTTATATACCTAGATTTGCTAAAACTACAAAGAAACAAATTTTAGCAAGGGTCATCACAAGAATTAAGTCATATTTTTTTCAATGATTATGTGTTTTAATTAAACTGACCCAATTATTTGTAATTCTTACTGTATGGAATAGTTGACAGTTTTAGAAGTAATTTTAAATTTTGAGTATGAGGATCTAGTTACAGTGTTGTCCAAAGCAATGTCATTTGAATGTTACATGAATCAGCATTCTCCCTACTGATATTATTCTGTCTAGCATCCTCAATCTCTCTCTGTTTCTCTCCCTCAGCTTCTCTATCTTTTGCTTTTCAGGGTCTTAATTTTCCTCTTATTCTTTACCCAAACAATTTTTACATTCTGTTAAGGAAAGCACTATAATCCAGGATCCCTCCCTTATTCCAGTTCTCAAATTCCAAGTTCTAAAACGAGTGTCCCAACATTATCTGAAGATCAGGGAATATTGCCTCTGTAAGCTATCCCTTTAGGTGCAAACCTCCACCTCACTCTCTCATTCCCAATTCTGTTCACTGTGTAGTCCTTTCCGTGTTTCTTTCTGCACTTCCATGCTGATTTCCTCACCTCCATCTTTCTTTCAGGAAGAGTTGTTAGTCATGGCATTTTTCTTTTCATCCTTCCACATATTGTAGACACATTATTGTTACCTTGATAATTTCCTGTGTTGTTAGTTCTGAATTGTTTATACCACCCTCAGAAATTTTATCCTATCATTTTTTTCTGCCTCTTATATTATGCCCTCTGTAATAACCTCATATCAAAATATCAAAGTTAATTTCTGTGTTTTTTTAGAATATTGAAATTGCATCACGCTTATGCCTGTAGATATAAGTACAAATTTGTTCTTGTAGCACTTTATATTCCACAGGATGGATTTAATCTGAATTTACTGTCACGTGGTTCTCATCTTTCCTATAAACAATCAAGAAAACTAAACTTCTCTGTGACGTAATGAGCAGTCCTAAAGCAATGGGCTCTGAAATTTTCATCTTCATTCATTTCTCCTCGCTGGCTTTGGCTTATCAACATATGTTATAAAAATCAGTATTATTATGTATTTGTGTATATGGTGTGTGGGTGTTCATGTGGTCCTTCACAAATGACAGGGGCATGGATGGAGGTCAGGCTTATATGACAAGAACTGTTACCTACTGAGCCATCTTACCAGCCCAGGCACATCCTAATCTCATTATTTCTTAAAGATTGTAGAAATATTACCAGGTTTATAAGACTCTTGAGTTCATGGTTTTAAAGGACTGGAAGACAGTGTGGAATGAGGAGTTGTATTATCTTTCTCAGTAACTGTTTAGTGAGCAACTTGTAAACAAACATTGCAGTAGCAACTTAAGGAGCACACAGACAATATTTGAAGGGCTACAAAAATCTCCAGTGTTTACTTCAAGATAATCTAGGCTATAGGCCTCTATCATTGGTACCATCTTTTATCTCCTGACAGTTGTTTTGCACAGTTTCTAAAATCTAAGTCAAGTTGACTAACTGTGATGATCATAAAGTCTTGAACTAGACTTCATAGTGTCTCTGGGATAACTAGGAATGACAATATCCAACAGCAACTTTTTTTTGTAGTTTGAGCAGAGATTAAAGGCTCTTCCTAGTTACCTAGTTCTTTAATTATCAGACTGAGTGCCATCCTGTATTACGGAAATGTATTGAAAGTATGAAAACTCCAGAGCATATTTTGCTTCCCTTTTCTGCCTTCAGTGAGCATTAAACCAATCACCAAAATTGCAAACAGTTTAGTATCCACAGACGATGGTCTCTTAGTGACAGTGTTGCACTGAATTTTCACAGGGAATGAGTCATTGATACTCAAAATGATCAAAATCCTACTTTTAAGGTAAGCAGAACAATATATGGGATTTGTGGTATACCCGCCCAATAGAAGACACCAAGTTCTCCTTCATGTGGATAACACTTAAGTGAGATTTCGAACATGTTATATTATACTATATGTACATCTATATACATACATATATGTACATATAGTATAATATATATATATATACACTATATATATATATATATATATATAGTATAATATGTACATGTGTTTACCTAAAACGTTCCTCTAAATTTTTGGAGAACAGAGATCATACACAAAACAAAAATCATAATAGTGATCCACCATGGACTATTTAGTAACTATAATCTGAACAATAAAGAAATATCCTAGTGAAATTTAAGTGTCCTCGCGCATTTCTTTGCTCAGCCCATTAAATTATAGGAGACCAGACCTGAAATTTAGAAAAGTAGAGTTTGAAGCTCATTCCTGCTCATCCCCACATTTGAGAGCTTTGGTAAGCTTAGGACTCCTTCAAAACCTCACTCATTCATACATTTAAATGCTTCATTTTTCTGTATGTCTACAATAGGGATTTTTTTTTCCAGAAATGGGTCAAGATGAGTCTACAAAATGTCATAGAATAATTTTCTGGATGCTTGACCATGTTATGGTCACATTCTCTCACCCAACAATCAGTGATTTTTTTCTTTTCATTAATTACATTGCAGCTAAATTTCTCAATGAGGCTCGGAAGTCTCATTACTAACAAGTCCCCAGTGAACTCTTGCATGCAATCCCCAAAAGTTAGAGGAATTTGAGAAAGTTTTCTAATGTACTCATTTTTTTCACTTGTGCATAAGAAAACTAAGATTGAATTAATAGAATTACTTTCATATCGAAAGTTTTAAACTGTAGAAATAGGTTTTGTGTATGATGCCTATTGCATAGACATAAGTATGTAGGTATATAAGAAAATAAACTGTGGAGAGTAATTTATTCAATTTCCATCTTACCTTAGAGCTGGGTAGCTTTGAAAGATTAAATAGTTCCTGTAATCTGTCTTGTTATGATAAAATTAAAATGACCCTTTAGTTATTCATAATGTGCCATTAGCATTTGCTCTATCAATAGTTTTTATGTGTGCTGTTTTTACTTTTTCTAAATTTAATTTTATTTATGTTTATTTATTACTATTTATTCACTTTGTATCCCCACTGTTTACTTTTTCTAAAAGAAGTGTGTGTGTGTGTATGTGTGTGGTGTGTGTGTGTCTGTATGTGTGTGTGTGGTGTGTGTGTGTGTGTGTATGTGTGTGTGTGTGAAGTTTTGCTCACCCCTACAGGTGTGGACAGCATAGGTTGATGGTAAAGTAATCACTCATGCGCCATATTTTCTAAACACAGGCTGGAGCTCCCTGTTTTGCCTGGACATTAAGTCAATGGGATCTGCTTGTCTTTCCCTTCCAGCACTGGAGTGACAGGCAACTGATCTGTACCAGGTGCTGGGAACTGGAGCTCAGATCCTCATGCCTGGACACTTTACTTGCTATCTATCCCCTCCATCCAGAATCTTACTTATTTGTAACATGGCTAAAAATGTTTCATAAGTTTTGATATTCTGTTGTATTTTGTCGTTTACGGCATCTTTCTGACGTATTGCTATAACAATATTTACCGAAAAGAATCAATACCATTTTAGATTTTTGAAGATGACCTTTATGTTTTAACCACACTTAGGAAAGGTATCTGTCTGGTGGCTTCCTATTTTCCTCTTTCTTACCAGCAGATGCAGAACATTTGCCCTTCTATTAGAGCTCACTCTTCAGTGAGATTGCCTTCCTTATCAGTATGCTTTTCATAACCAGGCTCTCAAGAATTTTTTGCAAAGTTTCAGCCTGTAAAGGCCCTTGCTTCTTTGTCTCTGCTTCATTTCCACTTGCTGGAAACACCACTAGATGGTGGTAAAACCACAAGCTATGTGTTTTGATTTTATTGAAAAGAAAAAAAAAAAAAAACCACAGGTTTTCAAAGGAGACTTCTTAGAAGGTTTCAAAGGCTGTCTCCTACCCATTTTATTAACTGGGTGGAAAGTGAGAAAAATAAAATACTTTATTTTCCATGCAGCTCAATTGTCATCACATGGAATACCTTTTGGGCCTGAATTGTTTTCCAATGTGCTGCTTTAAAAATTAAGATGTTCTGTCAGGATAAATGTCAAGGAAAAATGGTTATGAATCATCCTGGCAAGTTTTAATGCACATAAGAAAGTAAATTAATCCAACTCTGTCTGACTCATCATGTCTCCTTTTTCTTCAGATACAAATGAAGAGTAAACAATGCTTTGGCAATTTTTAGGTTAATCATGTGGGACTGATTACTCAAGAATGCTATTAACATTTAGTCAATTTATACCCTACAATATGACAAATTAAAATTAATGTTGCTGTTTTTAAGATATCAAATGGGTCATGATTTTCAGAAAAATGAGAATTGCCATAGAGAACGGATAACATGGTCTCCAGGACCAGTGAATCTGGTGATGCAAAATATCCACTTAAACGTCTCCAAGAAAACAGCAAAATAATTAAGCAACCTCTGATTGAGTCGGTGTCTGCCTTTACTTTAAGCAGGTTGCCTTTTGAAGTGCAACGAAGAAGAATAATCAATTGTCAATGATTCCCTGTGGAGCAGCTGTGGTTAAATCTTGCCAATAGCTTAATAACAAAAGAAAGATATTCTTTTTTAGATTGAGTATGTTTGCCTGATGAAGCTCTATTTGATATTTTTTCAATGTTTATAATCAGTTGTTCCCTTTAGTATTCATTTAATTAGCTCATTTCAATACGCTTACTTGATGGCATATGTATGTAAATATATATTTGAAATCATCATTCCCTTTATTTCCAAAGTAATTGATGTAATGAAAATATGTAACTATTAACTTTAAATCAGGTTGAAAACAATACAAGAAGCACATTTTAATATAAATTACTTTGTAAGAGAGTTTTCTTTTTTATTTTGCACAATTAAACCTCTCCATGATTGTCCATCTGCCACCTTTCCACATGGGCATGTGCCAAAGTTTTCCAAGCTCCCCTGAGCGTCCTACCTTCAAAATGCATTCGATAATGATGAACATCATCTGAGTGTCATGGCCATTGACCTTTCTAGGCTTTCAAAGTCACAACTCCTCCGTGAGAGATATTCTATCTTTTCTTCCAATCCTGCCTAGGAACAGTATCCATTTTATCACGTGTGCTCACGTGTTGCCACGTCAGTGGTGAGTGATGCCATCTTTGTCAACATCACCGTTCCCCCTTGACTTGACAGACCCAAGCAAATTTAGAGCCCTTCACTTCTCTACTTTTTCAGTTTTACTCTTGAATTTAGGAAGGAAGCTTGGAACTCTCCTCTTGTTGGTGGCTAAAGTCTTCAGTAAAGACTTTGATGGTCAACAGACCTCCTTGTCAAAGGCCAGCGTCAACACCACAGGGTAAATTAAATCAGGGAATAGAACAGGCTGCTGGCTGGTGTCCCGGCAGACTTTTCCAAGGGTAATTTTCCAGGGCCGGAACTGATGGTTACTGACCATGGCATCTATTGAAAGTGGCAAACTGAGGGGCCTGAACTAAACAGTCGGTCCAGTGCTGATAGCTTCCTGGTGGGGCCTTACAGCTACCATGTAAACAGGTCTAGGGCTGTTGGCTCCTGGTGGGGGCTTCCACTGGTGTGGCAATTTCGGATTTGAACCCACTATGGTCAGAGGAGGCTAGGGCTTTTGGCTCGTAGCAGGGGCGTCCACTGGTTGTAGCAAGCGTCTAAGAAGAAAAGGAAAGAAGGAGAGAAAAAGATCTCTCTCTCTCTCTCTCTCTCTCTCTCTCTCTCTCTCTCTCACACACACACACACACACACACACACACACACACTTACACTTGATGAAGTAAGAGCAACGACAGCAGATAGGTTCCAACAAACTTCTTCTCTTTATTTAACTTCTTTGCATTTAGCTTTTCTTACAGGCTCCTCCTCAAAATTTCTCTACCTTTACACATACATATATATACATACATACATATGCATTCACATATTGGGTGGGTGGAGCAAACTCCAGAGAGTGAATTCCAACCCAACCTTATATACATACAGGTATAGATATACTCATCTTGGTGGAATGAACAAACTCTGAAGAGTGAGTTCCAAACCACACTTTTACTCTTTTTTTCCCATAACTTATATATCCCAGCAAGATCTTTCAAGCAGTACAAAAACCACAATTGGTTACATTCCATTTCATTAAGTGAACTATTACAATGAGAATACTCAAAAGACAGTATGTTCCCCAAACATGATCAAATGTTTTGCATATTATGGGTGAAAATCAAATATGAAAAACAAGAACCCCTATACATTTGTAACTAAGAAACTTGTTCATACATTACCAGAATGAGCAAGCAAGGCAACTTCTCAGCCAGCTTTTCTTTACTGGCCTGCTGCAATTTGCAGTTACAAAGAATCAATTATCTTAAAAGGTAATCTTATAAAAATCTTAAACGAATCGCAAATCTAAACTTTTATATAAGAAAACCTAGTCATTTTTATTTTAAATCAGCAAGATGTGCATCTACTCATTAATAATTTTTATTAAATCGTATCAGGGAGTTGAGGGCAAAACAAGTTAATTGCTGTCTCAATCACCAGCCCAGTTTGTCAGCCAGTGTTTCGGGCTGTTGTTTCTGCTCAGCAACCTTAAAAAGTTCCTGGCTTTATTAATAGGAGTGCACTTTTCTGAACTTCAGATTGTTCCCTGAGATTTTTTTTTTTTTTTACATCAGAGCCACTAGTGAAAACATCTTTACTTAACCTAGACAAGCTGCAAAAACCTACCTAACATTGTTAAACAATCTATTTTTCCAAAATCTTTCTAAGGGTAGTGATCGTTGCTAACAATTTACATCTAAAGGTTCTTTTCCAAGTGTGGTGGTTAAATCATTAGTGGGGAGCAGCCTTACCAGGCCACAGAGGAAGACAATGCAGCCACTCCTGATGAGACCTAACAGACTAGGATCAGAAGGAAGGAAAAGAAAAGAAACCTTCCCCTACCAGTAGACTTGGGAGGGGCATGAGTGGAGAAGGGGGAGGAAGGGAAGGGTTGGGAGGGGAGGAGTGAGGGAACCAGAGGGGGGATACAAAGTAAATCAAGTGTAATAAAAAAAAAAACAAACAAAAAAACAAAACATTAATCTGCTTCAGCAGCAATGCCCAAAAGAGATCAAGTATTGCTATTGCGAGCGCCAGTGACACTACCTAGTGAAGGACTGGGATCTCCCTTAGTTTTCATACAACTCACATATTGTAAGAGATATTGTAAGGGCAACACGCATAGCTCTGCTTCATAACAGCATGAAGTACTCATGACACATAGTCTTTGGGGTTATGCCACTCCAAGACAAAATCATCCTGAGCTGAATTCCATAAGTTCTAGAACTGTTTTGCTGTTGCTCCTGCACAGATCCTGACATCTCCTGTTGTTGAATCTGGCCTTTCTGAAGACTACAGTTCATCTTGCTCAAGCCTATTCAGTTCTGAATAGATGGAGAATATCCACATCTAGGGTAGAAACGAGCATTTTGGATTATTCTGGAAGGGTGCACGCTGCTGTTTGTTCTGACAACACTAGATCTACAACAGTTGAATAGTGTCATTGGCAACTTATCCAAATGTAGTATTAAGAATTTTCAGAGATTTTCTTCATTTCAGAATAGAAGTTTTATATTTCTCCTATATTACAGGTTTAGGAAAACTCTGTTTTATATCTCTATAGATGGCTTGTTCCATAAATTTCACATAAATAGAATCATAAAACATACTGTCTCTTTTTTTCACTTAGCACAGTGTTTTCAGGAAACAATGTAGAGTGTTTTAGTATTTCATTCCTCTTACAGGTGAGTAATGTTTCACTACATAATACAAAATCCCAAGTGTTTTTCTTTTTTCATCAGGTAATAAATAAAAATTGCTTTGTAATTCTATATTTATGTAATTCTATGCTTACATTTAAGAGTATTTTTGTTTTATTGAAAATAGATTTTTCCATACACTATATCTTATTTTTTTAACTCTGGAGTGTTCATAATCAGGACTGGGATTGATAAATTTTACATTCTTACCAACACTGCTCCAGTGACTCCCAGTCTCAAAATAAATGTTTGTGTTATAGTCATCTGTAATTGCTATTTCTTTTCGTCATCTTAAGACTCCATGAGCTTGTGTGAGTGTGCTTCCACAACATAAGAGTCAAGGGACGACCATCCTAAATGTGATTGCAGTGTGTATACACTGTGGAACTGTTTCAAAAACCAGGAAAAAGTTTGTGAACACAGATATTCTCTCTCTATGTATACCCAGACTTAGGCCACTCTGCTCAGTGATAGACTGAGACCTTTGAGACCTAGGAAACTATGAGCCAAAACAAATCCTCTTTAAATCTGTCTTCCTCAAATACTTTGTCTCAGCCCTCAAAATTGTGACCAGAACAGCATCCTGGTATTTAGGAAGCGGTATCTCATTGTGAATTTGATTTGCATTTCCCTAATGACTAATTATATTCAGAATCTTTTCAAGCAGTTATCATTTATTTGCATATCTTCCTTGGAGAAATGTCTATTGAAATCAATTGCCCATTTTCCAAGGAGTTTTCTTGTTGAAACAAATGCTTTATGTCTTCCTGATGTGAGTCTATTATGAAATACATTGTTTGAAAATATTTTTCCATCCAATGGTTTGTTTTGTTCCTTTTCTTATAGCACAAAGGCTTTAATACTGATAAGTTTAATTAATCTATATTTTGTTTTGTTCTTTTTGTAGTCTTATCTAAGGGAACATTACTTAACCCTGGGCCATGAAGATTCATTTCTATATTTTCCTGTGGTATTCATACACTTTCAGGTTCTAAATTAATAAATAGATCTTACACAGAGGACCTGGTACAGACTCATGTAGGCTGTGTGCATACTGATTCACTCTCTGTGAGTTCATATGAGCTCTGTTTATGTTGCTTTAGATGGCCTTTTTTTTTATGTCTTCCATCTCTTCTGGCTCTTATGATTTTCTGCCTCCCTTTCAATGGTTTTCTGATAGCTGTGAGGTGAGGGATTAGATGAAGATGTCCCATTTATGGGTGAATGTTTGTTTGTTTGTTTGTTCTCACTCTGTTTGTTGCGATCTGCTGCAGAAGGAATCTGGTCCGATGATGGTTGAACGAGGCATTGATTTATGAGTATAGCAAAATATCATTAGAAGTTATTTTATCACTATTTTTTTCCTTGAGTTTTCCCTAAGACCCTGAAGTACCTAGTTTCAGGCTCCTGGTCATCCAAAAGTGTCAGATATGGGCTCTGTCTCATAGAGTTGGCCTTAAAGTCAAATAGGTGGTTGATGACTTCCACACTCTTTGGACCACCATTGCCCTAGTGTATCTTACAAGCAGCATAGCATAGTGGTCTTTGCTGGCTTTGTGTTACATTTCTCTTTTGAGAACATGCAGAGTATACCTGTGTGCCAAAGGTACTAGAATATAGGGATGAAGGCTCTGTGTAAGCACAGCCTCAAAATCATCATCAGTGAGTTTATGTGGGTATTACATGCACACACACACACACACACACACACAAACACAAACACACACACAGATATATATGTATATTCTAGTTTACTGCTTCAATGGGATTCCTGGGTGTGTGAATTAGTGGGTCTCTGGTTCTTGTGCCTTCTTTTGGATCCTTTTCCTTCTGTTGGCTTGTTTTGTTCAACTTTGATGGGCTAGTTTTTGTTTTATTTTATTATCTTGTATTTTGTTACAATGAATGAATGAATTAAAAACTTAGCCAATAGAGTAAAGGCTAACAACTGAACTTTCACTTATACTTGTGGGGAGAGGGAACTCAGGTCTCTTTAATAGAGCAACACTGAATATATTAACCACTCTGGGGTAGGCCTCGTGTTCAGGAGTAGATGACCAACATATAATGGACTTCATAGTTTATTGTGTTTATATTTTGTAATAGTTTTGTGGTATTTGTGGGGGTTGAGGTCGTTATATTGCTTTCCTGGTTTTAGTGTTTTTGGTTGTTGTCTTGAATTTTGCTTGTTTTTTCAGAAGGAACTTTAAAGTTAATTGTAGAGGAGGGGAAGAACATCTGGAAAGACTAGAGGGCTGGAAAGAATATGGTCAAAATGTATTTAAATTTTAAAGTTCTTTTTAATAATAAAAATAATAATTAAAATGTATATATTTAAAGAAATGGTATTAGTTGCTTATTGATCTTTAATATATGGACAAACAGTGTAATACATTACAAAGTGCTACAAATTGATGTTAGTCACAAATTCTTTTATTTTACAATGTTACTGCTGTGGGAATAAACTGCTAAGTTTTGAGTCCCCTCTTCATTTCTATTTCATTTTATTTTAAAATGTATTTTTTTTAATTTTTGAGATTATCTCATCTCACCTTCTCATTCCTCCCTCTAGACCTTGCCATATAATCACTATATTGATTGCTATTACACACACATGCACACACACACAGACACACACACACATACCTAAATACTTAAGTACAGTATACCCTGTGAAGTCTGGATAGGGTCACTTTTATACATGTTTTCAGGTCTGACCATTTAGTTTTGGGTAACCAATTGGTGTGCTCTTCTGACTGTTTCTACACAGTGTGTGTTCGTATACAGGAACCAGATACTAAACACAAAAAGTGACTGATACACAACAAAGATTCGTCTTTACAGTCCTAGAAACTGGGAATATAATGTCAAACCTCCAGAAGATTTAGTTTTGTTGTTGACAGCCTCATAGGCCTGATAGACCTGTTCCCTCTTGCGTTGTCTAGTCCTGGGAAAGATGAAGGTGGCCTCAGACATCTTTATAATGCAGCATTTCCATTCAAGACATTCAGCTATTATGGCTTACTAATGTCCCAAAGTTCTTATCTTCCAATTCCATCACCTAGATGCTTAGGGTTGTTTTTTATAATTAGGGCACTTTTCTTATCAGTGAACTTAGTTTTTAATTATTTATTTTATTTTTTGAGATTTTACTTTTGTCATTTTCCACTCCCCCGCCGCCTTTCCCTTCTATAACGTTCCATATTACTTTCCTTGCTTCTTTTCTTCAAATACATGGCCTTTTTTTGTTTTGTTTTGTTTTTATTTACTTTTTTTTTGGAAGTGAGATGCTGCAGAATACAGTTTATTTTTTCTTCTTTTTTAATTCATTATTATTAAGAATTTGCTTACTCCAGAAGGAGAAAGACAAACATGGGATATACTCACTTATATAGACCTATAAGATATGATAAACATAATGAAATCTATATACCTAAAAAAGATAATCAATTGAGCAGACATGGGGTAAGATGATCAATCCTCATTTAGAAAGACAGAAGGGATGTGCATTGAACGTATGACAGGAGTCTACTGAGCGCATCTGAAAGACTCTAACTAGCAGTGTTTTCAAAGCAAAGACTCATGACCAAACCTTTGGCAGAGTACAGGGAATCATAAGAAAGAAGGGGAGTTAGTCTGATGGGGAAAGGATAGGAGCTCCACAAGGACCAAATATATCTGGGCACAGGGTCTTTTCTCAGACTGACATTCAACCAAGGACCATGTATGGATATAACCTAGAACCTCCACTCAGATGTAGCCTGTGGCAGCGCAATAACCAATTGGTTTCCCAAAGTGAGGGGAACAGGGACTATTTCTAACAGGAACTCAATGACTGACTCTTTGGTCTCCCCACCCCCGAAGGGAGGAGCAGTCCTGTTAGGCCACAGAGGAGGGCTTTGCAGCCAGTCCTGAAGATACCTGATAAAACAGGATCAGATGAATGGGGAGGAGGTCCCCGCTATCAGTGGACTTGGAAAGGGGCACGGTGGAGATGAGGGAGGGAGGGAGGGACTGGGAGGGAATGAGGGATCGGGACACGGCTGGGATACAGAGTTAATAAAATGTAACTGATAAAAAAAATAAATAAAAAATACTGTTCAAAAAAAAAAGAATTTGCTTACTTTTATTTCATGTGTATTGATGTTTTGCCTGTATGTATGTCTGTGTGAGAGTGTCATATCTTGGAGTAACAGATAGTTGTAAGCTCTCATGTGGGTGCTAGGAATTGAACCCTGGTCCTTTGGAAGTCCAGCCAGTCTCTACCACTGACCCATCTCTGGCCTTTTTTTTTTTTATTACTTGTAGCTGCATGCATATCTGTATAACCCATTTGTATGAATGTTTTCAGTGATGACCATTTGGTATTGGATCACCAGTAGGGGAGTTCTTCCATAGGGAAGACTATTTCTCCGACTTTGTATATTTAAGTATTCCAGTGTTGGCTCTAGTATAAAGATTGTAAGAGCCAGAGGATCAGGGAATCTGTTGTGAGATTGTGTCTTCTAGGAATGTAAGAAACCACACCCATAAAGCCTCACCACACTGCATAAAATTATATTGCCCATTCTCTGGAATGAATCTAACATGTTAAATTTGTTCTTCTTAATTGAGACATGAAAATGTCATCAATGCATTTTATAAAGCATAACACATAAATGTTTTATTGTCATTCAGGGTGGATACCATGTTTTACACACTTACATGGTAAGATGGACACTGATTTTGTGTTATGAACCATGCATAAATAATATCTGATAGGGGAAGAAGAAGGAAATAGGGTTCAAAACTTCTGGTGAAGAGAGCTTAGTGATTTCTTGTTTCCTTATAAAATAGCAGAAAGACAAACTGAGACTGTGGGGTTGTTGAAAACAGAATTTGAGTAAAACGCCAAGGGAGGAGCCCTAGTACCCTCTGTAGTATTCTTGTGTTAGAGGGTAATAACTCTCATGGAGATGGTTCAGAAAGAACTGAGTTAGGCAGCTGACCGTCTACGAGCATTTCACATGTTTAGGCACTTTTCTGAGTGTGCTGATAGTAAACCCGAACTAGGCAGGGCTTTACTTTTTGGGTCCAGAAGCCTTTTCTCATGTCAAATGTCAAAACCCCTGATGCATTGTTTTTTGTTTGTTTGTTTTGTGTTTGTTTGTTTGTTTGTTTCCTTCTTTCTTTCTTTCTTTGTTTTTTTGTGTAAAATTTCACTTTGTATCTTTATGGGTAAATATTTGCTGAAAAAATATATAATTATCCAAATGTACAGTATAGACAAGGTTTTTCTTTTGAATTCCAAATACAAGAAAATTGAACTTCCCCTATAGGTATTTTCTGTATAATGTGGTTTTTCTTTCACTAAATAATTTTCTATGTTAAGTATTATACTTGAAACTCCTATAATTTATGACACACTCACACATGTAATATTCTACTTGTTTTTTTTTTTTTTTTTTTTTTTAGGGGGGGATAAAATTGATTGTCTATCCTCTCCAGATCTTACTATTTCCCACTTCTTATATAAGATTCCATGCACTCTTGCCCAACAGTTGGCCATAAGTCTCAGCATCTGCTTTGATGGTCTGCAGGGCAGAGGCTTTCGGAGGCCCTCTGTGGCAGGTTCCTAGGTTGTTTCCTGTTTTCTTCTCCTTCTGATGTTCTTCCTCTTTGCCTTTCAGTATGGGGATTGAGTGTTTTAGTCAGGGTCCTCTCTCTTGATTAGTTTCTTTAGATGTACAGATTTTAGTAGGTTTATCTTATATTACATGTCTATATGAGTGAGTATATACCATGTGTGTCTTTCTGCTTCTGGGACAGCTCACTCAGGATGATCCTTTCCAGGTCCCACCATTTACTTGCAAATTTCATGATTTGAACACAGGGGGTCTTCCCAGAGACTCATACTCCAACCAAGTACCATGCATGGAGATAACCTAGAACCGCTGCACAGATGTAGCCCATGGCAGTTTAGTGTCCAAGTGGGTTCCATAGTAATGGGAAGAGGGACTGCCTCTGACATAATCTGATTGGCCAGCTCTTTGATCACCTCCCCTTGATGGGGGAGCAGCCTTACCAGGCCACAGAGAAAGACAATGCAGCCATTCCTGATGAGACCTAACAGATTAAGATCAGAAGGAAGAAAAAGAAACCCTCTGCTACCAGTGGGATTGGGAAGGGGCATGTGTGGAGAAGGGGGAGGGAGGGTGGAACTAGGAGGGGAGGAGGGAGGTGCTTATGGGGGGATACAAAGTGAATAAAGTGTAATTAATAACATTAAATTAAATTTAAAAAAAAAGAAAATAATTGATTGACTAATGTTATTTGGATTAGGAAGTTGGTAAAGAATGTTGGGTTTAGGATGTCTAGACCAAAATAATTAGCTCTACCCAAATATGACTTTACTTCTTTTCCTGTTATCAGTTATTTGAGAGTGTTCCCCTACTCCCATGACTTCTCCAGATACCTTAATACTACTAATATTATATATATATATATATATATATATATATGTATATTTTGTATATTCTTAATAGAGTTTAAAGCTTATGATCATGTTTCTAAATTAAATGAATGACTTTCGTTGAAGTCTGTTTTGACTTTGCAGGATTTCGCTTTCTATTCCACAAACCGGCTTTTGTATGCAATATTAATCACATGCGTTGTCAGTCAAAAGCCATTGATTGACCGTCTGCCATGGGGAGATAGTGAACAGTCCCCTGCAATGCTTTATTTCTTGGCCGGACTCAAACTGTGCCCTTAGGAAGTATTTGGCACACAGATGACTGTGGCTTCAGTACCTGTCTTTGTACATGAAATACCACATGTTATAAGAAATGTTTGTTGGATGAAAGGAACTTTCAGTTTATAATTACACGTTCATTGCCATTGGGGCTTGAAAAAAAAATTGGTGAGTATTTGTTAATATTCACTCACATTCATGTAAAATGAGTGATACAGAGCCTGGTAGTCAGTAAGCCGTCTGTGAAGTGAGATATTATGCATTCCCCTGCAGGCTTTCCATCTACTAGAGAGCAAAGGAGATATACTAATGTCTCGATAAGTGTTTGTTTTTTTTTTTTTTTCATGTCATTTCTGAACCTGTGTGTTAGGAAAATAATGATATTTGGTCCACAGCTAAAAATGCACAGTATTTAATAAGGTGTTTGACTTATAATAAATTTTCAGTTTTAGTTTAACTAACTTTGTAAAGTTAGAATTTTATACATAAAACTTTCCTTCATGCAGATAACAAGTCAATTAAACTTTTCCCACAAAGCTGATTAAGTCTCAAATAAGGAAATAAGAAAAGTGTGCAATCAAAATCCAGAATTGTTAAAAAAAAAAAAAAAAAAAAAAAAACTTAGCAAGAAGGTAAGTTACGGAGAAGTAGATGAATGAAGAGATACCAAAATCCCCAAGGTTTTATGAGTAAAATATGTGCTTATGTAGGTGTGTTCATTCTTTTGATTTTTTTTCCATGGCTATCCTGGTGGCCAATGTCTAATATGAGCATATGGAATCTCTGTGCTTAAACCTGATCTGGAAAGAAACAGAGTGCTCTACTCATTCATACGTCTTTCACCACGGCTAGCTCTTACTGAACTTACGAAACATTACATTTCTCCAGTTTTGAAAAGACTATCAGGAAACTCTCCTGCAGAATTCTGCACATGATGAATAAAAATGGATTCACAGGGCTTGGTTAGACCAAAACATCCTATAAAGTGATTATGCTTTTTTGGTTCTCTTTTAAAACTTAGGGAATTGATATAAAGATGTGTTTGTGACCAAAGCCACAATGTGATAAAGCTCAGTATCCATGCTGTCTAGCTATAGAGTTTCTAATACAGCAATGCTATGTTAGAAGTAATGTTCTCTACCTCATGACATATTAAAAGCAACAATTTTATATTCACAGAAAAGTTGTGAAACAGGTATAGACACTTAACACGGACTCCATGTTTTTATATAGTTTCTTTCACTAGAAAAATACCTGCATTAGAATTGAAAAAAATGTTTGGTCATGAGTCTTTGCTTTGAAAACATTGCTAGTTAGAGTCTTTCAGATGCGCTCAGTAGACTCCTGTCATACGTTCAATGCACATCCCATCTGTCTTTCTAAACGAGGATTGATCATCTTACCCCATGTCCGCTCAATTGATTATCTTTTTTAGGTGTATAGATTTCATTGTGTTTATCATATCTTATAGGTCTATATAAGTGAATATATCCCATGTTTGTCTTTCTCCTTCTGGGATATTTCACTCAGAATGATCTTTTCTAGATCCCACCATTTGCCTGCAAATTTCATGATTTCCTCCTTTTTGATTGCTGAGTAGTATTCCATTGTATAAAAATACCACAATTTCTGTACCCATTCCACTGTTGATGGACATCTGGGTTGTTTCCAGGTTTGGCAGAGTACAGGGAATCATAAGAAAGAAGGGGAGTTAGTCTGATGGGGAAAGGATAGGAGCTCCACAAGGACCAAATATATCTGGGCACAGGGTCTTTTCTGAGACTGACATTCAACCAAGGACCATGTATGGACATAACCTAGAACCTCCACTCAGATGTAGCCTGTGGTAGCTCAGTAACCAATTGGTTTCCCAAAGTGAGGGGAACAGGGACTATTTCTAACAGGAACTCGATGACTGGCTCTTTGGTCTCCCCACCCCCGAAGGGAGGAGCAGTCCTGTTAGGCCACAGAGGAGGGCTTTGCAGCCAGTCCTGAAGATACCTGATAAAACAGGATCAGATGAATGGGGAGGAGGTCCCCCCCATCAGTGGACTTGGAAAGGGGCACGGTGGAGATGAGGGAGGGAGGGAGGGAGGGACTGGGAGGGAATGAGGGATCGGGACACGGCTGGGATACAGAGTTAATAAAATGTAACTGATAAAAAAAAATAAAATAAAAAAGAAAAAAAACATAAATAAACAAATTTTAAAAAGAAACACAGATATTAAAAAAAAAAAAAAGAATTGAAAAAAATACCTACTCTGGCAGTAGCTAATGTTAGGGCTCACTCTTGCTGAATGCTTATTCTACAGGCTTGGACGATTTTGTGTTTTGTAGTGTTTTGAATGTCCTAAACATTCTCTTTGACTTTGCTGTTCCTCTTTTTTTTTTTTTTTTTTTTCTGTCTTTAACTAATACTCTTACTATGTCTACTCTTCAGCTTTTCTAGACTAATGTGTAGTCATGCACTACATATTCTCACTAGAGTTAACAAGAGTTTACTTATCCATTAGAGGTCCTATTATATTATATCACCTGAATGGCATCGTTGCCATATTAATTTCTTGGCTGCTTGAACTATGACACAAACGCCCAGCGACACATATCTGTGAGTGTTTCCCGTCTCTAAGTAATGTGTCACTTCAGTGAGAAGCACACCTTATGTCTGATTAGTTCCTTTGCTGGGTAATTCACATTTAGTACTGCTTTATGTCTTTTGAGAGCCCATTTATGTTTACTGCTGAACAATGTTCCATTATCTGAATGTATCACAATTATCTCTTTATGTCCAGAGGGAAATCTTAGTTGCTTCTATATTTTGGCAGTTGTGAATAAAGCTGCTATACACATTCATGAGCAGGTTTTTGTGTGGACTTAAGATTTTTCTTCCTTTTGATCAGTGCCAAGGGCTGTGATTTTGGGGTCATACTATAAGAACATGATTAGCTTTCTTCAACAGTATAATTTTGCATTTCCCCTGAGTAACTAAGGGCTGTTCATGTTGCTCTCCAGCCACAGCAGCATTTGGTGCTTTGAGTGGCATAAAGCTTGTGCTTTTCCACTGAGTGTGAAGTGGTATGTCATTCTTTTCTCAGAGTATATTTTATTTATTTTTTTTACATTCTTTGGTCTTTTCTAACTGTTTGTTTAAATATCTTAGAGAAGTAACAGTCTCAACCCTACTGGGGAATTCCTTAAGTTTCTGTCTTGAACAAATACCTTCTCAGTTTCAGTCTTTCTTGAGATTTCCTAATACCTCACATGGACTGACTTGTTTATGATGTTAGAGTTTTCATTACTGGGACACAATAGCTGACAACTTAAAGGAGAAAGTGTTTTCACTTATGGTTTGGGAGATACTGTTCATCATAGTAGAGACAGCAGGAGCAAGAAGGAGCTTGTAACAATGAATCCACAGTCCAGAAACACAGGAATTTGAAGGCTCAGTTGGGTTCCTCCCTTTCCTTGGATTTGGGACCCCAGAAAATGGAATGGTATCATCAATGTGTATGATAAGGATGTGCATGTCAGTTGGTCTATTGTGGAATCCTCCCAGGCATGTACAGAGGCTTGTTGCCATGGTGAGTTCCTAATCTTCTCAAGTTGACACTTTTGATCATCACAATCAGACCCTTGTCAAGTTCACACTAAAACACATAGCTTTTAAATCATAACGTTTCAGTCCTATACTCATAGGTTTATGCACATTTCAGTGTAAAGTTTCTTCAGTCTAACATCAGAAGTGTCAAGAATATTTAACAGCCACTACCCTGTTCTAGTGTTCAAACACCAAATATTATCTAGTCAGAAACACCAGGTGTTCTTTTAGCTATGGACGATTATAAAGTAATATATATATATATATATATATATATATATTTCTATATCTCCAACATTCATTTACATTATAAGTATTCACATTCCAACAAAAGGGGAAAATGGCATATAGCAATGAATGATCAGATCACAGCAATAACAAAGCCTAAGCAGAGTTAAAAATGAAACCTGCCACCACTGCTAGTTCTAGAACTGACACAGGATGTTTCAACGAGGGGGTTAAGGCTTCTCATAATATTTCCTATAAGCCCACACCTGTTTGTCTATATCCCCCATTTTTATTCATTATTAGCCAGATAGATCCAAGTAATTGTGGTAATGATACTTGCTTTTTTGCCCAATGCTGGAATGCTAGTAAATTTAGGTATGCCCTGGTTACTCACATGCCTCACTGGGTGCCTGTGCCCGTTGATGCCCCTCACGCTATGACTTTCTTCAGACAGAAAAGGGATCTTGGAACTACAGCCACCATTGTTACTACCATCTCATTGGCGGCTGTTGGAGCTACCACCGGGGCATTAGCCATGAGTCATATTGGGCAGACTGCTCACACCCTGAATAATCATTTAGCCAATGTAGCTCATGCCTTAGTTGTACATAAAGGAATTAATGCTCAACTAAAAGGAAGCTTGATGGTGTTCAATCAGAGGATTGACCTCGTGCAGGAGCAAATTGATACACTATGGCAAATCGCTCAACTTGGCTGTCAATGAAAATATGCTGGATTTTGAGTCACCAGCATATAACATGAGAATTTTTCCTGTGCTGCAAATCTGTCTAAACAATTGTCTAGCTATATTTTAGGTAATTGGACTGGAGAATTCGATACTACGATGGAGCAGCTGAGAGTGGCCATTGTCACAGTAAATTCTACCAGAGCGGATGCAGGACTAGCCACAGGATTATCAACATGGATTGCTGCAGGCATGAATCATCTGAAGGAATGGGCGGGCATGGGAGCGTTAGCAGGCCTTCTGGTGTTGGTCTCCTTGGTTTTCCTGTGGTATATATGCAAGATTAGAGTCTCACAACAGTGTGATGCAGCATGATCATTCAGGCCTTTACAGCCATTGAAGCAGGACATTCTCCCCAAGCATGGTTGGATACCATAAAAAGCTAAAATGTTACGCTCAGGATGCGAGGCTAAGCACTGCACTCAGGGTCAGCCGCTTTGGACCCAGAGAAGAGCATGTCTGATTGCATGCGGGTTGATATCCCAGGTCCCGCCTCTGAGAAAAAGGTATTGGACGGGTCTGATGCTCTTTGGGTGGATGACACCTAAATGAACATCGGTACAAAGTCCCAATTTATTTCTAATATCAGAGATCAGACCTCTACTCTTGCCTGATGCGTCTAAAACAAAAAGGGGGAACTGTAGAGAGCTGCATAATGCTGTGCCTTAAAGATGGAGCTGGTTCCCGCCTTCCACCTTCCGGATGGTGAGTGCTCTCTGTCATGAATAATTCCACATTTGGCTAAGGCTGAGGATCTGGCTTGCTTCCATGTATGTGGACCTATCTGCATTGCCCACGAGGCATGCTGGGGTTGGCTACCCAGAGGCTATTTAAGCTGTGGGCTGGCTTTCCCCAGGGTCAGATGATTGTTCAAGGTTCCTGAATAAACTGCATTGAAAAAAAAAATGAAACCTGCAGCTCCATGCTCAGTTTTGGGCTTGTGATATAATTATCTGGACTTATGGACAATATTGGTGTCTGGATGATTGCCGGGGCCCAGAAAAATAAAAGATAATTATCTAGACTCAAAAAGTCTTATGTCTATCTAGTTTTGGTGCATCTAGAACACCAGAGAAAGGCATCAAATTGTGCTATTATTTGGGGAAGGAGCCCGATCATCTTGGAACATAGTTACATCATCTCTGTTGACTTGTGAGATACTTTCCTAGATAGTTGTTTGAGTTAACTGTCCAGCAGCATTTTTCTTTGTTTGTTTGTTTAGGATCTTTTCTTCCAAACATGGCAATCTTTATCCAGGCTCTTAAGTTTGGTTTGAGTCTTACCCTCAGGATCCCATTTCTGTTTTCTCTTGCTAAGTTTCTAGTTTCTTTCTCATACATTATCATTCTAAATGATAACATGTCTTAGAATTTTCTCACCAAACAAATCAGTTCCTTATTCCTATTCTCAAGACACAATTCAACCAAATTCTTTTTTACTTTACTTTTAATTTTAAAGATTTATTTTATATTTAATTCAGTGTATGTGTGTAGGAGGTAGTACTTTTTGCATGAGGGCATCTCATCCTTGGACCAAGAGTTAAGGTTGACTGTAAGCTGCCTATTGTGATTTCTGAAAACTAAACTCTGGTCCTTTGCAAGAGCAGTAGGTACTTTTTACCACTGAGTGATCTCTCTATCATGCCTCCTCATATGTATATATAGTCATATGTTGGGAGCATGTCTGTGTGTGTGGTATGCATTTGTAGGTGTAGACCTGAAGTTAATATTACGTGTCTCACTTGATCACTCTCCACTTTATTTAGTAGGCAGAATCTCTAAGTTCAACCAAGAACTACCAATCTAGCTAGTCAACTTGTTCTGAGAATCTTGTGCCTCTTCTCAACAAACACACCTTATATGCAAATACTACTTGCCCTTTAGGAAAATTCTTTGCCAGATTGTAGCAATAGTGGTTTTTAGACAAGTTTTTAATGGAGTCCTTATTGACTTTTGAATCCTTTTGAGCCGGGCTACTTTTGAGTTGAGTTTTTGTTTCTCCCAGTGTTGTTGTTTTCCAGCATCCCACAAGAATGGTGAACTATGTGGTGTTTTAGTATCCCAAAGTTCCACCTCTTCCATATTTCCCCATCAAAGAAGTATAAGAATCACATCATCACCTTTTTGGTATTGTTTTGTTGTTGTTGTTTTTTGTTTGTTTTCTATTCAGTGTTTTTATTTTTTTATTTTAAATATTATTATTTATTACAATGTATTCACTTTGTGTCCAGTCGTATCCCCCTCCTTCATCTCCCCTCCATCCCACCCTCACTCTCAAATCTCTTTTATGCCCCTCCCATAGACCACTGATAGGGTTTCTAGTCTTTCAGGTTTCATCAGGACTGTCTGGATCCTCTTTCTCTGTGGCCTAGTTAGGCCACCTCACCAGGGGCAGGTGATCAAAGAGCAGGTAACTGAGTTCATGCCTGTGGGAGCCTCTGTTCCCTTTCTAGGGGACCCACATGGAGACTGAGCTGCCATGGGCTATGTCTGAATACTGGGGCTAGGTCTGTCCCATGAATGGTCCTTGGTTGATTCTTCAGTCTCTGCAGGCCGCACTGGGCCCAAATTTTTTGGCTCTGTTGGTCTCCTTTGGGAGCACTTCTCCCCTCCAGGTCTTTTTATCTCCCACTTCTTCCATAAGATTTCCTGCACTCTAACCATAGTGGGGCTATGAGTCTCAGCATCTGCTTAGATCCCCTACTAAGTAGAGTCTTTCAGGGGCCTTTGGTGGGATGCTGTTGTCCTATTCCCTATCTTCTCCAGCTTCCAATGTCTATCCTGTTTGCGCTTCTGAATGAAGATTAAGCCTCTTTCTTAGGGTCTTCTTTATTGTTTAGCTTCTTTAGGAGTATAGATTTTAGTATATTTATCCTATATTTTCTGGCTAATATCTATTTAAAGTGAGTATATACCATGTGTGTCTTTCTGCTTCTGGGTACCTCACTCAGGAACTTTTCTAGTTCCATCCATTTGCACCTGTTTCATCAGGTGCTATATTTGTTGCTATGACAAAACACCTGTAAAGAGCGAATGAAAGAAGTAAAGGGTAAGCCAGGTATGGGGGTCCATGCCTGTAATCCCAGAGTGCTAGGAATATGGCTTAATGTGTAAAGGAGCCAGCTACCAAGCTGATGACATGAGTTCAATCTCTGGGACTTCACATAAGTTGTTTTCTGACCTCTATATATGCACTATGGTACATGCACAAAAATTTGTGCATGCACACACACACATCAGTTGCAGCCAAATAATTTTTAATTAAATTTTTATTTTTTTATATTAGTTACAGTTTATTCACTTTGTATCCCAGCTATAGCCCATCCCTCATTCCCTCTCAATCCCACCTTCCCTCCTTCACCTCCCCTCTGCCCCTCTCTAAGTCCACTGATGGGGGAGGTCCTCCTCTCCTTCCATCTGACCCTAGCTTATCAGGTATCTTCAGGACTGGCTGCCATGTCCTTCTCTGTGGCCTAGCAAGGCTGCTCTTTCCTTGCGGGTGAAGGGGAAAGGTCAAAGAGCCAGTCTTTGAGTGAATGTCAGAGACAGTCCCTGTTCCCCTAACTAGGGAATGCACTTGGGTACTGAGCTCCCATGGGCTACATCTGGGCATGGGTTCTAGGTTATATCCATGCATGGTCCTTAGTTGGAGAAACAGTCTCAGAAAAGACCCCTGTGCCCAGATATTTTTGGTCCTTGTGGAGCTCCTGTCCTCTCCAGGTCATACTAACTCCCCCTTCTTTCATATGATTCCCTGAACTCTGCCAAAGGTTTGGTTATGAGTCTTATCATCTGCTTTGATACCCTGCTAGGTAGAGTCTTTCAGGGGCCTTCTGTGGTAGGCTCCTTTCCTGTTACTTGCTTTCTCCTATTTCCAATGTCCATCCCATTTGTTTTTCTAAGTGAAGATTGAACATCTTACCCCAGGTCCTCTTTCTTGTTTATTTTTTATAGGTCTAGCAACTACTTCTAAATGAGCATATGCCATGTTAGGAATAGTGCCTCCCAGGATCCAGCTATACCCTGCCTAGGCATATATCCAAAGTATCCCCAAATACAGAACAAGGACATTTGCTCAACCATGTTCGTAGCAGCTTTATTCATCATAGTCAGAACCTGGAAACAACCCAGATGCCCCTCAATGGAGGAATGGATACAGAAATTGTGGTACATCTACACAATGGAATGCTAGTCAGCAATTAAAAACAAGGAAATCATGAATTTTGCAGGCAAATGGTGAGATCTAGAAAAGACCATCCTGAGTGAGGTATCCCAGAAGCAGCAAAGTAAATTTAAACAGGTGTTAAAACAATTTTGTTTATTCAATTGACAATTAGCTTTCATATTTGAGTGGAATTTTCAGTTACATTTCCACAGTTTTCAAATTTATTTCTGTTAATGTCACGATTGCTCTCTTCAGTAGCTAGAAATAATTATGAGGTATATTTGCTAAATCTAGACATGAGGAAAGATTTTAATATTTTTTCTATATTTGATATATGATATTTAACACAGGCTGGGCTTGAATTTTGATCTTTTTGACTCCCTAGTACTGAGGATACAAGCATGTGCCAACCTAAAAAGTTAATATGGTGTAAGTGATGGAACCCTGGGCTTTGTTCATCCAAACAAATACAATATAAACTAACCTTAATTTTAATTTTTAAAGTTGGTGTTTACAGGTAAACAAGGGGGATGGAATGCAAAACATGAACTTTTCCTTTAAAGATAATAAGGCAGAGTTAACTTTTTAGCCAAATAAGCATAAACATAGATTGAAAACTATGGATTAGGTTGCCCAGCATGAACTTTCTACCAGTTATGGAACCAAAGACAGCCATCAGCAAAGGCACTTACCAATCACATTGGAGTGGGGAGACTCCAGTAATGGATTATGACAAAGTGAAATTGCTATACATTTCAGCAGATATCTGATAAACATTCTTACTTTTTGGATTGGTGGAAGCAAATTATCTGATAAGAATAAATCTTAACATTTTTACTGGGTATTAAGGTGTTACGTAAGTGTGGGTAATGAATGGCTATTAAATGGGCTACAGGCAGTTCAAGATTATATGACTCTTCAACTTTTTGAATCTTCATAATCATGCATGCATAGATCAGAAATGGGCTACAGTGAAAAGCTGGAGAGTCACAGGGAACCCGCACCTTTTGACTAAAAAGTTATTTTCATAGATATTTCCTATCTCCCTCTACATAAGCAAATGTTTCTCTTTTTGAAATGACACAGAAATTTTAATATTGCTAGTTTGTATTTTCTAGCACTGTATTTTTAATTGAACTACATGAATTAAAATAATTTAATCTCCATTATTCTTATTATCGATAAATAGCTGTCATGTAACAAAATACCATATTAAAAATAGAGTGCTTATAAAGTTTTGACATGTATACACTCATGAATCTATCACCACAAACAAGGTGTAAGATATATTGAATATTTGCTAAGTTTTCCTGGCCATAGGGTTTGTCCAAGAATATAGTTGATATACCTAGAAAGATTTAATTGGAGCAACTGTTTTTCTCTTTGTTAGCTGTTATCAGTTACAAATAGATTCTTGATTAGGTATAGAAGCCCATGTCTATTTTCCCTTCTCAATGGTGAGACCCTACCTGGCTGTAACCAGTGCACACTGCCACAGTTTTTGTGAGGTCTTATGTATATTTTCAAAAGGTGTCTTCACTCAATGTGTAACCCCTTCTTGACTATTCATCATCTTCTCTGCCAATGGCATAACCTCCAAACCTATAAAATTTCATTATACATGGAGTAGTACTAGATAAATAGATAGATAAGATAGATGTTGATAGAGTATGATAATATATAGTTATATATGAATAGATTAGATAGATAATATATGTATATATATATATACTTATGTATATATAAAATTGATAGACTTACCAGGGCCACACTCTTATTGAAAAACACTCTCCTTTTCCAAGAAGCTAACAAATGCCAGTACTCTACTACTTGGGGTGGGATAATGAACCCATCTCCTCTCTTCTTGCTAAGATTAAAGCTGGATTGTGTTTGCATGTGCCTTGTACAAGTTGTTGCTACCAGCGTGGGTTCAAATGTGCCGCTTCCCTGCTGCTGTCCAAAAACTGTTGGTTTTTTGTAGTCATACAAAATTATACCTCATGGTCTTATACTCATTCCCCCCTCCTCTTCTACAGTGATCCCTGAGCATTATGAGGATATGAGTTACACATATTCATTTGGCGGCTGAACATTCTTCAGTCTCTTATTCTGTACACAAAGTTGGTCATGGGTCACCATCCACTTCAAATAGAAGCTTCTTAGATGAGAGATGAGACATGTACTGATCTATGGATACCACAATTAGTGACAAGGAGCCAGTTTAATATTTTGTCAGTTTAGCAGCAGAATAGTAGTAGGTTCTATCCTAAAACCTAGCCATGCCCATACTCATAACTCATGCCTGGTTAGGCATTTATATTTGGTTCACTGAAACTGTGCTTTGTAGGAAAAATTATGGTTGGGGTGGTGATTGACCCAACAGGAGGCAGGAAGGAGAAGGAAAAACTCTCGGGAGCTTTTGTAATGAGGGGGCTTATGTCCTGCTGATGTTATGATTTCTTAAAAAAAAAAAAAAATAACCACTGATGTACTGCTCAGGTGAGCAGGATTGTGATTGTATAAATAAATATAGCTTGAGCTACTTGGGGCCACATGCTTGAAAGTCAACATGAGGTCAGCTTCTTCAAGTTTAAGTTCATATTTTATATTACATTTATATCTTAGGTCATCCCTGAAACACTAGAGTGAAACAACTTGGAATTTAATTGAGTTTTGAAATTTAATTTGCAACTACATTATAGCAAATTGAATTTATGTTCATCTTGAACATCAGTGTGTGAATTTTTATTATATTCTTACCTTGTTTTGGATTCAGGTAATACACACACTGTATTAAGTATAGAGTTAAATAAGTATGTTCCTTTCCTATCTATTTTGTGAACTTAAGTCTTATTTTTCATGCCAATTGACTAACTCCATGTTTTCCTCCAATTTTGAAAGTCATTTAAGGTTCTTAAATTATTTTTTTCCCTTTTTTCTTAAATTTTTCGTCAATTACAATTTATTCATTCTGCATCCCCCCATAAGCCCCTCCCTCCCCTCCCAATCCCACCCTCCCTCCTCCCTCTGCTTGCATGCCACTCCCCAAGTCCACTAATAGGGGAGGTTCTCCTCTCCTTTCTGATTTTAGTCTGTCAGTTCACATCAAAAGTGGCTGTATTGTCCTCTACTGTGGCCTGGTAAGGCTGCTCCCCCCCCAGAGGGAGGTGATCAAAGAGCAGGCCAATCAGATTATGTCAGAGGCAGTCCCTCTTCACATTACTATGTAACCCAATTGGACTCTGAACTGCCCTGGGCTATATCTGTGCAGGGGTTCTAGGTTATCTCCATGAATAGTCCTTGGTTGGAGTATGAGTCTCTGGGAAGTTCCCTATGTTCAAATTTTCTTGTTCTGTTGCTCTCCTTGTGGAGACCCTGTCCTCTCCAGCTCTTACTATTTCCCAGTTCTTACCTAAAATTCCGTTCACCTGCCCAACAGTTGCCCATCCGGCTCAGCATCTGCTTTGATAGTCTGAAGGGCAGAGGCTTTCAGAGGCCCTCTGTGGTAGGTTCCTAGGTTGTTTCCTGTTTTCTTCTTCTTCTGATGTCCATCCTCTTGCCTTTCTGGATGGGGATTGGACGTTTTAGTTAGGGTCCTCTCTCTTGCTTAGTTTCTTGAGATGCACAGGTTTTAGTGGGTTTGTCCTATGTTGTATGTCTATATGAGTGAGTATATACCATGTGTGTCTTTTTGCTTCTGGGACAACTCACTCAGGATGATCCTTTCCAGATCCCACCATTTACCTGCAAATTTCATGATTTCCTTATTTTTCATTGCTGAGTAATATTCCATTGTGTAGATGTACCACAATTTCTGCATCCATTCTTCAGTTGAGGGGCATCTGGGTTGTTTCCAGCTTCTGGCTATTACAAATAAAGCTGCTACAAACATGGTTGAGCAAATGTCCTTTTTGTGTACTTGAGCCTCTTTTGGATATATGCCCAGTAGTGGTATGGCTGGATCTTGAGGAAGCGCTATTCCTAGTTGTCTGAGAAAGCGCCAGATTGATTTCCAGAGTGGTTGTACAAGTTTACATTCCCACCAGCAGTGGAGAAGGGTTCCCCTTTCTCCACAACCTCTCCAGCATGTGTTGTCCCTGGGGGCAATGGTCTCCTGAACCTACTCAGACCTCGGACACCACCACTGCTAGTTCTAGAACTGACGCAGGATGTTCCAACGAGGGGTTAAGGCTTCTCATAATATTTCCTATAAGCCCACACCTGTTTGTCTATATCCCCCATTTTTATTCATTATTAGCCAGATAGAGCCAAGTAATTGTGGTAATGATACTTGCTTTTTTGCCCAATGCTGGAATGCTAGTAAATTTAGGTATGCCCTAGTTACTCGCATGCCTCACTAGGTGCCTGTGCCCATTGATGACCCTCACGCTATGACTCTCTTCAGACAGAAAAGGGATCTTGGAACTACAGCCACCATTGTTACTACCATCTCATTGACGGCTGTTGGACCTACCACCAGGGCATTAGCCATGAGTCATACTGGGCAGACTGCTCAGACCCTGAATAATCATTTAGCCAATGTAGCTCATGCCTTAGTTGTACATAAAGGAATTAATGCTCAACTAAAAGGAAGCTTGATGGTGTTCAATCAGAGGATTGACCTCGTGCAGGAGCAAATTGATACACTATGGCAAATCGCTCAACCTGGCTGTCAATGAAAGTATGCTGGACTTTGTGTCACTAGCATACAACATGAGAATTTTTCCTGTGCTGCAAATCTGTCTAAACAATTGTCGAGCTATATTTTAGGTAATTGGACTGGAGAATTCGATACCATGATGGAGCAGCTGAGAGTGGCCATTGTCACAGTAAATTCTACCAGAGTGGACGCAGGACTAGCCACAGGATTATCAACATGGATTGCTGCAGGCATGAATCATCTGAAGGAATGGGCGGGCATGGGAGCGTTAGCAGGCCTTCTGGTGTTGGTCTCCTTGGTTTGCCTGTGGTATATATGCAAGATTAGAGTCTCACAACAGGGTGATGCAGCCATGATCATTCAGGCCTTTATAGCCATTGAAGCAAGACATTCTCCCCAAGCATGGTTGGATACCATAAAAAGCTAAAATGATACGCTCAGGATGCGAGGCTAAGCACTGCACTCAGGGTCAGGCGCTTTGGACCCAGAGAAGAGCATGTCTGATTGCATGCGGGTTGATGCCCCAGGTCCCGCCTCTGAGAAAAAGGTATTGGACGGGTCTGATGCTCTTTGGGTGGATGACACCTAAATGAACATCTGTACAAAGTCCCAATTTATTTCTAATATCAGAGATCAGACCTCTACTCTTGCCTGATGTGTCTAAAACAAAAAGGGGGAACTGTAGAGAGCTGCGGAATGCTATGCCTTAAAGATGGAGCTGGTTTCCGCCTTCCACCTTCCCGATGGTGAGTGCTCTCTGTCATGAACAATTCCACATTTGGCTAAGGCTGAGGATCTGGCTTGCTTCCATGTATGTGGACCTATCTGCATTGCCCCCGTGGCACGCCTGGGTTGGCTACCCAGAGGCTATTTAAGCTGTGGGCTGGCTTTCCCCGGGGTCCGAGGATTGTTCAATGTTCCTGAATAAACTGCATTGAAAAAAAAAAAAGAGTCTTATTTTTCAATGCAAAAATATTTAAAGTTGTTATTTCTTCTTAATTTAACAATTCCTTTTATGAATATAAACCAGCCTACCTGGGCATGGTGGCACATGCCTTTAATCCCAGCACTCAGGGAGACAGAGGCAGGCAGATGGTTGTGGTTCGAGGCCAATCTGGTCTACAAAGTGAATCCAGGACTTCCAAAGCTATACAGAGAAACTGTGTCTCAAAAATTAAAATATATATGTGTATATATGTATGAATTAGCCTACCTTAACATTTATGAATGCATTTTATTTGAATTCCACAATATTAATAACAAATTTGGATATTAACTTGGTTTTGTTTTTTTTTTTAAATAAATTGTTTTCTTAAATGGTGTTTGCAACTGTCTTTGCCATTGAGTATGGCCTTGGAGACAATAGAGAGCTGGACTTTAAATTCAGACAACTAGTTCATGACTTTTAATGGAGGAACTGAAGTCATTTATACCGAAAGTTTTTGTCAACAAAGATTTGCTAGTTCCTGTAATTTTGTTGATTCTGTTTGGTTGAATTATTGTTCTTTCTTTTCTTTATTTGAATTAGGGATTTGCTGATTTAATTCATTGGGAATTAAGGCAGCTTTCTTTGATAATCTATCCTCATGAATTTTATACTTTCCAGTAAATAATAATAGAATTCATTGTATTTGTTTATGATTTCTTTAAATAATTTCTCACTAGTTGCCTGATAGTAATGAGTTGCTTTAGTTTGTACTTGTCTTGGGAAATCCTTATTTTTCTATAAATTAAAAATATATAAGTGAGTATATATCATGTGTGTCTTTCTGCTCCTTGGATACCTCACTCAGAAAGATCTTTTCTAGATCCCAACATTTGCCTGAAATTTTCATGATTTTCTTGTTTTTAATTGCTGAGTAGCATTCCATTCTGTAAAAGTACCACAATTTCTGTATCCATTCCTCCATTCCTCTGGGTTGTTTCCAGGTTCTCGCTATTACAAATAAAGTTGCTATTAACATGGTTGAGTAAATGTCCTTGTTGTGTACTTAAACTTCTTTTGGATATATGCCTAGGAGGTGTGTAGCTGGATCTTGAGAAAGCATTATTCCTAATTGTCTAAGAAAGGGCCAGATTGATTTCCAAAGTAGTTGTACAAGTTTACATTCCCACTAGCAGTGGAGGAGTGTTCCCCTTTCTCTACAACCTCTCCAGCATGTGTTGTCACTTGAGTTTTTAACTTTTGCCATTTTGATGGGCATAAGGTGAAATCTCAGGATCGTTTTGATTTGCATCTTCCTGATGGCTAGGGATGTTGAGCATCTCTTTAGGTGTTTCTCTGCCATTTTACAATCCTCTTCACAGGATTCTCTGTTTATCTCCATACCCCATTTTTCAATTGGATTGTTTGATTTATTGCTTTTTAACTTCTTTAGTTCTTTATATATTCTGAATATCAGACCTCTATTGAATGTAGAGTTGGTGAAGATCCTTTCCCAGTCTGTAGGCCGTCGTTTTGTTCTGATGACTGTGTCTTTTGCTTTACAGAAGCTTTTCAGTTTTATGAGGTCCCATTTATTGATTGTTGCTCTTAGATCCTGTGCTGTTGGTATTCTGTGCAGGAAGTTGGATGTAGATTTTTGTTTTTAATTTTAGACCTATTAGATAGGATAAACATACTAAAATATGTACACCTAAAGAAGATAAACAAGACAGAGGACTCAGGGTAAGATGATCAATCCTCACTTAGAAAGACAAATGGGATGGACGTTGGAAGCAGGAGGAAAACAAGTAACAGGATAGGGGCCTACCACAGAGGGCCTCTGAAAGACTCTGCCTAGCAGTGTATCAAAGCAGATATGGAGACTCTTACCCAAACCTTTGGCAGAGTGCAGGGAATTATATGATAAAAGGGGGAGTTAATATGATTTGGAGAAGACAGGAGCTCCACAAGTACAAAATATATCAGGGCACAGGGGTCCTTTATGAGACTGTATTTCCAACCAAGGACCATGTATGGATAGAACCTAGAACCCCTGCTTAGATGTAGCCCATTGTAGCTCAATAATCAAGTGGGTACCCTAGTAAGGGGAACAGGAAGTATTTCTGACATGAGCTCAATGACTGGCTCCTTTATCCGCCCCCCTCCTGAGGGAGGAGCAGCCTTGCCAGGCCACAGAGGAGGACATGTCAGCCAGTCCTGAAGATACCTGATAAGCTAGGGTCACATGGAAGGGGAGGAGGACCTCCCTTATTAGTGGACTTGGAAAGGGGCAGGGAGGAGTTGAGGGGGGGAGGGGGGATGGGGAGGGAATGAGGGAGGGGGTTATGGCTGGGATACAAAGTAAATAACCAAATAACCTTTGATTAATATGAAAAATAAAACAAAAATTAATAAACAAAACATATATATAGAGAGAGAGAGAAAGAGAAAGAGAGAAAGAGAGAGAGAGAGAGAGGATAGAGGATAAAGCATTTTGGGTGGAATTTTTTTTCAGGGAATTGAAATGCACAATTACATGTTTTCCTAGATTTTAAGGTTATTTTTATGAGTGGCCTGATGCTATTATGATGTGTCCCTTTGTCAATAAGTAAGAGTTTGTTTTTGTTTTTTACAGTTATTATTGTTTCTTTTTTTTTCTTTTTTTATTTTATTATTATTTTTTTTATCAGTTACATTTTAACTCTGTATCCCAGCCGTGTCCCGATCCCTCATTCCCTCCCAGCCCCTCCCTCCCTCCCTCATCTCCACTGTGCCCCTTTCCAAGTCCACTGATAGGGGGGACCTCCTCCCCATTCATCTGATCCTGTTTTATCAGGTATCTTCAGGACTGGCTGCAAAGCCCTCCTCTGTGGCCTAACAGGACTATTCCTCCCTTCGGGGGTGGGGAGACCAAAGAGCCAGTCATTGAGTTCCTGTTAGAAATAGCCCCTGTTCCCCTCACTTTGGGAAACCGATTGGTACCTGAGCTACCACAGGCTACATCTGAGTGGAGGTTCTAGGTTATATCCATACATGGTCCTTGGTTGAATGTCAGTCTCAGAAAAGACCCTGTGCCCAGATATATCTTGGCTCTGATTTATCTTGAAGAAAATATTCACTCTCTCTTTTTCTGTATTTGTGGTTCTAAATACCTCTAATGTTTGGGTATCGGTTATTACATCCAGATTTTGAGAATTTTGTTATAATGGGTCATTAAATATATTTTGTGCCTTTAGGTGTTTAAGCTCATATTCTTCCCCTACTCCAAGTATATTCAGTTTGGATCTATTTCATCCTAGAGTTGCTGGCAGTGTAGTCCTCTTTATTTTGTAATTGATGTCTAATCTATTGCCTTACCCTAATCTTTTGCCAGTGCTACTATTACTTCTGCTATGTTCTTATCTATTGATGTGCCTGTTGTAGTAATTAGATTAGTATTTATTATTGATTCATATGATTGTTAAATTCAGTGATTATTATTTAACCCATGATCATATTAATAAAAGACACAGACGACACCTGTTAGATTTTTAAAATGCCAACACACTAGAACTGGGCAGATCTTAAATCGATATGATAGGAATGTCTACCAACTCTACATCTCGTTCCATTTGCAGTAATAATTACTCTCTGAGCTACTTCCAATGCAAAATCCCATGAATACTTGCAATGTTTTTCATTTGGACTGCTTCTCTCTCCATAGCCAGTCCACCCTATCCCCTGACCTGGCCATGTGCTTCTAGTTCTTGCTTACTCCATGGAGACCCTGCTTTCCTCTTCCTCCTCTCCTGTGCCTCTCTCCAACCCTCTCTTTTGATCCTTCTGTCCTCCAAACCCTTGAAACTTAGCTCTGCCTACCTCTCTTTTACCCAGCCCAGGTATAGGCATTTATTGGCCAATCGGGGATAATATGGAGGTAAGGTTACACAGCATCACTTGGTATGCAGGAAGGTTTGTTTGTAGAACAGGAAAGACCTGGAGCGGAGCCAACTAAAAATTAAATACAAAGCACCAGACCATGCCACAACACCCTTCGTTTGTTTGATTTACTTACATTTACAGCGATTTCTGCATTTCACATTTTTTATGTATAGTTCTTTCTTGTGCTTATAATCTCAACCATCCTTAGAGGGAAGAAGTGTGGCAGAAGTAAAACCAAGCAAACAAATAACAAAAATAAAAACCAACAGTGATTTGACAACAAATTTTATATTAAAATATATTAGAAGAACTTGTACACATTAATAACTTATCTACTAAGATTAGAGGAAAAGAAATTAGAATAGTGTCATGATAAATGTTAGTTAGAGACCGTTAATGCTAAAAATGTTAATATTAAAGATGTAAAAATTGACCTAGGCTGTGGTAGCACATACCCTTTAATCCTAGCACTTACAGGCAGAAGCAGGTGATAGCTCTGAGTTTAAGGCAAGCCTGGTCTTCAGAGTGAGTTTCAGGATAGCAAAGACTACACAGAGAAACCTGTAACAAAAATGAAAAAAACAACAACAAACAACAACAAAACTGTACAAATTAGAGAGCTTTGTGAAAGGAAAACGTTGTAATGAGAATGAAAGTCTGAAAGCAGATGGTCCTAAATATCTGAAAACAATGAGAATTTTGAACAGAACTGGTGCAGATATTCTAGGGAATCAAAATAAAAGAAAAACCTTACAGTTAGAATACAAACTGAAAATATATAATAAGGTAAAAAGTATAATGTAACATCAACATTTCTTTCTTGTGATAAATCCAGCATGCCCTAAGTTTTCCTCTGTAGCTGACTGCAGTTCGGAAGGAGTCTGGTATTCGCTCTGTGTTTAAACACTTAAACCACAACGTATACTCTGTTAGATTAGATTCTGGCATAAACATCAGTCTTGGCAGTTTTCCAGTCCTCAGTATTGGGTGTTCCCCTCAATACCGACCCCTTGCGGCCATTTATAAGATGGTCACACTCACAACCAGTTCTTTGCAGTTGTGAAGGTTCAGGGATGGGGCTATAACCTCACGATGTTTACCTTTGCTGCTGGTCCCAACAGCACCACATTGTCATAACCCTCAGTTCTCGCCTCAGTGCATTTTCGTCTACAGTCTTTGACCAAATTTCTTATTTAAGGTGATTTTGAGTTTAACTGATCTGTATTTGCTTTGCCAGTGGAATAGAACTGAAATCGGGAGATGAAATGGTGGTGAAATGTTTGCTTTCTATGTTAGAGCAGTATAGCAATAGGGGTTTCTCAGTTTTTTGTGCTTCCTCTAAGCCTGAGGAAAGGAGACCTCACCCCCCCCCCCATTTATTTTTGCAGAATATGCTTCTCTCTCTCTCTCTCTCTCTCTCTCTCTCTCTCTCTCTCTCTCTCGTTTTTTCACTCTTTGCCAAATGATGTAAGTTCGAGTCTCTTCACTTTCTACTGTTTTCTGCGGCTCACCCCACCCCCAGCACCCCTGGAGTCATTGATCTCATGTTTTCTTTTCCTTGGGATTCAGTATGATCCTGCCTGTCTCTGTCCTACCATCTTCCTGAAAATCATGGACATTTTGTGTTATTTTTAAAATTTCTTATATTGAAGTATAACTAGATCTTTCCCCACTCTCCTCCTGCTACTCCCAATCCCCTTGATCCCTTTCAAATTGATTTTCCTGTTCTTTAATTATTTTATAATTAATTACAGTTATATATAATTGTGTAAATATAAACATAGAACCTGCTGATTCCATTTCATGTTGCTTGTGTGTACAAAATATCAGGGTTTCTCACTTTGTACCGGATAATCCTCTTAAAGCTTTGTAACTGGGAGGACTAATTCTCCTGCTCTTGGCATTGATTAGTTGTCCATGGTTCTTTATCTAGGTATGTGGTTCCCTGTGGTAACTCTTCCACCATGCTAGCTGGTCTATTAATAGTGCCCTTGTTTGGATCTTGTTCAGGCAGCCATACTGTTGAGGTATCTTGGGTGAAGCTTCCCTATCATATCTAAGTGACACCATGTAACAGCAGATTTTGTAGTCCTCTGGCTCTTAGAATCTTTCTGCCCTGCATTGTGCAAATGTTTCTAGAGGCTGAGGTGTAGGAGCTGCAGTGTTTACGGTTAGCATTGGGATTTATCTCCTCACAAACAGTTGTCCTCCATGTTTTGACCAGCTGTGGTTTTCTTTAATTGCCACCATGTGATGCCTAGAAGAAGTGTCTTTAATGAATGATGAGAAGTGAACTTATCTGTGAATATAAAGGTAAGTATTTAGAATGTAGTTAGGAATTGCACTGGTTTAATAAGGGAGATGAAGCAGGATTTCTTCTAAAATGTGAATCCAAAATTATCTTATTACTGAACATTTGAACTTAAATTGCAAAGAAATTTTGGAACATATCTACTAAAATAGGTATATACTAAAATAGAACATATCTACTAATATTTACTAAAATTAAAACTTCTCATTCAGAGGCATATAATTGGGATTGTCCAAAGTAGATGCCTCAATGTGTTGATATTCTTCTATAAAAAAAAATGTGCTCTGTATTTCCTTTTCTTAAAAGCATACTTGATAGAACCTTCAGCCAAAATATTATAATGTATGCAATGGTTTATACATAGCTTTTAAGAAAAGTTGAGGGGCAGAGCCAAGATGGCGACTAGCACACACAGTTTCTGAGCGGTGGGATACCTGATCTTCTGAGTTGGAGAATGGAAGGACCCCCAACCCAGGAAAACCACAGTGAGGCTTTCTGAACAACAGGGAACATCGCAGGAGGTGAAAACTTTGGCCTCTGGTCACCAAGAGACTTGCTTGGGGAAGGAGAGAAACGATCCTTTGTTCTTGCGGCACTCCCTTCCCCCAGACCTCCTTCCTCCTAGGCACAGCGGCACAGCAGACTCATCTTTCTCAGCACAGACCTAACTGCCTGGGGTATACAGCGGCTGAGATGGAGCCCCAAGCACTTTAGCGGCAGACAAAAGCCAGCAGTACATGTCCCAGAGTCCCAGATTCGCGCAGCGGCTGCACCATCCTCCCAGGGCGCGAATCTGCTAGACACCATACTAGCTTCACAGGATCGCCATCACTGATGGTACGGCCCGCCCAATCCCACAGTGACAGAGAATACGCTATATACTCACCAAAACCAGGCAGAAACGTCATACAACCTGGACACACCAGGCGCTGGGCCTCCCAAGCTTGGAGAGCACAACGAAGAGATCCCAGGACTTCCCAGAAAGCATTGGGACTAGCAACCCAGTCTCCAGTTACAGCTGGATGTGGCGGCGGAGCAGCACTGAACTGGCAGGGCACCACAGCCCTCCAGTTTAAGACTAACCAGGGCCAAACCAGAGAACAGAGAGCCTAGTTACCCCATCCCTGCTGAAGTGACCACCCTGAAATCTCCAGCTGCAGCAAGACCTCAGAACCTGGCAGTGACAGCAGCACAGAACTGGCGGAACACATCAAAGAAGCAGGGCCAAACCAGAGAGCAGAGAGCCCCGGATACCAAGATCTCTGCCAAGAGACCTGCCTGTACAGCTAGTCCTCAGCACACGCTGAGAGTGCTCAGCTTCCTGAAGAACTCTCCAGACACCAGAGAGAGACAGCACCAGTCTGATCTGCAGAATCCAAAAAGAAACAGGGAAGGTTTCAGATAAGCCAATGGCCAGAGGTAGGCGAAAGAACACTTCCAACATAAATCAGGACATCATGACTTCACCAGCAAACCCCAAAATCGATGGATACTCCAATTCAGCAGAAGCACAGGAAAATGATTTCAAAGCCATGCTTGCCCAATTATTTGAGGCTCATAAGGAGGAAATGAACAAGTCTTTCAAAGAGATGGCCAGTCAATTGGAGGCAAAGAAAGAAGAAATAGACAATATCCTTAAAGAAACACAGGCAAACATAGCCAAACAAATAGATACACAAGTAGAGGAAAAATTAGTGGCATATAAGAAGGAAATGAAAAAAGAAATAGAGGCCATCGTAGAGAGAGGAATCCAAATTCAAACACATGAAAGAAATGGTGCAAGGCATGAAAACAGAATTAGAATCAATAAAGAAAACACAAAATGAGAAAACCCTTGAGCTGGAGAACTTGGAGAAAAGATCAGGAACCACAAAAGTAAGCATCACCAACAGAATACAAGAGATGGAAGAGAGAATCTCTGGAGCTGAAGTCACACTTGCAGAAATGGATACTTCTCTCAAAGAAAAAGTAAAATCAGAAAAGTTCCAATCACAAAATATCCAAGAAATCAAGGATGCTATGAAAAGACAAAATCTAAGAATAATAGGAATTCACAAAAAAGAAGACTCCAGACTCCAAGGTCCAGAAAATATTTTCAAGAAAATTATAGAAGAAAATTTTCCCAACTTAAAGAAAGAGATGTCCATAAATATACAAGAGGCCTACAGAACTCCAAATAGACTAGACCAGAAAAGAAACACATCACGTCACATCATAGTCAAAACACTAAATCTACAGAACAAAGAAAAGATATTAAAAGCAGCAAGGGAAAAAGGCCAAGTAACATATGAAGGTAGACCTATCAGAATCACACTGGACTTCTCATCAGAAACTATGAAAGCCAGAAGGGCCTGGGCAAGTATCATGGAGACTAAGAGATCACAAAT